>NW_012267238.1:8134336-8167403 GCF_000151885.1 Dipodomys ordii | reverse complement strand
TTTTTTTTTTTACAAAATGTGTCTTGAATATAGTAATTTCATTTGCTCAGCATTCCTTCCTCTATTACTATGTCCTTTCCCTTTGCTGACCCCCTAAAACACATTTCCACTTCCTAGAGTTCATTTTGACAAACAGTACTTTAGTTGTTCAGAGGAGGTGTGCCTTTGGATTCCTCCCCTAAGTATACCCCTCTCTAGACTGTTTGTGTGTAAATGCAGTAATCCCTGTGTATGTTATCACATGTAGCTATATTTTGTGCTTTTTGTTTTTCTGAGCCCGGCTTACTTCACTTAACATGATTTGCTCTAGATCCATTCATTTCCATGCAAATGGTATAATATTATTCTTTCTAATGGGTGACTAGAATTCCATTTTCTTGATCCGCACATCCACTGTAGGGCATCTGGGCTGTTTCCATAACTTATTCAATTGTCCCCAGTTCTCAGAGGAGTCAAGTGGAAAAATAAAGTTCAATGTGCATTTTAAGAGCAGTCACAACATTAGGTCACAGAAAATTTTTAAACATTTTAAAACATCTTAAAATCTTATATTTAAATATTCAAAATTTTGGCTTTTCTTAGCAAAATGAGAAGATTTGGTGATCTACAACATCGCACACCTCCCACCAATGATCACATGAGCTAAGGAGTAGCCACCATTTAACTGGAGCAAAATGACTCCTGTTTGCTTCACTCACACAGCTGTACCTGGGGCATCCCCTGCCTGCCTGCCTGTGGGAGTGATTTGAAATCTCAGTGACCAGGCTTATAGGCTACAAAATCAGGAGATGTGGGTTTTAACACTATTGCTATCAGGTCTTGACTTTGGGGCCTTGCGTAAATTTCTTAACCTCTCTGATCATCAGTTTCTTCATCTTGAAAACTGACATATGGGGGGGGGTGACACTGTTCTAAAGGAAACGTACTCATTTCCTGACTTATATAACTGAAACCCCTCTGTACATTACCTTGAAAATAAAGTTTTTAAAATTAAGAAAAGAAAATAGATGTAAATGTGTTCCAACCCTGTGAGTTGTGAAGATTGAGACAGTCCATTGAGTATGATGGAAAGCACATAGAGTAGTCACTCAATAAACATTAATTGGCGTTATTACTATGGCCACTATGACTATAATCATGACTCTCCCATTCCCTAGGGAGTGTGTGTGTGTATGTGTGTGTGTGTGTGTGTGTGGTGTGTGTGTGTGTCATTGGAAAAGATTGAACACTACAGGACTAGTAGTCTCCTTCAATCAAACTGGGCCGCTATTACTACAAGCAGGAAGGCACAGGTCAAATCCACATTTAGTAGATTAGAAAGGAGTTGCTACATTAGCTAGATAAACAGATGGACCACAGGTTTCCTTTCAAAATGAAAATCGACATATTCATATTGTCATAGCTGGCATTTTTCATATCTCAATTTTATCACAACTTCACATCTGTTCCATGGAATGGGTATCGTTATTATTGTCCCCATGGTACAAATGAAAAAAAAAATATTGAAATGGGGGAGGTAAGTAACTTGCCAACGGTCCCAGAAAAGCAAATGCAGGAAAGTAAAGGTAGAAATAAAAGACAAGACTTCTTTCTATCCCTTCTCAATAAAGCTTTTTTTTTCCTTGATGATTGAAGAAGCTTCTAGAAGTAGTCTCCCAAAGTGGCATTAAAACACAGCTATCCATGGTAGAAGTCAATTGTTAAATAAGACAAATGTATGTTCCTTAATGGACAGAGTCCTATTCATAAGCACGAGGGATCCAACACCATCCAACTAACCTGATCTGAACTGGACTGGATTATTTTGAGGAAGCCAATGCATTGGTCTTTGTATCCTTGGCAGCCACCTCAATACTAGCACAGCACTTTGCTTTCCTTTATCTGTTGAAGGGAAACAGTAATTATACTACCTAATATACCTGTTAAAAAACTAAATGAGTTCCCACTTGTGAATTCGTCATCTTGAGCCACTATAGCATAGACTAAGTCACTTAGTGACCTCAATAATAAACATTTATTTTCACACACTTCTGGAAATGAGAGATCTAACATTAAGAGATTAACCTCTTCATTGCTTAAGGAGAGCTCACTTCCTGGCTGGCAGATGGCTGCTTTCTTGCTCTATGTTTACATGGAAGAGTGTGAGCCATCTCTGTTCCTCTCTTCCTCTTATAGAGCTACTAATCCCATCATGAGGATCCCACCCTCATGACCTTGTCTAACCCTAAATTCTTCCTCCCAATGTGTCCATTTCCAGACACCATCACACTGAAGCTTGGGCTTTAGCATATGAGTTTGGAGTTTGACTGGGAGAACACAGCTCAGTCCATCACGGTATGTGTCTGGCACATGGCAGTGCTGTACATGTGTGGGCTGTTTTGCTATGTACTGCTACACTCTATTTTCCTTGAACTTCACATTCACTGAGAAGTTCTTACTCTCTAGGTTCCTATCCTAAAACATGTATTGGACTGCTGATTGGTTCACTTAATACAAAAAAGAAACAATGGAAAGGTAAGAAAGGGAGAGAAATGTAAAATGAAAACATGAGATTATGGTCTGGATGCCCATTCAGACATCTGTTACCATCAGACAATCCACACAGGCAGGCTGGCAGGGGATGGAGGAGAGAAGCAGATGGCACTCACATCCACCCACTCTGTGAAGCCAGAGCACCTCCCACCTCCTCTGAGGAGTGATGTGGCTTCATCCTGGCACACAGGATGAAGAGAACACTTTCCAGAGAACCAGCAGACCTGGGTCTGACGATCACTTGCTGTGTAACCTTGGAAAAAGCACTTGTCCCTACCAACCTTTACTCACTCAAAAAAGGGGTCAGTTTCTTTATTCTGGAAGTTCCCTTCCAATCCTATGAGGAGCAGGAATAGGTTATGAGGGAAAGCTGCAGACAACCTTCAGACAGACCTGGGTCTGAGTGCTGGGTCTGCCACTTTCTAGCCCTGTGAATTTGCCCTACTGAAACCCTTTCTGGGACTTGTGAATCTCAAGGAACAGACTTCACCCTTTCAGAGTCTCCTCTGGTCTGTCAGTCAATTTCATTCCCTGATTTCTGCAACCAGAGGTGCAGCCCTGTGCCTTGGGGAAAGACTTTGTCCCTGGAGAAGGCAGTGAACTCATGAGCTCACCTTACTTTTCCTTCAGTTACTTAGGCCCTTTCATCTTCTAGGTGTTTGAAAACAGCCATGCAGCTTTGAGGCTGGTGCTTAGTCACTGCTGTTTCGAAAGTACAAGAATGACATGACAAGTACTGTCAAGGCATTTCCAAAGCCATCAGAATCCAACCAGGAAAACTGTGGCTCTGCGCCTCTTTCCCTTATCTGCCTCCATGCCCACATGTTGATACATGTGGGCATGGAGGCAGATAAGGGAAAGAGGACCTTTAGACAGAGTGAAAGAAAGCAGAGATAGTTAGATCTAACACCAAATGAAGGCTGCCAATGAGACAGAGACAGAGAGAGACAGAGAATCAGCAAAACATCACTTGGGGTATCCTTTGAAAACACAGGCAGGATGGAGATGCTTAAAGAAAATCTAAAACAATTTTGTCCATCTTGTGTTATGGGCCAAGATCTACCCCCCACTTCACTACAAAAACAAACAAAACAAAAAAACTAAGGCCAGTCCCGTTTAGGAACAAAATCCCACATAAAGAGGTCCACATCATCATTAGAAGGTCCTCATTTGTTTATAGCATAAGATCCTTCCATTTCCAGGCTTACACCTACCTGAAGGAGATCTTACAGTAGGAGCTGGAATTGAGGAAAGTGAAAGAATCAAGGGCAACAGAGTTCTTGCCTCACTAGACTTTTGCAGGCTCAGCAGATCCACTAGTTGGCCAGCCTGTTCTTGGCTGTTTCTGAGATCTCGTTCCTAAGAGGGTCATCTGTAATTCTCATAACTCAAAGACCTCCTCCCCTGGTCAATCACTCACAGTCACCTCCCCCTTCCTTCTGCCTGCCTCTCAGTACTCAAAGTATCAGCGAGTAGAGTTACCTGGGCCTGTCCTCTTTCTCAGGTAGCCCTACTTGGTACAAAAGAATTTTGGAAAACAGACCAGCCCCAGACTGGCTTGGTTCTCTACCTGTGACATACCCAATTGCGAGCTCTAGCTCTTTCAATTTCTCAAAGTTTAATTTGATACCACAGCAAAGGGTCTTCCATGCTTCAATTTGATGTAGCATTCCAAGAAAAGCCCTGTTCCTAAGCACAATGCACAAGGGTATCACCCCTTGGAGAAAGACTGTAGCCCAAAGCCCACTGATGGCTCCATCCAAATTCTTCTTAGATCTCAGCTTGGTGTTTTGGGCATCCCTTCCCAAATAGTTTTAACAGAAAGGAGGACAGGATATAGCTAGATGTGATAGTATAAGATTTTAATTCTAGCACTAGGGAGGCTGAGATAAAAGGGGTGTGAGTTGTTTTGGGCCTTATCTTGGTAGAACTGGGGTTTGCACTCAGGGCCTCAAAGCAGGTGCTTTACTAGTGAGCCATACCTGTAGTCCTGTGTTTCACTGTTTTTTGTTTGTTTGTTTGTTTGTTTTGGTTGGTCATGGGGCCTGGACGCTAGGCCTGGGTGTTATACCTCAGCTCTTCGGCTCAAGACTAGCACTCTACTACGTGAGCCACAGCACCACTTCTGTTTTTTCTGCTTATGTGGTGCTGAGGAATCGAACCCAGGGCCTCATGCATGCAAACGAAGCACTCTACTACTGAGCCACCTTCCCAGTCCCTCACTGGTTATTATTGAGATAGGGTTTTGCTTCCTGCCTAAGCATGTACCTGAACCATGATCTATCTCTTTTAGATTTCTATACTAGCCAGATGGTAGGCATAGGCTGCCATTTTTCTCTGTTGAGATAGAATTTTTTTTTCTGCCCAGGCTAACCTGGAGCAGAAATCCTCCCATTCTTAGCTAGGATTTCATGTTTGAGTCATTTCTCCCTGGCAGGGCTTCTGAGTCTGAGGTCAGATTGGACTACTGGAAGAGTTCAAAGTTAGCCTAGGCTATAGAGAGAGATACTGTCTCAAAATAATTAAACAAACAAAAAGCATGCAAAAGACAGAATGATTCTTTGGTAAACCTGTTACACAAAAACCCAGAACTGAGAAGAGTAGAGTCAAATGGGTCAATACACTCTTATAAGAAATATTTCATTTGCTAAAGGAAAAAAGATAGATAGATAGATAGATAGATAGATAGATAGATAGATAGATAGATAGATGATAGATAGATAGAAGATAGATAGATAGATAGATAGATAGATAGATAGATAGATAGATAGATAGATAGATAGATAGATAGATAATGAAAACAGGTTAACAATAGTGAATACTGGGTAGTTTATCAACAGGCATTTTCTATATAGTTCTCTGTAGTTCTGAGATTTATTGAGAAGTCCACATCAAATGAGAGAAGAAGATGGTCCATTCATTCCTTTATTCATGCATTTCATGCACGCAACAAACACTTATTGAACACCTAACTTTAAACACAGTGTAAGTGTGAGCCACCAGTGCCCAACAGTTTGGAAGCTTTTATATGGTCCATTATTTTTAGTACCATGGCACTCAAGTTTGATGCATTTAACTTAAGCAGCATACTAAGCAGAATAGAGCACCCCAAACCATGCACATCCTAATATCCGAGCCTTTCCCGACAAAAGATACATTGCAGGTATGACCAGAATTCAGCATATATCCTACAAAATTAATATGAGTGAGGGAAAGTATGGGTAGAGGAGGGGTGGGTGAGAATGTAGAAAGGGGACATTGATCAAGATATATTGTATTCATTAATGCTTTGTTAACTGGCAATTCCTTTATACAACCATGTAAAAATAATAATTTTTTTTTAAAAATAAAAGAATCTTAGAATGCCCTGAATTATTTAGGTTGACTGATATCATCTGGAGGTCAGAGTTGGAAGTCTTAGGAGGTAGAAGCAGAGGTCTCCAGGTCATGGGTTTACTGATCTTGATATAGAAAGATCCATAGCCACGGAATGTCAGCAACCTGGGCAAGCTAAAAACAAAAACAACACACAGAAAATGGATTTTCCCTTAGAGATTCCCAAGTATCACAGCCTTTGCCAACTGCTCGATTTTAGCCCAGTGAGACCTATTTTGTTGGCCTTATGATCTCCAAAACTGTAAGATGATGAATTTATTTTTCTTGGCATCTTTAAATATGTGGTGATTTGTCACAGCAGCATAAGAAATTAGTTAAATGATTTCAACTAAAATTGTTCAGTAAAGAAGAAGGGAACAAGTGGAGGGGGAAAAAGTAGAAAAGAAATAATATAAAGATTTTTAAACAAGGCAAAAATTCTGTCCTCTACTTCCCCCCTCCACCCCCTATCGCCCACCCCCACCCCCACCCTGCCACTTGCTGGCAAGGTATATGTAGCTTAGAGCAGATCTGAAGTGATGTTTTTTCTAAACTTGCTTTGGGGTGTAGTGTGAGCATATTGTGGCACAACTTTGGGGAAGTTTTGAGGGTAATAAAAACTCTACAGCTTCGTATATCTTTCCTAATTTCTTAAGTCCTAAGAGACACTTTTCTCCTCCTTTTTCTTTCTTTTACACTGTGCTTGGATTGAACCTTGGGGCTTGTACATGTTTTAGGCAATGCTCTATCACTGTACACCTCTACTCCATGACATTGTTCTCTTAGCACTGAGAGGTGCTTAAGGCTAGAGGTTAAGAGCTTGAGCAAGCCAGGCGCTGGTGGCTCACACCTGTGACCCTAAGAGACTAAGAGCGAAGGTTCAAAGTCCAAAACCAGCCTGGACACAGAAAAGACTATTAGACTTGTGTGTGTGTGTGTGTGTGTGTGTGTGTGTGTGTGTGTGTGTGTGTGTGTGTGTGCTGGTCCTGGGGCTTGAACTCAGAACCTGGATGGATACTGTCCCTGAGATTTTGCTGGAGGCTAGAAGTGGCTCTACCACTTGAGCCACAACTTCACTTCTGGCTTTTTGGAAGCTAATTGGAGACAAGAGTCTCACAGATTTTCCTGCCCAGGCTGGTTCAACCCACAATCCTCAGATCTCAGACTCAAAGTAGCTATGATTAGAGGCATGAGCCACAGGCTTCCAGCTCATGAGAGTCTTATACTCAATCAACCTGGGGTAAAAAAATCAGAAAGTGGAGGTGTGGCTCAAGTGATAGAGTGCCAGCCTTGACTGAAAACACCAATTGAGAGATTTGAATCCAAGCCCCAGTTAGTACTAAATAAATAAAGCTTGAGCTATGAAGACATATGAACCTAAGTTGATACTCTTCTCTGACCCTTACTAGCTATGTAACCCTTCAATAAGCCACTGAACTCCTCCAGCCTCAGTTTCCTGATCTGTGAAGTGGAGAATAATTATAATGTCCTAGTACTTCACAATAATGTTTAAATTAGATCATGCATGCAGAGTGTGTCTGGCATGTAGTAAGCTTCTAATAAATGAGGGTAGTTAGTAGCATTTGAATTATTGTTGGGATTATCTTCACTATTGGGAGAGAATTACCCTCCAATGGCTCCCAGATAATATGCACGCCTCCAGTGCCCATGGCACAAGTTTATTAATAAGCTTCCCAATTTGGTCTGTCAAGTAGGCAAAGCCTTGTAAAAATTAAGATTCTGTGAGGGAAAATAAAGAAAAGGCAATCCTTGGCAGTGAAAAAGATGTCTGAGGCTCTCATTACTATACAAATGTGATATAACTGACCTTGCCCATGTAATAATACGGTATTCTCACAATATAAAAAAAGAAAGAAAGAAAAGGGGGAATTCATAGGCCCAAAGACAATGCCATAGGGAAGAGAAGTGAGTAGAGAAGACAAAAGCCTGAATTGTCTTTCACACCAATTTTAGCTTTCTTCCCAGTACACCATACACCTGCAGGCCATGTCTAATTACATGTAATATCAGGATAAGATCCCCAGTGATCCTGTTTCAAATTGGGGTAAAGAGGTATTTCTTATTCTCTTATCTAGACTTGTATATTCCGATTCTCCCAAATCTGACTTCTGAGATAGGAATACAAAGCTTTAAATATGGAAGTGTGTCTTTTCCATGTGTCCAGCCTTTCAACATCCTAAACTACCATTGGTTTTTTTTGTTCTTGATTTTTTTTTACCCTGCAGAAAGAGATTACAGAAACAAACAAAATAAAAGAAATGTAAAAGAATTATCTTTTCTAAGCAGGCACAGGATTAAATTAAAGGAGCAGCCCCTTTAGCCTGCCTAAGGAGAGCTCCTTTTGGAAAGTACTCCTTTTCCAAGTTGTCAATAAATATTGGCTCTAGGTTTCTCAATGGGGATACAGCTTTAGCCTTTCCAGTTGAATTGTAGCAATAATTCTGAGTCACTTGGGTCCAATTCTAATGAACTTTCTGAGTGACCAACTGGGAAAGAGTGATTCTCCTCCAGACCAATAGCAAAGGTTTGGGAATTTGCTTGGGGTTTAGAGAAATATAAAAGAAGTGATATTCATATTTGATGAAGATTTGATACCCAAAGGAAGTCTGTTGATCACAGTCTATAGAAGTATAATCCTCCTCTTCATCCTCTCAAGCAGAGATTATTATTGTTATTGTTCTCATTTTGTAACTTAGAAACTAGTTAGGAGTTCAGTAACTTGTTCAAGGTGATATAGTTAGGAAAATGGGAAGTCAGAACTTGAACCCCGGTCTTGAGTTACAAAGTTCAGTCTCTTATCTTCACCCTATTTTGTATGTGAAATATCCATAAACCCTCAACAGAAGGATACCCTGAGATGAAAGGAGAGAGAAGGATACTTCTTGAAAGTTCATAGTTGTGTTGTGGTATCACCCAAATATCCACTCATTTAACAAAGTTCCCACTTTGCCTGAAATGTGTTGGTTAGCATGAAATAGAGGTGAGCAGAATGAGCCAGGTTCTGCTCTCTTACAATAAAGAATCTAATTGGGGGCCTGTTACCAACACTTAAACATTTTAAGGAGAAGAGTCACAGGGTCCTTTATAAAGGACTCTCTGTCTGTAATTAGGGTTAGATGTGACTTCCATTCAAAACCAAGTTCAAATGTTTAAAAAGGAAATCAAAAAAAAGAACTTAGATCTAAAAAATCTACTTCTTTCTTCCTCTGGGCTTCCTGGGATTTTGTTTTGTTCTTCCTTTTCAAAAAAATATCAAACCTAGTTGTGTTCCTTTGATTTCCACATCTGTTCTCACATTCTCACTATTAACACTGTGCTCACCTTGAGTTCAGAGTTAATCCCCTTTTGTGTACCCAGCATCAAGCAGATTCCTGGCACCTTGTGCATTCCCCAACAGCTTTTGTTAAATGAGTGACTCCTCATTGCTCATAGAGTTAAATTATATCCATTGCCACTTAATAGACCAACACTGTAGGCCGTCCATTAAAGGCTGTATATGTGATAAAAATGTACATACACATATGTGTGTGCATGCACACACATGTGCAACATCATGCTCCCATACTTCTCTGCTTATAGCTTCTACCAACCATCGAGAGCAGCATTATGCTTAGTCTTTAGGCCTTGGGGATATATTTCCACTGCCTGCTAGATGGTGACTACTGTCAATCAGATGTAAAGGTCATCAGTGACTTATAGTGCAGAAGGAAGCCCTGTTCTTAGTCACTCCATATTTGCATATATTATTAATGATAGCTTATTTCTTTTTATGTGATTTCAAAAAAGAGATTATTTAAATTTAGTAATGTGGAAAATTGTATTCATGTTTATTGTTTAACTTGTGAGGCTAATTCTTAGGCTTTCTTCCCATTTTAAAAGAAATAAATAAACTGTAGGACTCAGGTCATAACTCAAAATGTTGAGCACCTACCTAGCATCCTGAGTTCAAATCCCAGTACCTTCCTACACAAATACACACACACACACACACACACACACACACACACACACAAAACCTTTCATGAAACAAGAATCATAATGACAAAATATAATTTAATTAAAAATTTTGGTTAGAACTAAAATACCAAAATAGACACAAGCTTCTTATCTGCTTATTGTTGATCATAATTAAACATATGTTCATATTTAAAAATTACATACACATTCTAGTCTATTCTCTCCCCAGTTTACAAAATTCCAGTTTTTTATGCTGGCAACTTCCTCTCTTGTATTTATCACATTGCCAGTACCCAGGCTCCCTGATCTTCGTGAGCTCAATTCCCTCCCCGACAGGCCTCTATTCTCTCTCATTCACTTGTTCAATCAATTAGTCAATCAGTGAACATTTACTCTTTTCCAGGTGTAGATCAGTCTCTAGGACATTGAACTAAGCAAGGCACAATCTTTGTTATCAGCTCATCATCTACTAAAGAGAAAAAAAAATAAAACCTACTCGTGTTTCAGTGTCAAAATATAGAGCATTTCTTCAATGAAAAAATTCACACTGAAATAGCTCAAACCATTCCTGGGAGATTCAAAATGCCAATGATATTCAGTTGACACCATACTTTACTCTTTCCACTGGCATTGTCCCAAAATGCCAGAAAAGTTCTAACCTTAGACTACCTCCCTGCAATGCTAAGAGGATGAAATTATAGCATGTATTTGAAATGCTTCAAAACCTAGAAAGTGCTATTCCAAGAATGAATTCAGCAGGAATCCTTATAACACACTTAGAGTTCATTCAGGGCTGGGTGTAACCCCTTAACGCAAAGAATTGTAAAAATGGAGGCGAGGTTGAAGGACCTCTCCATGATGCCCAGTTTAACAACAACTATGGTTCATAATAATTTTGGTTTTCTCATCTCTCTGATTTAATCAAATAGAGCATTATAAAGCCTACAGATCAATTCCTGTTACATAGCAGGTGTGCAATGAACGTTTCTCAAAATTGATTTCGACTAGTAGTTCTGAATCTCTCTCTAGAACCTCTAAGAGACAGATATCTTTCTGGGTACTCCTGAAATGGAAGAATAAGACAAGAAATATTTGGCCTCCTCTATCCAAAACAAGTCATATTGAAAACAAGATCTCATGGTCAGCAACAAAGTGTGTATACATAATGTTTACTAATAATAGTTCACAATGCTTTCTGATTGGTTTTTCCTAATTAGCCACCGTACAAAAATTGTATTCCATTATTTCATCTATAATAAATGTCACTCTTTGTCTCTAGTATTCCAAAGTGCTTTGGGGACAGCAAAAAGTGAAGATATGACCAGGCAATGGTATACTGAGTCTCTCCTGATTTTCTAACTGAAAAGAAGACAACAGCAATACCAGACAGTCATGGTATTCTCTGTGCCAAGAAGCTCTGGCATGAACTATCTCAGGCTACTTTATTGCCTTTTCACCTGCTTTTTGACACCTGGGGCCCGTGGGTGAAAAAACAGGCCTGAACAATGCAGCATAGGAACTAGGGAAAGATCTATCCGAGATAATCCTGAATAGAAAATGCTCAGTTTAGCTTGCACTAACCAAAGAGGAACAACCTGAGGATATCAGCTAGATGGGCCCCTCCTTGGTCAGTAGATGAATGTGCCAAGCAGCAACATTATAGTCCCCAGTGAATTGCCCTGGGAAAAAATGATTGGCAACAACTGAAGGCATGGCCCCTAGGAAATGTGTGGGCCCTAGGGCAACAAGGAGCTAGAATGCTAGAGGGAAACCAAATCAGATCAATAAAAAGGGAATAGTAGAGAGCGAGAAATACTCAATAAGCTTACCTATGTAGGTCCAAACTCACCCTAAACAGCAGTTGCCTGGATCGTTTGTAACAAGAATGCCTCTAAACTCTAGTGATAGAAGTAGACTTGTTATGTCCCTGGCCCTATGGGGCCAAGAGCAGGATGCAAACACTCTCATCCTCTCTGGCCTTCACGTGGACTGACACCCTCCTTGTCAGCAGAACCACACTGCCTTCCTGTGATTCCACCTGGCTCCCTATTGCATCCCTGTTTCCCTTTTCTTGGTTTACTTCCTTATACATCTTCCAATAACTTCCTAAAAGCAAATTTGTTGAAGCTTTGGTTAAAAAAAAAAAGATTTTATCTCACTCTTCCCACAGAGATTACTGAGCTGGAATTAATCCTTTAGAACTTTGAAGGTATACTCCACTATTTTCTACTTTCCAGTGTCACCAATAAGCAGTCTGAAGATATTTCAATACCTCCTCTTTTGCCTAAGACTTATTTCTCCTCATCTCCTAAGTTATAAAATTTCACAGGAATCTGCCTTGGAAAAGTATATTTTTAGTGATCAGTGGGCTACCTCCTTTCTACCCCCAGAGTCTCAAATTCTGGGGAATAACCCTGAATTATTTTATTCATGATTTACTTACTCATATTCTGTGTTTTACTTTCTGAAACTAACAATTAGATACAGAACCTCCTGAGTCAAACTTCTGATTTACTTATTTTCTCCCCCTTGGTTAATTTTGAGTCTCTTGGTTTTGTATTTATTGATTTCCTAAGGGAGAAAAAAAATCGTGTTTCATTTTCCAACCCTTCTAATCTATATCATTTTCCTGGATGTTTTCCTTTTCATATTTTCTACTTCCTACATGGATACCACCAACTCTTCTTTCTCTGTTTTGGTCTCTGTCTTCCTGCTAGTAGCCCTCCTTTGGTGTCAGTCAATACTGAAGTCCTGGAGATGAAAAGCTAGTAGGGTATGCAGGTATGTTGGCTCTTTCTTTATTCCTTCTTTCCTTCCTTCTTGGCACTAGTCCGATAAATGAACTACCAAAGAAGATCAGAATGATGGTCCTCCCATGATTAATTAAACATCAATCTAAACATTCACACAGTGAGGATATTCTTACGAGAGGATCCGCAATGGCTCTGTAGCCATTTGCATAAGATCATATTAAACAATGGTTATCAAAATGAACTCCCAGAAATGGAAGTAAGATTTTTTTATTATATTGTTTGTGGTTCTTTTTCTTACTTTTCCTCTTTCCTTTTTGCTTTTGTTTATTCCCTTTTGTCCTTGTTTGTTTGTTTTTATTTCTGTACCCTCTGTCTTGTATATAAGTTTATCTGATTTGAGCAGGGGAAGGCGAAGCATGGAACTGGTTGGACAAAGGGTGAACCAATTCAGCAGTGAACCCACTAGACACTATGTTGGAAATGAACTATACAACCTGCGGGGAGGGGAGTCAGGAGGGGAATAAACTGGTAGAGAATGAGGGAAGGGATGACACTGTTCAAAAGAAACTATCTCATTACCTGACTCATGTAGCTGTAACCCCTCTACAGATCACCTTTACAAGAACTTTTTTTAAAGAAGAAGAATGATCTTCCCATAAGTTCCTCCTCAATGGTGATTAGGTTGACTTACATGTCATAGGGGACTCTGCAAACATCTTCAAGTTAAAGCTCTTGAGATGGTGCCTACCTTGGACCATCCAGTGGGTTCTCTGTCATCAGAAATCCTAATAAGAAAGAACAAGAGATTCAAGGAAGCGAATGTAACTACAGAAACAGATTGAGCCAGGGAACATGGACAGCCTAGAAAAGCTGGAGAAGACAAGGAAACAGTCTCTCTACACCTTCCAGAGCGATGTAGCCCTGTGAGCACCTTGATGTTAGCCATTGAGATGGACCTCTGACCTCCATAACTGTAATTGATTGAAGTTGTGTTGGTTTAAGCCACTAAATTGGTAGTAAGTCAGAGACTGCCTGGGGCTGGGAGCTGAGAATTGAGCTGCTTTGAATTTTTGTTGTAGTTGTTCTTGTTTTTAATGCTGGTAGTGGATCTTGAACTCAGAGTGTGGGCACTGCCCCTTGGCTTTTCTGTTCAAGTCTGGTACTATTTGAAACAAGTCCACTTCTAGCTTTTTTTTTAAGCTGGTTAATTGACCGTAAGAGTCTCTTGGATTTGACTGCCTGGCTTCAACCTGGGACCCTCAGATATCAGCCTCCTGAGTATTCAATTGGCCACTCTTACAAGGAAGTCTTCTGTATGCTTCCTCCTATATAAAATGTGAGCCCTGGAGACTCCCTTGGGGGAGCTGAAGGTCATATCCCCAATTCCTATCTTCCTCCTGGTGCCTCTCTTGGTCTCTGACTACTTTGGAATGTCTCTTCTGAACAGGGGCTCCGTCTTTTCCTTCCCCCTTATGCATTTACACTTGCATGAGGCCCAAGTAGATTGCTTATTGGTGATTGTTTGTTGACATTTTAAACTCCTTCCTTGCTGATTATGTATGCATGGCTACTGTTCCCACAGCCCCAGACCTACTCCATTACCACTCCTACCACTCCCAGTCCTCCAGCCCTACAGGTGTTCCCTGGCTGAATTAACAGCTAGGACTGATAAGCAAACTCCAGAGACTTATGCAGCTTACAGAACTGACATCTTTCTCACAGCTCTGAAGCTTGTGAGTCCAAAATCATGGTGCCAGCAGGACTGGTTTCCTTTGAGGCCTTTCTCTTTGATTTGCACATGACTCTTCTCTGTTGACTCTTTGCTGTCATCTCCTCCTAGAGCTCTTATCTCCTGTTCTGATAAGGACCCCAGTCACATTAGATTTCAGTGCATTCGAAGAGATTCATTTTCATGTAAGTAAGGTCCTGTCTCCAAATACAACCACATTCTGGAATATATGGGTTAGGGTTTTCATCAGCAGAATCTGATGGTAGAGGCAAAGAACAAGTAACTGCTGCAAGTGATTCATAAAAATGGCATGCATACTTAATCACCAGGTACTCACCACATCTGGCCTAGCATTCTGGGCATTTGTGTCCCTGTCATATCTATGGTCATATATCTGGAATACCCCTACTAAGTCTGAACCATTCTTAATTTCCTACTGTAAGCCTAGACTATAAAACTATTCCTGCCTGGACCACCACAGTCCCCAGCTCTGGCCTTACAGCACAAAGGAAACCATGGAGCTATTTGGATTTGGTGTCATCTTTTTTGTTGTTTTGTGTTTTGGTTTTTGTGGGGTTTGAACTCAGTGCCTCATGCTTGTTAGTCTGTCACTCTGCCACCTGAGCCACACCCCTAGCCTGATCTTTTGCTAATTATTTTAGAGATGGAGCTACCAGAGGTTGGCTTTGAACAGTGATCCCAGAGATCTCAGTCTCCTGAGTAACTAGGATTACAAGCAGGAGCCACCAGACCCCAGCTGGTGTCATCCTTTTATGTGTCCATTACTCAAAATAATTTAAAATCGAAAGAGTATATGCTGTATACATACATTGTATACATACATTATATATAATCTCCCTAAAACAAACATTTTGTGCATGTGTGTATTCTCTTGAACATTGACCCACTGCTGCTTACATTTCAAGTGTCAGCTAGAAAGGATAGTAAGAAATTTTTGGACAATGACCTTCCCTTTCCCCCAATTAATTGACCTTGAAAAAAATGTCTACAGAGAATGGAAAGCCTTCATGAGCAGAGCTAGCGTGTGTGATGGTGGATCAAAGCAGAGGCTTTGAATTCACACAGGCCTGCATTTCAATTCTGCTTCTACCACTTATTAATGGTGTGACCTTGAGTGAAGTGCTGAACCTCTTAGCTTATGAGTTTGTAATAATATCACATTCATGAGGCTACTGCAAGAAACAAGTGATATGATGTACATGTGTAGGCTGGCAGACCCCCATGAGATCTGGGGCAAACTGATCAAGGAATGGGGCTCTCTCCCCTCTCCCTGAAGACCACAGATCTGCTGAGCTAGCAGGCCGCATTTCCAGGCAGTTCCCCTTTCTCCCCTCCCACCTGCTACCCAGTCCCAAAGTGACTCCCAAGCCCTGATCTCTGCTCAATGCTTAATAAAATCCTCCATCCCTTTCACCAGCAAAGAGGGCTTTTGCAAATCTTATGGTAATAGATTCTTTTGGCCAATTCACTTGGCAGATTTTACATCTGAAAGAGTATTTGACAGTTTCCCGAGGCCTTTCTCTAGGGGCCCTCCAAGGTCCAGAAAGCACTGGGTGATTAACTTCTGACTCTCCCAGCCCTGGAACAGCTCCCAGGGTACAGTGCCCTCAGCATCTCTCCAGCCCCTCTGGAAGAGGTAAAGGTAAACTTGCTGACAGAGGTTTGGAAAAGAAACTTAAAGGGGAAGGAAAAAGAAAATGAACATTAACTTAGCATTGTTTTTATCTTTGAGGCTCTTGACATCAGTGCTCTTAGTTTTCCCAATGGAAGACTCTCCTGTTACTGAGGAGGAAGCTAAGATTCAAGGAGGTTCATTCACTAAGGCAAAACAACACTGGTGGAAAACAAAGTTCAAGGCCATAGGTCTTTGAGTCTAAATATTTTGAACAGATAAAACATTAAATAAATGAAGGTGTAAATATAAGAACATTTAAATGATGGGATTGCCGAGCACAGGTAGCTCACACCTGTAATCCTAGCTATTTAGAAGGTGGGGATCTGAAGACCATGGTTTGAAGCCAGCCTGGGAAGGAAGGTCTGTGAAACTTATTTCCAACGAACAAGCAAAAAGCCAGAAGTGGAGTTATAGTTCAAGTGTTAAAACAGCACCCTTGAGTGAAAAAGCAACAAGTGTGCCCCGGTCTGTGAGAATGAATCTGACTCCAGAGCTCTTTCCTTGGGGATACCTCAGCTCCAGTACCAGCACCAAAAAAAAAAAAAAAGGTCTTTATAAATGTTGTAAGATAACATATCTATGAATATGTGATTTTGGAAAGGATTGAATGAATGGATACAATAACACAAGTAAGAAAAGAATGAGGATTGCACATATATAAAAGTGTGTGGGTCTATGTTTATCAAGTGTATGGATGGCATGAATAGATTTACCACATGAAGAACTGAATGATAATGAATGATAATGCCAGTGAAGTAGGAACTAATGGGTGTGTAAATACATGCACGAATGAAGGCTACGGAACAGACATGTGAGAGTGAATAAATACATTGTTGCAATAACAAATTAATACAAAGATGAATGACTAATACGTGAATAGACTGGTGAGTGCAGGAATGAATGAGTAAGTGAACGAATGTGTCCACAAGTGGATGCATGAATGTCCTCCTTATTTCCTCTGGGCTTCCTCACTCTCTCAGTGTGCCCTGTGATCGGAGGATTCAGAGGGCCGGGTGAAATTCCAGGAGCTGAAGAAGTAGCTATAGGACCAACTATGCATAGAGAAACCATTTGCTGGGAGTTCCCTACAATATCTGCCACATCTCCTCAGAACCATACACCAGAAGGCCCTTAGAGGCCCACTGTTTCCTGGCTACTTTGGGGGCTGAGAGCTGAGGATCATAATTTGAAGCCAGCCTGGGCAGCCTGAGACTCTTGTCTCCGATTAGCCACCAAAAAGCCAGAGTTGGAAAGAGTACTAGCCTTAAGCACTAAAGGTCAGGGACAGTTCCCAGGCCCTGAATTCAAGCTCCAGGACTGGCATACACACACACACACACACACACACACACACACACACACACACAGCCCATTGTCCTCCATAACTAGAAACCTATAGTCCCTGCTCCAGGGAACACAAGGTACCGTGAGGGCTTATCTTTTCAGAATTCCTTTGTCCTACTCCCCATTTGCTTACTACCCCCTGTCACCCACATCCCACTCCTTCCTGTATCCCAAGTGCCTCCCCCCCTCAACCCAACCACACAACAGACCTGAACACAAGCAGGCACCCACAGACAAGAAAATTAATTCTCAGCTTCCAAGAAGAGCCTCCTGTAAGGAACAGGCTGCTGCAATATCTTTGCAACAAGCAGCAACTCACATGTAGGATTACAACAGGTTGAGCCAATCCACACTCCCCAGTGCCGGGGCTCAGGGAAACAAGGAGGAAAAAACAACAGCAACTACACTGGGAAGGACAAGGCAGACATCCTGATACAACCAGTGCCAGTGCCAGGCCCTGGCTCTGTCCAGATAGTAAGAGCTGTCGCTTCTTGTGCAGAGTCCAGTGTCTAAACTCCTCTGCATTGCTGAGCTTTCCTTGTGCTTCCTTTTCCCACTTCAGACTCGGAGCCACCACGGGTTTTGAATGACTGACACCTCCTCTTTCACCTCTGGGAGCCAATTCCTGCAGGATTGGGGCAAACTAGCATTTCAGATCTCCTTGGCAACCCTCAGTACCCTGTCTCCAGAGGATTGCACTTCTCCCAACCAGCGGAGACCCTGGACATCTGGGTAAGCTCCACACCTTTCTCTTTTGTTTCTTTGCTGCCACAGGCAGCCTGGTTTCAGCTTTCACAGAAGAGGGAGATGGGTTGGGAGGAAAGGCTGTCCTGGAGGTTAGGAATGGCTGGTAAGAAAGAGGACAGGGGCGTGTGCCTGGTACCAGGGGACCAAATGTGGCTGCATACAGATTCCTAGCAAAAGGGATTGCTCCCGTTCAGTTTTCACTCTTGTCCTTGCTGGCCCTGTGATGCAACTTGGGAGTAATAGCTGCCACTAAGGACTGGGTGCCCATTTCGCCCCAGGCATTTGTCAGTCATTGAATTAATCATCTTAGTTTGGCACACACCCAGAGGAGTTGTTCTGGGTGAGTGGGTGAAGAGGAGATTGGAGTTGTCTGTGGGCTCCCAGAGCTGTGGGGAAGGCTGGGTTTGTGACTGTTTTTCTTTATTCATGGACCATTGCTAGAAAACTAAGTATGCTTCCACATATGTCTGGAAAGTTCTTAGACCACCACCATCACTACCACCACCCCCATCAACTTAATGGTTTGTTTTGGAAAGGAGAGGGAGGCCTACGAAGGAAGAGATAGACTCTGGCCTTGGTGACTAACTTCAAACAACAACTACTAAAGAAGACAGTGATGTGCAAATTACTGATTTTTATTGGATGCTTTGGGGAATAGAGCTGTTTGTCAGGAAATGAAAGAGAATGTTTGTGCTTATAAAATTATATGGAAAATCAATGCAGTGTTAAGTATATTTTTTCAGTTCTTGGAGTCCAGGATTGTTCTCTAGCCAATTCTAGCGAACTCTAAGGGAGACAGAGACATCCCAAAGCACAACGGAAAGATTGAACAGAAAGGTCAAGCTGCCATTGACTGCCACATTTCTTCCCTTGTGGGATATGCCTGAGTGGCTTGAAGTGACCTGTGCCATGCCAAGTTAAAATGTGGTTGTTACAGTCTATCGTTAGCAGCAGCTTGCAGGGCTGTGCTATAGACAGAGCATGCTAATGTTTAGACCTCTTCCCAGATTTCCTCTTCCTGTATTCTGAACCCACCATCCATCACAAATAGGATAACCCTATAGGAACTGCAAATTCAAGAAAGCAGGTCACCTCAGAGGAGCAGATAAGAGTTATCCAAAGCTTGAGGGAGAATGGGAGCTCCACCTTGTCTCACTGCTGCATGAAGTAGAAATGCTTGGTAGTCCTAAGTGGTATCTCTGCAGTTCTGAGTCTGGCAGAGGATATGAATATAGGTTGTAGGATTGATACCCCTAAGCATCTTTGGTATGAAGGAATGATAAGATATCAAGCAGATTAGACAGAACTCAAAGACAGAAAATCAAAGACTGACAGTTAAGCTGGAACCAACCAATTCTCCCACCTGTGATTCTAAGCCCTATACCAGATAACATTAGGTTTTTAAGACACTGAGTTGAGAACAAATAGTCTAGTCCTCCATTGCTTTCCTCTTGTAATGTGTGGCAAATCACTGGCCTCTCTGGGCTTGGCATTCCATTGTGCATATACTTTGTTCTAAGAAGCGTTTTAAGCCTGGTGCCAGGGGCTCATGCCTGTAATCCTGGCTACTCAGGAAGCTGAGATCTGAGGATTAAGGTTCAAAGCCAGCCCTGGCAGGAAAGTCCATGAGACTTACCTCTAATTAATCACCAGAAAATTGGCTTAAAGGGGTAGAGTGGTAGAGTGCTAACCTTGAGCAAAAAAGCTCAGGAACAGTGTCCATGCCCTGAGTTCAAGCCCCACTACCAACAACAACAAAAAGAAGAAGCTTTTGAAGACATCTTGCTACTCTATTGTGTGGTTTTTATGAGACAGACTCTTACTGACTAGTGGAGACAATTCAGTGGATAAAGATAAGGCTTTTACTAGCTATATGTCTTAGGGAGGTCACTTAGCTTTATGCTTCAGTTTTCTTATCTGAATGCTAGTGTTTTGTTTATTTGGTTGTTTGGTTGATTCATGAGTTGCTTCCCCCCACTTTTTGTTTTGTTTCCCCACCACCACTAGATTTGTGGTGAGAATTAAATGCTATAAGGCATCCTCAAAGTTGAACCCAGTGCCTATCAACACGGCTCCATGATATCTACCAAGGTCACAAAAGAGAGTAAAGAAAATAGCATCCTTACTCTTTAATTTTGTATTTATTTATTTATTCCATTTTTGCTGGTCCTACAGCTGGAACTCTGGGCCTGGGTACTGTCCCTGAGCTCTTTTGCTCAAGGCTAGTACTCTACCACTGGAGCCATAGTGCCACTTCTGGCTTTTTCAGTGATTAACTGGAAATAAGAGTCTCACCAACCTTCCTACCTGGGCTGGCTTTGAACCTCAATTCTAACATCTCAGCCTCCTATGTAGTTAGGATTATAGTCATGAGCCACCTGTGCCTGGCTTGTTTTATTTTTTCATCTATTTTTCTCCTATTTTTATTACCATCAACTAGTTGTACACAGGAGTTTCCGTTTGGCATGTCATATGTGTACACTGTTTACCTTACTCACACCTAGTCACTCTCCCTCCTTCCCAATTCACCCTTTTCAAACATATAACTTCATTGTTCCATTGTCACATATGTATATACAATATTTGAACTCTACTCACCCTGCTTCATCTTTCTTCCTCCCACTACTAGCCACACCCTGGACACGACATGTTTTACATTCCTGCCATTCACTTCCTTTTAGTGTGTGCTAATTATTCAAAGGGGATCACTTGGCATTTCACAAGCACGTATAAACAGCACTTTAATCAGATTGACTCCCTAGCTCACTCTTACTTTCTCTATCCTTCCACCCCTATTACTCACCAGCTTCCAGTGAACTTCCTTTTGCCAGCTTCCTTCATGGTTGCGATGTATTTCCATACTCTTCACCCTCTCCCATTCTCTCCCCACCTCATTCCTTCAAGTCACCCACAGTTACAAACAAGGAAAATACATTCTAGCAGTGTTCATACCTATGGGAGTGGTGGTAAAACTGATCGAGTCCAATTAATTCTTATCCAAAAGCAAACTATCTTTGTACCACACAGGAAACAGATATGTAGCAGAACAACACAAACTACAACCCAGGACCAAAATTCTTTCTTTCCCCAAACACATCAGTTTCATCATCTGTAAGATGGAAATAAAGACCAAAGGCTGCTGAAGAATTAAATATAACATCACACTGTGTTTAAGTGATTGGGTAAATGCTATCAGTTACTGTTTATTACCAGAAATCCATAATTTAACAAAACAAAGACAAGCTAATCAAAATATGTATCTATCATCATCATGACCATTATCACTATTGCTATTATTATATACTATTATATTATTATTAGAAGTACTGGAGTATGGACTCAGGGCTTCACACTTATTAGACAAGTGTTCTTACTATGGAGCCATATTTCCAACTCTGTTTTTTTGCTGGTGAATTTTAGAATAGGTTCTGCTTCCTGTTTGAATACACTCCTGGGTATGACCCACCCATGTAAAGTTTCCCATGTTAGCTAAGCTGACAGACTCAACCACTAGGCCCAGTACTGCACAGACTGGCCTTGAGTTTGTTCCTCCCAATCCATCTAGTCTCTCAAGTAGCTAGGATAGTTGAAAGCCACTGGTGCTAGTCACTTACCTTTATTAACACAACTTGGGAAGTGCATTTTCCTCAAAAAAAGTACTCAGTGTGTCTTCTTTCATTTACTCGTTCTTGTTCGTTGCTTCTTAACATGATGAGTGGAGATGATCAAAACTATCTGGAGTTTACTCAAATAATAGAAGGTCAGTGGTGTTGCACACACATTCAAATATCTCTTTTTTGTTAGTGACAGGATCTTCTTGCCAAAGAACACTGAAACTTGGGGATGAAATATCTTTGGCAAATCATCACACTGTATCCCCAAATCAATACACTGTAAATTATTATGTGTCTATTTAAAATTAAAATGATCATTTTCCTTTAAAAAAAGGGGGTACAACTTTAGGCAGACATAACACTGTGGGTCTTGTCTGTGACTAACAGAGATCTTAGATCCAAAAAATCCCACAGAGTGTTTGTAGGTATGGTCAGAGAACCATAGGTCCAGTAGAAGTACAGACATAATTAACCGCAATCTCATTTCTATGGGATAAAATAACTTCAAGTTAGATTTCCTTCTGTTAGATTTCCAGTCTTATGTTAAGAGTTTGAGGATGTAAGTTTGTCTATGTAGAGGTTAAATTTCAGTTTCTAAAATGAGAGTTTAAAAAGTGACTAAGTCTTTTAAAATATAACAATCAAAATTAGGTGATGAAATACCTGTAATGTGTGTTTTTAAATTTAGTTGCAGTCCTATAAATGGTCAATTTTTTCCTGTGAATTTCTCTATGTCTCTGTGATATTGGACTTTGCTTTTGCTTTGGGCATGGATAATGTCTCTTCTTTCTACCTCTCCCTTTCACACACACACACACACACACACACACACACACACACACACTCACTGAATTACAATTCATTTAAGTTGTAATGATCTCCAAGGCAAGTGAGGAAGGGGGAAAGGAAGAGAAAGAAAGGGAAGGAAGAGAAGGGAAAAGAATGAGGGAAAGGAGGAAAAAAGGAAGAGATGAAAAAGGGAGTGATAAAATAATTTACCATTTATTTCTTTAGTAAACAAAATATTCTATGACTTCAATTATGAAGAGACAAGAAAAGAGCAAACCAAACCAATTAAAATTAAATATTATTCTCATAGGTAGAAATACTAAAAGAAAATTGAATCATGGTTGAATCATAGAGCTATAATTTTCTCTTTTCTTTCATCAATTTTCTATGATATGCATGTATTATTTTTTAGTAAAACTTTTGCCTATTTTTGGAGCTGTTAAAAGTAGGTTTTTTACAGAATAGTATGTATCTACTTGAATCAAAAATAGTTATACTTCACCTTTGTGGTAACAAATGTTTCTCATGCACTGGATTCTATTCTTAAATAATTTCTCAAGGTGCATTTTACTGGAGTTGGGAATATAGTTCAATGGTAGAGCACTTGGCTAGCATGCAAGGAAACCTGCATGCTAGGCAATATGAAAAGAAAAGGAACAACATGTATTTTACAGCTTATTGCTCCCAGACTGTGTTTAAGATAACCAAGCATCTTCTGATTGGCTGCAGATTAAAGCCCACATCTTTCTGTAACTCACTGTCTTCAGGGCCTGAGGCAGCAAGTTCTCTCTGTGTGTGATAGATTCAGTGTGTGGAGTTATTGAGGTCCTGACTCAATGCAGGTATGCAATGCAGGCTACCTACATATCTTTTCTTATTTGTTAATAACATTTATTAGAATTTTAATTATAAAGGCAATAAATATATTGTCCTTATAAAAAACATTGAAGTTAAGTTTCAAGAAGTAAACATCCAAGGCGTTGTATTTCCTCTACTCAGAAATAATCACTGTTTCAAGCTTGTAAATTTCCTTCATCATTTTGTATGCATGTGTAATGGGCACTTTTTAAAAAAGTGGGAATATATATAGAGAGAGATAGATAGTTAGATAGATATAAATTGTGTGCGCCTGTGTACATCAGAAACATTTTCTAATGTCATTACAAGTTTTTTCATTAACATTTTTGTGTCTGTATAATAATAGACATACCATAATTTATTTAGCTAATTTTCTTTCTGGGTGTGTGGTTTCCTCTCAAGCTAATTTTTATTAATGTAAATAATGTTCTAATAACCATATATAATTCATGCCCCCATCTTTAATTCTTTAGCATAGATTGCTAGCATTGGAATGAGTGGGTCAAAGAACATCAACATTTTAAAAGCTTTTTGGACTCAGAGAAATGCAAGTAATGACAGATTAGTTTGCATCTATCAAACTAAAAAATAGGAAGGAACTTCCCATATGTTTACACTAGAAATTATCTTTTTCACCCTTGACATATTAATATGCAGTTAGTTCTTTAATATTTTTTAATTTACATTCCTTTGATTATTTGTGAGATGAAACTTGTTTTCATATTTATTAGCCATTTGTCTATATCCTTTGAATTTCCGTCCTTGGCCTTTGTCCATTTTTCTCCTCTTTTTTTTCAACTCATGAAAGATCCATCCCTATTAAAGATAGTGGGCCTTTCTTACTTCTATAGAAAATATTTCTTCAGTGCTATTTGCCTTTTATTTCTTAATGACTTTTTTTCCCATATGGCAAAATTTGTCTTCTGTAGTCCATCTACTGATATCTTACAAAAATGATTTCTGTCTTCTGTGATCCTCAGAAGTACTTTCTCATTCAGAGATCAAATACTCCAACTGTCATAATTTTTTAGTTTTTTAAAATATTTTTTAATATGAAAATAGAGTGTGCTCTGGGGCAAAGGCTGAGGCCAATGAATCTTACCAAGAGGTTCTTTCTGCCTCCTGCGTCACTGGGACCCAGCGAGCCCAGTGATGCTGGAGATAAAGGCACCCATGCAATAACCCTGGAGAATAAGCAAGCCTGGATCTGTAACAACTCTGGAACCAAGAACTTTGAAAACAGATATGGATGTTCTGACTGTTACATGGTCTTAAATGTTAGTAACTGGGAAGTCATATGTAGTGAGGGCCTCCACAAATACTGATCCTAAACTGTATGTCTGTGAAAGGAAGTCTGTGTGTCTTTCTCTAGCAAGTCCCAGCCTGCTGGACAAATGTGGCTGTGGTCTCAGGTGGCTTTGGCGCATATCTGATCAATTGCATTTTCCTCTGTCATTGCTCAGTAATGGTTTCTGTCTTGGAACTGTGTACACCAGTGAGTTCTGCAGAGAAAGAGTTCAGGGTCTCCAAGCAGCAGGGCAGCCGTGATAGAAAGCATAGACCAACTCCCAGTTCCCAGTTCCTAGCCATACAGCTCGGAGTTTCCATGCTCCAAAACAGGATGGTAAGAGTCGGCCTGCATAGCTCCCTTGAACTTGTATGTAAAGCACCATGGAAAATTCGCAGTGCATGAGAACACTGAAAACAAGTTGATTTTCAGTATTTCTTTGAGGTATCGGATTCTGAGGAGGAGAGGGCTGTCCTGGGGGATGATAGAGGCACTCAAGACTTTGCACTTGCTAGACAGGGATTCGTTATTTTTATTTTATTTTGCTCTAGTTATTTTATTTATTTATTTAGCCTTTGCTGAGATTAAATATATTTTTATTGTAAAAATACTGTTACAGTTACATGTGTAAGGTAATGAGTACATTTCCTATCAAACATTGTTGTCTCCTCCTTTGTTTTTCTCCTACCATCCCTTCCCTCCCACCTCCACAACTACACTCCCTTCTCTCCCCCACCTCCACCTAAATTGTAAAGTTCATTTTTCAACATAGTGTCTTGTACATTTCATTGTTACAATGGGTCAACCTGTATCCCTATTTAAGCATTTTGTTTTATCCCTTCCCCTCCCCAAATTAGAGAAGTGTATACACAAGATGCAGGGCACCAACATCAAATACAGGGAGAACAGGGGTTATACCGAGGGGGAGGAACATACAAAGAAACAAAAAGGTTACATGGTACATTATAAATACAATAGAAACAATAGCAAGAAAAAAGAAACACTTGTGTCCCTATCTTGGGGTTCATTTCACTAAACATCATCTTATCTAGTCATATATACATAGCTTTTGACCTTTTCTACTTGTCCCAGACATATACTAGTTATTTATGCTGAGATTTGAACTTAACCTCAACCTCATGCTTTCCCTTGGCTTTTTGCTCACAGATGGTATTCTCTCATTTAAGCCACACCTCCACGTTCAGCTTCTTGCTGGTTATTTGGACAAAATTGTCTCTCACATTTTGTCTGCTTGGACCGACTTCAAACTTCATTCTCAGATCTCAACCCCCTGAGTAGCTAGGATTGTAGACATGACCCACTGGCACCCATCTACTCTGGTTATTTTTAAGACAGGGCTTTGTTCTTTGTCCACCCTGCCCTGGACAGCAACCCTCTTATTTATATGTATGATATAGCTGGGATGACAGGTGCACACCACTGCACCCAAAATACTGGTTGAGATGGGATCACAACTTGTTGCCCAGGCTAGCCTGGAACTACAACCTGCCAAGTTCAGCCTCTGGAGTAGTTGACAGATGTTAGCCACAAGCTGGAAAGGGTGGCTTAGGTCTCTGAATCTAAAAACAGAGGACTGTGTGCTCTCTAGCTCCCCTAACAGGTTTCCCTGGTGCCAGCAAGCTACAAATTCAATGGCTTCAAATAAAAATCAGATCTACATTTTCTCCTGAAAAAAAAAGATTTATCTTATTCTAATTGATTACCTTGACGTATATGAAAAAAATCAAACAGTGATCTAAAAGTAGAATCATATCCCATGACATGCTTTTATAATGTACACTCTTAATTTGCCATAATTTAGAAAGTCAAATCGCAGGAAACACGAAGTGTCTTGGAAGATTCATCATTGTTGTATACACCATGTTCCCTGTTCTTCACATTGCGAACTCTTCAGATCTTCCAAGGAGGTGACCATTTTCCACTGATATACATGTTATCTGAGTATAGCCTACACATGTGACAATGCCAGTTTGATATGTCACTGTAATTATTTGGTTGTGGAAGACGTAAGATATTAATACTTCTTTGAACCCATGTTTAAAAACTGTTGTGGCTTTATGTATGCAGAAGAATTAAGTAAGGATAAAACAATAGCAAAGCAAATGGGTAGTTCTTTATTGAGCAACTGCCTGGCACTGTACTCGTCCCTGAGGAAGAAGGAGAAGGAGACAGGGACATTGCATGGAGAGGGCAGCATGGTACCAAGTCCATCCACTTTGCCATTAGGAATCCAGCTGTACTGGGAAACAGATATCCAAATATTAATATTACAATGTCAGATTTGAGTAAAAATTCAATCCCTCCCCAACTTGCCCCCCTTCTGAGTGTTTCAGGAAATAGAGTTATAATTTTTTTTTTGTCTGTCCTGGGGCTTGAACTCTGGGCCTGGGAGCTGTCCCTAAGCTCTTCAGCTCAAAGCAAGCACTCTACCATTGCGCCACAGTGCCACTTCCCGTTTTCTGGTGGCTAATTGTAAATAAGAGTCTTGAGGACTTTCCTGCACAGTCTGGTTTTGAACTGCGATCCTCAGATCTCAGCCTCCTGAGTAGCTAGGATTACAGGTATGAGTCACCTGCGCCCTGCAGAGTTATAATTCTTTTTTTTTGTCCAATCGTGGGGCCTGAACTCTGGGCCTAGGCGCTGTCCCTCAGCTCTTCAGCTCAAGGCTAGCGCTCTACCACTTGAGCCACAGCACCACTTCCGGCTTTTTGCTTATGTGGTGCTGAGGAATCGAACCCAGGGCCTCACGCATGCAAGGCAAGCACTCTACCACTGAGCCACCTTCCCAGTCCCAGAGTTATAATTCTTAAGTATTATGAATTTTATTTCTGTGACACATGAAAGGCAGTAAGTCAAATTTGAAAACCAAACGGAGAGACTGTTTGGATCCCTGCTGATTGGTGTGGAGCTGTGAATGCACAGGATCCATAGGGATCAGAAGAGGAGACCTTAGGGAACAGCATGTCTCCCACCCATTTCCTGGGAAGAGCATCCACGCCTGCAGCTCCAGCTGGTGGTCAAAAAGTGCCATATAAGAGTCAGAGCTGAACTGCAATTGCTCAATGCTTTCTCTTCTGCAAAGCAGGGCTCATAACAGCCTTGGTGGCACATCCCAGAGACTTCAGAAGGAGTAAAGAAGAGGAGAGCTGGGGGCCCTTTGGTTCTCAAAAGAGAACCATACATCTGTTGGCCCTTAAACTGTGGAAGGAGGAGCTAGAGCACTTAGTGAACTTTAACCTTCTGGTTTAGACCTCTGGTTTCTTCATATCTCTCTGTTTCTGAGTAGCAAATGAGTAAGGAAGTACCAGAGTGTTTGACAGGTCTTTTTACCCAAGGTCATTGACCAGTGCCTTAAAAATGACAGAATGCACATAAAAAGGGGGATTGCCATGTGTGAAAGAGAAAAATGGGTGTTTCTGTGTCATATTGATTGTCATGTACTTGGTTTGAGCAGCCTTTTGTTTGCTTGAAACCAGAATAATGCATTATATATATGTTTACTCAGTAAACTATTATGTGGATGTCCTAAGTTTAAATAGACCACATATGTAGCCAGTGCTTATACATTTAGTCATTTAATTTCATTTACTTTGGAAAACTTTGAGAGTGGCCACAAGCATGTGAAAGAAGCCTTTAGCCCCCTGTCTGTGGGTCAGCAGCAGAAAGCTGAGCTCAAGCAGAGAAAATCAGTAGGATAAGGGAAAAAAAGACAAAAGAGGGCAATGTGCAGTACTTCTCACCTGTAATCTCAGCTACTGGCGAGGCTGAGATAGGAGGATCCAAGTACGGGGCCAAAGCTTGAGACCTTATCTGAAAAGCAAACTCAATGTAAAAAGACTGGCAAGTCCTTGATGTGGCAAATACAAAGTCCTGAATTCACTCTCTAGTATGGGAAAGGAAAAGGGAGAGAGGAAAGGAGGAAGGAGGAGGGGAATGGGATCAGGGAGGGGGGAAGGAGAAGAGAGGAATGGAGAAGGCCTGTATTTTTTGGAGTTCGCTTCACAAGTGTGAAACTGACTGAGAAAGCACTTATTTTCACAAATGGGCTAAAGTGGAAGAAAAAAAAATTGATTCTTGGAGACAAATTTTGCAATGTGGAACATGGTCCAATCAGCCTCACTCAGAAACATATATTTCTTCTGACACATAGCTGCCAATTAGGTTTCTACCATCCCACCCAACCCTCATCAAAAAATCTAGCAATGGAGAAACACTTCCATATGCTAGAAGCTGCTTTCACCATTCTTGCTGAGGAGGAAGAAAGAAAGATGTAGTGAGGAGCCAACTTGCATATACTTTGTAAACACTTAGCTGCAGCACATACAGATTGAGTAATAGCAGTCCTTGGAGCTGGCCGTAAATAACTCTCCAAGCCTACAGCCCTCTGCTCAGTGCTTCTTGAGATTTTGCCATGAAATGGCCTATTAACAAAAATTTAGTTATAATTTACATAGGCTATGGAAATAACTTAAGATCATTAAAACCAGGCTCAAAGATTCCGAGTTTGAAACTCAGGAAGAATTATGGCATTGCCTACCAATGTACTTTTAATTTGTTTTGTTTTGTGCTGGTCCTGGGGATTGAACTCAGGGCCTTCTGTTCTGACTCACCTTTTTCAGTTAAGACTGGCACACTACCACTGAAGCCATGCTTCTACTTCTGGCTTTTTGCTAGCTAATTGGAAACAGACTCTCATGGATTTTTATTCCTCAGACTAGCTTTGAACTATGGTCTTTAGATCTCAGCCTCCTGAATAGATAAGATACTGTCTACCAATGTATTATGGTAGGGATCCCAAAATCCAATCTTTGATCTGTTCTTAACTCATTGGCAGGATCTTAGATAAATCACAGAGGAAAAAAAATCTAAAAAACAGAAAACATGAATATATGGAGTAAGAAAGAGTCCCTTTGTCACCTAATGCTCCACAGATATCTGTGATGGAATGTAGGGAGAGGAACACTGCAGAGTGCTGGGTGTTGGAGTCAGTATGTCTAAGAATCACTCCTGTTTTGACTTTCTGGTGTTAAACTCAGATCTTCTGGTTCTTGGTTTCACTTGGCTCATGTATAGCATGGGGTCACCAGTACTACCTATAACCATTACTGAGGGAATGCCAATGTAAGCATCTAGTCAACCATAAACCACTCCAAAAGGAACTGTATTTATATTTGCTTCTCACTGTATCCTCAAAGTTGAACACAATGGTTGGCATGTTGTAAATAGATCCTAAATATTTGCTGAATGAAGCAGGAGGGCCTGAGGAGGTGTGGGGGGAGGGTGGGGGGGAATTTTCATATTTCACATTGTCTCAGACCTTAGAGTAAGTCCAGATAATACATTGTTTCCAACTAGAAATCTCTGTTCGATTCAAAGTTAGGCAAGGTGTTGCTTCTTTTGTCTCTAAAGGGACATGTGGCTGTGTCTATTCTTTCTCTTGCACTTGGATTTGGAAATAGAATCAGAGGGGAGAGTCCCTGCTTCTCATCAATATCACGATTTGTCCCAAAACACATGGCTACTAAGTAGGAAGCGAGAAGCAGAACTCAAGTCAGGAGAATACAAAGCTCACCTCATTTGTCCTATGTGAATCTAACAGCCTGAAGATCAGCTGTTTATCAGAGGAAGCTCCCCAGAAACTGCTGCTTTCTCTTGTATAGGGCACTGGAAGTAGAACGACACTGCAGGTAGATTTTAGGTCTCCACTACGTACTCTAAATGGGCAGGAATTATAATCATGCATTCATTATTCTGCATGGTAGTAGGTTAAAAAGCCATCTGTGGGCCCAAATTGTGAAATTATTCCAGAAGATTATCAAATGCCTGTCTTACACATCTAAATCATACAAAAATTTCCTAATCAAACATTTTTATCAGCACAAAAGGTTTACCAAGTCCTGACTACAATTTTAACATCTAGAAAAGCTGGAGGAACCTTCTAGACAGATGCTTTACTCAGTCTGATGTCTGCAAAGTTATCTGTGTCTGTGTGTGTGTGCGTGCATGTGCACACATGCACACTAGTACTAGGGTTTGAATTCAGGACCTCATACTCTCCCTTAGCTTATTTGCTCAGAGCTGGGTCTCTACCATTTGAGCTACCCCTCCACTTCCAGATGTTAGCCATTTAATTGGAGTTAAGGGTCTTTCAGATTTCCCTGCCCAAGCTGACTTTAAACTTAGATCCACAGATCTCAGTTTCCTGAGTAACAAGATTACAGGTGGGAGCCACTAGGGTGCCTGGCTTGTAAAGACATTTTAAACAGGAGTAACCAAAGCGGCAAAGCCCCTCCAGTTTGATACAAGAGTCCTTGCTTGGCAAATGGATGCCATCTTTTCCCTCTTACCCTCAGACTTAGACAGCTCTGTTAATCTGACTAGCAAAGCAAAAACATTTCTTTTCTTAGACAGTCCTGCCTGCTTCCCTAAGAATGTCTTCTGCATTGGGCATCAGTACACTTTTCTTCTTCAAGAGAAAGGAAGAAAGTTCATCTTGTTTTCACACACAGGTTTGCACTTTAAAATGAGCTGCATGCAATAGTGACATCACTTTGTTTTATCTAATTAATGGCTACCGAGGGGAAAGTACTGTGTGATGCTTAGAATTCTTTGCACAGAATAATTGCTCCAGATATATGTGCAGAATGTTACGGAAACATGCAGTAATGGGAGCTTTGACAATACTGTGCTTTTAAAGCCTTTTAAGAATACCATGGGCATGTCTAAAAGAGAGCAGCATGAAATGAGAATTTTAAAATGCTAATATGGTTATAAAATGAAGCTGAGAATTAACCCTTGTCCATAGTGGATGATATTGGCTTAATAGTCCTCCTACTGTTCTGCCTTGCCTAGAATTTTTCATTCATCTCAAAACTTATTCTGTAAGCACATGCTGGAGATCAGGCAAATAGTAGTCAGGAAGACAGGCACCTGTCCTGTAGAAGTTTCCAGAATCCCAGGGAAAACTAATAAATAAACAACTAAAGGTAATGAATAAACAATTATAGGTAATGCTGAGTTTTACTCAAAAAAGTAAAGAGGCCCAGTGCTGTTGGCTCATATCTGTAATCCTAGCTACTGAAGAGGCTGAGACCCAAGGATCATAGTTCAAAGTTAGACCAGAAAGACAGGTTAAATAGACTCTTCTCTCCAGTAAACCAGCAAAAAACCAGAAGTGGAAGTATGTCAAGTGATAGGGTGTCAGCCTTCCTCTTACTAGCCATACGATATCCCCTCCCCCAGCCCAGTGGGTATGAACATCTGGCCCATGGGCCCTATGAAAATGTCAAAATTATTTAGTGCATGACAGGACAGACATGGATGCTTCTCTTATAGTTCTCAGTGGCTAGCCGCCCATGGGCTAAATGCCTGTAGTAATAATTTTGCATTGTCTGTGAATAATGCTACAAATATCCACATGGCCCTTGGCAGAAAAAAAAATGTTTTTCACCCCTGCAGGAATCAAATTAGCGTCTGGCCTCAGTATTCTCACCTGTGAAATAGAGTTGTAATAGTCTGTAACTTAGGATTGTTAAGAGGAATAAATGTACTCATCATAAAAAAGGCATTCAAAGCAATATCCAACTTTTTGTTATGTCCCTTCCTTTCCCCAAATTAGAAAAATGTATATATAAGATGCAAGGCACCAGAATCAAATACAGTGAAAATAGGGGTTATTCCATGAGGGAAGAATATACAAAAGAAACAAACATTATAAATACATTAAAAACAACAGCAAGAAAGATAAAACCACTTGTATCCCTATCTTGGGGTTCAATTCGCTTAGCATCATCTTATATGGCCATAGGTGCATAGCTTTTGACCTTTTCTGCTTGTCCTAGAGAGGGAAGAGCTGGTAGGGGAAAAACAAAGGAAGAGGTAACAATACTCGATAGGAAATGTACTCATTACCTTACTCATGTAACTGTAACCCCTCTGTACAGTATTTTTGCAATAAAAAATATATAAGCAATATCCAGCAGTCAGTAAGCTCTTGATATGTACTGATTGTTGTTCTCATGGTACTAATGAATACTTTTGTTGGAATTATGTGTTTGAGTAGTGTTTGCTAAATGAACACAGGAGTGGTGACTCCCCATAAACAAAAGATACCTTTTGTGTACCTGGATCAAGAAAAGCTTAGCCAAAATATTCAAGGAGGGGCTGGGAAGGTGGCTCAGTGGTAGAGTGCTTGCCTCGCATGCATGAGGCCCTGGGTTCAATTCCTCAGCACCAAAAAAGCAGAAAGAAAAAGCCAGAAGTGGTGCTGTGGCTCAAGTGGTAGAGCACTAGCCTTGAGCTGAAGAGCTGAGGGACAGCGCCCAGGCCCAGAGTTCAGGCCCA
>NW_012267238.1:8095411-8132381 GCF_000151885.1 Dipodomys ordii | reverse complement strand
AAGGAAGGAAGGAAGGAAGGAAGGAAGGAAGGAAGGAAGGAAGGAAGGAAGGAAGGAAGGAAGGAAGGAAGGAAGGAAGGAAGGGAGGGAGGGAGGGAGGGAGGGAGGGAAGGGATATGAGACTTGTATGTAAAACCTTATAATTTTTAAATGTGGGCAACTAATGAATAGCTTTTAAATGTTCTATAAATTAAAGCTTTGTAGTCTGGATGCAGTCCTAGAACCTATAGCTTAAAAACTACTTATTAGGAATTTACTTGGTCCAACTCTTTGACTTCACAGTGAGAAAATCACAGAGCTACTAAGGGGGAAATCTAAAGTCATTCACATTGTATTGATCTCTCTCTACGGAGCACTGCCCTGATTTCTATTTGGTAGAATAGTAGTTGGTAAGTAGGAGTAATTCTTTATAGACTTAGTTAGACCACTTAGTACCACTGGAAGATAACAGAATGAGGCAGAACTGGAAGGTACAACTTAAAGAGACCTGTGCATCTCCCACTCCTTTATAGTTTTGTAGACAACCAGAGAGGATTGCTGAAATGGCCAAAGTCACACAGGTTAAGTAGGGGAATAGGTAGGTCTTTAACCTCAGACACCATCCTTATTCTGAGGCTTTCTTTTGCCTTGTGAGGAACTCTGAATCTTGGATGTACTTCTTCAAAACCTTCCCAAGTATGCGTTGCATTATACCTAGTTGATGAGTACAACTGAGATTCACACAGAGCTGCAATTCATTGGTGAGCTCCTGGACCATCACTTGCTTTAGCCAATTGGATATTGGCTATCGTTGACCTGCTTCCAGGACAGTGAATGGTAGGAAAATGTTCTCGAGGCCAGTGAGGTGGAAAAGCTCGATTCTATGAGGATGAGAGCTCTATTCCTCTCACTCAGCAAGGCCTGTAGGCCTGACAGACTTGTTTTGATTAGGGAACCTCTTAGATCTAGAGCTCAAGCAGGGCTGTGAGGGTTCAAGTGACCTGAGTGGGAGAGAATAGGAAATACCTGCCTGTTTCTCCAGGCCAAGGTCTGCTATGGGAAGGAGCCTAGGATCTTTCTACACTCTAAAGGTCTTACATGTTACAGAACACCTAAAGTTAGAACTCCAGGAGTGTGTTGAGAGAAGGCACTAAACACAGATAACATTAAGTTATAAATTCACTTTGGACTCACTCTAAATGTGGCAGCAAATCCTAAGGCTCTTGTCCTCAGAGCAGTAGACAGGACTGACTGTGAGTATGTGAGTTATGCCAAAGGCTCCCAGAAAATTTCAGGGTGAGGACCAGAGTGTCTGAAGTTCTAGTTGTATACACAAGAAGGAAAACAGACGAATATGCCACTACTGTACTCATGTGGTCCCATCATGTCATGATAGAACCCTGCTTGTATACAATATGCTCATCTCAAAGTCTTCAGTCCAGCATCTCAACACTCAGTGGTTCAACACTCCCTGCACTAGGGAGATGTCGGATGTGCAGACTGTAACCTGTACCAGGATGGCAGAGCAAGCCGCAGCTCTGTGACACCACGTGGGAGTTTTTGAAGCTCTAGGCTTGGTAGCAGGAGTCACAGCTCTGCAGCAATGTAGGCATTCTAATCTGCAACCTGCTAAAACTTTGTGTGTCCTATCGGCCAAGGGAGTCAACACCTCTATACCTCAATTTGCTCATAGCTAGAATGAAGATAGTAATGGGGACTATTCACAGAGAGGTTGTAATATTTGACTGAATTGCCCAGGAAACAAGTTCATAGACCTAATAAGCTCTTAATATGTATTAACTATGGCTACCATCATAATTCAGGACTCATCATCCAAGCATTTGTAAAGGAGGGTTTTCTCATTCCCTGCTGCCTTATCATCTTCCTCACTAACCCATTGAGTTCCTACTAACACAGCTGGAAGTCATCTTATGAATTTGTGTGATTATTTATAGAGATTCTTCAAAGGATTAAGAATTAAAACAGCAGACCAAATGTCACCCCTTATCCTCCCAACAACAAGAAGGCAGACATGGTTATCTGTATTTAGAAGCCAAGGACATTCACGCTCCTCAAGTCACCCACAGCTTGGAAATATACACAGTAGAACCACAGGGCTTCTCAGACAAGAAACTCAACACCCTGGTGGTGGCCCAGCCTATTAATGTGCCAGACTTGAAAGAGTATGGTCTTCCTTTACATACTCTTTAACTCCTGCTCCTTCTCTAACACAAGAGGGGAATAAAAAGAAGGCACAAAACCATAAAGGGAGAAAAAGCTAAAGAGGAGACAACAGCATTTGGGAACTATAAAGCTGATAGATTGACTTAGGCAGAATTGAAAATGCATAAGGTAAGCTGTCAGTAGGGAAAGTAGATACATGACACTTGCAACTAAGCTTTAGGAGAGCTGAGAAACGGGAAGCTTGAAGCACTGCAAAGTGTTTGAGGAATGCCTCAAACATCCCTTCTTCATCATCATTCTCTTCTGGGTGCCTACCCTCCTCCGCTGCCGCCTACAATCCCTCATGAACTGGCCTGAAAAACTCTGGGCTTGTGGGAGACAACACAGCTAGGTACAACGTACTGAGAAAACGAACTGGAAAAGTAAACAAAATCCCTAAGAAGAATGAGGTCACCTCCCATTCCATCCTCCACTAGGATCCTAGAAAAACCTTAGCAGCTGCTCTTGTCTTCTTGGGGAAGAAGCAGAAATATTTCTTCCTGGTGAAACCAAGTGGCCACTGAGAACAGTGAAGATATTAATAAATCATCTGTGAAATGACCCAGCTAAACCATCCCACTGGTCAACAAGTCCTGCTTCGATAGCCTAAAATTTCCAACTAGATTTTATAGATCTGAGATTTAAAAAAAAAGTATCATCAAATAGTTGCACAAAAGAGTTTCAATTCAATGTGTCAGTTAGTAAGTATAATGCGTCTTAATCAATGTCTCACCCTCCATCTTTCTCCTCCATCTCTCCTAACCCCAATCAGTGTATACTTGAATGGTATATGTATGGCCATAGACTGTTCATGAGCAAGTAGCAATTTAAAAAAAAAGCCTCAGAGTTGGGAAGGTGGCTCAGTGGTAGACTGCTTGCCTTGCATGCACGAGGCCCTGGGTTTGATTCCTCAGCACCACATAAGCAGAAAAAGCCAGAAGTGGTGCTGTGGCTCAAGTGGTAGAGCACTAGCCTTGAGCTGAAGAGCTGAGGGACAGCACCCAGGCCCAGAGTTCAGGCCCCACAACCGACAAAAAAAATAAAAAGAAAGCCTTAAGCTAGGTACAGTGGCTGATGCTAGTTATCCTAGCTAATCAGGAGGTTGGGATTGGAAGGCTAGATCTGAGTGCACCCCAGGGAAAAAGGTCAGGAGACTCCATTTCAACCAGTATAAGCTTAGTATGGCTGTGTGTGGCTATCATCCCAGCAATGCAGTAAGCACAAATAAGAAAATCATGGTACAGGCTAGCCCAGACATAAAATGCTAAATCTTATTCAAAAATAATAGCAACAATTAAAACCTAAAAGCAAAAGCATCTACCTAGCAAGCACAAGGCCCTGTGTTCAAATCCTATTACCTCCAAAATACCTAACAAACAACCCCCAACCCTGCCCGACACTTTGAGGAGAAAAAGTCCATAGAGATAATGAGGGAAACAGTGGAATGATTCATAAAATATGCCATTAGAATCCTTAGAGATGTTGCACACATAAAATAAGGAGATTATTTAAAAAGAAACATGCACAACTAAAAACAGGATCCTGACACTTAAAAATATAACAGAAGAAATAAAAATATCAACAGAAGGATTAGTAGGCAAATCTAACTCACCAAAGTAGAACAAGTTAAAAATATGAAAAATAAGAAAGAAGAGATTGACAAAACAAGCAACAGTCTATGAGACCTCCAATTTGAATGTGAGGAATGTTGAAAATAGAGAACAAGAGAATAACTGTAACAAAGCTTGGACACAGCCCAACATATAGAAGACACCAATCACCAGACAATGTCTGAACTTGAGGTAAAGGAAACATTCTTAAAAACTTGCAGAGGTGGGGGTAAAATGGTAAGGATCACAGCTAAGCATGATGGAAAGTGTCTGTAATTCTTACTATTCAGAAGGTAGAGGTAGGAATATTGTGAACTTAAGACCAGTCAGTGAAAAATTAACAAGACTCCCATCTCAAATGTAAAATACAAACAAAAGGACTTCAGTGTGACTCAAGCAGTAGAGTACTTGCCTAGTGTACTCAAAACCCAGAGTTCAATATCCAGAAATAATTAATTAACGAGGCACAGAAATAGGAAAAAGAGATAAAAGACAAGAAAGACAAATTTGAAAAATTCTAGATTGGAAATAAATCTCAAAAATTCTATGTTGGAGATGTAGAAATTTTATTTTTTACCTTTCATATATTTGTGTTCTGTATGAAAAATAAAGAAAGAGAAAGACATGGTTTCCTAGAAATGGAAGATTAAAACACAAGAAAGAGAAATTCAGTAAATTCCCAGGAATATGATGGAGGCAGATGCCAGAACCAGGACCCTTCAGCAGGCCTCATATACCAACAGTCCATACTGGCTGTCAGGGGTGGGAGAGTCTCTGGCCCTTGAGCCACAGGCAGCCCACAAAGTCATTTGGTACTTGACAAGACTGACACATATACATCTCCAGCACTTCCTGTTGCCTGACCTTGGCTGTCTGCCTGTATTGATAAGTTTGTTTGGCCTGAAATTATATTTTCAATATTCAAATAGCCTTTGGCAGAGGCAAGTTTCCCTACCCATGGAACTTGAGATGAAGGGAAATGAAACTTTATAAAAAGGAAAGGAAAATAAACATAGAAAGGAAAGAAAGGAAGCTAACAGATTACTTGGTAAATTGGAATAGACTGAAAGATTTATAATTTGGTAGTTTGGGGGATAAAGTAAGATTAGCACCTAAAATAATCAGCAACTATTTAAAAACAAAGTGCCAATGATTGACTCAACACATAATTTAATGCAGAGAAATATGTTGTAATACTTTACGTGGCTTAGATGAGAATATGCTTATGCAACCATGATGGAATCATTAAGCCAGGCACTGATGGCTCACACCTGCAATTCTAGCAACTTAGGGGGCTGAGACCTGGGGATCATAGTTTGGAGCTAGCCTGAGCAGAAGAGTCTATGAGACTCGTAGTGACCAATTAACCACCAAAAAGCCATAAGTAGAGCTGTGGCTCATGTGGTAAAGCACAGTGCCCAGGTCCTGAGTTCAAGCCTAGTACACCCACATGCATGCATCCATGTGAGCCCGTGTGTGTGCGTGCACACGCACGCACGCACACACACATGCACACACACACATAGAACTAAACTGGTTGGAGCCTCACTAATGAGCTTCAAATTAACAGAAAACAGAAGGCATAAAAGAACATGTTAAACCCCACCAGAAGGGTACAATCATTAATTGAATTGTAAGCAGCTCTCAAACGATAAACAAGTAACAAACACACAGAAAACTTGTAGATCAAAAGCAACTTAAGCAATTTATCAGCCAAGGCAGGCTACAGAGTTTATTAGGGGGTAATAACACAAATGAACTGGGAAAAAAATGATTCATGAAACGAGACAATTTCAACAGTATCTGGACACTTGATGATATTGAGAATTTACTGTTGTTTTTAAATTTTAAATAAATCCTGTTTCTCTGTGATTATTTTAAAGTCCATATGTTATAGTGATAGCTTCTAGTGAAAGAATTATGGGAAAAATGAAATAGTACCTGATATTTCCTTCAAAATAACATAGGAGAAGATGAGTGGGGACAAATTGAAAAATGTTGGCGATGAATCAGGAACTGGAGGCTCCCGCTTATAAGGCTAGCTACTCAGGATGCTGAGATTTGAGGAACCTGGTTTGAAGTTAGCCTAGGCAGAGAGATTTATCTTCAATGAACCACCATACGGCTGAAAGTGGAGATGTGGGATAACACTAGCTATTATACTGCTGAAATTAGACAATGTGCAATCTATTCACCCAGTTATTACATCTGTTTGGAATTTTCTGTAATACATTTAAAATGTCACAAAATCATTTATTGTGAGTCCTTTCCAAATTCATTAAACATTCTTCTTATAGCATGATCTATAATGGCTGTATAATATATCATACGATTGTTTACTAGAATCCATTTCATCAAATACTAGTTGGTTGATATTTACATTGTTCCCAATTTGCCTCTACTGCTACTAACACTCTTAAATCCCTTTCATGTCAATCTTAAGATTTTATGATTATATCCTTTTTATTTAAGTAGTTGTATAAAGGGGTAACCATTCAGTTTAATAGTACAATGCATCTTGAACGATCTTTCCCCTTTTGATTATTTTATTATACTCCAGCAATTATCAGTTTATAGATGTACCATACGAAAGAAGCCTATTCATAAATATTAAAATTTCTGTGCGTATGTGTGTGTGTGTGTCTGTCTGTCTGTCTGTCTGTCTGTGTCTGTGTATGCAGGGATTGGGGCTTGAACTCAAGACCTGGCAGTTTTGCTTGGCCAAGATTTTTGTCTTGGTTTTGCTGTTCAAGACTGGAGCTCTACAATTTGAGCCACACTTCCAACTCCAGTTTTGGTTTTTTGGTTTTTGGTTTTCATTTTTTTTGGCTAGTTAACTAGAGACAAGAATCTTTTGAATACTTCTACCTAGACTGGCTTCAAACCATGATCTCAGCCTCCTGAGTAGCTAGGATTTCAGGCATGAGCCAAAAGCACCTACTTAAATTCTCTTTAAAATGTTGAATCAATATATTCCAATATAGTCAATATACAGAGAGTAACTGTTTTCTGGGTATTTATTTGATAAACAAAATAAAATAAAATTTCAGAACCATTGTATCTTACATTTCTTGGGGTTATTAGTGTATTCAATATATATATATATACTATACTGCTAGCTTTGTATTTGTGGTAAATTAGCATCTTGTGTCCTTTTCTAATGTGATATTATTTTAATCTTATTATATATGAATGGTACTAACATACTTTTTCAAATGAGTTTCACACACATCATCAATATTTTGTTGGTAGCATCTTTTGTTTGTGTGTGTGTGGTGCCAGTTCTGGGGTTTGAACTCAGGGCCTGGACACTGTTTCTAAGCTTTTGTGATCAAGACTAGAGCAACAACACTATTTCTGGCTTTTTGGGTAGACTTTCTTTCCCAGACTGGCTTGGAATCAAGATCCTCATATCTTGAGTAGCTGGATTACAGGTGTGATCCCCCAGCACCTCGGTTTTTGTCTTGATTTTAAGTATATAAATATTTCTGATTTTTACATAGTCAAATATGTTGACATTTTCGTTTATTTCTTGCTGATCATTTTTAAGGTTTATCTTCACCTCAAAAATGAAAATCATGTAGATTGTCACCTGTGATATCTAGGATTTTCAGCTTTGTTTTTTACATTGTGTAAATACATACATCTTTTTTTGAGGGGTGGGTCTTTATTGGGGTTCGAACTCAGGAGTTTGAACTCGGGGTCTCGCATTTGTTAGGCAGGAGTTCTATCATTTGTGTCATACCTCCAGCTCTTTAGTATTTTAGTTATTTTTCAGATAAAGCCTCATGTTTTTGCCCCTATAATCCTCCAACCCATGCCTCCCTTCACAGCTGGGATTATACCCATCTGAATTTTTGGTTGAGATGAGGGTTTTGTTAACTCTTTCATTGGGCTAGTCTCAAATGGTGATATTCCAAATCTCTGCCTCCCACATAGCTACAATTACAGGCATGAGCTACTGTACCCAGCCTCATTGTGAAAAATTTTAAGATATAAAGGACAAGACTTTCACTGCTCTCTGCTTCCCAATTACTTCAGCACATAACTTGAAATGTTCTACTTTTCCAAGCTGATCTGAAAACTTTACCTTCTTCTGGGATGCTTTTAAGAGTCAACAGATTTCAGAATGATATACTTATTCAATATTTATAAACAGGTACTATGCAATTTATCTTTTATCATTTGTTTATTTAAGTGCATAGTAAAATCCTTGTGATTCCCATGGTTAAATTTGTATAGTGTCATATGACATATCTATATAATGAAATAGTATACAGCTATAAAAATGAATATGTATTATATATGCATATAAATATACATATATGTACATATAACATATGTATATATACATATAAAAGGGTTAAGCATGGATATTTGTAAGATGTTTGTCTGCTACACAGCTGACATTGCAAGGCTTTGATAATCTTGTGGAAGTTCTTGTAGCTTTTCATTGGATATTTGTTTCATTCTTGATTGTCTCTGCTGTGGCACTCTGGACCATTGAATATATCAGTCTCATACAGGTTGCACCCTTGTAAGACTGGGAGATAGAACTAGAACTAGCTTAGCTTTACAGAGGGCTGGCACCTGCTATACCCAGTATGGAAAACACAAAGGCAAATTCGCGTGAGTGGCAAGTAACTCTGTTGGAAAAAAATGCTGAGAGGGGCTAGGACAGCAAATGGCAGAAGGTAGGCCTTGCTGAGATGCAGCCCATTTGCAGTGTCATGGGGCATGGGGCAGGTGGGAAAGAGGCTCAGGAGAGCTCCTTTCTAGGAGAGGCTGTCCACCATCCTGGAAAGAAAACGGCCTGTAGCCACAGCAGCTGCTCTGGCACTTCTGCCTTGGGAAAGTATGGCTGACTGCCTGTGACAGCATGCTTCTACCACAGGATTTTACCAACTTCTCACCTTTGACCACAGCAGATGCTGCTGCTTTTCTGATCAGTGTTTTCATGCTCTCTGGGAGCAGATGTCAGTGGAAGGACATAATCTGACATCGGAACCATTACATGCTCCTCTGAGTCTTAGCCCCACTGCCCAAACCTCATGCCCTCTGGGGCAGGTAGTACAATGCTGGCATAGAAATGGAGTGTATGAATGCAAAATATCCAGCTTCCACATGCATGTGTATGCAGGCATGCTCATGGGCCCTTTATGGCTTAGGAATAGTGGGAGCAGACATTCTTTCATTCATTCACTTCACAATGCTTCAGAGATGTATTCATAGATGTCAGGAATAGTTACTGAACACCGACTTTGTGCCCAACACTCTGTTATAAGGGCTGGGATCATCATGGATTTTTTTTGTCAGTCGTGGGGCTTGAACTTGGGGCCTGGGTGCTGCCCCTGAGCTCTTCAGCTCAAGGAGAGCTCTCTACCACTTGAGCCAAGTGACACTTCCGGTTTTCTGGTGGTTACTTGGAGATAAGAGTCTCAAAGACTTTCCTGCCCCGGCTGGCTTTGAACTATGATCTTCAGATCTCAGTCTCTTGAGTAGCTAGGATTGGCACGAGCCACCAGGCACCTTGCTCCTGTAAATTTGATATTGGAGTAAGGGAGATGTTTGTAACAGATAAAACAAGGAAGCTAGGTGCAAGTGGCTAACACCTGCAATCCTAGCTACTCAGTAGGCTGAGATAAATGAAAGCCTGGGCAGAAAATTCTGAGTCTCTAAAATAAGCTAGAGGTGTGACTCAAGTGGTAAAGCCCCAGCCAAGCAAGCAAACCAAGTCAGTACAATGTTCTGAATTCAAACTCCTGTACCACCAAAACATTAAAAAATAATGTAAAAAGCACTACAGGCAGAAACACATAACTGCAGCTTATGAAACATGCAGTGAAGGAAATAAACAGGATAAAACCATGAAATAAACCATAAAATTTGCTGCAGTAAACAGGAAGCTCACTCTACTATTAAGATTATTCATTCCATTTAAACATCTGTCGATCTATGCATCTATCCTGTCTATCCATCCATCTATATATCCATCAATCCATCCATCTATATAAACACTCATCCATCTATCTGATACAATATGGTGGTTTAGGAGTAATCCAAGCTGAGATCTAGCTTTGGCATTTATTGGGTAAGTGACTCTCAATAATTTTTTTAATTGTGAAAATACTGTATAGAGGGGTTACAATTACATGGGTAAGGTAATGAGTACATTTCTTATCAAACATTGTTGCCTCCTCCTTTGTTTTCTCTTCCCATCCCTTCCTGTCTCCCCACCCACCTTCCCACCCCCACCCTTCTCCCCCCAAAGTTGTAAAGTTCGTTTTTCGACATAATGACTTAAATTTAATCCTACTTACAGTTTAAATGAGATGATACCTTGTGCTCAGATTGCAGCCCAGTGCTTACCAATACTAAGTATCTTTGTTTTATCACTTATATCTTCCAATATTTAATAAGAACCTGTAAGTTCAAGGTACTCTGCTGGCCTTTTAGGGGAGAGAAATAGGGGGAGTACAAGATCCAACCATTTCTCTTACAGGGAGAATATTAATGGAGTAATCAAAGCAGAGGTGTTTCCCTTATTTGCTAGCAGACAATTCAAAAGTCATTGTTTGCCTTCCAAATTGCAGCTTCTAATTCCCAAGAGACAGAAAGACAAGTCACAAGGTAGACAAAAAGCTCAGAGCCAGACAGCTCAGGTTAGACTGAGTCAGTCTGTCATAGACAGAGTAATCATTTTACCTCTGGGCTTGTTAAATTCAGGGTTGTACTGGGAAAGGCAAAGGGCCTGGAAATTCTGGGATTTCTGGGGAGTCAAGTTCTGTTTCAGGTCCTGGTTCTGCTGAGCCAGCAGCACACTGGCCTCGGTTTCCTCAGCCTCCCTCCTTAGTTATCCTAAGGATTTTGCCTATAATGCAGACACCATCTGTATTATGGAAGGCCAGGACTCACAGCAGGGTCTCCTGGAATGTCTCCTGTTCTTCCCTGCATGCTGGCCCTGATCGACCTGTTTGACCTTACTGGTTCCCCCTTGTTCATGCACCAAAGTCCTAGATGAAAGCCAGGATAGAGGGAGGATTGAATGAACCAACAGATGTTGTAGGCCCTATGAAAAGGTGAAAGGGCTTTGCTGGAACCCCCATTATGACAACTTAGGTTGAGGAGCCTAGACACGTGGTAAACAGCTTTCCAAAGTCTGAGAATATCCTCTGGCACTAATTGCAACCGTCTGATGGCATTTATCTGTGGGTGTCTAAATCCTGTGCAACTAGCTTTTATATTTGCTGTGAGATCAGACAGCAGACGGGAAGCATTGTCTCTTGCCCCTCTGTGGTTTCTTGCTAGAAATACTTAGACTTCCCAAACCAATTCTGTCCTATCTAACCACTGAACTCCGTGCAGAAAGTCGTTTTTGCAAATGAGTATGATTCCTAATTAAAACTTGCCCTTTAAAGACTCACATTTGCTTGGCCCCACTCGGTGTTTTCTTTTCCTTGTAACATAAAACAGAATCAATAAAGGCAACACAAACATCTCTTATGTATACAGTTTCAATTCTAATCGTGGAAATGGGCAAGATTGCCCTCTCCCCTCTCCAGCCCAGCTGATAATGTCCTCTGATTTGTGAAATGCCTTGGTATTTTGCTCTGGAAGATAAAGCTTGGAAGGTTGTCACTCTTGAAAGGGGGTGGGAAGAGCTCTTGTAAAATGCCAAAGTAGAAGGGAATACACACACACACACACACACACACACACACACACACATATATCTCACAAGGCCAGGGCATATATATTATATATATATTTTTTAACATAGGACAGGCAACCACTGTTCAAATTTGATGTGTTTTGTTTTTCAGATTTTTCTTCTAAGAGGATTTTAACATAAAATTATCAATTTTAAATTATGTCCATGAATAATTTTACATAAAAATACTGACATTTTTCTGTGGCATTAAAAACTAGGCAAAAACATAATTTTGAATGGCTGTATAATATTCCATCAAGAGCTACTCCCCAGTTTATGTCTGTTTAGTCTTTTAGGTCATTTCATTTTCTTGTTTTAAATTGGATTCCTACACAGACTGTCCAAGCTGACTTATTTATTATTTTAATTTTGTTCTTTTATTGTTATTGTTTTAAAAAAATTCTTCAAATAGTCATACCAGCAGATCAAGCTGTTTCAAGGTTGTACCCATTACTATAAATAATGTAACATCACCAATTCCAGATTCTGGGTGATCCATGGAGCTGATCTGTAGAGGATCTCAGGTTGAATTTTACAGCTGTTTCTTGTGACCCAGAGCACAGAGGCACAGTTCTCCCTTAAGTTCACTTACATATGGAAACAGGACTTTATTGTCCTCGCCTTCCTCCTGAATTCTCTGCATATTACAACGAATAGAGCCATCCTCCCTCCAGCTTGGTGTATTTGGGGCTTCTCCTTGCCTACCCCAATCCAGTTAGCCTCCCAAATCTATCCATTGTACATCCTCAAGCTTTCTCAAATAGCTCCTTCTCCTCCGTCTTCATGGCCACTGCCTTAGTTTACCTCATGACTGACGTATTCCTAACTCTGGTTTTCTGAAGCAACCCCCATTCACCATGCACTCCTCACTCCTCCCTCCCTTCCTCCATCTTCACCCCTCCCTGCCTTCCCTCCTTCCTGCTACCCCACCTTGGGGCTTGAACTCAGGGTCACATCCTCTCACTGGGCTTTTTCATTCAAGGCTGGTTCTCTACCACTTGAGCCACACCTCCACTTCCAGCTTTCTGTTAATTAACTGGAAATAAGAATCTGCCCAGACTGGCTTGAACCAGGATCCTCAGAACTTAGCTTCCTGAGTAGTTATGATTACATACTTCTCAAGATCACATACCTCCTCTGCTGTGAGTTTCCAGTTGCTCCCTCCTCCACCCCATCCCTGACCATTGAGCTTTCTGGATGCTTGATGTAACTGCATTTAGAGCTTCTCCCATGCCCAGCTCTGCTGCTGTGACTGCCTCATGCTTTTGACCATGTGATGTACTGTTCTCTTCCTTTCATAGTTTAGCTAACTTCCTTGCTTTCAGGAAGAACACACCTCCTCCAGGAAATTTTTCCTAACCCCCAGGCATCTAGCTGTGTAGGTCTCTGTGTTTATACTGTGCCTATTTCTTAGACAAATGCTGTACACATGTCTTTCCTTCAGGACAAGGTTTGTGCATTTTTTGTTTTTCTTGAATTTCTTTAAATACTCCAACTGCATCTTTCGGAATGATGAGAAAGACTCCTATATAACTAGGAAATTTACATGGACACCTACTGTTGTATAATATACAGACTTAATATTTGGCAACCCAGGATTACATACTGTATTTATTGTCATAGAAACTCAATTATTTATTTAATCTGAAAATCATCTTTCATGACTTTGATTTTTTTTGGGGGGGCAGGGTGTTGTGGCTACTGCTTGCTTACTGAGTAGGCATTCTACCACTTGCCATTCCTCCATCCCTTATTCTATTTATTTTTGGAATTAAGTATTTTGCTTTTGCCCAGGATTGGCCTTAGACTGTGATCTTCACCATGTCTGGCTTCTCTGTTGAGATGAGATGAATTCTCACTAACTTTTTGCCCAGGCTAGCCTGTAACTACAATGAGTTACTCTGTCTCCTGAGTAGCTGGGATTATAAACATATAAAGCACCTGGCCCTTTCTTTTGATTCTCATTCTCTCTCTCTCTCTCTCTCTCTCTCTCTCTCTCTCTCTCTCTCTCTCTCTGTTGGTCTTAGGGCTTAAACTCAGGGCTTGGGTGCTGCCCTTGAGCTTTTTTTCCTTTCTTTTCTTTCTTTCTTTTTCTTTTTTTGCTCAAAGCTAGCACTCTACCATTTTGAGCTACAGAGCCACTTCCAGTTTACTGGTAGTTAATTGGAGTTAAGAGTCTCATGGACTTTTCTGCCTGGGCTGGCTTCAAACTGTGATCCTTAGATCTCAGCCACATGAGTGTGAGCCACCAGCACCCTGCTGACTTCGATATTCTTAGGTGGCATTCATAGAATGGCTCTCATTTTAAATTTTTCTGATGTATCTTGATCATGTTATTCATTTCTGGAAGAGATGCCACAAAAATGACATGTCCTCCACCTTTTCAGCATATTAGGGAGCAAAAGATGTCTGTCACATTTCATGTGATGCTGACTTTAGCCTTTAACAAAAACTGTGTGTGTGTGTCTTATCTTTTAATATTTGTGGAGTTACTATTGAACAAACCAGTTTATAAATACATCTTTATTGATCAGCAACACCCCCTTCATCATTTAGTCTTTTGTTTAAGGTAGAGTTGGTCAGATTTTCTACTCTGAAACTCTTAGAAATGATTAGGGTCTGGTGGGAAGAAACCTTGAGACTATATAAACATCTTATTTTTCACATTATATATTACCTTTTACTTTCAAGACTCAGGTCTCAGTTTTCTCATCTGTGAAAGTGAGTTTCAAGGTTTCCACTCTCAAGAAGCCCATCATATTTTTTATAAGCTTTTTTTCCCCCACTGAGACAGTGGTGCATCTCAGGGTGTAGGTATCTCTTTTTCTCTTTTTCTCATGCTATATTTGTCTAGGACACTGTAAATTCAGAAGGCAGAGTCATTAGCCTCACTCCTAAGTGTCTAGATCCATCACACACCTGCCACCTACTCAGTGGTCAGATAGTACCTGTTGATGGACTGAAGTTATCAATGATGTTGATAAACGCTATCCAAAGGCAGAGACATGACATTTTAGTTAGTATCGGAGGGTTTGTCACAAGTCAGTGCCCACTGACTTTAAAGATTTTAAGATATGGCAAAGATTTTAAACATACTTCAGAATAAGTGAAAAGAAATTTCCTACCTATTTCTGTTTTTCTACAGGCCTCAGTAAGGAGTTACCAAAGGAGTAGGCAGTAGCCCAAGCTGGTAATCCTTGATGGATGGCTCTGTAATCAGCCAGCCAATTTCCAGAACACATGGCAGAGTTATCAAAACAGCCTGCCTGTCCCTTCATGTTTGTGCAAAATTAAGCATTGTCCTGTTTCTTTCCAAAAATACATTATAGAGACATAGAGTAGCCAAAATTCATGCAGGTAGTTTCAAAACAGGCAGGTAAGATGAAACTATCACTGGTTAATACAGCATCTCCTATATGCCCAGTGCTCACACTTTTAATGCTCAGCATATTCCCGAGTTTAGACAATCCATTCTATAGATGGCAAAACTGAGGGTGGATGAGGGCAAATGGTTTGCACCTGAGTCCTACAGCTAGCCTGCACCAGGCTTTGGGTGAAAATTTCGTTTTCTCTCCAAAGCTTTGTAAAGTTCCAATGTGCCAAGCTGTTTCTCCCATCTTACAAAAACGTCCTTCCTTTTGTAATGTGCCAGCGATCACTATCCAGACTCGGAGAGCCAGAAATCTCTTGGTCCACCTTAATGCTATCACTCCCGTCCCCCATGATTGTCAGGACTCAGCTGTTACCATGGTTTGGAGGAAGTTGTCCAAAGGAGGACAGAAGGAGGGTTTAAATTTGGACGCCTAGCTTAACTGAGGATTGAACTCAGGTGCTTTAGCTGTTAATTACATCTGGCTATCCCAGGGACGTGTATCAGGGGGTGCAGAACAATACTCCGAGGAGAGAGCTCCCCCTCCCCCACCCCCCAGCCCAGGGATGTGGATTGAGAGAGGAGGCCAGGCCACACTACAGAGGAAACCAAGGAGAAAGCCAAAGGGGGAACGAAAGGAACAAAAGACAGGCAGGAAGTAGAGAAAAGTAGGGACCAAGGAGGAGAAAGTTTTAGAAAGCCGGAAGATGAAAAGAGACGATCCACAAAGATACTGAATTGAGAGAGCTTGGAGACAGAGAGAAACAGAGAGAGGGGGGAGGGGGAGAGAGAGAGGGGGAGGGGAGACGGAGAGAAGGAGAGAAGGCGAGGAGGAGAGAGAGCGAGAGAGAGAGAGAGAGCGAGAGAGAGAGGGGGGGATTAAAAGAGAAGAGAGATGGAGAGAAGGGGAGGCCACGGACAGGGAAGACATTGCAGACAACCGAGAGACTTGGGTGGGTGAGCGAGCAAGCGAGCGAGCGAAAGCGCGGCGTGGCCCGGGGAGAGACGCAGCAGCCTCACCTGCGTGGCGCCCCCCCGCGCCGTGGTGCGGCGCTGCCTCCCGCGCCCGTGCGCCCGGGCTTGCGGGCCTCGTAGGATTGGCTCCCGCCTCCCATTCATGTAACCTGCGTGTGCGCGTGAGTGCGTGTGTGGCTCGCTCGCCCTCTCTGTGTGTAAGAGAGCGAGGGTGGGGGACGGGAGGCAGGCGGGCGAGCAGGCAGGGAGGGGAAGAGGAGGGAAGCTATTAAACACACACCCTCACACACACTCGCGCGCACACACACACACGCAGGCACACACCCTCCCCCCCCCCTCCCCAAGCCTCGGGATTGCAGCTGTTTCATGTGGGGCAGCAGTGCTGGCAGGGACGCCGGCCGGGAGCGGCCGGGAGCGGGAGCGGGAGCCGGGCGTGCGCGCGCGGCTGGAGGCTCGCTGGGGCTGCGCTCCCCGCGGGAGCTATTGTTGGTCTCGCTGGAGCGGAGCGCAGCGCCCGGGACCTGCTCCTTCCCGGCCGCCCCGTTCGGGCTCCCGAAGAAGAGCCGCGCCGCCGACAGCCACAGCCGAAGAAGCCACCGGAGCGGTGCCTGAGCTTCCCCGGCCGCCCTCCTCCCCGCTTCCCCGGCGGTGGTAGCCTGCAGCCAGCCACACGGTAAGACGGCGGGATCTGCTCTACCGAGAAGCGCCTTGGGGACCGCGGCGCCGGCGCCGCGCGAGCTCCCGTCGCCCCTTGGCGCTCGCGGGTCCGGGGGAGCTCACGCGGCTGCCCAGGGCTCCTCTGAGCCGCCCTGGGAGAGGGATGGAAAGGAAGAAGGAGATCGGGGTGTGGGTGGCCCGCAAGGGGGGCCAGCCAACCAAGCCTTGGAGCACCCAGCCGCCGCCGCCGCCGCAGCCCCAGGAGCCCGCGGTGGACTGGAGCCTGGAAGCGAGTGCTGGGGCGTGGGGGGGGGGGAGCGGAGAGGTGGGCGCCGCCGGCCCGGGACTCGGGACGCCGTGTCGGGGAAGAGACGGCGTGCCCTAGGTTCATCTGCCGCTCCCGGCTCCCCATTCCCCGCCACGGCCCAGTCGCCGCCCGCAAACCCCTTCTGCAGACCCGCCCGCCCCAGACTCGCGGCGGGCTCTGGAGAAGCCCACGAGGCGGCGCCGGGCGCCCGCCGCAGCAGCCGGTGTCCTGCGGGGTGAGCGTCGGGCTGCGGCGGCCCCGTGCGCGCTTCTGCGGTGGGAGCCCAGAACCTGGGGACGCGACCCCCAACTCCGCGCCCTCTGCAGCACCCCCCCACACCCGACTCCCGCTCCTCCTCGCCTTCCACCGGGCCGCGGTTTTCACCTTCGCCCAAGAGCGAGCTGAGGCTGCAGCCTCCGGCTGGTCGACACCCCGGGGGTTCCCAGGATGTGTGTGTGTGTGTGTGTGTGTGTGTGTGTGTGTATGTGTGTGTGTGCGCGCACCCCCAGCTTCAGGGAATGTGCTCTGGGTTGAGATGTGATCACTGGGTTCCTTAGTCATTTTCCTCGCGATTCAAAAATGCAATCCACATTCGGAGGGGGTGCAGTGTGTGTCTGTGTGTGATGTGTGTGCACGTAACCGAGGAATATGCACAAGTACTTTGGGGGAATGGTGTGTAGGGGTTCGTAGATGCTGAGTCCTTCTCGGTGAGTCCGTAGGGTGGGCTTCGCGGGCCGCTGCCCGCCTCTTCTCTGCCTTGTCCCCCCCCACCCCCCGCCCAGGCGAGGTTGGAAAGTACTGGAAATTCAACTGCGTGGGCTCTAACTTTGGAAACTGGCTCCCCTTTCAGGGCGAGACGTACAGGCGATTTCTGCACCCAGATCCTTGAGGACGAGTGTATAACTGCTCAGTTAGGTACGAACCCCTTAGGAGAACCGCACCAAATCCTCGACCCGGGTCCCAGTCTCTGCACCCCACCCTCCCCGCTTCCAATCCTGGCGAGAAGGTTTGGAGAGATGCAGTTAACCCTCAGCTACCAACGCAGCCAAAGGGGCGCCGGGAGACAGCCACGGCTTGGCCGTAATCTGCACGCACACTTAGCGTAGGACTAGCCCTGGAGATCGGCCTGACTGCCTGGTAGAAGGTGCCGGTTTGGGGGTAGGGAGGGGACATTTGGCGATCCCGAGCGCTGGTGCTCAAGTGCTGAGCTGTGCGGCCACGCGCCGGGGAGAGAGCTGCCGAGCGAACGGCCTCGCGGGCAATTATATAAGCTACCTCGCTCATTACCAGACCTGTGATTCGAGCACCCGGATCTTGAAAGAGGAGCGGTGAAACTTTTCCTGCTTTGGGGAGTGTGAGTACCCCCCTCCCCCTTCTCCACTTCGGGAGTGGCGAGTTGGGGGCCACCTTTTCTTTTTTAACCATAGCTCCCCACTCGGATGGGACGTTGGGTGCTCTGCCTAACCCCCCTCCCCACCAATTTTTTTTTTAAAGCAAATGAACTGAAGACTCAAGCCAAGAGACTGGATGGGTGTGGGTCCAGGTTTGATTTAGAAAAGGAGCAGCCCCTCAGAACGCTGGTTTCTTTGGAGTCCTAGGCGCCCTGAACCTCTCCTTTTGGGGGGTGGGGGGAGGGTAGAAGCTGTTGGAAGGCCTTCCTTCCAGGGAACAGCGTTTACGGAAAATTCTCCCGCTTGGTTTTCCCTGGAGCTCCCCTTCCGTCTTTCCACCCAGCTCCCTTTCACGTATTTGAAAACCTTGCCACCCCCCTTCCCAGCCCCCGGGTTGCAAGGTCCGTTTGGAAATCCAGGCTTTCCGGTGGTCATCCAGGCCCAATTGGCGGGGAGGGCACGGGCTGCTGGTGATGGTGTCCTCCGAAGTGGAGTGCTGGCCTCTGCGGGGGAGCGGTCACCATCCTGTGCTTGCCTGGGCTTCCCGGGCTAGCCTGGCGTCCAGGGGCAACGGGTGCCAGGGATGGCTTCGATCCTGTGGCCTCCGTCCTCCGAGGCCCGCAGTTAGCTTCTATCGCGTTTATTTCCCGGATCTGGCTGCCTGGCTTCGCTGCCGCTGCAGGCTGTCGCCGGTGGATCAGCTTGGATAGGGAAAGCTCTGTAGTAGAGTGTTTTGTTGTTGTTGTTGTTTAAATCTTGTTTTTCGCCTGTAGAGGGATAACCCCCCCCCCACTCCCCAGCCTAGGCAGAGCTCTGCCGAAGGCACAAGTCTGGGGCTCGGTGGTCCTGAACTTCCTCTCTGCGCCCCCCCCTTCCCTGAGTCAGAGGATGGGAGTGGGCATGGGTGGGGAGTGGTTGTTTTGTGTGTGTGTTTGTTTGGGGTGTTGTTCCCCCCCCCCGTTCTTCCTTGCCCCATTACACCGTGTTAAAACCCTGCATCCCTTTCCCCCGGAAACCTCGCGTCTGTCTGAGTATGCTCGGCGAGGTAAAAATCCATCCTCCCTCGCTCGCTCGCGCAGACCTGTGGGGCCCTTCGGCTTTCCTGCCGCTGCCATGATCCGAACGCGGCGATTGCGAAGCCGGGGCTCGGCAGGGAAAAAAAATCCCCAGGTGCCAGCCAGCCGCGCCTTGACCTTGCTGAAGGCGGCTTTACCAGGGCTAGCAGCGGGGTTAGGGGGCCAGGACCTGGGGCTCTGGGAAGGGAGAGGACGCCCCGGAGATGACTGGATGCCTTCCCTGGGCAGGGCGGGAATAGAGTTACCCCCATCCCCATCCTCCACCCCTGACGGAGGGGATGGGGGAGGACATAGGTTCAGCGACAACCTGTTTCCCGGTGCCCTGGGCCCGCACCCGCAGCTCCCAGCCTCAGCCCCAGCGCTGGCCCCACGTGGCCTGCTTCCTCGCCAGACTTGTAGTCTGAGCGGAGGGAGGTCTGGTGTGGGCTGCGCTCGGTCTGCTGGGTCCCGGGGTCCCCTGCCTTGGGCTGCCGACTAGGCGGGGCCTGGGCACAAAATCTGAGCTGAGACCCGCGGTGTTACAACCCAGTTGCAGCTCCCGACGCAGCAGGGTTGAGGTTTCTTCGATCCCCTCCTTCTCCGCGATGCCCCAGCGCGCTCAGGGCTCCCTGCCGCTTGCCTTTCCTCCGGAGCTCTTCTTGCCAAAGTTAGGAGGGGTGTTTTTACAGGTGATAGCAGAGGAAGCAAGTTTCTCTCTCTCTTTCTCTCTCTCCTTCCTTCCCTGCCTTCCTCCCCCACCCCTTCTCCCCCTCCCTCCTTCTCTCTCTCTCTGTTGGAGAGGAATGGGGATGCTTGTGGCAAGACGAGAAAGCGTGCAAAAGGGAGTCCCCCTTTTCTAGGCGCTACAAAGGAACAATGAGAAGCAATCTGTTTTGTCTGGTGAGCACGGGGATATGCATGAAGCCCTTCCTTCCAGTCTGAGCCGACTACATGAATGCTCTAAGTCCTGCCCTCCTACAGTAGGTCCTCCTGAAGGTTTGCAGCGGTTGAATGTCCCTGGGCTCTTCAGGCAGAGTGTAAAGATATGGGTATTCTTGTGGCTTCAGAGAGCTAATTCGGGGAAGCGTTTATTCCCAGACTGTATCTTTAAAGGAGGCAGAGGCAGAGTGCCCTGGAAATCTCCTTCTAGGCACAGGGAAAGTGTCCGAGCCTGAGAGACTTCTTTTTTTCTGGGATTCTTTTGTGGCCCCTGTCCGGTTCTGGACCTGTCTTCTCTGAGAAAGGAGGTAAAATGAGGCCATTAAGCCAATAAACCATCTTTAATGGGTTGTGGGTGGTGAAGGGCCAGCCCTTGCCTCAGGGGGTCAGAACTCAGCTCAGCCTGAAGAGAAACCTCAGGGGACAGTTTGGCTGTCAATGGAAAGATCTAGAATGTGAGGTAATGAGCTTCCCAGTGCAAAGATATCCAAGCACGAGGGCGGGTACTGTATAGTGGACTGTTTGAGTTTCCCAGCACTCTCCTCCAATAGAAGCTGATTCTATTTGGTATCATCTTTGATTGTTTTGGGGGGAGTAAGTTGATGGGATGTGACTTTATCCCCTTAATTTATTGGATCAGAATCATGGTAACATGGCCTTAGGCAAATGATTTTTGGAGGCTCAGATGTCTCCCCTGTAAAATAGGACACTAGTGTATAGTTTGCTTCAATGTAAACACTAATTCCTATAAAACCCTCTGGCCACTGTAGGCAAGTCACAGATGATGGTTCCCTTCCCACTTTCATGCCTTTCCTATCCTGTACATTTGTTGGGTGAGGTTGGACAGGGAAATCAACAGCCCCAAAGAGCCAGCAACATTGCATCCAAAGTCTATTTAAAACCAGCTTCAAATGCTTGAAACAAAAATATCTTCTCTTTTCTTAGAAAAGTCATATCCAGTTTTGTTAGAATTTGTGCTTCATCAGGTCCCTTTTTCTGACAGAATTACATCTTTGTGCAGATTGGCATGTTATATAACCTGATATTTCCAGATCAAACATTACAACTACAAGAAAGAAGGTGATCAGGAATTTAAGCTAAAGATTGTTGGGTGACATAAGCAAAGGCCCTAATTTAAGATGCCAATTCTCACTCTTTAACTATCATGGAGGCTGAAGGAAAATGAGATTTGATAACATACAGTGGTACAAATTCTTACCCTCATACTCAATCCTTGTTCTGTAGTAACAAACAGCTCCTTTGCCCAAGACCTAAGCCTTTAGTTGTTCCAGTCCCAATACATTCTCCCACATCCATAAATCTAAAATGTGAAACAAAAGAACAATGGGATTTAAATCACCTCCTTGCAGATTTGATTCCGAGAGCCTAGCTGGGTAAATCAACGTCAATTTTAGATCTAAGGGGCCAATTTTTACCTGCCTTCTTACATGCTCTATCAGCCTGGCTTATTGTGACTGAAAGCTGAATCACTCCATCTTTGCTTTGCACTGGCAGACAGCTGTGGGAGCCACTTTAAAAAGAACATGCCCCAGATTCCCCTGAGCCAAGAAAACATGGGACCCTGAACTTACAATTCTCCATATGGAAAGTGCTTATTCAAACAATGCAAATACACACACATGTAATTTTTACTTACTGATGAAATGTGTGCAAACCTACCCTTGTTATAACTTTACCTCTCTGACAACACTTTTAATGATTGCATAGAACCCTGATGTTTTCATATGCCATAATTTATTTAACCAGAACATGCTTATCATATATATATATATCTACATATATATATATATTCTTGTTTAATTTTTAGATTTTTAAATGTGTGTGTATGTGTGTGTCTCTGTGTGCTGGTACTAAGGTTGTCTTGAACTCAGAACTTCTGAGGCACTCTACCACTTGAGCCACACCTCCAATCTAGCTTAAAACATTTTTAATTGGAGATGGAGTCCCCAGGACTTTACTGGCCTGACTAGCTTCGAACCTTGGTCCTCAGATCTCAGCCTAGGGTAGCTAGGATTACAGACTTGAGTCCCTGGCATCTGGCCATTTTTAGATTTTGATTATAACAAAACTGCAGTAATCATCCTTGTACTTTCCCTGCTGTTTTAGCATTTCCTTAAGTCAAATTCCTAGAAAGCAGGATTACAGAGTCAAAAGCACATATTGCCCATCAAAGCTGTGTCACACAGAAAAAAACAGTAAGGTAAACCATGTCTAATTTTTTGAAGTGAAATCTGGCTCTGGACCCTGTCGGGGTGGTAGAGGAAGGTAGGGGTGACAAGGAAATCTCAAGCAGGGAATTTATATAACTTTGAGCTGTTATGCTGAACTGATAAGGCAAATTCTTTTTCCAAGAACATTTTTCTTCCCTGACTGCCTTGGAATCATCACTCTTTGTGGTGCTTGAGCCAGCCATGGAGCTGAAATATGTAAATACGTTCCTCAGCCCTGTAAGCTGGGCTTGCTCTATGATAAATGACAAACAGTTCCTCAGAGAAGCAAGGGGAGTTCTCCAACATTTGCTAAGAGGGTGGACTCCTTCGAGCACCCCTCTCCCTTTTTCTTTTGGTTCAGTGGCAATTAAGCTGGGCTAGAAGACCTCACAAAGGAAATGGGTGACTTGACCCTCCAGCAAACTTAGTTCCACATGCTGTATGGTATTTCACTGGAAAAATCAACCCTGTTGTTTCTTCTCCACCCCAGGGCACAGCCTGGTACGGGTGGCTGATCCTTATAATCCTAGCTACTCAGGAAACTGAGATTTTTAGAATGGGGGTTCAAAGCCAACCCCAGGTAGGCAAAGTCCTTCCAAAAAGCTGGAAGTGGAGCTAGCTAGCTATGGCTCAAGTGGTAGAGAGCTTTAGCCCTGAGCAAGGGGGATTGAGGAGTGGAGAGGTGGGGTGGGAAATCAAGAGACAGAGCCCATGGGACTGAGTTCAAGACCCAACACTGACACAAAACGAAACAGAAGGCGAAAGTATAGTTGGGCATCTTCTCTCTTCCTTGCAAGATACACTTCAACCAGAGGGTATATTTGTCAGTGTGTTTCCTTCCCGTGTTAGGTTCCAATGACCCAGAAAAGATTTGCTCCCTGCCATTAAAGGAATCGGCATCTAAGAAAGAGTTCCAAAGAGCTGGTAGAAGAAGTCTGCCTCCCCCCCCCCGCCCCGCCCCATTTCCAAGGTGTCCCCATGCTCAGCAAGAGACCTCAGGCATTCCTTTAGATCTGGTGAAGAGGTCTCTGTGAATGAATGGCCTGTCAGGGTAGAGGGAGCCTGCTCTGCTGGTCACCAAGTCTGACTTCAGAGGAGGTTTAGATGCTGTCTTTGATACTTACACTACTGGAGTTTCACTGTGGAAGATGATGGAATGTTACTGTCCTTTTGTCATGTTATGGACATCAAATCAGGCTTTTCTTTCATTGGAAACACAGGTGGAAATGAGCCCGAGTGACGCCCCTGCTTCCTTTCCCTCCTGTATCCCCATGTTGTCTCTTCAAGATGGGACCTCTGTACCACAAAGGGTTATCAGGTGCCTCAGAAATTAAGTTTCTGTTGTGGTTCTTCCTCCTCCTCCCCCCACCCCCACATATACTGAAAAAGTTCATTTTCTTCCTGTGAGATGACTGTGAATGTCTTAAATCTTTTGAAAGTCAAATAGAAAGGGTACAGCTTTGTTTAAACCTTGCTGATTCTTGGAGTCCGTTTCCCCTTCTGTGAAACTGAGTTGGAAACAGAGTAGATTTGCTATTTTGTAAATTAGTGTGTCTCCCCTAGTTCAGCATGGATATCTCTTGCTGAAATTTTTGTTTAGAGACAGATTCTGAGCCCATGGGTCTGTGGGGAAGAGGGGAGAAGCCAAAATTCTAGTCAGGTAGATGCCGTTGTCTTTATTTAGAGAAGCAATGTTTCAAAGCTGCCCTCTGCTCTGACATTATTTCAGAGAAATTATTCTCTGAATTAGGGCTCCTGAACATCACAGGAGCTATAGCTGCATTAGAAAGAGATGCCCTCCATTCTTTATTCTTGGCACTTGAGACTTGGCATTTTTATTTCCACAGACAGAATTGGGAAGGTGTAGTTAGGCCCCTTGTCCTATGGTTGTGGAGTTGTGGAAGACTGGGACAAGAGTCCCCCAAACAATACTGAAGGCCCCCTTTTGTGTGTCAGATAGCCTTTTCTGCCTGATAAGACACTTACAGTTGTAGATGAAGAAATAAGCCCAGACTGAGTGAGGCCATATGCCTAGGACTCACATTTGATTCTAGGACTCTCTGACTCCCAAACTCTAATTTCTCATAGAATGACAAATTTGTAACTTTCTATAATGTCTTGTAATTAAAACTGTTTCTCTTTAAAAGGGTTTATCTCCTCCCCTCCCTGCCCCCCAAGTTTGTGAGTTACTAGACATTTAAAAATTTGCATCATTATCATGCAAGCAATTAAAGTGCTTAAGAGCTTAAAAGCAATTTGTTCAAGTTGGTTAAATACCCACCCTCCCCAATCTTGTTTGCATTATTAATTTACTTATCAAACTGTGCCATCAAAACCATTTTGAAGGTAACTTTCAGCATTTTCTGATTGGTAGAGCTTTTCCAATGGGAAAGGGTTTGTTTTGATAGGTTGCTTTAGTGAAAGGATCCAGTTCAGCATGAGTCAGAGAAACCATTATTTTACTAAATAAACCCAGCCCTTCTTTGGCCTCTGGATAAGAACTGGTTGTTTAAACGTTTTATTAAGGTACAATTATTCTGAGAACCAGTCAGTAATGTAGCTCTTTGCAAACATTAATTAGCTGAACCCTACATCACCCTACATGACAGATAAATAGCATTAACCCTCCATTTGAGAGAACAAATAGAAACTAGAGAGGAAGAGGCCAGCCCTTGCCCTGATCAAAGTATGGTAGAGTCAGGAATTAGGAGGCTAAAGGATTCTTCACTCAACAGTATTTATTTGTGAGGCGCTTTCTATTTTAAAGAACTTTGCTATGCAACACAGTCATTGGTCACACTTTGAAATACAATTAACAAATACACACAATGAAATACAATTAACAGTTAATATCCTCTATTGTGCTAGCCACATGTTCTAGATTGTTAGTGGTGGCTACCCTATTGGATATTTCAGTTATAGAACCTTTCTAGCATTGCAGATAGTTCTCAATATGCAGCACTGGTCTAGAAGATTGGGATTATTGAAGTCTAACACATAGATCATTGTCCTCGTGTAAACATAGATCATTGTCCTCGTGTAACTCTAATGTAGAATTTCTCCAAAGAATGGCTGCCACATGAGAAACATGGAGTAACCCAAACTGTGGCAGAACACTTTAGGAGTAGCAGTTAGAAGCCCAGCAACAGGAGTCAAATGGCTTAAGTTGAAATCCTGGGTATTCCAGTAGGCCTTGTATGACTTAGAGGTAGGTTCTTTAAACACTGTGTGCCGCTTTGCAGATTTATGCTACTCTTTGCCATTTTTTCTCATTAGCCAAGATTATTTTTAAGACAACACTGGATCCTGAAGAGGGTGCTGGGAGACAGGTACTCTCTTTTGCTGCTGGTGGAAATGCAAATTAATAAACCCTTTTAGGAAAGCACTTTGGCAGTAACTGTCAGTAGTCTTAGAAACACTTCTTCTCTTTGGTCCAGTATTCCAATTCTAGGAATCTAGCCAAAGGAAATAATCAGAGATGGGCAGGGAAGTTTTAAGAATAAAAGTGTTCACTGCAGTGTTATTTTATTGGTGAGGAAAAGAAGGTAAGCAGTTGGTTTTGATAAGAAAAGCATGGCAGACAGTAGGATATTATACACAGAATAAATATTGTTTTTGAAAACATGATTTGTGACATTAAAAATATTCTCATAATACTAAATACCCTATGATTAGGTCTGACATTATATATACTTAAACTAAATATTTATTAAAGCAAGACTAAAAAGAAATAGTCTTAAGAGCAACCTATTAATACAAATTTGACTTATGGTTTTGTTTTTTAACAGATGCTGTGTTTTACTTTGTTTCAGCTTGTGTGTGTGTGTGAATGTATCTATATCTGTGTGTGTCCTATTTCTAGGTGATCATTACTGTGGTGACAGTTTTTTTTTTCACTTGCAACTATCTCAACTACTTTTGAATCTGTCTTTTCTAGCAGGTTTGGAATTTCTGGCTTATGCATTCTGGTGTTTCTCTGTCTTTAAGACCAGAACAATCCTCTTAACGTTCAATCATAATTCCTCTTTATGACCACATAAGTCTGTTTTCTACAGGTAGTCTGAGGTGATTCTGATCAGGGTGGATAAGGTTTGGAAAACATGGAGTGAGGAGAACAACATCAGCTCTGGAGTCTGGGCTAAGGGAAAGTATTGAGGTCAGACTCAGCATTACTTTCTTGCCTTGAGGCCTTGAACAACCTCTTCTGTACCTCCATGTCCTCCTCTATAAGTAACTGGAGAAGTAATAGGATCTGTCTCACACCGTATGATGGCAAAGATTCAGTGTTCACTCTCATAGAACATCTGGCACATACAGGTAAATAAAGATGCAAATGACTTGACACCTGGCATACATACCATCTCCTCTAATGCCCACAAGGGCTCTGGAGACTGCATCTTTGCTGTTCAAGGAAGGCATGGAAGCATCATTTGGTCCTTGATGTGGTCCCCGGCTGCAAGGGCTTGTGAATGGCCAAGCAGGGACCACGACTGATCTGGCTCACTCTGGACTTACATTGTCCCCAATTGTATTTATTGGTTTCTGATTTCCTTTGGCTATACTTCAATGTAATGCTGTTTGAAACCCTCATATTTCCCAGTCTGCTGTCCCTCCTTCTCGAGATAAATAAGCAGACATACCTTATTTGTGGACTGACTGATTAAAAAGAAAAAAAAAACTGGCCACCAATGATTCAGTTCTGTACTCCTGGTTACTTAGGAGGCTGAGATCTGAGAATCAAGGTTCCAAGCCCATTTGGAAGGAAAGTCCATGAGACCATCATCTCCAGTTAAAGCAAAATGCTGAAGATAGAGCTGTGTTGTTTTAAGTGATAGACCATCATCCTTGAGCAAAAAAGCTAGAGGACAGCACCCAGGCCCAGAGTTCAAATCCTAGTATTGTCAGATGTGCGTGCATGCATATATGCGTGTGGCACGCACGTGCGCACACACACACACACAAGACATCAAGCCTAACAAAAAAGTAGCCTTGAACTAAAAAATGACAGTGGCTGTGAGGGTCACATTCAGGAAGAATATATCCAGGAGTCTGTGATTCTGTGGTCCAGTTTACACATTACGCCTAGAAGAATGTAGCAAGCTACTTAATGCCACTATACTTTTCCTGATCCATAGATGCGGATGCTAATGAGAATTTGGCAGGGTTACATGGTAGGATTTTCATGGGAGAATGTTTGTGTCACTTCAGCAAGTCCTAGCTATTCTTGAGTCAACACTGTTATTTCCAGAACCCTAAAAGTAATTTATTGCCTGAGAATGTAGCTCAGTAGTAGAGTACTTGCTTTAGCGTGTGTGAGACCTTGAGTTTGATCTCTAGCACTAGCACTGCAATCAATCAACCAATCAACAATAGATAAACAATCAACAAACAAACTTAAAATAGTGATTTATGGAGGTGCAGCTAAATTTTGAGAATTTTTTTTTCCTCTCTAACTGACGACAGTTCCATGTATTACAGTGCAAAGTGCTTTCGAGGGCTGTGCAAATCAGTAGGAAAATAACAGCATAGTGAAGGCTGAAATCTCTGCTTTGGCACCTGGTAACTGCACATAAGTTAGATTCTCTGGGCTTACATCATTTAGTCATAAAATGGAAAATGGGAGACATTTGTGCAGTACTTTCTTAGTGCTTATTGTTCAGTGGCCCTTGTACAGGTGGTGGTTCTTAGTGATGCCATTTTATTTTTTCTGTTATTGCCTTAGTTCTCTGACCTTGTTCTCGAGCTATCAGTGTTGAGTGGTTGGTGTTGGTGAGATCAAGAAATGGTAGATGGGTGGGAAATCTGAAGGACTCTGTTTCTGGGCTGGGTGGGAATGATTCTGGGAGGATCCAGGTAGCCCTGCCCTCTGACAATGGGGTGTCATGGCAAGTGGGAAACCAGAGATCTCTGGATGGAGGTTGGCAGATGTAAGTGCCAATGCTAGATGTCTCTTGCCACCCTACACCAACATAGTCCTCTAAAAAACTAGAATAAAGATTGTCTACATGTTTCTCAGAGCTATTACTGAATACTAGATTTAGTTCTTGAGTCTGATGGAGAATCTCTACCTTGGCTCTGTATTGAGATTACCTGGGATGCTTTTCCCAAAGACCATGCCTCCTGCCCTATCCCACCTCACCCCACTCCTCACCTTAGTGAGTGCTCTACCACTCCATTCATTACTACCACTTCATTACTCAGGAAAGCCAACCACGTGACTCCAAGGGACAGCCAGAGTGGTTGAGAAATGTGCCGTGGGTACAGCTCTATTAAATGTTAGTTCCTTCCCCTTTTTTGGAGACTCATAAAGGGATTCCCATATTGGGTAATTTATGTATGAGGTGAGTGACCTAATTTACTTGAGCCAAGGGACTACAGATATGGTAATCAAGGCTTCTTTTCCTGCCCTCCTTCTTCCCCCTTCTGGTAAACTGGGGCATCTCCATCAGGCAGGAAAATCAGCCTTCTAACTCAGTCTGTTCTCCGTACCCTCCAATACAGCTGCATTTTGAGAGCTGGAAAAGGCCTGGCCTTGGCAGGAGCTGTCAGGGTGGGGTAGTCCTCTGGCCTACTTTTGCTCCTTTTATGTTCAATCTGGGCCCTGTCCCATTAACCATTCCTGGAGTTAGCTTAGCCTCAGGATCCCCCAGAAGAGAAAATGCTTCATCTCCTTACTCAGTATCCATCAAATGCTTGTCCCTTTCCAGGGTGGGTACCAGAGACTGATATCGCCCAAGGGCCTGGAAGCTCTGATCTTCTGGGTGGTTTTAGATGCTTTGACATCTTTTAGCTAACCTCTCCTTCCTTTGAGTTGGATTTGTTTTTTTTCTTAAGATCATCTCAAATCTGCCTCAGACAGAGAAACTGGATTGTATTATAGCATTTTAAAGCTGGATTCAGCGGCAAGCATCTATCATCCTTGCTACTCAGAGGAAGACAGAGGCAGGAAGATGGCTTGAACTCAGGAGTTCAAGGTTAGCCTGAGCAATATAGTAAGATCTGTCTCAATAAAACCCCAAAAGCAAACAAATATCTTCACATAATTAGTTACTGCCTGGGGACTTGTAAAAATGCAGGCTCTGGTCCAGTGGGTGGAAGGGTGGGCCTAGGATTCTGTGTTTCCACTAAAACTCCTGGGAGGAGCAGATGTGTCTGATTAAAGCCCTCCCTTCCTTACTTTGCTTAGAAAAACTCTTAAGACCTTGTTCTTCTCTTCTGATACATTTCTCTCCTCCTCATCTCTCCAGATGAGGACTGCCATAGAGTGAGTGGAATCTGTCAGCTGTGTACATCTGGCTGTCAGTATGGTTGGGGCATCGGTGGTGGCCACTGTAGTGTGACAGGATGTAAATAGTGGCCATTATCATCATGTCATGGAATAATTCCAGTTCCAGCTATTGCATTACACTCTCCAGTCTGCTTTTATATTTTTAAAATGCAGTATGCCTTGTGACATATTGTGGAACAGGTTATAATCTTTACTCCCAAGGCAAGTATTGCTTTGGAAATTTTAGAATATTTTGGGTAGAGGATGTATGTAGCTCAGTGGTAGAGCACTTGCTTAGCATGCAAGAAGCCCTGTGTTTGATTACCCAGCTTACTATGTTTGTATTTCATGTATCTTTTTTTTTCTGACTATGGCAATAATTCATGTAAACAGCAGAAAATTTAGAAAACCTAAGATAAGCCAGGTAATAAGTAAAAACAGACCATAATCCTGCTATACAAAAATAATTCCTTTCAACATGTTGGTTTTATTTCCAGTATTGTTTCTTAATCCTCCTCCCTTCCCACTTCCTCCCACCACCATTGAAAGCAAATTGTACATATTGTTCTGTAACTTTACTATGTGATGATCATTTCCTCATGCCATTAAATTGTGTCTCCAACCTGATATTCAATAGCTATTTTATTAGTATTTTATCACATGGATGTACCATTATCTTGCCATCAATTTCCTACTGTTGATTGCAGTTTTCTGCCACTGTAAATAATGTGGAGAGTCACATTTTCATATGCTTATCTATTTGTTCCCTTTACCTACCCTTTCTTTTCTTTCTGGTGGTTCTGGGATTTGAACTCAGGACCCTTCACTCTTAGAAGTCATACCTCCAGCCCTTTTCGGTGCCAGTTGTCTTCAAGATAGGATCTTTCTCTCTGTCCAGGTGCCCTCCTGAGCTGTGACTTACCTATATTATGCTTCCCATTGTAGGGAATGCCACTGTATCCCACTTTTGGTTGGGAACGGTTTTTGTTTTTTGGGTCCGGTCGTGGGGCCTGAACTTTGGGCCTGGGAGCTGTCCCTCAGCTCTTCAGCTCAAAGCTAGCATTCTACCACTTGAGCCACAGGGCCACTTCCGGCTTTTTTCTTTTTGCTTATGTGGTGCTGAGGAATCGAACCCAGGTCCTCTGCATGCAAGGCAAGCACTCTACCACTGAGCCACCTTGGGAAGGGGTTTTGTGGCTGAGATCTGACGTCCAGATTTGAAGCCAGCCCAGGCAGGAAAGTCTTATCTCCAATTAATCATCAAAAAGACTAAAATGGAGCTGTGGCCCAAGTGATAAGAGTGCCAGCCTTGAGCATAAAAGCTAAGAGACAGGGGCCAAGCCCCAGCTCTGGCACATAAACAAAAACAACTCAAGACTTCACTGCCTGCCTGATATTCCTTCCCATCCATGATTTGTAGGAACATAGGCCCACTCTTGCCTCAAGGCTGTTCCCTCTGCCTGGGGTACTTTTCCTGTGGCTGTCTACAGGAGCAAGAGCTCACCTCCTAGTCCCTGCTTCAATATAAGCCTCTCAGTATGGCCCAAGTTGATAACCTTGCTGCAGGCAGAATCCTCTGCTCCTGCTCCACACTCTAGACCTCCCTGCCTTACCCTTCTGATAGGTTCTCCTTTCCACAGTGTTAAATATCATGTTCTATTATTTTTTTCTTAACAAGATCACTGGCTGCTGTGTTAAGAATAATCTGAAAGGAGGGGGTGGGTCAAGGGCAGAACATGCTATATAATTTACTTATTTCTTGTGCTTATTGACTGGAAATGAACAAAGACTCCAAATAGTCACAAGCAGAGACTGTGTGTTTAGCACTTGTTATAACAAGGGAGTCAGCCACCATCATTTGCCTTTTCAGAGATGCAAAGGCATGCAGGAGAGTGGGCCAGCCTCCTGGCGAATAGAGGGAAAGTTTCAGATCAGCTCTGATTGGAGAGTGTGGCAGGGATCCTACGTGACTGGCTTAAGAAATGCATTTGGCTTTCTCTGGTTGGAAATGGGAGTGAAAGGGAAGGTGGCAGGTTATTGACCATCTAGGGCCAGTTGCTACAGAGGAAATGAGTCAGAGATCTGTTTCCATATCTAGTCTGATCATGGTCCATTTTTATATGCAAACCTTCCATACTGTTGCTAATCTCCATGAAGGTATAGATCTTGTTTATTGTTCATTGAGGAAATCCCAATGCCTAGAAGTCTCTGGTGATGGAAAGCGCTCATCAGTGTATACTGAATTGTGCAAGGCATTGGCCTACATCATCTAACTTAGTCCTCACAACAGGCCACATTCCCAAAGGGAATAAAGGAGTTCATAGAAGTCAGACATCTTGCCCAAGGTCTTGCTCCACTAGGGAATCAGGGAACTTGGTTGCTACACAAATCTACCTACTATAAAACAAATGTTCTTCCCCTGGGGAGTTCCAAGTTAGTTAGTTAGTTAGTTAGTTGGAAACAAAGAAGGTGAACACTCACTCAGTGGCAGAAGCAAGATACATACCATTTTCAAAAATCTCTACATTTTCAGACAAAACTGTCAACAGAAGATATTTCCCTTCTCCTGACACCAACCTGATGAATTAAACCTTGTCTCCAGAATTAATTTGGATGCTTAGAAGGAGACATTCCCTTAATAACTTCTTCCTAATAATAGGAAAGAATGCAGGCAAATTCATTCCAGTGTTTGAGTATGGGTCATGGTCATACAGCAACAGAGTAAATTTCAAAGAATTCTGTGTGTGTGTGTGTGTGTGTGTGTGTGTGTGTGTGCATGCATACCTATAATTTATAGTTCATCCTAGGAACTTTTCAACCATTGCCATGGAAACTAACTCATGGCTGCCAACTTCTTGGTCTGTTGTTGTCACCCATCTCAGTTTTCCATGTTCTTAATTATTATATGTGACGTTGGTCCATTTATTTCTAAGTGGACCCCAGAGGCAGTTCATCAGAGGCCAATGAGAGGAGTGTGATGGGGAAAAGGCCAGTGGGTGTTACAGAGGGTATGACCCAGTTTTCTGGGAGCAGACCCTGCTAGCTAAGATAGTGCTGAGCCTATAACTGTGTGTCACACGCAGCCACTCCACCAGCAGGATGTGTTATGCAATACCACCAGCCCTGTGGACAGTTGAGCCAGGATTCAAGTATGGATCAGGTGGCTCAAAATATTGGACTTAGCAGAACATGGCTAGAACTTTGGGGCTCAGTGGCCACTGTCTCCCCCAGGGCTGAAGAGTCTTAGAGTGGGTGGACAGCTGGCTCCAGTTAGGTGTCTTAGAAAATAGCCTTCAACTCTTAGACTGCCTGTGTAGGAAGGGAGTTCCTCATCTCTGGACAAGGCCATCAGAGGGTGTCCAGGCTACTAAGGGGTAGCCACCTGTAAGAAATTGGACTCAATGTTCTTTTTCCAAGATTCAGTGACAGAATGGCTGGCTCCCTTTCATGGGGCACCTTACAAGGATCCTAGACATCACCAGTGCTGATTAGTGAAGCGTAAGCTTGCTGAGTGAGCCTTTGCCTTGTGGACAGGGAAGTCTGCTCAGCTCTCACAGTGCCCAGGATCTAGAGGAAAGGATTTCATGATACTATGAGTTTAAGAGACAGACTAATCATGGTTTAAGCTCCCTGTGGCCCAGGATTTTTTTTAACTTCAATGCCAGAGACCAGATGATTCTGGCACCTATCTTGTGCCTTGTAAGAACTTTAGTCAAATCTCTGGATCACTAGGTTCTAACATTTCATGTGCCTTGTAAGAGCTTTAGTCGAATCTCTGGATCACTAGGTTCTAACATTTCATCACTCAGTGGTGACAACCAAAAATCTTTCCCAGTTTTTGTCAAAAGTTCATTGGGTGCGGAGGCCCAAATAGTACCTGGTTGAGAACCATCAGGCTAGCTTGTGTGACCTTTGGTAGGTGAAACTTTTGGACTTAGCTCTGACCTCTTTACTGTAATACCTGCGTCAGTGTTAAATGACAGGGTAACAGCACAGTCCCTGTAAACACCGAGTCTGGCACAAAGAAGATGGATTTGAAAAAGAGCTCTTGTTCCCATGTGACTGGCAGAGGCAGGAGGAAAGCTTCAAAAGGAGTATTTGTGTCACACTGGAAGGGTGAGGAAGGATGAATTGGTAGAATGAACACAGTTTTCGTACTATGAACAAGGGATATATGGTTGTGATTTGTTCTCTCTCTTTCTGCCCTCACAGGCATGGCTTACATGCTTTTCTTCTATAAAATAGGCTCAGGAGACTTTTAAGAGTCCCTCTGCTCCTAGATGGAGGAGATTTGGTTCTAGCCTCACATTTAATCCTCTTCTCTGAGTAAATCTTCTGTTCCAGGGCATAGGTTTGATCCTGGGTCCACAGCAGCCCAAGAATAGGCCTCTTTCCCCATTTTGTTAAGTATAAGTTGGGAATTTGTTTTCCTGCAGCTCTCTTGCAAACACAAATGCCCTTAGTAAGCATTCTGACCTGGCTTGGACGAGACAGGAGCTACAAATGCAGTTGAATATTTCATGAGGACCCTTTCAAACCTACACGCTGTTGTGTAAAGTGTGGAGGAGGGCCCTGGCTATAAGTCAGACCATCTTAGCTCCTTCTGCCACTGGTTGTTGGGACTTTATAGGGGAAGTCTCTTCACTCTCATTGAGCCTGGGTTTCTTCATCTGTAAAACATGGAAGTGTACAACCAGTTTGGGGTTTGTTGGGAAGGGACCTGGTAGGATCCTGGCCACGTAATAGGTATTTGATAAATAGTTTGCCAGCTGGAAGCTTACAATTAACTTCTAAGAATGTGTGGTTTCAGCAGCAGCATTATCTTTATGGAGGACACAAGTCAGTGTCTTCCTCCCTCTCCTTGCAGGGTTGTGTTTAGGACAACCTATTAGTCGTCGTCTCCCTGGAGCTTAAGCTCTGAGATTGTGCTCAGAATTCATGGAGGGCTCCCCAGTTGTCTCCTTCAGAAGACAAGATGTAGAGCTTTCCTTCAGCTTTCAACAGTCCAACTGAACATGCTTTCAATTAAAAAAATAAGCCAGGCCATCAAAAGGGAGTTTGGAAACATAAAGGTGGCAACTAATTGCCTGCCTTGCCTTTAGATGGGTCAGAATGGAAGCCGCCTCCCCCCGCCCCCTTCCCCAACCCAAGCCCTTGGTCAGACTTTTCCTCCTCCTTTTCCTACTAGGTTGGAGCTGAGGTTGTAATGAAAACAAGAGGAGTGTGGTGTTTCGTAACTATTTTTATACCAACATCAGACTTGATGTTAGTGCTTCTGAATTATTTAACGTTTTTCTTTCTCAGCTGGCCTCTCCAGTGAGTTTCTCTCCCAGGGTGGAGAGAGTTGTTTTATAGGAAACCATAGAGGCAGACACACACTGACTGCAGGCTTCCAACTTCTCTTGGGAGGACAACAGTAGATGTCCTATGAAGAGCCAGGGACCCTTATTAAACTGTGGGGCAGGTCTCCTGTCTTCTTTTTAAAGTTAGAGGCTCAGTAACATGCCTAAGGCCACTCAGCAGTAGGAATCAGGATTCCAAAGCTTCTTTCTTTTTTCTTTTTTTTTTTATGCTAGTCCTAGGGCTTGAACTTAGGGCCTGGTTACTGTCATTTAGCTTTTTTTTTTTTTTTTTGCATTCTACCTCTCGAGCCACAGCTCCATTTCCAGTTTTTGGTGGTTCATTGGAGATAAGAGTCTCATGAATTTTCCTGCCTGGGCTGGCTTTGAGCTGTGATCCTCAGATCTTAGCCTCCTGAGTAACGAGTTTACTAGCTTCCTATCTTCTGTTAGCTCACAAGGTACCAGGTCAAATCACATCCAAACTTGGGGGTGAGTGAAAGTGAGAAGGTTGAAGATGTGCCTCAGAAGGAATGGGAAACATGGTAGAGGCTTCTTTACTGAATATTAGAGATGCAGAGAGATTTGGGTAGCCTTACTAGAAGACCCATTTGGTGCAGTGGTACACTTTTGCTGTTGCCCCAAGGCCTTTTGATTAACAACCTGTCAGCAATATGTGTATGTGTATGTGTGTGTGTGTGTGTGTGTGTGTGTGTGTGTCTGTCTGTCTGTGTGTCTGTGTGTGTCTGTGTGTGTTGGCAGGGGGCGGGTGTCAGATGAAGCCCCTCCCAACCAATCCAGTCATCCTCTGTAAAGGGATATTTGTATCTTGGGCCTCTTTAAGGGGTGGTGATTGGCAGCTCCTAACCACCCCTAACATGGGAAGGCAATGAACAGGACTCTTATCAGCTGCCTCTCATAATTAAAGTCCCTCATAGACTTCTAATGGTCGTTTTTGAAATAGACATCCTGGGTTGAAAGGAATCTGGCTGTAGATAGAGATGGTCTCGCTACCACTGTCTTGCTGATAGCAGTTTTTATTTCAGAGCTGGAAAAGATTACATATTTCCCTCATTCTCTTCTTTTTGCTCCTATTTAATTATCAGTGACCCCAAGATGACTCTTTCCGGCATTTAGAAAATCTTCATTCCACCACACGGGAAAGCACCCTTAGAATTATTATTTGAACTCTGTGGGAGATGGGACTCTGAAATTAGCTTGGGACAGTTATTTCAACAGTGCCATCATTATAGGCTTCCCTAAAATTTGCTGGAGATAAATCAGTTGTTACAATTTTAATAGCAGCTGTCTTTTGATAAGGATGCACTTTATAACTATCAGGTGACATGGCACGCCACGATGTTAAATAAAGTATTATTTGACACAGGCAGATTCCTTATATTAAATTTTGGATAGCTGCACGAAACACTTGCTTCTCCTTCACACAGATTTGTACTAGGTCAGTCCCCAATAATCTCTTTCTTTCTAAAAGACTTTTATTTATAAAAACATGAAGACTAAGTACTAGAATGACATTCCAAGATGACTTATGTGAAATAATTTGGTTTAAAGTGTTAAAGAGTAGAGCTGGGCACTGGTAGTTCATACCTGTAATCCTAGCTCCTGAGGATTGCAGTTCAAAGTCAGCCCAAGTAGGAGACCCTGTGAGACTCTTCTCCAATTAACTACCAAAAAGCCTAAGGTGGAAGTGTCACTCTCAAGTGGTAAAGTGCAAGTCTTGAGCAAAAAAGTTCAGGGACAGTGTTTAGGCCAATAGTCCAAACAGTACACACAGACACACAGACACACACAGACACACAGACACACACACACACACACACACACACACACACACACACACAGTGTTTAGTCCAAAGAGTACACACACACACAGAGTGTTTAGTCCAAACAGTACA
>NW_012267238.1:8048619-8095361 GCF_000151885.1 Dipodomys ordii | reverse complement strand
CACAGTGTTTAGTCCAAAGAGTACACACACACACAGAGTGTTTAGTCCAAACAGTACACACACACACAGAGTGTTTAGTCTAAACAGTACACACACACACACACACACACACACACACAGTGTTTTAAGAGCATTAAAAAGAAAGAAAAATCTACCAATATGTGGCCATACAATGAGGACAGAAAAGGGAGGGTCATGTTTTAAAAGTCCTTTCTACATGCCAGATGCTTCCCTGCAAGCCTCTGCTCACCCAAGAAGTTACTCACGAGAGCACCAGGCTTTCACGTAGGGCCCAAAAAGCTCTGGCTGGTTAGGTAATCTCTCTAAGGCTACACTGCTGGCAGAATTCACACTGCATCTAGGTTTCTTTGACGGGTGCATGTGCAGTTACCTCCACCCCCTCCTACCTCTAGAGACCAGGTTTCAAGCATACTTTATTATATTGCATGGTAAAGGGATAATAGCTCCCCCCCCCCCCCCCCCTCAGAAAAACTGTCCAAATGAGTTTGAGGAATGCCACATTCAACAGGTTAGACATGTTCTTACATGGCTGGAGGATTCAGAGCTGTTCCTATTTGATACATGTAAGACATCCCAAATTTCAACATCACAGTTAAAAATAAAATTGCCACTTGTGAGGATAGGTGGGGTTGGCTGAAAGGGGAGAGAATGATGGGAGGGGTGACTAATCAAAATGCAGTATGCCCAAAAATTGATTGGTATGTTGAATTGACACTCCTTTGTACAGCTACATTAAAAAAAAAAACTGTCTTAGCCTAAAAAGTATTTCTTTAAATTACAAAACATCTCATAAGAGGAGGATTCCTTCAGAAATTCTTTGAGAAATTACTCTGAAGATTCCCAACTATACGAGGTTATGGCTACTATGTGTATCTCATCTCACTGATATGGTCAAACTGAAGCTTCAAAAGTCCTATAGGGCCGGGTGCTGGTGGCTCATGCCTGTAATCCTAGCTACTCAGGAGGCTGAGATCTGAGGATCGCGGTTCAAAGCCAGCCCAGGCAGGAAAAACCGTGAGACTCCTATCTCCAATAAACCACCAGAAAACCGGAAGTGGCGCTGTAGCTCAAGTGGTAGAGCGCTCGCCTTGAGCAGAAGAGCTGAGGGACAGCGCCCAGGCCCAGAGTTCAAGCCCCACGACCAAAAAAAAAAAAAGAGTCCTATAGGGTCTTATTGCTGCCTACTCTTCTTGGGAGGCCCTAGCCTGTCTTTCTATCATATTACTCTTTCAGATAAATGGAGTCAGTTTTTATTTCAACCATTCCCAACCTGTTCAATAGATAAAATCAATGAATTTAAATATAAAGGATAAGAGTTTAGCATTTCTTTCCCTCACTCCCTCCCTTCTTCCCTTCTTTCCTTCCTTCTCTTCCTTCCTTCCTTCCTTCTTTTCTTTTCTTTTTTCTCTCTCTCTGGTTTTCAGGAGGAATAAAACCTTTATCATATATTGAGGATTTGAATTGTTGAAAAAGCTAAAAGACCAAAATAAACTTAAAAATATTTGGAGCAAAGAGAACACAACAGATTAGAATAACAATATTTAAATGTCTTAATTGGTTAAGGAAATTTTAAAGGTAATTTATCTTTCTCTTTCTGTCTCTTTGTGTCTGTAGCTCTGTCTCTTTCTGTCTGTGTCTATCTCTTGTTGTACACACACACACACACACACACACACACAGAGGAAGTTTCACATTCAAAACCCTTGTAATTGAAAGTGAAGATCATTTTTTCTTATTCACACTTCTGAGGAAGCTGAGGGCCCAGAGAAAGGAAAGGCCTTATCTCAACCCAAGTCAGTCCACATGATACCAAGGAAATTATGGAGACAGTCTGACATGTTTAAATTCCAGGACTGACCCTAATCTCTCTACTGCTTCAAGACTCACCACAGAGGTAGGAAGTAGATTGATACTGTCTTCTCCTAAAGCTCCTGAAGAAGTGAGGCTTGGAAATGTTAAGCAGTGTAACCTCTGGGGGGGTCACATGGTGGTTTGGGAACCCACTATGAAGTCCACACCACAGTGTGAATTTCTTGCTGCTGATCTGATTTTACCACCACACCCACTCCTTGTCCCTGACTGAGAGGAAAGAGCATGGGCTGTCCCAGCTGCAGCCTAGCAAGCAGGGTGGGAATATCCTTGGGCTGTGATTTCTGTTAAATTCTGATCAGACCAGGGAATGAGAAGCAGACATCCTACCTGTGGGTGTGAGCAGCTGGGCCCTCTTATTCTCAGCTGTGCAGGTGGTTTATCTGCTAGGAGTGAGTCACAGAGCACACAAAGGCCACTGACTCAGCATGCAGAGGGAGGGACCCTTGGCTCTTCATCTCCATGATTTGCCAGAGTGGCTTGGAATTCCTTCCGGTGTGTTTTTGAAAAGCCAGGTAGGGCCTTTTGGTTTGTGTATGTGTGTGTGTGTGTTTATCTTTAATCTCCTTGACCACATCTGTCTGAAGTGAGTTTGTCCTAGAGGCAAGGAAATGGCTTCTAACCATCCTGTGCTTCCAGCTCTGATGCTCTGAACCTATTGTAGCTATGAACTGGGATGGAAATAACCCTGTAAGTGTGACTTCCTCCTAAGGGGGTGCCTTGAGGGGCCAGGCCTAAGCTCACTGATGCTGCCATTGGTATGAGGTTGCCGTTCCATGAGGTTGAATTCCTTTGGGGAATTTAGTAGTTCAGTCATTCCTTTTTCTTTTAGTCGTGAGGCTTGAACTCTGGACCTGGGTGCTGTCCCTCAGCTCTTCGGCTCAAGGCTAGCACTCTACCACTTTAGCCACAGCTCCCACTTCTGGCTTTTTCTGTGTATGGGGTGCTGAGGAATCGAACCCAGGGCTACATCCATGTGAGGCAAACACTGAGCCACCTTCCCAACCCCTTAGATTTGCAGTCATTCCTTTACTCTCTGCCTTTCAACTAATTATTTGTCTGGAGTATCTGATTTCCCAGACACAGTGGTGGGCAAAGTCAGAGGGCAGCTAAGCCCTGTGTTCAAGGAGGTCCACAGCCTGTTGGAAGAGATGGTCTGTGAAGCAGTATGGAAAGTATGTAAATGTACAGGGTCATATAAGTGCCATCCCCTTGAGTGAGAGCTAGTTGGGGGACGGGGGTGAGGACTCCCAGGAGAGGTGAAGCTTGACAGCATTGAAGTCTGATCAGAATTAACCCAGGAGACAGGAGTAGATGGCCATTCAGGTTCAGAGAAGAGCATAGCCGACACATGGGAAGTGGCAAATCAAGTTGTTTAGTTGGATATACACAGAGGATGTCACCTTGGTTGGTGGAGCTATTGTAAGAGGGGGTCATAAGAGCCATGCCTGACCTTCACAGCCTGCTTTTTCAAAAGCCACATGGTTCCCCATGACGCCACAGAAGTGACATCTTTCATCTAATAATATCAGCATTTCTGGCATTCTCCATAGTCCTCACACAGTAGTCTCTACCTTTGTCTTATTGGAGGACACCTGTTATACCCTAAAGAAGCAAATTTCCCAAGGAAATATTTTAGAATAGCACAATAATGGGCCTGCCCAATCCCCATGTTTTCTAATATCCCAGGCATAATTCACAAGCAGCTATCAAGCCTTTATTTGATGTTTTTTGTTTTGTTTTGTTTTTTGAAAGCACAGTCTTGTTGTGTAGTCCATGCTCATCTTGAGCTCCTGGTCTTCCTGCTTCCACCTCTCCAGTGCTGGGATTACAGACGTGAACCACCATGCTTGGCTGCTATTATGTTCTCAAGATACAACTAAGTTAGAACTTTAAATTTTATTTATATTTACTGCCTTATATATCTGTTATTTATTCATATTATTTATTATGCATGTGGAATGAGCATAATTTAAATTTTCATTCACGCTGGGTGCCAGTGACTCATCCCTGTAATCCTAGCTACTCAGGAGGCTGAGATCTAGGACAGTTGTTCAAAGCCAGCCTGGGCAGGAGAGTCCAGGAGACTCTCATCTCCAAGTAACCAGCAAAATCCAGAAGTAGAAGTATGGCTCAAGTGTAGAGCTCCAGCCCTGAGCATAAAAGCTGAGGGACAGTGCCTAGGCTTTGAGTTCAAATGCCACTACCACAAAAAGTGAAAAAAAAATATTCTATGAGGCTGTGCTGATCTAAGGAAGGAAGCACATAAGCCCATTGCTACTGATGCACACACCACATCACGTGAAGTCTGATGGGACAGAGCACTACTATAGAGGGTCCTCACATCTACCAGAGGTCAGCTCAGAAAACTTTAAAGAGGAAGGATGCCTACAAGTGAATAAAGACTCCAGGTGAGGAAATGCCGGGAGGGGGGGCTTCCTGGCAGAGGGTAGAGCTTGAGGAAAGATGTGGAGGGTCTGGAAGAACTTAGAACAGGAAGTGGGGTAAGATGAAGTGACCTCAAGAAGAAGGATAGCCACTGAGGATCTTGGGCTTTATTTTGATGGAACATGGGAGCTATCTATAGACAGCTATCTATGGATGATGTCATGTTCTAAGTACCAACAAGGAAATAAAGAACATCACCAGGATTGTAGGAGACATTTACTCCATTCTTCACAGGATCATGCAAATCCATGAGATAAACCCAAGGTTCAGAGTCAAAATGGGAAGCTGGAATTTCTCCTACTTAAGTAGTTCAGGCCTGCCATTCTAGCCACTTAGTAGGCTGAGAGTCAAAGAATTGGGATTCAAAGCTATCCAGGGTAGAAAAGACCAGTGAAAAGCAAGGCTGGAGATGTGGCTCCAATGTAGAATATCAGCCATGTGCAAGCAAGCTGAGCAAGTACAAGGCCCTGAGTTCAAATCCCAGCACTGGCAAAAACAAAATGAAAAAGAAATGTCTTCCACATATATATAGCTTTCCTTATTGCATTGTTCTGTTTACTACCACCCTTGTGATTGGAGTTAAATGTAAACCTTTGGGTGTTCACCTAGGGTAAGAAGGAGTAATCTTGTATCATCTAGCTACATCCTCGAATAAGAAACTGACATCCAGAGAGGCTGGATGGCAGCTCAAAGGGGCTCCCCCATTTCCCTCTAGCTGTTTTATGATGAATCCATCTCTGAGTTCCAGAAACTCTAGACACGTATCCAGTGTTGACTTGGAGTCAGCAACTTGAATTATCCCTGTCTTTAAGGAGTAAAAAGTAAAGTCTTTTTAAGCAATTTGTCCAATAGAGCAGCAATGTGCTAAACATTGACATTTTATGCCAGTCCTTAGATTTGAGACTCTCAGTTAACTGCTTTCCAGATATCTGCTTTGCCTTTAATGTTATCCTGTATTGATCTATTGGTGGGGACCTCAGCCACAGTGGATCTTGGCTAACCTGGTCTGTGTTCCTAGCAAACAAGGAATGACTGGGTGAGTGGCAAGAAAGCGTCGATCTTAGGTTTGTCTGTCTTTTCTGCCTGTCTGGTTCTCAAACAATCTCCTAGCTGTGCCTCAGACCATGCAAGCTGAGCCACTATCACATACTAGAGGGCATAGAGAAAACACCCACAAAGAAGCCCCGGGCCTGCACTACATTGTTTGGCTTCACTGATTCTTCGTTTTCCCATCAATGAAGCACGATCTCTACACCATCCTCAGCAGGTTGTTAGAAAGGTGGGATGATGCCACCATACAATTCTTAGCATCATACCTTACACAATTGGATGATTTCTTTAGTTAATGGCAACTAATCATGTTTTTTTTTTAAAATCAACTTCTCATGTCATAACTGAGCAGGTTGTATTTTTGTTTTAGATAAGCAGTTGTAAGAATATTCATCATCATTAGTCATTAGGGAAGTGAAAATTAAAACCTGAATGAGCTAGCACTTCACATCCATGTCCAGGTGTGAAATTGAAAAAAAAAACACACTGATTGTACTATTGGCAAGGATGTAGAACAACGTAACTGTAAAATAGTAGAACTACTTTGGCGAGCAATCTTTCTCCCCTCACCTTTTTTTGGTGGTGCTGGAGATTGAACCCAGGGACTTTTACATGCTAGGCATAGTAGCTTCTTGAAGACAGGAAGATATACCTACCTACCTTATAATCTAGCTAGTGTTTATCAAAGAGAAATGGAAGTGTATATCTATATCTATATCTATCTATCTATATATAAAGACCCATACAGGAAATGTTCACAGAAGCTTTATTTGTAATAGCTAAGAATTACAAGTGACCGAAGTGTTTATCAATAGGTGAATAAACAAATCATGGTATAGCCATACAACAAATTATTAATGAGCCAAAACAAACAAACAAATTTTTGATAAGTCCATCAGCATGGATCAGTCACAGATTAGTTGTAATAAATAGAAATGCCAACCCTCCCCCCAATGTATATATGATTCCATTTATTCCAATTTGTACAAAATACAGAATAATCTCATTATGTCAGAAAGCAGACCAGTATTTGCTTAGAGAGGATGGAAGGATTACAGAGGAGGGCAGAGAGACTTTGGGAGGTGATTATTATTGTCACACTTTTGATTGCTGCCATGCGTTTACAGTTATATACTGATGTCGGAAGTCAAAAATCATGTAATTTAAGCACACATAGTTTCTTGTATATCAAGTGTAATTTATGAAGAAGGACAATGGATCATCCCAGAGCCTTCTGCATGGAAATGTCTGCCAGCCCTGCCAGCCCAGGACTCACTGGCACCTTGGGCTAGTTCTCTGAACTCTGAGCTGCAGATGGTTCATGCACATCATCCCACTGCTGTGGTCTTTGGAGGAGCTCATGTACACAAAGCTCTCAGCACAGAACCTGGCATACAGTGGAGTTTCCCTCTGGCTATTGCAATGGGGTTCATTGTTATTTTGAGGTCTTTGGAGTGCTTAAGATAACCAAAACACCTGCAAGCAAATGACTCTCCCTAAGTGAAAACTGCAGTGCTTTGTAGCCACTTGGGGCACAGATACAGGAGCTCCCAAAGGGCTCTGGAGCTGTTTGTTCTCTTCAATTGGTTAAGTGTGCTTCAGCATCACAGATACCACTTCCATCCTGCCAATGTTCTTTCCAGATTGGGAGGGCTTCCCAAACAAGTGATTCATCATAGAATCTCAGAATCTGACCAGACGGAGTCAGCTCAAATCCATCTTTTTTGTGTTTCTCCTGTCGGCTAGGGTCTCACTTTGTAGACATAGCTGGCCTTGAACTCATTATGTTGCCCAGATTGGCCTTGAATTCCCCATCTCCATCTCAGCCTCCTCCTGAATGCTGGGATTTCAGGGGTGTGCCAACCTGCCTGGCCAAAATTTTCTTTTTACAGAGATGAGGAACTGGTCAAAGTGCCTTGTGCAAAGTTATAAAGTGATAAGGTCAGGAGTAACACAGGTTCCCTCCCACCCCTCTCCCCAGCACCCTAGCCCATTTTGGGAAACCTTCCCTCAAAGCCAAGCTGTGTGTCAAAGATAGGACAGAGGCAAGATCAGCTGAGGCCCTGTCAGAATGCTCAGCATGCGTGGATTCTGAGTGGAAGAATGATGTTTTCTGCTGCCTGCCCTGGCCCCTCTCCATTTAGGGTTCAAGAGCTGAAAAGGCATCAAGCCAAGGGTTTAACATTCTTTGTCAGTGAGCCAGGCCCAGCTGCGTGGTAGGGCTCCCCTCCCTACTTAGCTCCTGTGTCTTGGCTAGATGTTTTAGATCCATTTATCTAAGATAGCTTTAGAAATGCTTGCTTAAAAAATAATTGATCAGGGCACAGTGGCCTGTAATCTCATCTACTTGTGAGGTAGAGATTCAGAGGATTGTAGTTCCTGGCCAGTCTGGGCAGAAAGTTCCTAAGACCTCATTTCAAGCAGTAGTGGGCATGGTAGCATGCATCTGTCATCCCAGCTGTTATGGGGAACATACTAGGATGTTCACAGTTCAAGCTGGCCCAGGTGAAAAACAAGATCCTATCTGAAAAAGAATCGGATCCAAAAGGGCTGGAGGGGTGACCAAATGATGGAGACTTACCTAGCATTGCCCCCAACCTCAAAACAAACCCCAAAACAAAACCAGAACGCAAGCTGTGTTTTTAATGTTTCAGCCACACTTGTAGAGTGAAGTTGTTTTATTTGGGGGGGGCAGAAAGGGGGGGGCAGAGCATTCTAACAGTTAACAGTTGAGAATGAAACACTCTTGGAGAATCCCTGCAGTGGCATCTTTAGCAAACAGAACTAGGAATGTTTGAATGGTGCCTTGATCACTTTTCTTTTCCCTGGTCTTTGTATTAACCCTGTGGGAGTGAGCAGAAGAGTGGTTACACTCCCTGCTAAAGGTATGGAAAGGAAGACTTTGGTAAATTTGGTGGCTTCTCTAGATGCCTAGCTACTGTGCAGGGGAGAGTAAACCCAAGACCTCCAACATGGCTTCAGTTCCGAGCTCTTTGTGTCCTAGGGAAGCTACTCTGGGCTTTCTCTGAAGGCATTCAGCTTGAAGGAAGTGCCTTCCAATGTGGAAGGGTGTATACATGTGTGGGTATTTATGCGTACATATGTGTGAATGGAGCTGCTAAAGCATTTTTCCTCTTTGAAGGCCAAGTTAAGTTCCATTTTCAGATGTAGAGATAAATGGATTTTTTACTTCAATTCTTTATATAGGGTTCACAAAAAGACTATCGGAGCCATGAGAAATTGATCTCGCTCGTGTTTTTGGTAGTACTAAATTCAGGGTCTCTGCTTGCTATCCAGGCGCTCTACCACTTGAACCATACCCTAGTTCTTTTGCTTCTTCTTGAGCTTTTGCCTGGAGCCTTGATTTGATCTTCCTATCTCTATCTCCTGAGTAGCTTGGATTACAGATATGCACCAATATGCCCAGCTTGATCTTTCTTTTCCCTAAAATTCCAGCCATATATGCTTTTTCCATGTGTGTGCATAACCATGTTTACATAAATAGTTTCTCCTGTTTGGGGGGGGATCATTTTTTATGTACATAAAAGAAAAGACATTCTTCAATGTCACCATGTTATGGGCAAGTAATAATGTATAATTATCATCTGATTTCTATTCTAGTCCATATTACACTGTCCCAATTGTCCAAAAATGTCTTCATGACTGTTTTTTTTTCCTCCCTAAAGTAGGATCCAAACATGATTTATGCATTACATTTGGTTACTGTGTTGGACCAACAGTTCTAATAAGCAGTTTACAGGAGCTAGAATCATGTCCAAATTAGAGTGAAGTAGCCTTCTCCAGCAGAGGCAGCTGTTTAGGAGCTGGCTGGGAAGGTCTCATGGGAGCATTTGTGCTTCTCTCTCATGTCTGCTGGCCAATCAGCAGGAGGAGCTGGAATCACCATGCCAGGATGAAGAGGCTCAGCTAGTCAGGGAAGGGCCGTGCCAGCTAGCTTCTTGTCTGAAAGACTGGATTCTAAGAAGCTGAAATTAGAGCCTGGACTCTATAGCCAGTTTTTCTGGATAAGAGTCACTAGAGGAGGCATAAACAGCCTGGAATGTGAGCCCATGGGCTTCATGGGAATGGGGGTGGGAGGGAGATGGCAATTGCCAGAAGGTTCTGGAATGCTATGTGAAATATCAGAGGCCTAGAATGTGTTTTTACCCTCTTTTTTTTTTCTTCTGCATCTCATTTCATTTTCCAGTTATAGCCCTTTGAGGTGAACTTGCCCTTCCTCGTGGGTCTAGAGAGATTTTTTTTTTTGCAAAATTTGCTATAACCTGATTAGATGGCCCGAAATTATCACATCAGGAAATGCTGTAAGCGGTATTTGGCTAAGGTGCCCACCACAGGGGGCTCCAGCCTGTGCTGTGGGCTTTGTTCAGGAAATGCTGTAAGCAGTATTTGGCTAAGGTGCCCATCACGGGGGGCTCCAGCCTGTGCTGTGGGCTTTGTTCTAGTGCAACCCTGCCTGGCTCTGCCTCTTTTTCTGTAATATGCGTAGTCTCTGTGAGGCCTCATTGCTAACCCTGTGGCTGGCTGAGGTGCCTCAAAGATGCCCTTAGAATGGACTACAGTGATTCTGAGCTGTAAGTGCTATCATCAGGAAGAGAGCCCTGGAAGCACAAAACGTGGTTGCATGTGTGAAGACATGATAATGAGTGTGTTTTCCAAGAGTTTAGTGCTAGGAAGTTATTAGACATGGTGGTATTTACTTGATAAACATTGACAGCACAGTTCTTAGACCACACGGTCTAAAACTGTTTTGCAAATAAGTCATTTAACTTTGTTATAAGTCTAGGAGGTAAGGACTATTATTTTTCCTCTGTCACATTTGTGGGAATGGAAGTGTAGGTGAGGTGACTTGTCCAAAGTCTTATAGGTAAAATGTAGTAGAGCTAGGACTCAAATTCTAGAGTATTCTGCTCTAGAAAATTCTGGCAGACACCTCACTTTTGTTGAAAGGTCTTTGTTTTCCAAGAAAGTCCTCAGGAACTGGTGGACCCAGAACTTCTTCCCAGGACCTTGCTGAGGCTGCTGTGGGTTCTCAGCTCACAAAATACTCATCTTCCAGCTTACTGTCTGTCTGGTTCATTTGCCCTTTACCTGCAGACTTTCAATGAGTGGACACTTCTTGAGACTACTAAGGTGCTACCAGAGCTAGGAGAGCTGTGCCTTGTCAGGGTGTTCAGGAGGTTCCTCCGAGTTGTCATGGTGGCTGTACCTAGGGTATCTATCCTTGTCTGACCTGGTTACCAGGGCCTCAGCTCAGTTAGAAGGCTGAGCCAGTGATGTTCCCTTGGGTGGTAGTAAAACCAAGTATCAGTGCTCTGCTGGGCTGCTCTGCAGAGCTGGAGCCTGGACCTTTGACCTCCACTGTCATGGAATTTTCTCGGGAAGAGCGGCACTTGCTGGTGTTTAATAATGTTGTTCAGTGGTTTGAACTGCTGCCCAACATGTCTGTACATATTGACGGAGCTGAAATGGGACCATCACTGGAGCTTCCTGCAGGAGTGGGGAGGGAGTTGAAATATCTAGCCAACCCCTACAATAGTTTTGATCCCTTCAATCGAACAAGAGTTAACTGAGCTTGTAACTAAAAACTACATGGGCTCTAGGGACTCCCACTCTAGATAAGAGGTCCTCATTTCCAGCTTTGGTGAAAGAAAACCAGAAGGGAGAAGGATTGCTATGACAAGTGTTAAGCGGACAGAACTCACCAAGGGAGAGGAGAGGTGGGTCCCAGAGGCAGGCCCCAGAAGGACCCATGGGGTAGTCTAAGCATTGTTTAGGATCTGAGTCAATAAATGCTGATTTGGTTCTGTGATGGAGAGAAAATTGCTTCACTTCTATTGAATCTTAGTTTCCCCAATGATAAAATGGGCTAATGGTACCTACCTGGAAGGTTTGCTCAAGCTAAGTAGTGTCTGGGCAGTGCATTGATTATCATCAATTAAAGCATGTTTGTAGGGCTGTATTTTTCTCCAAACACTAGTAGGCCTCAGTGCATTAATCACTTATGGCCACTACAGGCCCTGGCTTTCACTGGAAGCCTAATGGTGACAGTGGGCCAGTCAAGGGCCAGTTAAGGACCTTAGAGCCAGGCAGGCAGGCTGTGAGTTTCTAGGATTCATACTTTGAGCCTATTCTTTCTGGGTCTCATTTTTACCTGCCCAAGCAGCCAGGCCAGAAGAGTGAGGATCTGCCTTGAAGTCCCTACTGCATGGAAGCAGGAAGTAGAAGACATCACAAACCATGCACATTGACTCTGTGTGTGTGTGTGTGTGTGTGTGTGTGTGTGTGTGTGACTATGTGAGCACATGTGTGTGCATGCACACATGCATAGAAGGGGCCAAATAACATGGAGAAATACTCAAAGAATTTCTCCCCTACAGGTTATGGGAGTTATTTGTGGAGATTTAGAGAGAGAAGGTAAGAGAAAGAACCTGTGAATGAAAGGAATCTAATTTGCTAAGTATCTAACATATATCAGAAACTTTATATCTCTTAGCCCACAGCCTTTCTATTTTTCTCCAAACAATATGCAAGTGACTTTATTCTTACCTAGTGGTCTCAAGAGAAGCTCAGAGAAGGTCAATTATTTTCCCAAAGTCACACAATCTTCTGAGTTCAACAACCCTTTCCACTAAGCAGGTACTTGTTCACAGTTGTGTGACTGGACAGGACTACATGTTGGGGAACAGAAGGAGTTGACAACCGGAGGTAGTAGTGCAATCCCATGTTTCTTGGTTTGCTTAGTTGACTCATATTTAGTGAGCTCCAGCCAGACACATTTCTAGGTGGTGGGAGTGCAGCAGATCCAGGCAAGCAGAGTGTACATGCAGCAAGGACAACAGTGGTCATAAAGGAAATCAAACCTCGTGAGAGGATGAGAGGGGGACTGACGGGTGATGGAACTTAGCATCTTAGTTTGGATTCTCCTCAAGCAGTTCCCAAGAAAAGGCCTGGGATGTCAGTAATTTATGGGTGAGGTGATTGCAGAAAGGCTGATAAAAGTGTAGGGAAAAGAGAGACAAGGGAGGAGACAGTAGAAGGTGAATCAGAGATGGGTTCATCCACATGGGCAGTTGTGTCTCAGTCTTCTGGGACCCTCTGAGAGACACTGAATCACTTGCTGAACATTTGTTCCACCCAGGGACAAAAAACAATCTGGAGTATTTAGCAACCAATTTGCCTTCATCATTGGCTGATGCAGTGGGCCTCAACTGCCAGAGTCCCTGAGTAGGTGGGAAGGAAGTCTGGATGGTGTAGAAACTGTCTGAGGAAGGCACATGGGTCTGGGTTGTCAGTTAGAGATGGTGGAGTCAGAGGACAGCCCTTGATTTGAGACCCCAGTGAGAGGGGACATTAATGGAGCATCCAGGGTGTTTCGTTCCCAGGAGACTCTTTCATCCCTCCCTTATGGGAACCTGAAGCCTCCAGAGTGAAGCTTCTGTGTGAACAGCTGGGACAATTCCAGCCAAGCTGGGTCACTGGCCTTCCTGTGCCCTCTGACCTCTCTTTGCTGGGTCACACAACTGTACCACACTTTCCTTTAGCTAAAGGGTATACACATAGCTTTGGAAATACACATCTTATCAGATGATGTCAGTCCTTCTCATTTACCCCAGGATCTACTTGAGGTACAGTCCTTCAAACATCCTCAAATAGCTCTACAATGTCTCCAAGTCCACCCTCTACCACACAGCTATGTTTAGTCCCAGTGCCAGTTTCCAGCCTTCAGTACACATTCTTTTTTTTTTTTGAGGGTGGGTGGTAAGCTTATAAATGATATTTCTCTGTGGCTAATTTGTAAACCACCACCACTGACAGAAACAACACACATACCTTTAACTTCCAATGCACACACCCTAGTGTGTCCACAGTCCACTCTTTGTAAATCCAGCAAAGGAAGAGCAAAGGCATTGCTTAATCTTTCCCATTTATTCCCTTCAGCAACGAAGTGCTTTAAAAGGCCTATGCAATTATATTGTTATTTTATAATGATTGTTCTGTAGTGAGCTTCAAATAAGCCTCCCTCTCATCAAGCACTTCTGGCTTTGCCTGTAAGGGCTGTTGGGTGATTTGATGATTCCAAGGCTGTGCTGAGTGCTCAGGAGAATGGTCCTTCTTCATCCCTTGGCATTTGGTTCTGATGGACTCCCACTTCATCTATGTCTTTGCTGTTTATCAGCTACCATCTTCTACCATCTATCATTGCATTGCATGATTATTTGGGGTATACTATCACAGAATCTAAAGGTCCAAGTTCATTCCTTTGCCTATCCAGTAAGGGGTGTGTGTGTGTGTGTGTGTGTGTGTGTGTGTGTGTGTGTGTGTGTGTGTGTGTGTGTGTGTGTGTGTGTGTGTGTGTGTTGTGTGTGTGTGTGTGTGTGTGTGTGTGTGTGTGTGTGTGTATGTGTGTGTATGTGTTTGAAAAGGTGGTGTGTGCTCTCTAGGGATCATCTCTCAGTAGTGTTAATAGAGGCACTGTGTTGAATACCTATGGTGCACCAGCTATTTGACAGTTTCTGTATATCTAGCCTTACATAATGTAATCTTCATGATTTTAGTGGTATAGTCTGCTCCTCTTTAAAGACAAGATCAGCCTCTGTAACTTGCCTAAGATCACACATAAAGTGTGGGAACAAACTAAGGTTCTGGGGCTGGGAAGGTGGCTCAGTGGTAGAGTGCTTACCTTGCATACATGAGGCCCTGGGTTCGATTCCTCAGCACCACATAAGCAGAAAATGCTGTAAGTGGTGCTGTGGTTCAAGTGATAGAGTGCTAGCCTTGAGCTGAAGAGCTGAGGGACAGCGCCCAGGCCCAGAGTTCAGGCTCCACGACCGACAAAAACAAAAACAAAACTAAGGTTCTGACTTCAGTCTTGTCAACCTCTACCAGCCATGGGCCCATAACCTGGGTTCCTCAAAGCCTGGTCTCTTTACCAGCAGCATCTGCCTAACTTGGGAACTTGTCTGGAAATGCAAATGCTTAGGCTCCACCCTAAACCTGCTGAATGAGAAACTTTGGGGGTGGGTCTTAGGTCTTAATCCTGTCTTAACAAGCCGTCCTGATTATCCCAGTTATAGTCAAGTTTGGAGAACACTGCCACACCCTTGTGTTTACTACCGATAAATGGTAAACTACTGTAGTGGTTCAACTCTAATGGGATTGTAAAAATCCCCCCTCCTCTCTGGGACTATAATTAAGGTTTTTATTTTTATACAACTCGTCAAATTTTTATTTTTCCTCTAGTAAGTATGTATTTTGAATTTTGAAAAATTTTAATTTCCAGTCAGCTGTCAGTATGTAGGTGTCACTACTTATTAGCTTTATGATCTTTGGGAAATTGTCTAATATCTATAGTAACTTCTGTGTGTGGCAGATCATAATGTTTCTTAATAGGATTCTGGGGAGGTGTGAGTTAGTCTACCAAGTGTTTAGCATCATACTAGATTTATCATAAGTAACCAATAAATATTAACTAATTGTTAATAATTACATAATTTGCTTATGCTAGTTCTTAGTCATAATATCTAGCTGGTTAGTACTTTATTGTATCTTTATTGTATCATAAACTCAATATCTAAACTGGTTAGTGCTTTATTGTATTTATTTTTTGTGGTACTGAGAATCAAATGTAGGATCTCATATTGGTAGGCAAGTGTACTGTACCTGTGAGCTATATACCAGCCTGGTTATTGCTTTTGAAATTGTACCCTTCATTAAGATGTTTCACATCAGTTATTAACTGTTTCCCATAACTAATCTCAGTGATAGTTTCTGTTATTTTGTGCTGGTACTGAGGCCTCATAATCTCATTTGGCTTTTTCCCCTCAAAGCTGGCATTCTCCCACTTGAGCCACACCTCCACTTCTGGCTTTTTTTCTGTTTAATTGGGTATGAGAGTCTCATGGACTTAAATCTTGCTGGACTGGTTTTGAACCATGATCCTCAGATCTTAGGCTCCTGAGTTGCTAGGATTACAAGCGCTCACTGGCACCCAGCTCAGTGATAGTTTTAAGTTCTGACATTCTAAAGTTTGAATCTTAGCTGTAAGTGTAGTTATTAAAACAACTGACTAGAAGAGACTATTAATAAGCCGGTAGAAAATTATTGGTGGAAATTAAGTCATACTAGGTGTTCAGACATGTTTATGGAGAGATGATTGAATAATCTATTTATAGATGCCATTTATAGTCTAAAAATTGTCTGATATATGTTGTAGCATTGGGGGTAGGGACCTGTCTCTTCTCTTTTACAGGCCCAGTCCATGGCATAGGGGCTTTCACAGAAATAGATGATCAATAATTACTTACCACTTGAAATGTTTTTATACAGGATTGTGTGTGTATGTGTTGCTGAGGAACAAACACAGGGCCCTGTGCATCCTTCTGACTACCACAAGACAAGCAAACTACCCACCTCAATTCTTATTTCTTTAATCTCGTCCATCATAACATGCTTTGTGATCTTAGAAGTAAAGATCAAAGTAAAAGTATATTTCTCTCCACTACCTAACATTATTTAATAACAAAGTTTTTGAAGACTATCAAATAGGACTTAGAAACCAAGAGGCCCAGATTCTTGGCTCTGCTGTGTTTCTAGGCTTAGATGTGACAAAGGCTTGTCACTTCACTCTAGGGCTCTTTTATTCCTGTGTAAATGGAGAAGGTCAGAGTGATCATTGTTTTCCAACAGGGTTTGAAACTAAATGAATGTATGTGTTACCTAAGCAAGGTGTTAAGTAACATTGAATCAAATGGCGACAAAGTCTGGCTCAGTTCTTCATTCTTTGTGGTTTACATGAGAAGAGATCCTGATTCTGGAGTGGGTAGGTATTTAATACCTCAGTAGTGCTTGCTCATCTTTCTGTAGAACAAAGCCCTGAATTTGGATGAGGAACCAACAATATTCACTTTTTGTTTTTCCTAGTATGTGTTCTTTCATCTGTTCTTTTTAAACTCGAAGAGGTGTTGATTCTGAAATTAGTAGAATGAGATACATTTTCCTCTTTTAATATATTGATTTGAGAAATGAATAGGCGATCGAATTGAAAAAAAAAGAATTACCAGGTTAAGAAAGTACTGGAGGCCTTCTGGTGTGGCTGAGATCAAGAAGGCGGGGAGAACTTCACCTGAGAAGCTGTAAAACTGGGGGGGTCCTACAGTGCTGCTGCAGCAGGGGAGGAGCCTTCTCTGTGCTCACTATTGTGTGTTGGGCCAGGAGAGGGGGCAGCCAGGAGCTTCTGTGCTGGCACTGTGGATTAAGCAAGAGCCATCAAAGTGATCCCTCTGACCACTGGAGTTTCAGGTCCTTGCTCTGGAGTGGACCTTGTGTGTACTGTAGAATTCCCCCATAGACGATGCTTTTGCTCAGCCAGGGTTCCTGAGAAACACAAAGTCCAGAGCACTCTAGAACCATCTTTAAGAAATAACCATGGTTTCAGAGAAACTCAGTGGACAAAACAAGCATCTCGCCATTCTTTGCACCCTCCCATAGGACTGGAAAGTCCAAGCCTAAAGATACTTATGGGATCCCTGAGGCAGAATATTATATAGCCATTTGAAATGATGTAGAGGGGAAGTGTAGAGATGTGGAGAAAATGCTTGTGGTACAATGCAAAAGAAGAAGGCTGTACATGCAGTAATACCACTAGCTTTATTTCAACTATGTGCAAAAAATGTAGAAGCAACTAGAAGTCAGTGTTGAAAGTGATCATCTTTGGCTGAAGTAATCACGTATCTTTGAGAAATACTTTTTAAAAAGTATTCTAATACTTTTTCTACAACTTCACTGTATTATTCTGCTCCAACACCACCTCTCATCCTAATCATAGACATCCATGAGAGGCACTTAATTGAAATCCTGACTGTCATATTAGTGAGTGACCTTGGGCAAGTAATTGACCTTGTAATCCTGAAAAAAATAAAAGGATCCCCATATCATTGGGCATAGTGACCATTAAATGAGATGATACATGTGGGTGAGGGGATTAGCATGTATTTTATGTGTGCTCTTGGGTTGAAGATCCAGTGAAATATTGAGGCGACCCAACTGTGCTTACTGGGGTTAGAAGTCTTTATTCTGTGCAATTGAAGCCAACATGTCTCATAGTAATCTTTGAACAAATAGTAACTGCTATTATTTCATAATGGGTATAATTGTCTTTGTTTCCTCATTTTTACTGGTGATGAATTTGGAAAGTGGAACAATTCACTGTCCAGAATAAACAGGTACCCATACACACATGTAAGTAAATACACATGCTCACACCTGATTCTAGTGTGAGTGTGAATGCTGTCTCAAGTCCATAGATTGCAGCGAATACTACCTCAATCTAATACACACCAACATCTACTGAGACTTTGTTATCTGTTACATTCTGGGCTCGGTGCATACAGCTTTCCCTTTCATAATTTTTTTATTCTTGTTATGCTGGTCCTGGGAATTGAATTCAGGGCCTAGGCCCTATACCTGAGCTACTTCTTTATCTTTTCTTTTTTTTTTTCCTCAAGATTAGTACTCTACCACTTGAGACACAACTCAGTTTTTGGTGGTTAATTGGAGATAACAGTCTCAGAAACTTTCCTGCTTGGGCTGGCTTTGAACTGCAATCCTCAGATCTCAGCCTCTTGAGTAGCTAGGATTATAGGGGCAAACAACTCAATCTTAGCCAGCAGCTTTCCTTTTTTTATCCCCCCTCACCTCCCTTTTATTAAAAAAAAAGTTAAGTTGAAATTCACAGAACAAAAAAAAAAAGAAATTCACAGAACATAAAAGTAATAGAATTGATAGGGCTCCATTCTATTAGAAATGTACAATTAAGCAGAAATTTGTACATTTACAGTATTGCACATCCATCACTTTTCTCTGGCTCCAAGACATTTCAGCACCCCAAAAGAAGAGTACCTATTAAGCAGTTGCTCCCCATTTTCCTAGTCCTAGCTTCAGTTTGCTCCTATCTTTATAACTTTCCTTGTCATTTTCACTGGACTCTCATATTTTCTTCATTGGTGCTCCTGGGTTGAAGATCCTGTGAAATTTTGAGGGGTCCAAACACTATTTCCTACAGTGGAAGTCTTTAGTCTCTGCAACTGGAACAATATATCTCAGTTAAATAAAATACAGTCCTTTTTATTTCATGAAGGATTTTTCACACCTCCTGATCCTTGGTGGAGCAGCTTGCTGGGTAGGGAGGAACTTCTTGGGACTTGGGATTTCACTGATGTCCAGGAGCCAAACCAGAATTCAAATCCTGCCTCTTATTCTGTAGACATGTGACCTTGCTTAGGCTCATGCACACACAGCCTCAGTTTCTAATTCTCTACAAAGGATGATAATCATTTACCTTACTTAGGTAACTGTAACCCCTCTGTACATCATCCTGACAATAAAAATAAATAAATAGAAAAAATCTACTCAGAAGAAAAAGATGATGATCATGATTATTTTGGGGATTGCAATGAAGGCTATAAAAAGTTTCCGGAGATTTAGCCTTCATGCCCTTATTCTGCTTCTTTGGAAACAGAAGTAAGTTTGAAAGATTGGTTACTCATGAATCTAGAATCATAGGCTATGTTGGGTAGATGGGCAAGTGGCAGCTGGGGTAACCAAGTTGGATCAAAAGGATGGATACTGTCAAAAATAGATTATCAGCAAATATGAGAATATAACATTATCAGCAAATATGAGAATATAACAATGAAGGCTCTCGAAATTATATTAGAAAAAGAGAAGGGATAAAGGAGAATGATAAATGGGTAAGATTGATTGGAATACATTGTACACATGCATAGAAATATCACATTGAAATCCTCCCTTGTATATCTAATGTGTGCTAATAGAAAAAATTCTGAATACAAAAACAATCTAGAATCAAATGACCTGTGTTTAAAGTTTAGTCTTGTTAGTTACCAGTTATGTAGCTATGGATACCACAGCAAAGAAGACACTAAGACCAACTCACTTCAGACAAGATCGGGCGCGTTCAGGGTGGTATGGCCTTAGACAAGACCAACTCACTTCAAACCAGATCCTTCCACTTAAAGCCCTGGGAACTCAGTCATTTTCTCATTTGCTAAGGGGAATAACAGAGTGGTACTAGTAGCAGAGCTTTGCACCCAGAGCTGAGTAAGAGGGATGATGATGCCATCAACATGTTGTGCAGTGTCATTTCTGGTACTCATGAGACAAACATGTGAGTCTGGACTCAACTATTCTCGCAGGCTAGGCTGGGTCACCACTTATGAGTGGCTGGTGGATAGGAGAAGACAGTTGGGAATGAGGGAAAAAACAATGGTTTAGTTTATTCATTTGAAACCCACCTAGGGGAAGAGGGGAGAGGACTAAATTAAATAGGGAGTTGTCTCTGTTTTGATTCCTTCCTTAGGATAAGCCTCAGTTCCTCCTTTTGCGAATCTGAGATCCTTTGAAAGTTCTTTGACCACCTCACAGAGTTGCTGGGAAGAAAAAGTGACATAAAAATGCATGTGAAAGTTTTGTAAACTGTGAACTGATGTGTAAATGTAACATTGTTATTTCATTTAAAAGATACTGTTGTGTTGGTATCTTATCAAGCAATATTAGCCCTCCCACTGAGTCCAAGTGATAATCTTTTGTGCCATAAATGTGCATGGGGACCAGTTGATTAAATAGGTCTCTGGCTTTATCCAAGTGGTCTGTGAACTGGAAAAGATGGAGAATTTCTTCACTAAGGGGCCATAGCTTTTGAGTCTATTGACGGCATGTCATGTAGAACTCAAAATTGCCTTCGTGAATGCAGATAGATTGCATCTATTAGTTGCTTCTCGTTGTCATGACCTGTCAGACAGGAAAATTAAATGTGCCTACAAATATTTCAATATCTGTGCTATGCAAAAGTTTAATATTCATTTGGAGTGAGTGGAGGAAAAACATCTACATCCTTTACTTTGAGCTAGGAAATTGTTAAGTTCAACAATAATTCTTTGAGCATCCACCACATGCTTTTGAGTGAACCAGGTCCTATAGTCTCTCAAAGATGGACTCCATTCTAATATTGATAACTTCAGTTTGAAATAGCCTTTCAGAAGTCATAGAGAATCCATTCTTGTGGGAAATTGGTGAAATTTTCCTAGAGATCAGGAAGAAGGCTGTAGATGAGATGTAGAGCAGAGGAAGAGCGTGGGCAGTGAAGTAAAGGAAAGAAGGGAGTAGGAATAAATCTGTCAGACTTCATATATGTCCTTCCTCTAGGCTGTAAGTGTGCTCATGCACTTGTGAGTGGGCCAAGAGACAGGAGTCAGAAGCTTGGGGTCACAAAAACTCAAATGCATTATTTGTGTTGGGAATGTGCCTCAATAGTCATGCATTTGCCTAGCATGCATGAGGCACTGGTTTTCATTCCCAAGACCACAATAGAAAATTAAAGATTAGGGGCTGGGAAAGTGGAACAGTGGTAGAGCGCTTGCCTTGCATGCATGAGGCCCTGGGTTCGATTCCTCAGCACCACATAAGCAAAAAGAGAAAAGCTGGAAGTGGCGCTGTGGCTCAAATGGTAGAGTGCTAGCCTTGAGCTGAAGAGCTGAGGGACAGCGCCCAGGCCCAGAGTTCAGGCCCATGACCGGACCCCCACACACAAAAAATAAAGAAAGAAAATTAAAGATTAAAAACAAATTACATTGAAAATTTATGTGGAAAAGCACAGAGACAAAAATGACTCCTTTTAAAAAAATGTATATACCAGGGTTTGAATGTAGGGCTTGCAAGGCCTGGGCTTTGTCCCCTAGCTTTTCCACTCAAGGCTGACACTCTATCACTTGAGCCACATCTCCACTTTCAGATTTTTGGTGGTTAGTTGGAGATAAAAGTCTCATGGACTTTCTCGCCTGTACTGGCTTAGAGCTGTTATCTTCAAATTTCAGCCTCCTGAGTAGCTAGGATTACAGGCATGAGCCACCAGTGTCTGGCAAGAAAATGACTCTTGGCAAGAGTAGTTCTTCCAGCAACGCTCAAATGAAATCCCAAACAGATGATTATAATTGTGAAGGGGAGGGAAAGCTCTACTGAAGGGGTCAATGGAAATGATAAAGTATATGCTGTTAATTTATGAGTGTATCAATAATTTATGCTGCTGATATTCAATGTTCTGAGCATGCTCTTGTCATTTTTCTATCAATGTAAAACACTATGATGGTTTCACAAGTTCGTTGGTGACTTCATTCCCCTAACCCTATTTTTTCCCAAAGAAGGTCCTAAATTCCTCAAGCCTGACTTCTCCTGCCCCAGGGGTTTTCAGAAACCTACCCCCCTTGGTTGGCGAGGGACAGCTGTGTGTGAAGTGGTAACTGCCCTCAAGGAGCTTACAATCTAGCTGGGGGTAGATGACTTGAACTTGAACACAACTAGACTGTGAGCTTCTAGAGGGCAGGGACCTTACCCTGGTCATCTTTCTGCTCACCTTGCGCACCCTCCCTGAGGGGCCTCCTCCATCCCGATGGCGTGGACCACCACCTGTGTTCTGAGGACCCTCTGGGCCTGAACTGTCTCCTGAGGGTCATACTCAGCTCTGCACTGACTCCGAGATCTCTGCGTGGATGGATGCTTCTAGTGTACACCAGCCCTACCTGGTCTGCGACACTCAGCTGTCATCACTCCTCAAGGCCGGCCCTGGCTCCTGGGCACCTGCACTAATTCCCCCAAAGCAAAGATCCACCATCACCCTTCTGGACTGAGCTTGATGGAAAGTGCTTATGTTTCATGTTAAGTGACAAGGGGAGACTTTCCTCGTGTTCAGACATAATGAGCTCATTTATGTTTAAGCACATGGGTTGGAAGATGGATTGAGCAATGCCCTGGATTGTGTCAGTGGCCACTTCTAATGGTGAGATAATTATTGGTATTTCCTTCTCTTATAACGGTATACTTTCCTAATCTCCTGCCATGAATCTGTGTTACTTTTGTAACTAGCAAAAATATCTAATAAAAACTGATTTAAAGGCCTTAATTTGAATGTCACCTTTTGTAGACACCTTGGTGTCCCACATAGAATATGAGGTTCTGGCATTACTTTCCCTGTTGGGAACGTGTGTTCTTCTTTTTATGAGAATTTTAATTAGACTGTGAGCTCCTAGAGGGCAGAACTCATGGCTTATTTGTCTTGTATTCAGGGTGCTTAGCACAAGGCCTCCATGGGTAACCATTCAATATGTGTTTATTTTTAAAAGGAAAAAAAAAAGAGGAAAGGAGATGGGGAAACTGAAGGGGGAAGGCACTTTGGATTCTCAGATTTTTTTAAATTTTTATTTATTTTTTTATTGTGAAAATACCGTACAGAGGGGTTACAATTACATGGGCAAGATAATGAGTACATTTCTTATCAAGCATTGTAGCCTCCTCCTTTGTTTCCCCCTCCCATTAGATTACTTTTATTATTTTCCTTCCCCCAAGACCTTTTACCTATTGTGTTTTTTTAATCTATTGAGTCAACAGTTTTTAAACAAATAGTTCAATTTTTTTCTTGCTTTTAGCAATCAATGACCTTATAAATGCCAATCAGCTTTTCTATAGGTCAAAGTTTGGCCTGAATCTTAAGTTGGGCAGAGTGCAGCCTGACAATTCTAGGTATAACACTCAGGATGTCAAGTCCTTTTCTAGAGCTGAGTGTACAATCTGGGGCATCCATTTAGGTGGAAAAATGGAGTGTCTGTGGAAGGAGGAGAAAAGGAAACATACAATGAAAGGAAAAATGGCAACGGCAAAATTTTTTTGTTTCCTCTTGCCTTGCCTTGTGCTTAGCATCAATATACCTTGTTCCCATCAGTCTTCATGGTAGCTCTATGAAGTGGGCAAGATGATTGTCTCCATTCTGTAAATGAGGAAACTGAGGCTTAAGGGTACACCAGGTGGGGAAAATGGTTTGCTAATATTTATTTAATCCCCCAAACAACATTCAGGTGTTACCATTAACCTTTTGGAAGCTCAGAGGACTAAGCAGCCTGAACAAGGTCAGCAATGTCAACACCATGATCTTCTTCTGAAGTTATAGGAGCACTGGGAGGAGAAGGCAAGAGGGACATTCATTGGAGGAGAGAGATGAATCTGTGTTTTTGAGTCTTGTTTGGTGAGGTTCGAGCATAGAGAAGACAAGCCTAGAATGTGCAAAGCTCTTTACTGGTTCTAAGACACTCTAGAGGTCTCTAGACAGTGTTCCATGGATGTTCTAGTTTCCTAGAACGTTCTTCAAAGGAGTCTGTGTGTTTCAAAAAATTAGTTAAGAAAGTAGCTCTGGGCTGAGGAGAGCTGTGAATCTTTCTCTGTGTTGGAAATTTAACCATTAATGATTATCTAGAAGAACATTTTGTTGATAAAATATCTTCAGAGGGAGGATTTAGAAGAAATTTTAGTGTGTGTATGTATGTGTGTGTGTGTGTGTGTGTGTGTGTGTGTACATGTGTATGAGTGTGTATGTGTCTCTCTGGTATGTAGAGTCAACTGATTACTACAGCCATCAAATATTTATTCAAGACACTTAATATATCTCTATTTGCTATTTCTTTGTTTAAAGAAGGGTTTCTGCCTTGGGTGGAGTTTGGGCTGATGAGATAATAATAGTACTATTTATTAAGTCGGGTTAAGTGTCAGAAAACTGTGCTGAGCACTTTATCTGCACAATTCCACATAATCTTCACAACAACCCCGACAAGGAAGGTTTTATAACCCATTCTTTGGAAAGAAAGAAGATTTTAATGTTTTGCCTAGGGTCATAGTAACAACTAAATTTGGCTTTCCCAAATCTATATGCAATGTTTGCATTTCCATCGGAAGTAAGATCCATCCACTTAACAAAGTAATGAAAGTAATTGGAGTAAAGACTTGATGTCTTCCAGTTGGCCAGGCTGTTTTCTAAGAGAGTTGCCCTGGTTTGGTGTACAGTATCACCTTTGAGTTCTCTTCTAACTTTAAGCTCTTCTCTAATATTCCAAGAAACTAAAGTCTCTTTAATTGTTCTGACAAAGGGAAGAAAAATCACACCCTCTCTTCCCTTTCTCCTTGACGTATGGAATGAATCATAGTTTTTTCTGGGTCTCCCTAATAAGTTAGTCATTGTCCAGAGGTGTTGCAAGTGAGAAGAAAATAAATCTATTCATTTTATTTGTTTCTCTTTCCCTAGATTTCTGCTCACTAAACAGTTGAAACTCCTATCATGTGCCTGGTAGATTGGTTTGTTTTCAGAAATAGGTAGCATATTGATAGAAGAAATGACCAAAAGTGCTGGAATTGTGTTAAAAATTGGGGAGGTTTCCATACTTCTGCCTTAAAAGAAAAAGAAAAAACACTGCAGGTCAGCAGCACTGGTGTCCCATGAGTGGAAACAGCTGGTCCCTTGCTAGTGGAAGATGGGGCTGGGCTTACTGGGCAGATGGACCTACACTCAACTTCTCCATCCATTCTCACACCATCTTGCTCAGGCCTTTGCACGAGGGCTGTGCTATCCCCTGTTTGGAATGCCATGTCTCTGTCCACATGATCAAATCCTACTTATTCTTTAAGATTTGGTCTCATAGTCCTGTTGCCAGGAAGCAGTTCCTTTGCTAGCTACCTTAGGTCTTCTCTAGCAGCCTCTGCTTAGGCCTCCAGTATAACTTATCTGTACCTTACCCTACATCTATATTCTATCACACTGTGGCCTTAACTTCTTCTTTGTGTGTGTTTGACTATCTTTTATCATAGAGCAAAGTGTTCAACATACATTCATTGAATATAGTTGAATAAATTCTGCAACCTGCCCTTAAAATGTTCTATTTAAGGAGAAGTTATATTGAGGCTATACGGTTTGGTCCAAAGTCCAGGTAGGAATGGAAATAAACAGTGTTGATAACAGCAGTTTTAGGTTTATAGGTGCATTTCTATCCCTTTCCCTTTGTACTCACTTTAACAGCCCTGCCAATGAGGAGGAGCAACCACCATTAATAGTTCCTTGATGTGTGGATGGGTGGATGAGTAAACAGGCTGAGAACAGGTTCAATGATCTGTGCAGAGTCAGGCAGTCTGTCAGAGCAGTGGTGGCCTGGGGTTCTGTTCTCTGTAGGTTGGATGGACACTTCTGACTTTCTAAGACAGCAAACCTAACCACCAATCAGATGAGACTTTCCAGTTACCACCTGTCTGCTCTTCTGAACACTCAACAGGTATATCAGGCATTGGCATGTAGAATTCTATTTTGAACCTTGACGGAAGGTTCTTGACTAAAGGACGCAGGTAGGGGGTTGCTACAAAGCACAGATGAGCACACACGGAGCATGCGGCAGACTTGGGCTGTATTTCAGATTCTCTACCTTCTGCATGTACTGGACTCTTAATATTTTTTTCTTGTACAAGTTGGGGTAAATGTAAATAAACACATGGATGTACATTTGTTAATTTTAAAAATAGTCTCTTCGAGCCTTCATTTTTCCTCAGTAGAAATGATCATAATAATGATAATACCGTCTGTGCAAAATTGTCATGGAGATTTAATGAGAAACCTTACATAAATGGGTCTTGTGTCGGCATTTAAAAATGTTAGAATACTTGTTTTTCTAACTCTCCATTTCATGAGCACCATTGGATAGTGTCTATTGATTGATTTGTTGGTTGTTTATAAGCCTCAGAGGAATTGAGAAAAATGTCATAAATGTGCCCAAATTTGGGGCCACGCAGCTGCCCTCCCTTCCTAAAAATTCTGAGACAAGAGGACCATCCTCAGTGCAAGCCCTGGGACTTGAGGGGCCCTATCACTTCTGCATTTCTGATTCCCAAAGCAGCCAGCTGTTTTCTAGTGACTTAGGTACTTTGTATTTATTGTGACCTCTCTTCCCCTTCCCTTCTCTTTCCTTTTATTTATTTTTTCTTTTCTCTTTCCTTTTGAACTCAGGGCCTGGGTGCTGTTCTTTAGCTTTTGCTCGAGGCTGGTGCTTTACCCCTTGAGCTATACCTCTACTTCTGGCTTTTTTGGGGGTGATTAATTGGAGATAATTGGATTTTTCCTGCTTGGGCTTGCATGAGTAACAGATGCCAGGCTGCTACCTCTTTTCTTGTTGAAAGGAGCAGCTACCTCTGCACAGGAAAGGAATTGTTTGCAAAGAATTCCTCAGGAAATAGTGTCTAGAAGAGACATGGAATCACACCTCTTTGGGATCCCCAGGAGCTATGTAACATATGGTCATCCAGCTCTGGGTTACAGTCCTGATGCTGCCACTTACTGCTGACTTGGTTTAGGTCACTCACTGACCCTTTGGTTTTGCCCTTTGCAAACTATAAAATGTTAGTAATCATCATACCTACACACAAGGCTAGTTTGAGAATAAAATAAGGTAAGTCATAAAAAAACAATTAGCATACTGCCTGCTATGTAGTCAGGTACCATGAATTTGATATCCTCAGTGCTGGCTAATTGAAATGGCCTATGCCTTCTTAGTGCCTGTTTATCCCCAAAGCTCAACCCTTTGCCTGCCATTCCATAGAGTCTCAAGAGAAAGTCTGTGACTTTGTGGGCCCCCAGTCTGCCAAAGTCCTTGCTGGAACTCCTACATCCCTTACAGGAAGTCCCTTGGTGCAGCACTCAGGAAGATAAACAGCAACAACAACAAACCTGTTCTAAGGAGGAATAAAACGTAGAGGCCCTTTATTTACAATGATAGCTAAGGACCTTGAAATGGTTACCCTGCTGACCTAGTGTCTTTCTGGGCTTTGGTGACATAGTTATTCAAGTTGTTATGCCTCTTATAGATTAATTGGCCCTCAGGAGAAGAGAAGGCTTTTGAGACCCAGATCTAAAGGTTAGGGGTGGGGAGATTATTATACATGTGAAGGACTGGGATGTACACAAAGGAGAGAGACACTTGAGCTTGGCCACTATGGGTTCTCCCCTCCTCCGCCCCCCACCCCCCTCCCCCCCCACTTCCCCCAGCCATTTATATGCTTTCCTCCCAGTTAAGACTGCAATTGGTAGCAATCTAACCAGTTCAAAAATATGAAGAGCTGACTGCTTTGAGACTCAGAAGACATTTGGGTTTAAGGATTACAGGACTTCTATTTAGCATAATTTATGTCATCTTGTATGGAGGTCTGGCTTCCGAGTAGCCTGATCCTTGTGGGCATTCTTGCCATGTTTTACTCTCCCTTTTGGGATGAGGGGATTATGTAAGGAAACAATCAATAAATCAATTTATAGGTACTCCTTGGACCAGAACTAGATAAGGAAGCATGATGGAAAGAACACAAGAGCAAGAAGTTAGGGGAAGGTAAGCCACAAACAAAGAGATGCCTAATTTTACCATACAACGAGGAGAGTATGAAGATTCAGACAACTGAAGAGGCGAGAATTCTATACAGGGTCAGTATATAGGTGGGTCAAAAAAAAGAAAAGATTAGAAATTTTCATCAAATGTGTTGGCTATGGAGCAGTAGAGATAAAAGGAAGGGATTCAGGTAGGGGAGAGGTCTGAACAAAGATGGAAGCAAATGCAGGGGATCTGGCATTTGGTGCACACCTGCCAAATGTGAGACCCTTGATATATCTAAAATCATCATGTTTGCTCTAAAGTAAGATCACTACAGTTGCTTCAGCTCTACAAATGACCAAAATGATGGCCAAGAGCTCTAACTAGCTTTTCATGTGCTTGAAAACATGAGGGTACTGGTGGCTCCCATCTATAATCCTAACTACTTAGGAGGTTGAGATCTGAGGATTGTAGTTTGAAGCCAACCCAGACAGGAAAGTTCCCGAGGCTCTTCCCTCTGGTTAACCAGCAAAAAGCTAAGGGGAAGAGCCACAGCCTTGACTCCAGGCTCTAGACTTCAAACTGGCACAAAAGTTAAAAGAAAAGAAAAATGAAAATAAAGCATGAGGAAAAGTGTCTCACTATTCTTTATAACTTGAGTATAAAAGCTATATCCAACCACATTAAGATACATGTAGTTGAGATGGGGTTCTGTGTTGCTTTTCCAATGCTATAGAGAAGATAGAGGAATTAGAGAGTAAGTGTACACAGACAGATCAATAGGGAAGAATTCTGGACAAAACTCAAGAGGTTGGATCTAGAGCTATTTCAGCCATAGACAGACCATTGAACTGAGGAGTGACCTGATGTCTATGGCCTTTTTAGAATTTGTAAGAGTTCATCAGAGTGGATCTGGTGACAAATTTAGTGGGTCATGTTTTAATCTTCCTGCTGCATTTCCTTAGAATGCCTTGCACATCCAGGTCCTGTCTAACCATGTGTTTCTTGGCGGCAATTTCTTGTTCAAAGTGTTGTCTCTACTGTCAACTGTGCAGCCAAGAGTGGAGCTGGTGTGCTTCACCTTTGTATCCTTGATGTCTGCTCTGGAATATAGAAGAAGATGCACAGCTTTTATTTGATGCATTTGTTTTAGAAAATGTGGTCAATGTCTGTGAGGCTCCATTTTAGAGGAATCTTGCAAGTCTGAATTGATTGAGCTCAGGATTGGAAGGCAAGGGCTGACAGGAAGTGTGATACGATATGCAAGTATTTGGGGAGGAAGCAGTTGCTTCTTGATTTAATTCTTTTTTTTTTCCATGGTGGTTGGGTTGGTAAATTCATTTCCTAAGGCTCTCATTACTAAATATAACAAATCCATTGTCTTAAAACATGTGGATAGTGACACTGGGAGAGGCTCTGTGGCTTGGCCCCAGTTGCTCAGCTACTAGATAGTAGCAATCAGATGCTTCATTCCCAGTACATATTTGTCCCCACTGTGTCACAAGGATGGGGAATGTAAGGACAGGACTTTACACGTTGCTTTAGGAAGCTCAAACTGCAAGCTGGAGGGCATAAAGAAACATCATATGGGTTCATTTCCCGAGTCTTTCCTCCACTGAGGGGAGCTTTCATAGCAAGCAACTGACCATCTCCACTACTGATGGATCCTGGAATGTCACTGCTGACAGCTGTTAGCAATGACCAAGTGTCTTTCTTCTTACTAGGCAACGAAATAGTTCCATTTGCTTTGCTCCTTCTGCCTCTCTGAGCATGCTGCTCTCTGTTCTGTCCAGCTTTAGCCCATGCCTTTCACGGCCCCACAAAACATAGTAAGTGATCCTCATAAGTAAAGACTTGTGGGCTGAGGGATGGAGACTGAGCTTCCTCTCCACACCCATCCTGCAGAGTTCCTGGGCTAAGGCATGGTGAATGTTGAGTGCCCTTGACCTCAGAACTGGAATTTTCTCAGTACAATCTGCTGGAGTCCGTGTTGGTTATGAGTAAATACTACTTGAAATATCTACTGTGTAAAAAGAAGGAATGCTAGTTTTATTGCTTGGATCCCAAGTATGTTGTTTTTTTTCCAAAAAGGAATAAAAAGTCATTTGGTTATGAGCAAACACCAATTTTTGTGTATAGTTTGGTTGAAAGGAATGAAAGGCGTGATTATAGTTGTCCCAGGGAAATAATAAATGTGTATCCACGGTCCATCACCCAAAGCCTGGGGGTTAGACATGTTTGGGAATCTGGTGTTTTTAGATTTCTGAAAGAGAAGAGGTTGCCTTTACTGTATATTATGTAATACTCCCGGTGCAGTCTGAGGCAGTGCTCCATAATCAAGCCTATTAATATTTCTGCAGCAAAATGTATGACTGTTCATACTGGAAAGATTAAGACAATAAATAGCTTCATGTCACTCGAGGTCAGATTTTGCCATCAAATGAGTTATTATTTTTTTAAAAAAGGGTCAAAACAACCTTTTGGTTTTAGAATCTTTTGAGTTTCTGGATTGATAAGGGCCTACGGCTATCTATGATTAATACTGGCTACTTTACTATATAAACCCACACAGAGATGATGATTGCCTGTGTGCAGCCGTATAAATCAATTTTCAGTAGTTCACAGAGATGTGAAGACCTCAAGTATAGGGCAGGGAGCTTTATTCTACGCAGCCTCCCAAAGGCAAGCACAGAGCGAATGCTGAGGAGAAAATCCAACAGCAGGCTTAGGGAGCTTCAAGGCTGTTAGACTGGAGTAACTGGCCTACTGGTGAAATTTAGCATGGAAAATAAAACAATCAAACAATAGCAATAGCTTGCACTTAAGGAATATTTACTGTTGCCAGGTGCTGTTTCAAATGCCTTACATATTTTAACTCACAAAATTCTCCTGACTATACTATCATATGACAGCTATAATTTGTGTGTGTGTGTGTGTGTGTGGGGGTGGGTGGGTGGGTGTTACCAGGGCTTAAACTCAGGAATACTAGATTTCAGCTAGCTTACTTGTTTACTACTGGTGCTCTACCACTTGAACTGTGCCTTCAGCCTGCCTTTTTGTCGGTTAGGAATCTCTTAGACTCTTCTGACCAGGCTGACTTCAAAATAAAATCTTTCAGACCATAGCTTCCTAAGTAGCTAGAATTATAGGTATGAGCCACTGACACCCAGTTTAAGTCCATGTTTTTTGATGATTATTTTTGAGAAAGGGTCTCATGGCCCACCTTGGCACATGACTGAGCCATAACTCACCTGTGTTCAGTTTCCCACCTATTTTAGGCATCTATCTTCCCTCCATGGTAGATGGAGTCTTGTATACTACTCTGTCTGGGATGGCCTAGAGCTGTGGTTTTTCTCTGTCTCAGCCTTCTCTGTAGCTTGGGATGACAGAAACACCCCCACTGAGCCTAGTTATGAGTTGAAAAAGGGTCTCACAAACTTTTTTTTTGCCCTTGACTGGTTCAAATTTGATCCTTCCAATCTCAGCCTTCCAGGTAGCTAGGATGATAGGCATGAGCCATCGGTACCTGGCTCCATGTGATGTTTGGATGCATGTGTGATGTTTAATTCAGATGAAAACATTGCTGTTTCTTCAAACATCTATCATTTGTGGTGAAAACACTTTATATTATTTCTTGTAGCTTTTTGAGATATAAACTGTGTAATTGTTATCTAGCGTTACCACACAGTGCAACAACACTTGTTCTGTTCCCTGTCACTTTGTGCCCACTAATCAGCCTCTGTGTAATCCTTCCACCTACCCACTCTTCCCAGCCTAGAGGATCTAACATTCTTGAGTGTATTTTTATGATAAACATCTAATATTGAGAAGAAGAGAACTCTGTGTTTTGGAAAGGAAGGATGTTTTGTTTAATTGGGGTTAAAATTCAGGTTTGTTTAATTTGAGGGTGTTTTTCTTCCCTAAATGAACAATTGATTTCTCTGTGAAAAGCACTCAGTCTTCAGGACACATAGAAACATATGGCCTCAAGGCTATCATGTGTATACCCCTCCACTCTTAGCAATGCTTTGATACCCTGGCAGCATGCTAGAACCACCTGGGTTCCTCTAAGACATGCTGGTGCTGGTCCCAATCCCACCTCTGGGCATGTAGGCAGGACATCCATTGGTATTAACTGAACAATGCTCAATAGTTTTGATAGACAACTAGGACTGAGAAGTGTTGGTCTATGAGACTGGGTCCACTCTTGGTGTAGCCTTGCCAATCCTTCTGGTCTTTTTTCCTGTCTGTTATGGCTCTGTCCTGTTTCAGAACTATCAATTAGTTCTTTCTTACTTTTGGATCTTGTTCAACCTCACCCAGAGCTGTGGAGAAACTCACATCTCATTTTCCATCCTTTCAGGCTCAGCTCTTCCTCTGGAAAGATATCCTCTCCACTATAACCTCTGAGTCCCTTATATTTGGTGGTGTTTTAGCATGTGACATCCCAAACTGTAATTCCTTTTTACCTTTTGGAACACTTCATGGAGTGGAAGCCCCTTGAAGGTACTGAAGGTACTGCATATGCTGTGTCCAGCCAATGCACACTGACTGGCAACATGTTTGGAATTATTTAAGGCACAAGCTCTATGGCTTGAGCATGAATCACTGGCCTGCCCATGGAGGGCCCAGCTCCTACCCAGAAGAGTCCATCTAACAAGGGTGAGGGTATGGGGTAGGCAGTAATTGACTTCCAATTCCTGGTAATCACAAATTTTATTTTCTGGGAATCTCGTGTTTTCTGTAACTTAGACTTTCTCACATTGTGACTTGGCACTTGTTTTAAGGATACAGTGGTTTCCCTTGTTTTGTTTTTGTTTTTTGTTTTTGGTCTGTGAATAATTTCACTGTTGAAAAACTTAACCCAAGTGTGGTTAAAAGAAAAGAAACTCTGGTGGCCACATTGGCACACAGTGTCGTACTACTACAGTTCCTCCTGGTATCTCCTTACAGAACCACTGACAGTGGTTCTGAGTGAACACTGACCAAGATTCTACCCTTAGGTTTAACTCCCAGCCATGCTGCTGTGGCCACTGTCTGCTTCTCTCCTCAGAGGAGATGGGATTGTTTCCTTCCACATGCAAACTCTCCAAACATTTCAAGAATATTTGTGAATGCCTCAGGCCATCTTTGCACTCAAAACATCTGCTTTGGTCTTGCTGTGCTTATTTTTGGTTTTGGTTTATTCACTTTTAAATGTGTGTAAGGAAAAAAAAAGACTAAGTCATTAAAGTCCTAGGTCATAAGAGGGTAATGTAATTCTAACAAGGAAAGGAAAAGAAGAGGAAGAAAGAAGGGAAAGGGAAGGATATGAAATTGACTGTGGAGTGGTTGCTCTGTGCTATAAATATGTTGATACATAGTTTTGTTTTTGTTTTTCTGTTTTATTCTACTTTGCAAAGTCAGTGGTATTATAATTTCAACTTTTTAGAAGATTTAGATGTTTTTCAAAAGGTCACATATAGTTAAAAAGTAGAATAGCCAAGTTTTTCTGTATGGGTATAAACTTAATGGATGTGTAGTCTACATAAAGAAAAATGTGCAACTCATAATTATGTAGCTCCATGAATATTTTGGAAAGTGAACATATTCCTGTGACCAGAAATCTAAACATGAAATACAAGATTACCACCTTCCAAGATTGTCCTTCTCGTAGGTCTCAGTCTCTATCTTTCCCCTGCCTTTCTGCATAGTTAACTGCTGTCTTGACATTTAATACTGTACCCTTAGTCCGACCTGTTTTATGACAATGTAAATGGAGTCACGGAACATATCCTCATCTTGACTGCTGCTTTGACTCTCAGGATATTGCAGAGGTTTATCCATGTTGTTCCAAAGAGCTGTAGTTCATTTACTCTTATAGCAGTGTGGCATTACCTTTGTGAGAGTAGTTATTTGTCTTCTCTGTTATTGGTGGACATTAGGTTACTTCCCACTTGGGTCTGACTACAAATGGTGCCTTAATTAATCTTCTTCTTCTTCTTCTTTTCCTTCTCCTCCTCCTCCTCCTCCTCCTGTAGTTGTACAAAAAGATTACAATTCAACATGTTTGTTGTGAGTCTGATAAATCTTAATCATTGTCACCATTTCATTATTCTTCTCCATCTCTCTCAGTGAATATTCTTGTATATTCCCTTTGGTGCTGATTTAATTTATGACTGAAATTTCTGGTTTGTGTGTGTGTGTGTGTGTGTGTGTGTGTGTGTCTGTGTGTCTGTGTGTGTACTTGGGCTTTCCATTCATCTAGCTCACTGTTAGGTGTGTGAATACTCACACACACACGCACACACACACAATGTATTAACTATTGCCAGGTACAAATTTAAGTTGATTATTCCAGCTGTCTGGAAATATATGAGAGTTCAGAATTGTTTTATACATTTTCTAATAACTTCCTTTTAATTTTACCTCTTCTGATGTTTGAATAGTTTTGTCTCAATGTGATTTAATTTGCATTTCCCTGGTAGCCATACCTTTTGGTGAGTTTATTGGACATTTGAATGTTCTCTTTTGTGAAGTACCTTTCAGTACATTAAAAAAAATGAGTCAGTATGCTTTCTAAAAATTTGTAGGAATTGTGTGTTCTGTATAAATCCTTTGTCTCCTTTGGTGACTTTTCTTTTTACTTTTTTTAGTGGTACCATTTAATGTAACAAGTATTCCATTTTGATGAAGTTCAATATATCGCATTTCCTTTATGGTCAGAGTATTTTACCTTTTACAAAAAATGCCTATCAGAGGTTAGGGAATTCTTATAGGACATTATTGTTTTGCCATTTACATTTGGATCTATAGTCCATATGGAATCAATTTTTGTATAGAGTGTGAAATAGAGGTCAAGATTTATTTATTTTTGCATATGGATAACCAATAACCTTTTCTTCCCCAACTGTATAGGGGTATCTTTGTCCTGCATCAGGGATCATATTTGTAGATCTCCTTCTGGACTCCTGTAGTTAAATTATTTTAGCTAGAACTGTGTGATTCCAGTTATATCTTCTTTGCATTCTCCTATAACAGAATTTGATAAAATGATTTTGGGATAAGAGGAAAAGGGTATCATATGTTGTCTTTTTTGTGCATATATGCTGGTACTGGGACTTGAACTCTGGGCTTTGTGCTTTTATTTGGCCTTTTCTGCACCCTACTGCTTAAGCCATATCTCCACTTCCAGCTCTTTGCTGGTTAATTGGAGATAAGAGTCTTATAGAGTTTTTTCCCCCGGGTTGGCTTTGAACCATGATTCTTGTATCTCCATCTCCTGAGTAGTTAAGATTACTGGCATGAACCACCTGAGCCCCAGGCACATAGTTGTCTTTTGAATGGGAATATTTTGGATTGTATAATGGACACTATAGGTATCTAAAGTCTGTAATTGTAAATAGGAGTTGGCAGAGTCAGGTGTGGGTAGCCTGGAGGGAGGAGGGACAATAAAAGCTTGTGTTGCCAGACTGAGAAAGGAATATTAGGAAATATGCTGGCAATAGCCTAAATAAAATGTTTGAGCAACTCTAGGGGTGCAGTCCCAATAGAAAGAAAAAATATGCTTTTCTGCAGCTATAAAGTCAAAAGAATTGTCAGACAAGCAGTTATTTGTTGAATAAATGGAGTTTGTTACAGTTTTATTTTAATGAGAGTACAAATTTGTACTTAGGGATTATTAGCTCTTCAAAATCTTGTTCTAACTGGGTTATTAATTATGTTTTTGATTACAGGAGTTAATCCATATATTCTCTCTTCTTAATAGGGGATTACAGTTTTGCAGATGAGACACATATAAATAGTTTAATAATCTAGCTTCATTCAGTTTCCTGCAGTTGAAAAATCTCTTATTGGCCATATCTGACATACAAGTTCTAAATTGACATTATTGACCATCTTGTATGAGTTACCCAAAATGTTGACAGTGAGCTTAGGATTTCATTGTTGGTGGTGGTATTGTTGGTTTGTTAATTGTTTGCTTGAGACCGACTTTTGCCATGTAACCCAAGATGTCCTTGAACTCACAGTATTCCTGCCTTAGTTTCCTATGCTGAGATTACAGGTATGCATCTGACAGTGTTAGTGGTCTGCAGCTTTGGCAGCACATGAACGGAGCTTGCCAAAATGTACTGATCCTTGCCTGCGGCCCTAGAGATTCTGATTTGATTAGTTTGGGAGCAACCTGGGTGACAGAATTCCTTACAGCTCTTCACATGAGTGTGATAGACTGTCAAGGTGAAAATCTCTGGCCAAGACTGAGTTTATTTGTTTGGTGAGACTTGCCTTCCATTCATCTAGCACCACTTTGGGCTTCAACCCTTTCTCTTTCAGTCCAGTCATTGCTCAGTGACAATGGGCTGTGGACTGTGTGGTGGTGATTTTTTTTTTATGAGGGTCTTCCTTCTATCCATCCATCCTCAGGTCTCATTGTATCATAGGAAACCCAAGGGTCAGGAAGAGAAGCACTATGTGATATTCACATACCATCAAGTCAGTGACAGGCTGAGAATGAAATGAGAGCTTTAGGGTCCACAGCAGAATGAGGGTCACAAGCAGAATGGGAAAGTGGGTATCATTTTCTAGAGGAAGGACACTGAATGAATGAGGAAGTATTGAAGCTCAAGGACCAAGTTCAAAGCTGACCCCATACCAGGGGCTCTGTGCCTGTTGTTGGATGAACACATGAGGCATGCCTGCAGAACATTTTGCAGAAAGATCCCTAACTAGCTTCTGCTGAGAAGACAAAAGTGAAGGAAGATAGGAGCTCAGATCTTGTCCTCTGTGCAGATCCCATGGGCACCCCACATCCTGAGATTCACAGAGTATAAGTTAGGACTGCTGTGACCTAGGGCAGGAATGCAGGAATCCTGGGCATAGGATGAGAGAAAGAGAGAGAGAGAGAGAGAGGGAGAGAGAGAGAGAGAGAGAGAGAGAGAGAATCTTTGGCTGGCTGGTTGCATCATGGCAAATGAGCCAGCTGGGAGAGAATGACGGGGTCAACTTCTGTTTATCCTAGTGCAGAAACAGGAAACTGAGTATTCTGGGATGCACAAAGGCAAGTGCAACCTGATATGGACATTTGTTTCTGTACAGTGGTTTCTTGTTCCTAGCTTGATGCACAGAATGTTATCAGGATCAGCTTGGTGAGTGAATGATAAATTGCAATGTCTTTATTATTCTTCTAATATTTTGTTGATCAGGAACGTGGGTGGTTTGTTGTTTTTGTTTTAGGCTAGGGTAAAAGATGAGCATGCATTTGTGTGCACAACACACACACACACACACACACACACACACATACACACACGCAGAGCAGGCCTGGAGGGTAGAGGTGCAGGACAATGATGCCTTTTCTCCTATCTTCCTGCTAGTGATTCCTAAGGCTGAGATGGCATAGCCCGCAAGGGAAAATCCATCTGCTGTGTCATCCTTCCAGGCTTGGAGCTGATTGGGATGGGCAGAAATCACTATGGCCACTAGAACAGCTACACGTTCATAAGAAGTCTGTACCAGGTTGAGGGAGATCCAAGAGACCTGTAGGCCATATTTTCTTGTTGTCAGTCCCTGGGCACCAGGACCTGCAGGATATAATTAATGCCATATCCATGAATTGAGTCCCTGGACCCGTAATTACATGGGCAGGAATTTTGAAAGAGGCAGCGGCAGTGGTTTTAATGTCTCATAAATATTCCTCCAAGGATTCTCCCCACAGAGACAAATGGTTTTGTTTCTCAGGCCTGAAGCAAGCCCAAAGCAGCATCTCCTGAGGAGAAAATCTCCTGGTAGCACCCCTTCCCATCCTGCCTCTTGGCTTCCCTGGTTCCATGAAAGGCTTGGCCTGGGGACTCCATCTTTGAAGTTGCCAGGACTATTGCCAGGAGAGATGCTGAAGCTTACTTCTGCAGAGAATGGGGACTTGTGGGTGCTGGGATTTGACTGAATTTGACTGAATTCTGGGAAGAGTACACAAAGAAGGTAAAGTTTTCTAGGACCAAAGTCTTGACTAAGACAGTGGAAGGAAATAGAAGGCAGAGGTACAGCAATCATATGTTTGATGCCCCAGGAGAAGAAATGTGTTCATAGGGACCATGTCTTTATTCTTTAGTCAATCCTCTGGCCTACCGCCCACTTAGGCAGACAGTTTAAAGGTCTTGGCTAATAGGTACCCAGGCAACTTTAAATTAAAAGCTTATATTTCTCCCTCATGAGCTATGTGACCTTAAAAAATTCCTATACCTGTCTATCTTCTTTTTTTTTCTTTGTAAAACAACATCCTAGTTGTGTTTGAGTTGAGATCATTTTTGTGGAAACCTCTATCCTAAGACTGGGCACATGCTAATTGCTCCCTTAATAGAAGCTGATTTTAAAGTCATTTTTGGAACAAACCAAAGCCTCATCCTTCCTGTGGTCACAGAAAACTCCATTTCTGGCTATGTCCCAATGCTTACTGACTCCCTTGTCCCCCATCCCTACCAAATTGGCAAATTCTTTTCTTTTCTTTTGGTCAGTCATAGGGCTTGAACTCTGGGCCTGAGAGCTGTCCCTGAGCTCTTCAGCTCAAGATAAGAGCTCCACCACTTGAGCCACAGCGCCACTTCTGGTTTACTGGTGGTTAATTGGAGATAAGCGTCTCATGGAATTTCCTTGCCTGGGCTGGCTTTGAGCCGCAATCCTCAGATCTCAGCCTCAGATCTCAGCCTCCTGAGTAGCTAGGATTACAATTGTGAACCACTGGTGCCTGGCTGGCAATTTGTTCTTTTTTTTTTCCGGCTGGCAAATTCTTTTTACCCTAATGCCTGGCTTCAGAATCCACCCAGAGAGGGGACTCAGTCCAAATGTGTTGAATGAATGACTGAGTGATAAGCAAGTCTTGAAATGCAGGGCTATGTCCTGTATATTTGAGCTACTGCAGAGGCCACAGTTACAGAAGCAGGAAGCCTGGAAGTGTTCCAGAAACCCAGTGCATTAGAAACTGCACACACTGACTCTTGCTTCCTAAAATTTCTTTCTTTCTATCGTTTTCCCCCAGGCAATTTAAGTGGTGGGGAATGATTGCATCATTGGTTACAATTTCCACATGCCTGAAGGGCAGTTGTTGTTCTTTCCACATGCCTCAGAAGGGCTAGAAGTTCTAGATCGTTCTTGGCTGCCCTCGGACTGACCACTTGAGAGCCCAAAGAAGGCAAGGAATTGGACCACTCGGGGAGGACTGTTGCCAAGGACAAGGGCAGCTGGCGGGCTCAGGGAGTCTGATCTGTACAGATAATGAACTCAAGAGACAGAGAGGCCTACCATGTGCTAGACTACTGCAGCATCCTATTCCACTCTACAAGGCTGCCTCCTGGCTTTCCAATCCACACACTTCGGAGCCTTTGACATTCAATTGTGAGTCTATTTATTGCCTTTCCTTTACAAATGAAAAAAGATGAACAAGTATTTTCCCAAATCTGTTGCATGGATCACATGAGCTATGAGACTTTTGGCTCCACAAACATTTTGTGAATGAAACACATTTGGGAAATTGTCCTCCTCCTGAAAAGGGTAGATTCCAGGTTCAGGATTTTCCAGAGTCCGGCAATAAGGAAACTGATAAGCCAGCCATCCCATGCCTGTGTGACCCTGCACCAGGCTGCTTTGTTTTACTGATGGTTATTAACCTCCTCCAGACCTGAGGACACAAACTGAAATGATGAATCAGGCTCAGCTCAGCAAATGGAACTCCCAGGATGCAGGTGGAAGGACACCAGGACACTCCCATAGTCCCTGAAATAGTGTTGGATTCCCACCTCCAGGCTTCAGAAACCCAGTACAGCCCTGCATTGCCATCCATTCTCTCCTTTAAAAAATGCTTCCTACAGTCACATTTCTAATTGTTAGTATACATCAATTTTACAAAGAGGTTTCATTGTGATATTGCCATACATGTATATAATGTGCTTTGACTGAATTAATTCCCTCTACATTACTTTTTCTTAATCCCTCCACCCCCAATGCCCATGTTTTTGTGCCTGTCTGGGGTTTCATTGCTCAAGGCTAGTGCTCTATCACTTGAGCCACAACTCCCACTTCCAGCTTGTTAGGTAGTTAACTAGAGATGAGTTACATAGACTTTTCTGCCAAGGCTGACTTCAAACCACAATCCTCAGATCTCAGCCTCCCAATTAGCTAGGATTACAAGTGTGAACCACCATCCTTATATGGACACTTAACAAAGCAGTTTATGACTACAATGTATCTTGATCAATGTCTTACCCATCCCTTCTCTACCCACCCCTTGTGCTCTCCGTTCCTTTCCACATTGTCTTAATATAGAAAATGTCCAGTGTATGCCATTTCCCAGAACTATTGATACCACACCAAAACCATGACAAAACCCATGTTTGGACAATCTTGCTTTGCTCTTCCCATTCAGTTGTTTGCTGTATTTCTGAACATGTCTGCCATCCCATTTCCATTCATTGAGGATCTAAGGAGACCCACACATGCATGTCTTGGGAGACAAGTTTCATGCAACTAGGTAACAATTGTCCTGGGTCCCTTGCTCCATTGCCCTATCCTCCACTCTTACCCACAACCATCACCAACTGCTTTGAGGAGACGGAAGAAATCAAGGAGCACTTGAAGATGTCTGGGCCTGAACATGGCCAAGGCAGAGCTCTTCCCCCACCTCCCCCACCCTCCAGGTACACTATCCTGCCTCTGACCCTCAGCAAGCCACACCAGCCCTCAGTACAGAGGCAAGGCTTGGTGTAAACCACTCAAAGGAGACGCAGCTGTTTTGGCAAAAGCAGTCAAGTGGTTAGTGGGGGTATCATTTCACTTGTCTTTAGGGTGGGAGAAACTTCTAACATGAATTATTAAGATGTTAGGACAAATTCATTGATTCATGCATTTATTCTTTGTCAAAAAGTTGTTTTGAGCCGGGCACTAGTGGTTCATGCCTGCAATCCTAACTACTCAGGAGGCTGAAATCTGAAGATCTTGGTTCAAAGCCAGCCTGGGCAGGTAAGTCCATGAGACTCTTCAGTTAACCAAAACCAGAAGTGGCATTGTGGCTCAAAGCAGTAGAGTAAAAGAGCTTAAGGACAGTGCCCAGACACTGAGTTCAAGGCTTATGATCAAAACCTTCCTCTTAAGGAAAAAAAAAAGATTATTTAGCAGACTGTAGCCAAGTCCTGGGATGTTGAGAAAGGTGTGCTCAGCCATGCCTGATAAGGCTTCCAGGAGGAGATGATGCGGAGACAGAGGCTGAAAGGTAAGTAGTCAGATAGCTTATGAGAACAAAGTAGAGAAAGGGCATGTTAACAGCACCTACAAATTTATGCAATGAAGACTAAGCTTGCCTTCTACCTGTGGATGATCCCATGGTCATTTTAGGACTGAGACAAATCCTGGATCATGGCATCTAAAGCCAAAGATCAGGTTTTACTGTTTTCAGTACACTTAGTATATTTCTCTCTGTAGCTCTCCATGGGGGTAAAACCCAACAAAGGACAATGGACAGGTCTTGCACATCTTTGCAGAGTGACAGGGCTCATCTTCTGTCAGATGGCTGCCCTGCTGTTCTGTACATGTGGCCTGCAGTGGGCTGACAGGAAGACTGGTCAGCCGTGAAATCCGGATGCAAACTGGCTGCTAATTAATAACTTGTCAGGTCTGAAGACATCTAGTACAATGTTGTACTCACCGTTAACACACCTTTCCCTTAAATGCAAAATTGCATCTTGTGTTTCTCACGGTGTGAATGGCTTGTGTCCAGCAATGCTTCTGCACTCCCCACCCTCTGCCTGGTCCCCCGATGCTAACCATATTGTGCCATCTGTCCCCACCAATCCCCTCCTGCCCTGGAGTCTTTATTCTAATTCAGCCTTCTCCTGTGGTCTTCAAGTGCTGAAAGGTCCCTTCTTTTAGTGCATTTTTTAGTGTATTTTAGTGCATTTAGAGCTTTGATTAAATATATGTATATGTTAATTGCTTCAAATGTTTCTCCCTGAGGGTGAACAAGAGTCTAGATGAGTTAGGTCCACGCCACAATGGACAAACATTGAGTACACATGGAGTCAATAAACATGCAATAATAATATCAAAGAAAAATTTGAAAGTTAACTATTTAACAATAGGAGCATGATGTAACACACAGGATAAATCCATCCTAGGTCATATTTTTTCAGCTATTAAATATGTTGTGAAAGGTTGCTTTTTATTAGAAAAAGTATAATATTCGGTGGAGAAAACAGGCTGAAGTGCTACATGTTATATGAGTTAATCTCAACTTTATAAAATTCATGTATAGTCACTTAAAACTATCAAAATAGTGGCTATGATTTGTAAAGCAGTAGGGTAATTGTTTTAATTTTGCTTTTTTTTATCCTTTCTCTGAGTTTTCTTTAATGAGAACATGTGACATTTGTAATTAAAAAAAATTAAAATGTGGAAAGGGTTGCTTTGAGCCATCTGGTGCTTGGGTCTTTCTCAGATGCAGGCCTTAATCTTTTATCCACACATTATAGGCTCACTAAGAATGAATTGGAGGCGCCCACACTAGAGTGATTTAACCAATTAACTTATTCATTAACTGCCATGGTATCTTATAGGAGTGGGACAAAAGATTAAGAATAATCCTTATTATGGGCTGGACAAAGGGAATATTTGAAATCTCTGTCTCCCATTCCTTTCTAGTTGTTTGCATGGAATTCCCACAGGGACTAATGCCCAGAAACAAAGGGCAAAGTGGCATTAAGAGTCCCTGAAAGGAGAACGAGTTTGAGACATGCCCTTTGTCACCACCAGAGCAAGATTCCCTTGAAGTGTGCATGTGTTTACTAATTATGCCAGCCTTTCAACTGCATTTACCTTCTTTGTGAGGTATTCTTGGCCTTGATTAGAACGTCATTGTACTATTATGCCATTTTTCTATACTAGAGCTATTTTAGAAATTAACCCAACATCATTTTTCCTAGGAAACTACTAAAAGAATTTTAATGTATCTAGGCCATGGCTAACCAGCTCAATTATGTCAAATAAAATTTGAAGGGCTTATTGACAACGTTTTGACTTAGTGATGCCATTTTTTTTGAATTTCTGAGTTCTTTTAATTTTCCAAGATAAGATTTTTAATTTATTTTAAATTTCTAAGATAAAAACAATAATGAATCTTAGATTTGATCAGTCAAACCAACTTGCTAAATTCTCACACCAGTGGAGGAACATAAGTAAGATGGTATGATGAAAGGTAGACAAATAGAAACTACAAAACAAAACAAAATGTAAAAATTCATTCCAAATATGCCAGTATAATAACTATAAATAAATCAATCTAATCTACTGAATCATATAGCTACAGCTCATGCTTTCAAAAAATTGATTTGTATTCAAGTTTTACAAAAGTGAGTAATAAAGTGATGCCATTTTTGAATGTTTGAGCACCTTAAGGATAGAATCCAAGGCAATATAGGGTGGATAAAAAAGCAATTTTATTTCTTTTTTTTTTTACCCCTCCCAGCCTTCCCCCCCACCCCTCCACCCAATCCTCCCCCCGCCCCCAGCACCAACGTTGTAAACCTCGTTTTCCGACATGACAACTTGTACTTCTCATTGTTGCAACAGGTCCACCTGTATAAGCAATTTTATTTCTAAAGGTAGGCTAGACTACAACTATATTAGAGGAAAGTTGAAAACAAGGTGAAATAAATACCCGGCACTCAAGAGAGTAGATTTTGCAGTGATTTTTTTTTCCCTCCATGAACAAAATGCAACCATTTGAAAGAGTGATTTTAAATGACAAGAGGCAGTGTGTAAAGTGTTTACTCTCTTAGGTTCTGTTTCTATATTGGTATGTGGGGGTGTGCAAATTTATGCACAGAGATTGATGTGACAAGTGACTCGGCCAGATGAGGACACAAACATTCTCCCCACATCCTTCTGAATTCCTGAAGTACTGCTGGTATTTCTATCAGTTATATATTCATTCCTACCTGTGTTGGAGAGGAGTTGGAAGGGCCATTGTGATCATCAAATGGGAAGATTCATCTTTCAACATTTTGGTTCACAAAGAATACTGGCCACATCCCTTAATTTCATTTAGGTAAATTGCCAGACCTCTCTTGACTTTGACTTGGATTCACAGGAATTGCCATTCTATCTTTCACCTGTAAAGTTTGGTAGATAGTGGCTAACTCACTGATTTCTGTAGATCACAGTTCACTGTTTTCTGTGACTGAAGCAGAGAACCTATAGCTGGATAATTTATTTAACAAACAGAAGTACTAAGCCTCACTGTTCAAGAGGCTAGGAAATCCCAAGAGCATGGCATCTGATGACCTGCTTATTGCTTCATCCCATGGTAGAAGGTAGCGGGGTGGGGGTGGGGCAAGAGGGAAAGGGTGGCCAAACTCACTTTTACAGCAATCTCCTCGTTGATCCATGTCATGATTTATGCACCACTTGTTATATCCCATTTCCTAACATATATATAGACTATATCTATGGCTATTTCTATGGTTATATCCTAACCTGTTATATCCCATTTCTTAACAGGGCCACACAAAATATGGCCTTGAGGATTACATTTCCAGTGTGAATTTCAGGGGATATTTAAACCATTGCATCTACCCACCTTGGCTTGTCTGTGGGTCCCTTTCTCCCAGCTGCCTTCCTGTGACAGCCTTGATTAGCCATCTACTCTCAAAATCCTGGCATAGTTCTTTTCTTTTGCCTGTTCTGTGTATGGGATTGAAATAATCAATAGTAACCAGGTCTTTGAATTCTGAGCCAAGTGTCTACCTTTAATCTAATGGTTTCTAAAGATTACAAGATAATATGTTAGAAATGAACTGCATTGGGGAGGGAGGGAGAGTGGGAGAAAAATGAGGGAGGGGGTAACAAGTTTGACAAGAAATGTACTTACTACCTTACATATGTAACTGTAACCCCTCTGTATATCACCTTGATAATAATTTTTTTAAAGCCACTTAGGAATCAGCTTCTTCACTTTGTTTGCCCATTAGATTTTTTGAATAATTTTTATTATCTTTAAGTAGTTAGACAAAGAGAGCTCAATTCAACCCAATCAATTTATGAATTACAGTTCATCTTGTTCTATGTCATTCCATTGTTGGCCTTTTAAAAAAATTTTTATAAGACAATCTGTGTTGTTAGAGGACTTGACAAGCTCATGTGATCTGCCTCTCTCCTTCTTTCTTTCACTGTTTCATTTTCTCCCTGCTATGTACCCTGCCCAGGCATCCATCCATACATCCATCCATTCATCTTCCATCCATTCATTCATCCACACACCCCTCCACTCAACCACTCTTCCATATGATCGCACATGGAATGGATGCTTACTGAGCCTCTAATAATTACCAAATACTGTTCTGCCCCCCCCAAAGATAAAACAATGAACAAGACAGGAAAACATCTTTCTTTACATGTATTTAATGTCTAACATATGTCATTTTCATAATTAAAAAACCAACTCTATCCTAATAAACAAAATAGGTAAAACTCCCTGTCTGAGCACTTAGTCATGTCTCCCTACATTTTTAATATTCCTTTATTAATATAATTTAGTAGTTCCCTGGCTAACACCCCATGTAGAATCAGCTTGGATCCACAACCCAGACCATCTCCCTTATGTGTATCTCTACCATGATTTCTCAAAAGAAAGGGGCCGGGCTGGGAAAGTGGCTCATTGGTAGAGCGCTTGCCTTGCATGCTCGAGGCCCTGGGTTCGATTCCTCAGCACCACATAAGCAAAAAGAAAAAAGCCGGAAGTGGCGCTGTGGCTCAAGTGGTAGAGCACTAGCCTTGAGCTGAAGAGCTGAGGGACAGCGCCCAGGCCCAGAGTTCAGGCCCCACGACTGGACCAAAAAAAAAAAAAAAAGAAAGGGGCCATGCAGATGTCCACATTTATTGGACACCTGTTGCATGCCAAGTCCTGAATCTTTAAGACCTCCTGTACCCTTCCAAGCAAGCATCCAGTTCCCATTTTACAGCAGAGCAAACAGGCTTGGAGAAGTCAAATCCCTTGTCCAAGTATTCCAGATCAGAATTCACACCCAGTTCCACAGGATTCTGTTACAGTCATCACTGCTTATGTTATTGGCTCTAAGAAATGGATCCATTTCCAGTTTCACATGGTTGTCATTAGCAGCCAAGTGACAGGCCTTTTCTCCCTCTCTTACACTGCTGGTTTGCTATAGGAACCCTGGCTGTCACAGCCCAGATTCTACCAAAACAAACAAGGCCTGACACAGTAATGCCCTTCACTATACTCATCATGTAATTCTAACCTCCCCTTCTTGCAGATTTTCTTATTACATTTTACTGCAAAATAAAATGCTTCTGCCATCCAAATCCCATCCTATGGGTCCCGACTGTATTAAAACCCTAGTGAGTATTGGATTGACCTTTTGAGGCTGAAATTGGAAAAATATAAATCAAATCGCCTCTCAGACTATATTTCACAAGTTAGAGAAATGATACAGAAGTTCGTCTGTCTATGGCAAACTTTTAGTGACCCTTATGAAAGTCTATGAAGTTCATTTATACACAGCAGGCAGAGGCGGCGCTGGAGCACCTATGAGTATGCTCCCAGGATTCCTTGTCATTTGCTAACTCAGACTCAAACCCTAACCTCCCAGGCTCTGGCTTAAGGAGCAGCAGCTATTACTCACACCCATTGCTTAATCCTATTCACTTTTTCTAAGCTGTTTGGAGTCCTCATCAGTAGTAGTGATAGTTACAGAAGCTTGTCTTTCCTTTGTATGTTTTCTCAAGGGATTCATGCTATTTGGGGACCACAGTACCCTGAAGGAGAAGCCACTTCCCTTGTTTGAGATGGGCTTTTGCATCTCTAACTGGAAACCATTTCTGAGTCTTGGAACTTTTGTTTGGATTGGATTAGAAGATGGGTGTTCAAGTACTTCACAGCTTGTAAGAGCTTTTATGCACTCTTGAGAGAGAAGAGGACTGTTGGCTACATTTTCACTGTTGGTTTAGAAACCTGGTTACACACAGGCTAGAGTGATTTCTACATCTTTCCTTGCCTTGACTTGTCTTTCCTTTTTTTTCATTTCATTTCCCTTCCTTCTCTTCCCTCCCTCCCTCCCTCCCTCCCTC
>NW_012267238.1:7968689-8048546 GCF_000151885.1 Dipodomys ordii | reverse complement strand
TCACTACCTTTCTTTCTTTCTTTCTTTCTTTCTTTCTTTCTTTCTCTTCTTGCTCCTTTCTCTTCCCTTTATTCTTTTCCTTTCTCCCTCCTTTCCTTCCTCCCTCTCTTCCTCCCTTCCTCCTTTCCTTCCTTCCTCTTCCTTCCTTCTCACCTTCCATTTATTCATTCCTTCTTTCGATGGGACCTCCCTATTTTGCCCAAGCTAGCCTGGAACTCCTAAGCTGCACTATAGACATGCACTGTAGCAATTTGAGACCTTGAGAGATTTTGCTTGAGTTGATAAATAGGGTGTAGATGATGAGGACAGTGGACCCAATGGAAGTGATGAAAGAGAAACTACTTCCTACTGAGCACATGACATGCACTAAGCGTGAGTTAATACTTCAGATGCATTTAAAACCTCACAATTACTCAAAGGAAAGTGTGGTCTCACCCCACTCACATACACTCAAAGAGGAGCTGCTGAGACTTAGAGAAGTCCCATAGCTTGGTTCAAGTCAAGCAGCTACCAATGACAGGGGACTGGGGCAGATCCTTGTGACCTTTCAGTTCCATCCCTCTTCTCTGGGTTCTGGTAGCTTCCTTAGGAGATCCCATTGAAGATGTGGGTGCTAGCTCTGTATCAGTTGGTGCTTCTGACTAGTGAAAAGGAAAGAACCAAGCTACCATGAACAAGGCATCTGATTCTGTCTGATATGTATAAACTTAAGGTGTAGAAGGTTGAATTAATCATATTCTTCCTCTTAGGAAACAGGTTGAGTTGCTGTCTTTGATCTTGATCTTCACTCTTGATGGCCCACATAGTTGAAAAAATGGGCACAACTTTCAATTGTTGCTAATCTGACTGGTAGGGGCATGGTTATACAGTAAGTTTGGGTATCTACACTAGCAATTTGACCTTTGTTTTTGTCCTTATTGGGTTACTTCTCTATGTCCTTTGTTCATTCATCATGTTTTCATAGCTCCTGAAGGAGTTTCTAGTGCATTCTACTTGTTAATCCCTTGTTACTATTATACAACTATCTTCTCCCAGACTATATACACCTGTGCAGTTTGCTAAGCCTTCTGGGTGTGTGATCTTGTAAGACAAGCATTGTTTTGTGCTCAAATATTTTTTTTTGTTTGCCTTGGTGATAATGCTATAAACCTCCGTTTGTTTCCCACACTTTTAGAGCCTCATGTTTAACGTTCATGTACATTGCTAGCTGTATCTTAGCCCACTCTAACTGCTGCAAAACAGCCCATGTGTGCATCCACACATCTTACTTATGCATCCCCTACAAAGAGGGAGACTGGGATGGGATTTAACCTCTGCAGTTATAAAGAACACTGGAGTGGACATCTTCCTGCATGCCTCCTTTGCATGTGTGTAGGATTAGGGATAGAGAGCAAAGTTGTGTTGAATGTGACTGAGCACTTCCAGACTGCTTTACAACCAGGCTGTCTCAGCCTACATGAAGCTTCCTCTGTCCTATGTCTGGGCAGGGCCCTAACAAATAGGGACATATTTTTTCCAGTCTGATTGGGGTCATACTTATTGGCTTTTTCTTTGACTGTAGGCAAGTCAGAGGATCTACAGAAGCATAGCGACCTTTTGTGGTTTTCTTCATCAAATTACTTCTCCATATTATTTGTCCATTTGTGATGTTTTCTTAGCTACTGGGAGGAGTTTCTAGTACATTTGAAATATGAATCCTTTTTTTTTACTTTAGACAAGTATCTCTTTCCAGAATTTATACATGTATTACTTTTGTTAAGCAAAACTTTAATTCTGAGATTATCTCCTTCTTCATTTTGACCTTGGGATTTGTGCCAATGGGGTTTGATATCTAGTCCTAACTACTAGGTCACGGAAAGGATCTCCCTCGCTTTCATCTAATTACTCCAGGAAGGAGAGGCAGCATTCAGCCCGAGTTCCTCGCAGCAGAAGACCCGAGCTTTATGAATCCAGGCTGACCTAAAGGATAGAAGGTTTGTTTTCTTTGCTTCCAAGAACCCCACAAGCCAACAGGAAGGCAATTAGGTGGATAAGGCTTTAATTAAATTTTCCATTTTTTAATTTTTCTGAACTTCAGGGGTGCTCATACCTCCCATCATGGAGGCAATAGTTAATAAGTGAGTGTCCCCCAGGAACTCTGCTACTGTAGCGGATTGCTCTTTATCACCACACCAGTCTGATTATCTGTGGTGTTAGACCAGGAGATGCATGTGCAGTTCAAAGTCAATGGAACAGAGCAAAGAAACAGGTTGTACAGTCATCATAACTATGTAGCTAGCCTAGACCTCCATCTCAGTGAGCTCATCTCTATGCAAGGGCCACAGTGAGAATGAGGAGAAGCCCAGCTTGTGGGATACAGGGATATCTGCCCTTCACTTCTGGATCATTCCTTGTATACTTCAATTCTATATGATAATATGTCCTAGGAACTCAATGTCACCTTATCCAGCATTCTCTTTACTACTGGAGAAGCAGATCCAGACTAAGGAGGTAGTTGCTAGAACATGGTCCAGACATACAAGTTGGAGAACCTAGACCAGGGTTCTAGTCCTACTTCTAGAAAGAACCTGGGCTTTGGTGACATGCAGTTCTGGGTTAAAACTGAGTTGTAGCAGCCATTAATCAATTAATACACAAATAAATGGAGTATTTGCCAGTGTGGCTTGTGCTTTAAATGAAATCTACTCAGAACTGTGAGACTTTTGGGAATTGGAACACAATCTTAGGTCACAAAAAGTTATGGAAGGAAATTGGTAGAGATTTGCAAATGAGTTCAGATTATCCTGGTAGAAAGGAAAGGACTTATTAGAATGAATGGATGGATGGGTGAGTGGGTGGATGAAGAAATGGATAAGTGGATAAATGACAAAATACATGGAGGCCTGGAGGTCTGTGAGCTTGGGTTTCAGAGGCTGGCCATTTCCCCACCCTATTCTCATTCTTCTGGCCCAGGTAGGACTGCTGACAAACTGCTAAATCTGGTAGAGCAAGAGGAAAAGATCTATCTCCCTGACTGTTTGAGAGTTTCACTTAAAGCTGAGCACCTGTTCTATTGAAGCACTCACCTCTGACCCTCTCTACTTCTGTGAACCCTATCACTGGTTCTTGGGAAGGGAAAATGAGAAAGGAAAAAAAAAGAAAGCAGCATTAATCACGCTGAAATGCAATACGCCTCTCTGAACCTTGGGAGATGAGAATTATACATGCTGATTTCATCCACTACTTAACTCAGGGGTGATAGGTTGCAATTGAAGAGGCTTCAGCGGGTTAAGTGGGACCAACCTTGCCCAGGTTCTTAAGCCTGTGTCAGAAACCTCTGAGACTGGTTGATAATTTGATGGTGGTGTTTCAAGTGACTCCTGGCCCTGCCAATGGCAGTGAAAAAAATTTTTTATAAGAAAAGATTTTTATTCCCAGTTAGGATGAGACTTGTTCTTTTGTTGTCTGGGGACCTCAATCTGTTGAGAGAACAGGGGACAGGGATGAACTTCTACAAAGAAAGAAAAGCAGGCAAGAATGGACTTGCATGCATTGCAAATGTATATAGCTCTCTCCACAAAGCTTCCTTCTCACTGGAATTGGAAAAGAAAGGAGGGTGAACAGTAACATGAATTTGCCATTTACTGGGTGCCAGGTACCTGTTGTTACCTACACATCTCCATGAGCCAGATGTTAGCCCAATTTTGCAGGTGTGGAAATTAATTAACTTGCATAATGCAATGACAACAGAAATAATAATGATGGTGGTGGTGATGTTCATTTGGAAAAAACTACTACCAATATGGCAGACAGTGTACTAAGCTCCCTGCATGTACTGTGTTAATTTGCTGATTCTTTCACCCTAGCCCTACAGTATAGATGCTGTGAAGAGCTGCAGATTGTTTTGCTTGTTTGGTTTTGGTAGTATTGCAATTCAAACTCAGGGCCTCGTGTTTGCTAGGCAGTGATTTTACCACTTGAGCCATACCTTCAGCTCTGTTTTTCACTGGTTATTGTTAAGGTAGGTTCTTGCTTTCTGCCTGGGTATTCAGACCCATGATCCACCTACTTTAGGCTCTGTGTTGCTAGAGTCACAGGTGAGTACCACCGTGTTCAGTTTCTCTCCATGGAGATAGAGTCTTGCAGATTTTTCTGCCCATGTTGGCCTAGACCTGTAATCTTCCTCATCTCAACTACTCGCATAGTTTAGGATGACAACTGTGCACTGCTGCAGCCACCTATGGATTGAAAAGTCTTGTGAGCTTTTTTTTTTTTAATTTTTATTTTTTGGGTCCAGTCGTGGGGCCTGAACTCTGGGCCTGGGCGCTATCCCTCAGCTCTTCAGCTCAAGGCTAGTGCTCTACCACTTGAGCCACAGTACCACTTCCGGCTTTTTTCTTTTTGCTTATGTGGTGCTGAGGAATCAAACCCAGGGTCTCATGCATACAAGGCAAGTACTCTACCAATGAACCACCTTCCCAGCCCTCTTGTGAGCTTTTGTACCCCAGCTGATCTCAAACCATAATCCTCTCATTCTCAGCTTCCTAAGTAGCTAGAATTACAGGAATAAGCCATTGATACCTTGCTGAGCTGCATTCTGTAAATTTTATTTTAATTAATTGTAAGGGTGATGTCAGAGGGTAAGGCAATGAGTACATTTCTTGTCAAACATTGTTACCCCTTCCCTTGTTTTCTCTGTCCCCACTGACTCTCCTCCCCAGCAAGCTGTAAAGTTCATTTCCAGCATTGTGTCTTATGCATTTGTTCATCCTTTGTCCTTTGTCTCACCATTTTGTTATTCCCTTCCCCTTTCCCAAATCAGATAAACATATATATATAAGACATGGGGTACTAAAATAAAAAAAAAAACAGTGACAACAGGGGATAAACCAAAGGGGAAAAAAAGAAAAAGAAATACCTTCAAATATTAAAAACAAAAACAAAGAAACAAAAAACCATCTTGTTTCCATATCTTGTAGTTTATTTTGATTAGCCTCATTTTATATGGTCATATGTACATAGCTATTGAGATATTGTGATCCTCTGTTAGGACTGTCCTAGACATACACTAATGATTTAAAATGGGGAAACCATGAAGCCTATTTCTTTGGGTCTGGCTTACTTCACTTAATATGATTTTTTCCATTTCCTTATGAATGGGTGATGTCATTCTTTCTGATGGAAGTATAAAATTCCATTATGTCTATATACCACATTGTCTCCATCTATTCATCTACCAAGGGACATTGGGTTGGTTCCATATCTTAGCTATGGTGAATTATGCTGCAGTAAACATAGTTGTGCTGGTAGCTTTAGCGTGGCCTTGTTTGTGACTGTTTGGGTAAATGCCCAAAAATGGGATTGCTGGCTCACAAGGGGTGAGCTGAATTTTTTTAGAAGGAAAATATGTCACCAGAAAGTTTTAGTAACTTGTTATTGTTTTTTTCATAGAAGAACTGAGATTCAAACACAGGAAGATTGGTTCCACAGTCTGGGCTTAGCTATAACTAGGTTAGAAGGGCTAGGGCAGGTCTGGATGACTCTAAATAATTGCCCCTACCCTCTAGCTGTTGCCTGTACTTTGGAAATGGTAGTACTGCTTTTCACACAGTATTCCTTAGGAACATTTGCTGAGTGCTAGTCAAGAGTGGGCACTGTACTTGTGGCTCTATCTTGCTATCTCCTGTGGAATAGGTAGAAACTGAACTTGAGAGGTCAAATGATTTACCCAAGATCACACTGCTAATTGGGGTTCTGGGCTACTGTTAAGCTAGATGTTTTCCCTTGCCAGCTCATCTCATTAAATGTATAAAATCCTTCCTGAAGGCTTGATCTGTTGAATAAACAATTGTTCAACAAACATGGAAAGGTTGCTCTTAGCTGGGAGACCAAGAATGAAACTGAACTGTCTTACCCTAGGGGAGCCCTCTGATCTTGGGGTAAGTAAGCTCTGTCTTGGTGCCTTTCTGTCACCTTGCTAAGGTCTACAGCAAGCTAAAAATGACAGGTCTTGGCCTCTCAACACCATGCATGCTCTCTTTGATGAACGAAACAGCAGCTTCCACTTGCTTTAGTGAGGTCTACTTACAGCCAGAGATTATTATTGTTGCTATTAATCTGCCACCAAGGAGGCTAGATACTACGAAATAAAAGTCTCTCTCTGAAATAAAGATTTTTAAAGGCTTCAAAGAAAAAAATTTTGTTTATTTTTGCTGTTTGTATTTTAAGGTCAAAGCAGGCCATCTGAATCTTCGGAAGGTCACGTTTATTCTACTTCTTTCCTTCCAGTTATTTGAATCAGAATGATGATAAATTGTGTCATTTTAAGTGGCTGTTGACAGATTAGCATGCATGAAATATTTCGTCCTCAGCTCATATTACCTAGAACACTATAAGCAAATACATAATTACGCATATGTAAATATACATATATTCACAAATAGCTATTGGCAAAGTGATGGCAATCCTTCCATGAGGCCTAATCAATGACTGAGGCGCAGTAGGAAAGTGTCCTATGTGTTAACTCCTGGATGAAAGAACAGAAGTTCACAAGGTACCATTTTCAGAGACTCTTCTGGAGGCAGAGAAAAAAGGAATGAAAATAATTGTGTGCCCCAGCCTGCCCTACAGTGTGCACATCTCCTCCTTTTCGACTACTCACAGGAAGTGGGTAAGCTTGGAGTCCTCAATGAGTCTGTCAGAACACTTGCAACAGAAGGGAAGAAAGAGGAAAGAGATTTCCCGAGCAGGGACAGTTTTTGTAAATGTCCACACAAAGTTGTACGTCATCGTCTTAATTTGCCACATGAGTTAGACCTTACATGCTCTGTTTTTATAGACTAACAGATGGAGGCCCAAGGCCCAAGGGAAAAGCTGGTGGAAGATGCCTCAGGTAGTTTCTTTGGAGATCAGTCTGTCCATCCAGGTTTGAATAAATTCAGAAGTTTGTTCACCGACCATTTAGATGGGAAGGGATGGGAAGGGGAAACAAAGGAGGAGGCAACAATGCTTGATAAGTGTACTCATTACCTTGCTCATGTAATTGTAACCCCTCTGTACAGTATTTTCAGAATAAAAAAAAAGTGATCTGACTTAATAACAATTTTGTTTTTCAGTAGCAAGGATTGAACTCAGGGCCTTATTCTTGCCAGGAAATTACGCTACCACTTGAGCCAAGACTAAGTTCTTTTTGCTTTTAGTTGATTTTTCAGAAGGGGGTCTCACACTTTTGACTAGCTGGTCTCCAACTGTGATCTCCTAACTCTGCTTCCTGGGTAGGTGGAATGACAGGCATGAGCCACCATGCCTGGCCCTTTTCTTTGTTTTGAGACAAGGTCTCACTCTATAGTGTAGGCTGGCGTCAGCCTTGAACTTGTAGTGGGAACTTGTTTTAGTATAAAAATGAACCCGATTTTGAACATTAGCCCTTTTCAAAAGAAGTATTTTAATAGATTAAATATTTTAAAAACTTATATATGTAACTGTTTTATATATAATAATTTTATATTACTTGAAACAATATTTTGGATATCTTCATTTTAACAAAATATCTGAGCAAAATTAAAATTGTATCTGTTTATTTTTATATTGTGTGTGTGTGTGTGTGTGTGTGCGTGTGTGTGTGTGTGAACCTTGGGGACTTATGCATGCTAGGCAAGTATTATATACTGTTACCCTTTCGGTCATTTTTACCTTTTAAAATGTGCTTACTAGAAAATTTTAAATCACTGATACACCTTATATTAAATTTCTCTCAAGCAGTGCTGGTCTAGCAGCAAACTGCTGCCCAGAGGTCAAATCTGGCTCACTACTCATTTTTATCTGGCTCATGTACTAACCTAACTTCTACCCTATAAATGGTGGGGGGGAAATCAAAATCAAAAGAGGAATCCTTTGTGGTATGTAAAATTTGTAGGAAATTCAAATTTTAGTGTCCACAGAAAATTTTCTCTTGGAAGACAGCCATGTGTGTTTGTGTTTTCTGAACTGAGTTGTTGTGACAGACACTGGATGCTTTTGCGCTGCTGGGATCTCACACTCAGTCCCTGGAGTCCTGGTTTTTCCCCACCTACTTCCTTTTGCTTCCAAATAGTCCCTCTGCCTGCAGTGCCTCCCTTTCCATCTCAGGTGTCCTGCCTGTCCCATGATTCAAAACCAAGGTCATTACCCCTTTCCTCAGGAAGTACATTCTTTCTCTTCTATATCCCCAATTCCACTGGGTACTGGGGAGAAGTTACTCAACGTTTGTAAACATCAATTTTCTGAACTGTAAAACAAGAAGTGATAGCACCTATCCATTGAGTAATTACAGGACTAGGGTGGTGCCTAGCATGCCATAACACCAGTAAACACTTTGCTTACTGTTCTTATCATTGCTTGGATTCATTTGATGTCCCTCCACTTGAATTTAGTCTGTACAATTTTGAGGACAAATGGAACACCCTGTCTAGAGCCTCAGACTGGACATAGAAGAGGCTTAGGTAATATTTGTTTCAATATCTGTCAGTATCTTCCTTTCATTAAACACAAATTAGAGTCAAAACAGACATTTTTTCCTTTTGTTCACCAATCCTGCCACTATCCTCTTCTGTCTGGATTACTGTTCCTAACTGGTCTTGTCCTTTTCACATTGTCCTTTACAACTGGTAACATACTGGCAAAAGATAAACAAGTTCTCTGAAAAAGAATTTAAAAAGTATATCCTGGCTGGGCACTATGGCTCATGCCTGTAATTCTAGCTACTCTGAAAGCTGAGATCTGAGGATTAGGGTTCAAAGCCAGCCCAGGCAGAAAAATCCACAAGAGTCGTATCTCTAATAAACTACTCAGAAAAAGCCAGAAGTGGGGCTATGGCTCAAGTGGTAGAGCATTAGCCTTGAGCAAAAGAATTCAGAGGACAGCTCCCAGGTCTTGAGTTCAAGCCCCAGGACTGGCAGAAAAAAAAGTATATTCAGATTTGTAGTGTCTGCCAATTTCTATAGTGTGTGTTCTCACTGTGGATGATTCTAGGCTGCCAATGTGAGGTCACTGAATGTAGGGTGGGAATGAGACACACACCATTGGTGTGTTTATATGGCTGGCTTTCAAGCCATATAAATGCTGACTTCAACACACCACTGCCTCCAACTCACTGACTACTTTGCACCCATGGTGAACTTTCACAACAGACTCTCCTGCTTACAGCCCATCTACAACTTCCTATCCATCTCAACATCGGGCTCCAGGATTTTATTACATTTTCAAACCTGTATGTTCCAGCTCTGCTGCTTTGCCAGACTCATTAGCCTCACCTGAAATTCCCTCCACCTGCACTGGTTAGCCTTCTGTGCTTTGCACTCCACAGGCTGTTCCTCCACCACTGCCTTCCCAGCCCTTCCCAGCCCTCCTGAGACCTGGGAGAGCATCCGTGTTCCCTCACACTTGTTGAAGGATCCTACTTCTCTCTGAACCTATCACAATTCTGGCAGACACTAACTACGAAGTCATTTCTCGACGCTGTCTCCCAGCACAGTACAAGCTCCACAGGGCAGCAGCCATGATGGACAGGTCTTCACTGTGTGCTCAGCCCTTGGCATGGAGCTTAACAAAACAGGAACTGATGGGGAAACTAACTTAGAAAACCCTGGTCAGAAGGCATCAGGGCTGGTCTCTCATGGGTATTTGACTTCTGTCTATGGAAGCATCTAAACACCTAGGAGTATTGTCGGCTTTGAAATCTCATGACTTTAAAACTTGGAATCATCACTGTGAGCTCTGAAGTTGACTAATTCCATCAGTGCTATTCTGGGTCTCAGAAGGAGGAAGAGCCACTGGGCCCCACTTCTTTTCATGAAAGACCATGAAGACGTTTGATCTTAATTCTTTGGGAAGATGATTGTCACACCCTAGGTCTCCTTACCTAGGGTCGATGGGTCCTTTGGGGGCAGATATTGGTGTTTCATATCCCAACTCAAAGCCTCCTGGGGCTATAATTTTCAGTGTCAGAAACTGAAAAAAAAAACAATTTGTTTTTTTCGACTTTGCTGAATCTTTGTAATTACATATATTTTCTCCAAAGTCTGAGCAGCAATCCCATATTTATCCTGCAATCAAAGCCATTGTGGATTATCAGGTAAATACCTCATTAGGAGGATTTTGAAACAAGTCTCCCAATGGTTTTTGTTTTCCTCTTAAAAACAAGTGAATTTTAAAGAAAAAGCAATGCATCTGTTGTGTTATAAATGCTCCTAGCTGAGTAATTTTGAGGATCTCTGGTAAATCCACTTGAGAAGAAGAGTCTTACAAGGTGATACATTATGGAGACTGATTCTTTTAAAGCAAACACAGGACAGCTGGTTTAGTCAGGAGGACTACTGGTTTTGGTATGAGATTGGGGTGGGGCTAAACCCTCACTGTGGTATTCACAGGTGTGTGACTTGTGACTTCAGTGTGATCAGACTCCCCACTTCCATACTTATAGCTTTAGGATTATAAGTACCTCAAGAAGTTGTGGTTGAATTCAGTGAGATCGTGTATGACCTGCTATATGATGGATGGCTATTGCTTGCTATTTTTGTTGTCATGTACTTAAATCTGTATGAATTTTGCTTCTAATAGAACTCATGAAAGAAGGAGGGAGGCAGACAGGAGAGGGAGGGGAAGACAAAGAGTGAGGGAGGGAAGAAAGGAGTGACAAGATTATGAGGTAGAAGAAGAGTGATTTAGAGTGAAGTTCTTACCATCCTTGTCATCTATACAGGATCATGAGGCAGGAAGGTGGCAAGGTTCTGATGTGCTTGGGAACTGTGTGTGGCTCTTGGCCACAGGAAGTACGTCTTTCCCATTGGCTTCTATATCCCCATGTCCAGCAGGTGCAGGTTCTGGCACATACAGTTATGGAAATGTGTCTATAACAGGTGGTTTCTATGGCTAGAGCTAAGATTACTCATCGTCTGTTTCATGGATGGTGATGGGAAATATCTCCTCAGTGAGATCACATAGTTAAGAGTCGCACAGAGTTTTTCCATCTCAATCAGATAATCTTGCATCACTGGGAACACAATGGAATTTCAAAGTAATCAAGCATTAAGATGAATGAGACCTAGAAAATTCTCTTTCGCCTTATATACTACTTGCAACAAAATGAAATCAGAGCCATCTCACTGAAATGATGAGGGCAAGAGATCCTGAAGTGTTTATAGCTAGAAGGGTTAGCATAAAACAGTGGTGTATACAGAGAAAGTTACCTAAAATCAAGATGAGGGCAAGGCACCAGTAGTTCATACCTGCAATCCTAGCTACTCAGGAGGTTGAGATATGCAGATCATAGTTCAAATCCAGCCCAAGCAGGAAAGTCCATGAGACTTTTGCCTCCAAGTAACCACTAAAAAGCCAAAGTAAAGCTGTAGCTTTAAGTGAGGGTGCTAGCCTTGAGCAAAAATGCTGAAGGATGATGGCCAGCACAAACAAACCAAACCAAACAACACCTCCCAACCGCTGACCAAACCCAAGATAAGTAAATTGCTCCTTTTAGAAAAGATATACAATCTATTGATACCAGTTTTATTTGGACAGAGAACATGAAGAGGTTTCATAGGTCTGTTGACCACCCTACACTTAAGGGGTATGGGGAGACACAAATACTGGATCCAGAAAAGTGCTTGCTGTGTGAGAGTCTATTGAGAGTTTGAAGTTGGCGATAGCATGGTTAGATTCATACTTTTAAAATATCACTCTGGCTCTTCAGTGCAGGAGAAGACTAGTAAAGCATTGGATTTGAGATGTGGCAAGGAAGAGCAATGTAAACTCATCAACCTAATGCAGATTGTATTCACTGTGATAGATACACAAAGGCTCCCTTTGTGGCTGAAGATGTCTGAGGTTGAGGATGATCGTGGAGCTCACATGTTTCTTCTCAGTAGTGGTAGAAACAGCCTGTTGGATCTCATGTTTTCTTCACCCATATCCTTCCAGAACTCCAGCATCATTGCCTGAAACCTCATCTCGATCTGACTTCCAGGTTCTGGGACCATGCCATCATCTTACTACATGTCACAGATGGCCGATAATTGCCAGGCACCAGACAAACCCAGTCACACGCAGCTCTGTCATATGGGTAGACAGATATGCACAGTAGTTTGGTCTGGGATATTAGAGGCCTTGGGGGTACACAGCAGGCCTTTTGGAACATGATAGATTTGAGATTCCTACAACACAATCTGCATTATAGGTGTAAATGGTTGCATTTAAAAAATCATCTTTAAGATCATAGAAGATAATGAGAAAGTCCCATTTATGGCTTATTTATTCCTAAAAGTTACTGGGAAAGAAAGTCTCTAAGGAACTGTTTTGTCACATGGTTAAAAATCTGACAGACAGGTTAGCTATCCAAATGGCAAACTGTCATTCATTCACCTTGGCCATTTTCATTGGGTTTGGCTTCTGCCATTGAGATGTCTTCTCCTGGCATGAATGCCAGCCAGGCAGCTTTCTTTTACTTTTTTTAATAATGAAAGGAAGGTATGCCTCTTGTGTTGCAGCTCCCTGCATACTTTTTAGTAATTCCGCTGAATAGAAACTCAGACAGAGACCAACCCCCACTCCAGCTGAGAAGAGAGAAATTGTCCCTGTAGGCCTAGTCAAGACGCTGATTTGAAGGACATAGTGTCATCACACTTCTACATGTCACTCGTGTTCTTTCTTCCTCTCTGTAATTAGGATTTTAGGGTAAACATTTTAAAACTTATGATTTTTAAAAATGAATTTAACAAGTCATTTATTTCATGCCCAGCCCACCATGAGGACCTGGGATTTAGACATGGGATATCACAGCTCTTGTCTCCCTTGGCAGTAACTGGGAAGTCAGGTACCTAAGTGGACATTCACATGGTTGTAGAGGGAGAGAGTCATTCGTTCATTTGCATGGAGAACAGTAAAGGTGAGCCCAAAGAAAGGAGCCTTGTAATGAAGAGCAAGACTAGAACTGAGGTGCTCTTTGATGAGGATGGCATGTTTTATTTAGGTGAGAAAATTAAAGCGAGTTTTATAAGTCTGATCTTTATCAAGTATAGTGGCCCATGCCTGGAATCGCTGCCCTTGGGAGGCTGAGACAGGAAGATTTTTGGATTGAAGGTAAGCCTGGGGCACACCTGCAGACCTTTATCAGCAACACAAATTCTAACCTCAAGTCTTCCTCCTCTCCTGCTCTGCTTCTCTCTCCACTCACTACCTTCATTCAGACCTCTGCCTTAGAACTTTCCCTTCCCCACAGACTTTATACCTTTGTTTACCATATGTTAAAAATACACAAACTTCTAAAAAATAGAAACTAATGTGATAACTCCTCTATGTTTTACCATCCAGCTTCAACAATGATCAATAACTGTTCATTGGGGGTTTTTAGTCAAAATACCAGACATCATGTGATTTTTTTTCTTAATCTGTGAATACTTGACTATCTAAAAAAGTTACTTTCCTGACTTTGGGGAAATGTAATCAAGCCTATGATTGTGCATAGCTAACTAGCACTAAGTATTCACTAGCACCAGCTATCCAGTGTCTGTTCGTATTTCCTTCATTATTCTGTGAAGTTTCATAACCTGTTCTGTTGTTGTGTGCTAGATGTGGGGTTTGAACTCAGGGCTGGGTACTGTCCCTGAACTTGTTTTGCTAGCACACTGGAGCCACACCTCTACTCTGGCTTTTTGATGGTTAATTAGAGATAAGAGTCTCAAGTACTTTCCTGCCCTGGCTGGCTTTGAACCAGGATCTTCAGGTCTCAGCTTCCTGAATAGCTGGGATTGCAGACATGAGCCGCTTATGCCCAGCCTATAACTTGTTCTTTTAGATATTTATTATGCCACAAAACAAAAGATAACTTTTAAATCTTAAAAAAGGACATCTTGCATGAGTATAGGAAAGATGAAGGTATTTTTTAAATCAAATGATCAGTCCCTTGTCTATAGTGGATGTTGTTATTACTTTATTGAATCAAGGGAAAAAAGAGAGCAGACCATAGGAAGGAAGGAATTTGGTATAGAAGGAAGGCAAGAGGGCAAGAGGAAGGTGAAAGAAAAGAGAAGAAAGGAAAGGAGGAAGGGGAGAGGGAAGGAAGGAAGGAAGGAACGAATGAACGAACGGAGGTAGGGAGAGCGGGAGGGAAGGAGGAGGGAGGAGTTAGGGAGAGGGAAGGAAATAAGGAAGGAAGGAAATTAGGTAGGATGGTATAGCCTGGTCAAACACGGTAAAAAATAAAAATGTAGTTTGATACTTCTATGATGGCAGTCTATATATACAGTTTGTATGCTGCCTTCACTGTGTTTACACAAGCATTTTTCTTTAGGCCTACAGATGATTGACAGCTTCATGCCTCTGTTCCCTAAGAGTCCACAACCCTGACCACAGTCTTTCCCTTGTTTGGCCCAAAGCTCCCCATGGGAGACCTTCACCTCAGAGATGGCTCACCAACCATGGCTTTCCAGGCTTCTGTGCAACATGATGTAATCCTGGCATTTTCTCAGCTGGCACTGGGCTAAAGGTCATTTTTAAAATATTTATCATTTAATTTCCTGAAATTGTTCCCCTCATATGGGGAGAAGTGTTGCGAAGTGGATGAAGATCTAATAATTCTAAGGCATTTGGGGAGTTTCTTTAGCCAGCAAGACTGCTGTGATTACAGACCTTGCATCACCAGCCAGGGCCCAGAGGCGTTAAGAGGAAGTGCCTAACATAAAGGAGCAATATTCTGGGGGCCAGTCCAGATCCTGGTATCAAGCTCAGGGCATGGTAATTACTGTGTTAGCATTTCAAAGTAGAAGCCTTTCTATTCCATTTAGTCTGTTTCTGTCTCTCCGTTAACCTAATGCATAGTGATGCACTTGAGAGATATTTTGATATTCCAGGAATGAAGTCTACTTATGGTCTGCCTCACAGAGCTTATTTACCTGTAAGTGCGAATGGCTTGGACATGGAATTCTACAGTTGTTGGCAGAATTGGACAAGATCATTTAGAAGTCATAAACCTAAGGCGTTTTTTTTTTTGTAACTCCTCCTCCATCAAAAAAGCATGGTCCCAGTCACACTTAATTTCTCTCTTTCTTTGAGAGTCAGAAGAACTTGGTGGAAAGTGATTGTTTAGAGGAAAGGGGGACCGTTTGGCACCTTTTACACCATGGGAAACACTTTGTAGTGATTAAAATGATCTCTTCCAACTTCAGGGACTGCCCAGTGGCTAGACTTACCATCAGGATAGAGTACCTACCACATTCAATAACAAGAGTGTTGACAAGAAGCATTTATGCAACCGTGGGTCCTCATAATTCGGTTACACAGGGATTCTAGGTGGGAGCAGAAGACAACCTGACAAGATTTAGAATAGCCTCCAGCTATTCCCTGGAATCTGGCTTGTTCCCAGGCCATACTTTTGCCTATCTTGTGTGCCTCTCCAGAGGGGCTGAAGTGAAAGGCAACTATGTAAGTGGCCTTACAACAGAAATGCTCTGAGCCAAACCTACAACACAAGCATCTTTGATGGCACCTAGGAAGTGTATAGCATTTGAGAGCAGGCTATGGCTTTGAAATGCATAGGGAGAAATGCCCTGTTCCTTGGGCAAAGTCTCACTTGGTGTTGCTGCAGGAAGCAGTTCTCACTGGCAGGGAATGTGGAATTGTGACCCTCTGTTTTCTGTCTTCAGATAAGACAGACAGAGGAGGGAGGAAGGTCTGCTTTCCTTTATAAATTGGGGTTCTCCTCTCCTTACCCACTAGCTTCAGAAGCATGCTCACATCACAAAAAGAAGAGCTTCTTAGAATACAATTGTCCTGTTAAGGAGTGTTGAGGACAGCTCTCATTATACGACAGTACTCATTATAAACATGTAGTATAGGGATGGTTGTTGAGAGTAAGGACCAGGTCATGAAACAAAAGGCAAAAAACCTACTGAATTGTTCTACTAGACTGCACAAATGAATGAGACTGGTCCTCATTCCCTTACCCACACAATACCACTTCCATCACTTAGGACTGACAAAAGTGATGATAATGGTCAAGGACCTTGGTGCATACACAATCACTACTTGTCCACAAAGCCCTATCATGTCTATTACCTTACTTCATCCTCCTCTTGGCCCCACTAGAGAGACAGATGGAGCTTATTATTTCCATATGTCAGGGGGGAGGGGGACCAAACCCAGAGGGCTTGTGTGGCTTTCCTAGGGTCATATTGTGAAAAGAGTCAGACCAGGAGACAGCACCCTCACAGGTGTTTTTGTCCTTGTTTTTGCTTTTGTTTTCAGAGTCCTCTGGCACCAGGACAGACATTCCACACCTATAATCTTGTTTGATCCTGAAGCTCAACCAAGAAGTGGGCACAACTATGATTCCTCTTGAAGAGATCAGAAACATGAGGATGGGGAAGTTAACACTTGACTAGGGCTATCAAAGTGGGGGCGGGGACTTGAATCTGGGACTTAGACCCCCTATCACCTCTACCCCTCGGTCTTGCAGAAGAGGCTTAAATATAGGAGAATGAGGGAAGGGTCTTTTTTTAACTTTTCTTTGGAGCTATGTCCAGACATGTGACAGGGACCCCCCCCACCCAAGTAGGTACCAATACCTTGCATTCGCCTCATCACTGCAAATAGTAGTTCATAGCACCACTGCCCAGGGCAAATATAAAACTGTACATCGAAGGAACACAGAAGGATTGGCCGTGGGAGCGTTCCTCACACCTTGGCACAGGAGTAAGCTCCCTGTGTTCAGTTTTGGACTCCAGCTTCTAAAAGCATCAGAGTAATTTTCATTTCTCATCTTGACATATACTCAGTTATATAAATTGGTTGCACTGAGGTCCCCTGATTTGTCACTCTGGTCTCATATGTCAGTGTGAGCCACAGCTCTGATTATAGCCAGCTGGCTGGATGACTTTGGCTAACGTGCTTAATGTCTGGGTCTCAGTTTTTCTTTTCTTTGAAAAGGAAGACTGTGGCATGGGTCTTCTTGCAAGATCTTTGTGTTGATCTAATAGATGTAAGAAATTCCTCATAGGCTACCAATATTCTGCATAGAGATTACAGAGAATTTTATATATGCCAGACTATCTTTAACACAGACTTAAGCCTTTTGAAATTCAAATTCTTTGTCCTTTTTATTGTTGTTTTGGAGTTTCTTTGCATATGCTCTATGGAGAATTATTGTGTACCCTTGAAACTTTTAAGTAATCAGAAAAGGGATGGCTTGATATTCCCAGTTTTGTCATCTGAAGCCAGATTTCTTTTGTGCATGTAAATGCTAGGACAGAAGAGTATGGCCAGTGCTCTGTCACCACTGATTTCCTTCTTTCAGGTAAAAATATTCCAGTAACTTCAACCACATTAGGAAAAAATATGGAGTAAAGCTTTGAAGCAGACAGATACAGGCTTGCATTCTCTACCTTAAAAGTAACTTAGTGTTTCCTCTTGGAGTCTGGACATCCTAGTGAAGTGGTACCAAGTCCTTGTAAGAGTCAGAGAAATTCAGTAACACCAGTTTGCTTCAGAGGGCAATTTATTGCATGTTTCTTTTCCTTGGGTTCAAGGCTCTCAAGATGCTGAATGCAGCTCATCAGCAAATGCTGACTTTCCTAAAGAATGGGTCCCGAAAACAGTATATGTCAAAATAATGTTGATTATACAGAGATGTCATTCAATGAGAGCTTACTATGTACCAGGTAGGGCTAAGGGGCTTTTATCCAGCTTTTGCTTTTAATTCTCAGCCTGGAGACAGTGATTATAAGCTCAGTTTATGAGATGAACAAGGTCTCTCTTTCTCTCTCTCGGTCTCTCACATGTACACACACACACACACACACATACACACACATACACACACCCCTGGATTTTGCCTCTAGGGACAAAACAATGGTGAATCTGAGTTGTGCCCCAGAACTTGCCAAACTTTTTATTTTCTTTTGTTGTTTATTAGTATACATTAGATGTACAAGGGAGGTTTCATTGTGAAACTTGCATATATGTATACAACATACCCCATCAATATCACCCCTTCTCTCATCCTTCCCTCACTCTCTTCTTAAAATAATTTCAACAACTTGCATTGTAGTATTCTTATACATACAAGTAAACTACTTTAACCACGTTCATCCTTTCCATTAGCCCTCTCCTCCTCACTGAACCCCACTCCCAAAGTTCTTTTTTTAAGAGAAAACATATCTTCTGCCCTTCCTTTTTTTATTTAATTTTATTGTCAAGGTGATATACAGAGGGGTTACGGTTACATACATAAGGTAGTGAGTACATTTCTTGTAAGAGCAGATGGTGCAATCTTTTCACTTGTGCATATTGTACTGTTTCTGTCACAACCAGCAAGTCAACTCTGCCTTATAGTGGAAAGCAACCATGGATGATAGGAAGCAGATGGGTGTGGCCATGTGCCAATAAAACTTTATTCAAAAAAGATGGCTATCTGGATTTGGCTCACAAACCTCTGCTGTAAAACCACGTTTTTTTTTCTCTTATTCTTTTATTTTAGTTGCCCATGGCTGTCTGGTTGATCACAAGTATATCCTTTGTAGCTTTTCTTGGCCGTATGTACACAGGCTATAAGCTATTTTATAGCTTTTCTGATTTGCTTGATTGATGATAAGTGTTTTTCATGTGCCAGGTGGCACATAAGATTCATTCATGAACCATGATGCTTTAGAGGTGGTCACAGCTCCTAGAGGGCCCCTTGGTGAAGTGACAGATGAGCCTTGGGAAGCCTAAACAAGTCACAGAGTTTGGTTTGTCAGTTTCAAGGCAAAGTTTATTCCCATTCACACCCTTGACAATTACTTTAAAAGTTGGTTCAGAAATAAACTAGGCCATAAAACTTTTCTGGACTTGACCATCAGAATAGCAACGCTCATAACCAGAAGCTCAGGTTTCCTTTAAAGAGCTGGTTTATCAGGTAGACTTGAAGGGAAAGCAAAACAATAAGCCAAGCAAAACATATCTATTAGCTCATGGGATTCTGGAGAGGATCAGTCTGAGTCAGAGATGTGACTACTGTGCTCCCCTTCTGCGGCTACCTTTGGGTGTTACTCATCATACCTTCCTGCCAGCTAACCCTTGTTTTCCCTTTTCATAAGGCAAAAGTATTTAGAACCTAAAGAGCTCCAAGCCTTCCCCTGTTCCTGGTCCCTAACTAAAGACAGGTTTACCTCTGCATTTCTGAACTGGTTTTAACACTGTGTCACCAGCCTGCCTAGGGTGGGTGTCCATCTGTCTGTGTCTCTGTATCTTTCCTCTCTCTGATCTACTTCTCCTCCCACACCACCACTTCATTTTTCTTTCCTAGTTTGTTAGAGAGGACTTGAACCAATGGACAGAAAATGTCCCAACTCTTCATTTGCTCCGTGTGTGTCTCTGTCTTGTTCTGTCTCTTTTTCCCTTTCTCCATTCATTCTTCTCTCTTCTGTTTCTTCTACTTGGAGTGAACTCACAGAGGCTACACTGGAGGATGCTGCAGGGCTGGCCAGCTGGCCAGAAGTTCCCTGTGGTGCCTCTGCTCACTCAGCCCTCTCTACCCACCAGGTCCTGCTCCTAATCTTCCTAGTCTGTGCATGTCCTCTGTCCATCATGCTCACAATCAATTAGCTGCAGGCAGTCATGCTCTGTGGTTCTCTTTGTTCCCACAGATGTCATTTGAGTGATACTGTAAAGAGCCTACATGGAGAGAACAGGTCAATTGGGACATGATGATGGCTGAGGAAGGAGGTCATTTTTTTCTAGGCTATATATGAGCCTAGGAGCTGTGAAGCCATAGAAAGATATTGGTTCACCCTTGTAATCACCCTTGAACATGTGCTTGGTGATAGGATCAGGCCTATGGCACTCAGAGTCCTGTGATCATATGTCTCTCGTCTCACCCTATAATGTCCTTTGCTCTTCCAAGCACTACTCCCTCTAGCCTCCTAAGCCACCACAGCTACATCATGTGGGGACCGAGGGTGAGTGGCTGATATGTTGCTGTTTAGGAGATATTCAGCGGCAAGGCTGTCCAGAATCCACTGCCAGCTGAATGGATTTTATCTTGGGTGTCTTCTGCGTGACTCGTGTCTCTGGACAGTTTGCTTTATGACACCGGTATTTTATCTAGCGTTTATAGTTCTGAAGACTAAGGTATAGATTGGATTTGAGGGAGTGGAAAGGAGTAAGGAGATGCGATCCCAGGTTTCATTCCGTTTCCATGGTACCAGACACAGGACTTCTCGTTTCTCCTTGGCTCCAATGGAGGCACATGGAGCTTTGAGATTGAGCTATGGGAGGTGATATAGGTGCTGGTACCATCAGTAAGAGAGAGTTCAGAGAAGAAACAAGTTTGGAGTGGGGAAGATAACTTGTCTGGGTGTATATTCATTCAGTAACTATTAGCTACCTTCTACATGCCCAGCACTAAATAATCATACAAACTCACTATGGACTTTGCACTCTAGAATGGAAAGAAATGTGTGTGTGTGTGTGTGTTTGCACATACTGGAGCTTTGAACTCGAGGCTTCTAACTCAAGGTTTTTCCACTCAAGGCTGGTATTCTTCAACTTGAGCCACAGCTCCACTTCTGGCTTTTTGTTGGTCTATTAGAATTAAGAGTCTTAGGAACTTTTCTGCCTGGGCTGCCTTTGAATAGTAATCCTCAGATCTCAACCTCCTGAGTATCTAGGACTATAGGCATGAGCCACCAGAACCTATCTGGAAGACAAATGTGAGTAAATTATATACATGATAGGGCAAGAAAAAAGGGAATAGGGAGGTTTAGAAGGAAAGGGACATGATTGCAAGTTAAAATAGGGTAAGATTTGAACAAAGATACCATGGAGATTGGAGAGAAAGTCACAAAAGTAGCACATATGATGGCCCTGTGGTAGATTTCTGCCCAGTGTATGGAAAAGACAAAGACATGGAAATGGCCAAGAAGAGCAAACAGTATAGAGACAAGTAAGACATTGAGCCTGTTAAGAAAGGAGGAAGGTCCTATAGGGTCTTGTGAACCAGTGGAAGTAAACTTTAATTCATTCCATTAACCTTTAATGGAATGTGTCAAAGGCCATTGAGGGATTCTGAACAGGGGAGTGATATACTCCATAGGTGCACAAGGAAGGTCATTTGGCTGCTGTGTTGAGAACATTCTGAGGGATGGGAGGTAGAAGAGCATATGAGCATCAGCACAAGATAGAAGGTGAATGCAAATTCCAGGAAAGCGGATGATGAAAACATGGACAGGACTGGCAGAAGACCTGGCTAGAATTTGGACGCGAAGACACCTGGATGGTAAAGACCCTGGGTTGTTCCTTAGTACAGTCCACCTGGAGTTTGTTGATTGAAGAGAAGAAAATCCAGGATGTCATCAAGTTTTGTCTTCATGTGTGCTGAATAGGAGGCTCATTTGGAAAAGCCTGGGGTAGATGTGTGCTTCCTGTCAGTTATGTGGAATTTCATCTTGTATTCCTCACTGGTCTGGCAGTAGAAGCACATCCAGCCCAGGCCAGCACCCAGCATACAGTGACTGATAGCAGGTGGGGCCTGCAATTGCATTGGGACACAGGAACTTGATTCCCATGCAGACTGATTTTACATTTTCCCTGGCACCAGTTTTCTGGCCCAGACATAAGATGGCATCATCACAGTACGCGGTACCCTACTGTGTGCTTGGTATATGAAAGTGCACTGTGGTGGTTCCCTCCTATAAAGTGAGCATTTAAACATTCACATAGGAAGCAATATTAATTATTGCCCCAACTTTGTCTCCCATGTCCCTCTTTGTTTTTTTCATAATGCTTGTCAACACCTACAAACATTTTACTTATAGACTGATAATCTGTCTCCCATAAGAACCTACAGCCCAGGAAGGTAGAGGTTTGTGTCTTATTCCCAGGTACATGGGAAGTGCTAAATATAAGTGAACAATTGCTGCGACTCAACAATGTGCAGAAACAGGCTTGGCAAAAGGAAAATGTGACACTTTTATCATAAATACACTGTGCAATTAGCACAGTTCTGACTCCTCCCATAAGATTTTATTCAAGGCAAACATTGGAGATATTTTTTCTATTTGAATTTTTTTTTCAAAAAGAGGAACCCTGACAACCTAATTTAAGAGAATTTCCAGGTGCAGAATTGAGCAATGGCTGTTCATCTCCTAGCAACCTCACATAGGAACCGCTCCCCACATGGAAGAGGTAACGGTTTCCAGTGGGTGTGCAAAGTATCAGGGATGTGATGGTGATTAGGAGGAAGTATGACACTTCCTTCCAGTGATGGGGGGCCCAACACCTGGTATAGAGTCTCTTCCATTGTGTGGCTCCTTTGGAGTCTCATTTCCTCTATACAGGGAGAGGCTTGCCATCATCTTAGGGTAGATAGTTCCATGGTGGACCCAGTCTCTCTGTTGAAGCATTTTATGTTTATCAATTCCTCTACTTCTCAAGTCAACTTTATGAGACAGGGTTCTTTAAATGATCATTCAGAAAATAGAAGGAATGGTTCAAGTGCCTAGTAATACAACCCTCAAAAAAAATAAAGGGTTGGGAAGGTGGCTCAGTGGTAGAGTGCTTGCCTTGCATGCATGAGGCCCTGGGTTCAATTCCTCAGCACCACATAAGCAGAAAAAGCTGGAAATGGCACTGTGGCTCAAGTGGTAGAGCACTAGGCTTGAGCTGAAGAGCTGAGGGACAGTGTCCAGGCCCAGAGTTCAGGCCCCACAACAAAGAAAGAAAGAAAGAGAGAGTGAGAGAGAGAGAGAGAAAGAAAGAAAGAAAGAAGGGAGGGAGGGAGGTAAAGAGGGAAGAAAAGAAAGGAAAAGCAAAAGGAAAAGGAAAGTTTTAAGCCAGGCACTGTTGGCTCACATCTGGAATCCTAGCTACTCAGGAGGCTGAGATCTGAGGATCACAGTTCTTGAAGCCATTCCATGCAGAAAAAGACTGTGAGGCCATCTCTAATTAAAGAGCAAAAAGCTGAAGTGAAGGTGTCAGCCTTGAGTGGAAAAACTAAGCAAGAATGTGAGCCCATGAGTTCAAGCCCCACTATTGGAATGAAAAAATGGAAAAAGGAAAAGATGAAATCATCAGTGTTGGGTACAAAGTAGAGGTACAGTAGCTCTAAAATCTCTGTAGGGCTCGTGGAGAGGCACCATGGTGGTGCCTCCGTAGGGAGGTGGAAGTAAGAGGGGTGGGGGACCCGTCTGGATGCTTCATTTTCACTGGAGCATGTTTATTGTTGGGTGAAAGTAGCTGGAGATTCTTGGGAATTATGTAGACACCAAATCAACCCCTCCCTCAATCCCTTAATGACACTACGTCTGATTTTGGAAGAGAAGGGGGGCAGTTTCTAAGAAAGATCCAGCCCCAGTGATGAGCAAATTGGTCTCAAAGAAGGATAGAATGAGAAACTGAGGACAGAGCTTTCAGGGTGAGAGAATGAGAAGGAGGAGGGACCTGTGCAAAGGGAAAAGGAGAAAAAAGAAAGAATGGACAAGAAAAACCAAGGGATCAGGGGATGGAGTTTCCATTCAACAGGGCATGGTTGCATGGTGGTATGGTTGCATGATTGCATGGTTGCATGGTTTTGAATCACTTCCAGCTGCACCTCATTTGGTGAAGCTCCTCACTCCTCTTTGAGGCAGTCTGGAGAAACCAACATGGTGCTCATTTGACAAAAGAGGATTATTAGGGGTTAAGTGACTGCAAAGAAAGTGATCAGGAGATGGGAAGGAAGCTAGATTTTCCATTCCAAATTCAGTTCTCCTTTGCCAAGCACTAATGACAACAGATGACTCATTCTAAGAATCTGGCCTTGGGGATAGGAACATGGGACTCTTTCTGCAGAGGTGGCACTCACAGCCCCAGCAGCTGCAACTTCTATTCCAGAAATGCACACTGTTACTGTTACCAGGACTACTCCTGCTACAGCTAGAATCCAGTGCCTATGGTATGCCAGACATCATGCTAAGCATCTGTTTGAATGAATTTTCAGAACCCCTGGAGGTAGGAATTATTATCCTAATCTTGTAGATGAGGTAAGCTAGGTAGAAAAAAGGGGATTTAGAATTTGAAGGCAACTGTCTGATGAACATCAAAGCCATGTGTCTCAGACTCTCGCCACCTGAATCAACACATGGCGTTTGTTTTCATCATGCTCAATGATCATCTCTTTGAGGAGGGCAGGGTGTTCTCTAGGGGATTACAACTGCTTGCATAATGGAGCAGCTAGAATGGACTTTGGGAGTTTGGGGAGGAATATCTCCTCTTGTGTCTTTTAGACTGAGACCAGGTGGTTGAGATGCTCTGGGGAACAACCTGTTTTTCTATCAACTTCATGAAGTCATTCTGTAGACTTTTTTTCTTCCTGAGGAAGGACCTGAGAGTCTGCATTTCATTAAATTTCTAGGTATTATTGCTAGTGATATTTTTCTTTCATTCACATTTCAGGTAGTTGGGGTTTTATCCATGAGGCCCTTCTAGCCCAATTAGTCCATTTGAAAGTCGTAAGTAGGCCCCATTAAAATGTAGTCAAACTGGGCACAGTGGTTCATATGTATACTTCTAGATACTTGGGAGGCTGAGATCAGAAAGTTCGCAGTTCAGGACCAGCTCTGGAAAAATATTTGAAAGAGACTTCATTTCAACTAAAAAAAGGCTGGATGTCAGCCTGTCATCTCGGACACAGGAAGTTTAAATTGGATGATTGCAGTCCAGGTCAGCCCCAGAGAAAAGTGAGACCCCATTTGAAAATTAACCGAAGTGGATGTACAAAACTCTATGTTGAAAACAAACTTTACAACTTCGGAGGGGGTGGGTAGTTGTGGAGGGGGGAGGGAAGGGATGGTAAGGAGAAAACAAAGGAGAAGGCAACAATGCTCAATAGGAAATGTATTCATTACCTTGCTCATGTAACTGTAACCCCTCTGTATAATATTTTTACAATAAAAAATATACAAAAAAAGAAAATTAACTGAAGCAAAAAGGGCTATGAGGACAACTAGCAAATGTAAGGCTGTGAATTAAAAACCCAGAACCTACTATATATATATATAAATGTATGTGTCCTGAGATCTTACTGCATGATTAAAATGATTGATAAGATATAATGACAACAGGAGACGTTTATTTAGCTCTCATAATTTCACGGAACTTCACAACAACATGTAAAGCAAGCATTCATTTTTGCTCATTTTCAGATGAGGAAAGTGAAGGTTAGAGAGGTAGGCTCACCTAAACTTGTATGCAAGGTATGAATATAAAACTAACCTGTGACTGAAAGAACCAAGACTTGTGATATCCCAACCATTATTTCTCATAGAGATCGCATTGGAGAAATGAGTCATCTATACGTCATCCAGGACTATGTTGATGTGGATTCTTCTTATTAATAATCAAATAACAATAATGTGGAATTTGATGACATGGATAATTTGAAAGAATTTAAGAAGAGGTAATACTGTAAATCAGTATTTAACAAAAGCATCACACATAGCCAGATGCTGGAAGCTCACACCTGTAATATGAACTTCTCAGGAGGCTGAGATCTGAAGATTCATTTTGAAGCTAGCCTGGACAGACAAATCTGGAGGACTCTTAGCTCCAGTTAACCAGCAAAAATTCAGAAGTGGAGCAGTGGCCCAAGTGGGAGAGCACCAGCCTTGAGCAAAAATGCCAAACAAGAGTGCAAGGCCCTGAGTTCCAGCTCCAGTACTGTCAGAGAACAGTACCAGCAATGGCAAAAGGGTGGGATTGGAGAGGTGGGGGAGAAGGATCAAAGGGGTGACACTGAAAAACAGGCATTGTATGTATAAACCAATATGTTGAATTGAAACTTCTTTGTTCAATTAAATTACTAAAGATAATTTTTTAAAAAAAGAAGAAGAAAGGAAAGCAGCCACGCATCACATCTGTAGTAATGCCATGCAAATACTGGAATATGGAAACCTAATGAATATCCATTGAGGAAAAAAAGCCCATGGCATTAGAATGAAACAGAGAAACAATACTGTGTTGCTTGGCTTTGCTCCCTCCCCTTTGGGTTCCGAAAACAGAATTGAGACAACACCAAAGAGGGTGAGTTGTGCTGGAACAATGAATACACATTTCCAGCATCAGCTTGGTATCTTGTTAGCATTAACCTGATGCATTGCGAGTGAGCTGCAGTTACAACAGTAATTACAGTAAATAGAATCCATTTGGAATCCTCAAGCAAATATGAGCAAGGGAAGAAAGATGAGCTGAAAAAAAAATCCATTACCCTTTGGAAGTTGTGGAAGCTTCGGATGGCAGTGATTTCTACCGTGAATTGCATCTGACTAAGAAACAGCCATGCGAATGAATCTATCTCAGATCTCAAGTGTGTTTAGATGGTAAATAAAATGAATTACCTAACCATTCCAGCCAAGTGTAGTTTCCTGAAATATTTGTCTTGGTAATTTAGGGAGAATATTTAGGTAGAATTGGGAGGATGGCCTGTCTATTCTGCTTCCTGCCTCCAGCTATTGGGCTTTCTAAGTAAAATGAAATATAGCCATTCTAAAAGAATCGAAAGGAAGGGCCAAAGTGAAGAAGAATTTTTTTCTTCCAAAATTGGAGCTTGAACTCAGGGCTTCATACTTGCTAGGCAGGCATTCTAACATGTGAGTCATACTCCCAGCCCTTTTTGCCTTAGGTTATTTTTCAGTTACAATTTTGTGTTTTAGACCAGGGCTTGATTCAAACTTTCATCCTCCTACCTACTAAATAGCTGAGATTACAGGCACATGTTACCATGCCCAGTTCTTTTAATACTCTCAAAGTTGTCTGTACTTCTGAGGGTTTGTTAAAGCAAAATCATTTTCAAAGCCTCTTCCTCCCAAAGGAAGTCTATGATGATTTGCCACTTGGTGCCCTTTCTGTCAGTGTTCATGGACTCTGTGCCTAAAATTTTCAGAGCTCAGATGGGGCAGCGGTGTGAAAATGAGGTCTCCTGGTAGGCTTGGGTCTTTCTCATTCCTCAACTCTGCCTTTTGCCCTCCTTTTCTGCTTGTATCCTGAATGCATGCTCAGGTCAGTCCCCTTTCTTTGGCTTTCTGAATTCTGTCTCCAGAAAGATATCTCTTCACTCAGTATTATTTTACTAAAGCTCTGAGCAGTCTCCACGACTGTCATATAAGAAGTGATTTTTTCTTTTAAAGCTCCGGGCTACTCTGGGAAATTGGAGACTTAGGTGAGATGGGTGGGTTTTCATGTGTGCATCACTTGTTCCACAAAATATTTATTTGTGCCTATGCAGGGATAGGCACCTCTGCTAGATCTGGGGGTACCTGAGGCTCATTTCCTCATGTGAAATCCAGGATGCATTATGGATAGATTGCTTTAGACTAGGAAGAAAAGGCTGACAACTGAAAAAGAGAAACAAGAAAAGCAGAATCTCTGGGGAGTGTGTAGGTGCACCTATGTGTTTTTGCTATCGACAGGGTTGCCCACCCACCACCCAGACGACCTAGGTCCTGACAAAACCATGCATCCACCTAGGAGAGCTGCTGTACCTCAACTGTCCTGCTTCTCACACCTCCCCTTCTCCAAAGCACCACAGGTAGCTGAACTTGGATATCTTGTTGATTGGGTGCTAGAACAAGAGTTAATTAGTATTGGTAATGGTCTCATTAGTTTTTCAGAATGCAATACAGATGGGAAAATAATGCTCTGGTTTTCCATCTAATTTTTCTCTTCTTTTTCAAATTTAGCTATGCTACCCTCAAGAAGTATCTTCTTGAAATATCATGAGCATTTGTATGGACTTCTTTCCCTCCTTTCCTTCCTTCCTTCCTTCCTTTCTTCCTTCCTTTCTTCCTTCCTTCCTTCCTTCCTCCCTTCCTCCCTTCCTCCCTTCCTCCCTTCCTTCCTTCCTCCCTTCCTCCCTTCCTTCCTAATTTCTTTACTTCTTTACTTTACCAAGGCTTGAACTCAGGGTTTGGGTGCTGTCCCTTAGTTTTCTCCTTCAAGCCTAGTGCTGTACCACTTGAGCCACAGCAATTCTACTTCTGGCTTTATGCTGCTTGATTGGAGATAAGAGTCTAAAGGAGGACTGGGAAGGTGCCTCAGTGGTAGAGCGCTTGCCTTGCATGCCTGAGGTCCTGGGTTTGATTCCTCAGCACCACATAAGCAAAAAGAAAAAAGCCAGAAGTGGCACTGTGGCTCAAATGGTAGAGCGTTAGCCTTGAGCCGAAGAGCTGAGAGACAGCACCTAGGCCCAGAGTTCAGGCCCCACAACCGGACTCCCCCACCCCCCAAAAAAAAGAGTCTAAAGGACTCTCATCACTTGGTCTGGCTTCAAACTGCAATCCTCATATCTCAGCCTCCTGAGCAGCTAGGATCACAGGTGTGAGCCACCAGCTCTCAAGTCAAGGATATTTTTATCAAGCATTTCAATTCTAAATACCTATTAGCTGTTTTACATGGACTACCATGCTCCATTGAGTACTTAGGAATAATTATTTGCCATTCCTACTTTCCAGGTGGAAAACTGAGATTCTGAGAGCTGAAGGTCAGCTTGTGGACCCAGCAGGCCTAGGTTGAGACCCAGTCCTAACCTCTACCATTTGGGAAACCATTGGCGAATGGTATCTGTGCCTCTGTGTTCCCATTTCTAAAGTCAGATGGCTTCAGATACCTGTTTTATAAGGAATCATAAGGAGAAATTCACATGCATTCCTAGAAAGCCACCTACTCCAATGCCAGGGAAAGAGCACATGTTAAACCCTATCCACTATTTTACCCAGGAACCAGTTTCAGGACACTCCCCACCCCTTCCTCCTCCTCCTCTGCTCATCTCCCAAGCCATTCACACTAAGCATGGACCACTGAGATGCAGGCTTTAGAGATGCGCGTGTCAGCTGCATGTGCCAGGCATGGAAAGCCTGACGCCCCACAAGACAGGACCACCACACTATTGAGACTGAAGTCTGATGAGCTAGGGAAATGAAGTGGGAGGGACTCTGTTTTCAAACATGCACAGACATCCCCCAAAGGCCCCTTTCAGGCCAAGGACAGGAAGGGAAGTATCATGTTTATGCAAAGCTGCAGAGCTACAGGGGCACAGGCAGGGGGAAGGGGACTGTCACCACACACAGACCAGCTGAAGGTAATTAGCCAGATTGGAATCCATGGGACCCCAGGCTGGCAGCCTGATCTCAGAGCAGAGCTTCTCAGTCTTGCCCGTGCTTTGTAATCACCTGGGAGGGGTGTTGACAGATGCCAGCGACGGGGTCCCACTGCTGGAGGCCAAGATCACTGGGTTTGGCATGCACCCTGGGCACTGGGAACTGAAAACTCCCCAAGGAAGTTTTGTACACAGTAAGGACTGAGAGTTCCTGGCCTAGATGGTTGGCTGGGAGCCCCTTGGACTTTCAGCTTCTCTCTGATGGAAAGGCCAGATGATGCCTCATACTCACCACCTTGCTGTTTTCCACTCACCCAACCTCTTCCTCTACCTGTCCTTCCTCCTGTCCACCACAGTCCAGCTTCCAGATCTTACAGGGCCCTGAGGCCTTTCAATGGAACCTTCTGTGGCTCATGAGGCTTGCTCTCCTGTGGGCTTTGCTCAGCTCCTATGAACTACCTTGAAGCCTTCCTCTCACTTTGACAATCAAAGGCTAGGGAAACCCTGCATCCCTCCCATAAAGACCTCTCCCATATCTGCTCTGGTGCCTCCTCACTTGGACAAACCTCTATATTACTTTGGAAAATGGCCAGACCCTTTGTAATGGGTACAATATAAAGGGATTCCACAGCTTTGTGTGTGGTCCAGAGAGGACAAGGGCAGGTCACAGATCCCCAGTGCTTTTCACACACATTCTCATTTGTCCACCTACCCAGGACTCCCCTGACTGTGAGGTTATTGTATCCATTTCACAGATGAAGGAATTGAGGTTTAGGGAAAGTATATTTGTGGGAACATACCCACAGGCATCTGGGCTTCTGAGTTTGGGGCTGCTTGTGCTTTACCATATCACCCACCAGGAAAGCTCCAAGTGTACTAAGTGCTTTGTGTTATTGTTACAACTAACTTTGTTTATTAAAAATTAAGATTCCAGTGGTAGACATCCCATGTTCTAAAGTCAACCATCTATCAGGGTTCACTGACCAAAAACAGTTCCTGGCCGGGATGAGAAAGGCCTCAGGTGAGATGTTTTCCTTATTTTACAGTTGTTGGAGCTCTGGTAAACCAGACCTAGAGTTAAGTGCTAGAGATGCAGAAACAATCCAGCTTCTACCCCATGACCCTACTTTTCTGGTAGAAGAGACCAATACTTAAATATACATTGCTATATAGAATATGCTGGGTGGAAGTTCTAGCTCTATCATAGAGGGCAGGTGAGACTTTCTTTCGTTATAACTTGTTTAATCTCATGTTCTAGGTTTTTCATCTTTAAAATAATACATAAATGATATATGACCAACAGCACCACCAACAGTGATAAGATTAAACGCATTAATTCATGCATTGTGCTGGAATAGGCGTGGCATATGGAAGGCTCTTGGGGAAAAAAAGTCAGGAGCATAGTGTTTTAAAAAGTAACAAAGAGGACATAATATCTATTCTTACTGTTGCTATCACACCTGCTGGCAAACCAGGGGCCTTAAAACAACACAAATGTATTCTCTTATGGCTCCTGAAGTCCACCATTAGTCTCATTGGAGCACTGTTGTGTTGGCAGAGTCTGTTTCTCTCAGAAGCATCTAGAGGCTGCCTGTAATCCTTGGGTTGTAACCCCTCCAGAGCCTCCCTACAACCTCTTACATTTCACTTCTCCCGCTACTAGCACTGAGTCTCCTCCCCTTCCCTCAGGGACCCTTGTAACTATGGGAGACTCACCTAGAATAATCTCCCCGTGTCCAATTCCTTAATCACATCTGCAACATTTCCAGGTAAGGTAAAGCAGTTACTGGTTCTAGAGATCAGAATAGGGGCATGGATGCTGGAGGTCAAGGAGGCCTTCCTGAGGAGTTACATTTCAGCTGGTTCTTGAAGAGTAAGTGGGAGTTTGCCAAACTGTCAAGCAGGAGAGGGTCGGAGCCTAGATGGAGCAGAAACACAGGGCATGGAAGGAAAGCCTTTGGTGATCAGGGCCAAGTAAAAAGCTGTTATCGGTGGGGTGGGCGGGTGTGAAGTGTGGAATGACGGGTGTGAAGGCCTTTTATGTGGTGACACAGAGCTAGCATGCCGGGCATGGCAGCAGCTGCTGGAGTTGTCTCTGTAACATGACATCCGGTTCAGAGAATCCAACATTCCAGGCTGGCTCTGTCTAGCCAGCCTCAAGGCTATCATGTTCCAACAGGCTGTATGTCTGTCTGGCCGTCAGGAGCTGGTAGTCCCCAGGGCTCCTGCAGTTGTCTCCATTGCACTACTTTCTCCACCAGCCCCCAAACTGTAACTTAAGAGCTCCCCAGACTCCCCCCATCACCCTGTCTCCCCAGGCTGTGGAGACACAGAACAGAGAGACTCAGCCCCAGCCATGGAGGAAAAGATGCAACGCCCATTTATTGGAAGCCATTTTCCTCCTCCCTATCTTCCGGAGAGGTAGCCCAGCAAAGCGACATTCCTGCAGAAATAATTTTTCAATTTCTTATAATAGGACATAAAAGTCGGCCCAGGGAAATTGATTCCGTTCGGAGCTCCCTTTGTAGGACACTTTATCTTCCATTGCGGCCTCTGTATTTCAGCAATTTCTAAAGCCCGAGGAAGTCGCATTTAATTTTTTTTTTCTTTCTTTCTTTCTTTTTTTTTTTTCCTTTTGGCCACCCTGGCAGAATGCTTTTGTAGCTCAGTTGAATGTCTCTGCTGACCTGTCACTTCCTCCTGCTGCTGCCTACGGGCCCCTCAGGCCAACAACAGCTCCTTAGCTTCCACACAGGGTCCCCTCTGCTCTCCCAACACAGGATGGTTTCTTCAGTTTTTCTCATGTTTTGCTCTTTCTCCCCTTTCCTCTTCCTTTCTCCCCCCTCTTTTGTTTTTGATGTTGCCCCCCTCCTCCCCTCTTCACTATCTTTGCTGGTTCTTTTCTCTTTCTTTCCACTCCACAGCTCTGCCTGAGGTTCTAGCTCTCACTTAACAACCATGTAAGCCAGGTTACTCAGCCTTTCCGCCTCAGCTTCTTGGGTAAGAACATGCACACCAATCTAAATAGCCCGAATCCCATCGTGAACCCCAGGGAGAGAGGGATGCACATCTCTCAGGGAGCGAGGGCTAAGCCTGCAGCTCACAAGAGCCCATGAACTTGACTCTGGCTCGTGGAAAGAGCAAGATGCAGTACCCCTCCTAACCTGTTCTCTATGATATTTTACAAAAGCAAGCACTTACATTTACAAGGACTTTTGTGACCCGTGAATGCCTTGAATGAGGCAGAGCAGGAGTCTGGGTTTGCTCTTTAGATGATGGATCCAAGGCTCAAAAGATGTGAGTGATCCATCTGGCATTACTCAACTGGTACAGGGCACCTGTGTCTCACCCCATACAGCCTGGTGTTCTTTCTCAATGGATTGTGGGGTGCAGTATAAGATGACAGGCCAACTCTACTCTCTTGGTGGCCTTTTGTGCTCCTGTCCTTGCAGTGGTAGTCTAGGGAAAAACTAGATTGTGCTAGATCTTTCCAGAACACAGAGACTCCACTCACTATATAACTGTACCATGTGGGGGCTGGAGAGGAAGTTTTCAGCCTAACTCACATCCCACTCTAAGGCTCTGCTGCCCCACAGTGAATCTGACATGCACACTGTCCTTCAACTCATGAAACCTGAGGATGTTCACATGATGTTCTCAAGTATGTGTGGATCTTAGCAGGATAACATTTCCCATCACTGAGGAAACTAAGACTCAGCAAATGGTGCTTGCCTAAGGTTGGGTTGAAAGTGGAACCTAGGTCTGATCAAAGCCTCTAGACCTTGTGGCCTCAGGAATGCCTAGTCAGTGATCGAGGTCATTCAGCAAACGTGGAATTCTAGACTTCTTTTTTTTTTTTTAAATAACACTGGGGTTTGAGCTGAGGGTCTCACATTTCTACAGTTTGGTGACAGAAGGCAGATCTTCCGGTTTTCGCCTCAATCCTCCTACCTACAATTCCCACATAGTTTGGCTGACAGGTAGGATACCTCAGTAGTTTTTGCTTAGGCTGGCTTCAAATTGAAATCCCGCTATCTCCCACACCAAAACCCCAAGGCCTTGAGCCAGGGCCCTGGGAAAAGAAGACAAGTCAGCTTCAAGTCAACTTTCCACCAACATGGATGTCTTATAAGAGAAGGTTAGGCTGCAGCAGGTCCCTTGGGTAATTTGGACAGGGACAGAGGTCACTTGTTGGAGATGCTAAGGGGGGAATTCCAACCAGGTGGGAGGCTGCTGTCTGGGTGGCAATTCCATTCCAAGGATTAGATGGCCCTCTTATTTCCCAGTGCTGACCGGAGGCTGAACCTAAGCTGACAACAGCTGTTGTTCACAAACAGTTCCCAAGAGAGAAGGAATGGGAAATTGCTCCAGAAGAATGTGGAAACCCCAGAGAAGCAGCCCATCCCACTGCCTGTCGGGGGAGACGGCCACTTCCCAGTTCTTTCACTTTCTGGTTCTTATTATGATTGAGAAGGCCTAGGACTGACTGGTGGGTCTGGACAATCCACAGGTGACAGTCACGAGCTAGCTCTTTATGGGACAAGTCCCCACCTCTGTTGCCATCAGCTGTGACCCCATGGAGGCATAGTCACACATAGGATGGACACAAAGGACATTTTCTCTTAAAAAGAGATGTTGGCACAGTCACCATAAAACATGGTGATATACCTGCTTTTCCTGGGCTAGCTTAATCCCAGAGTACCTAGCAGGCTGACTTCCTGTATATGGTAAGGATTTATTAAGTGATTTCTGTTTCCAGAAGGCATGGGTGAATTGTGAAGCTCTGGGTAGATGGGAGATATGAGATGCCCCATAGGTACTAACCAAACTTAAAACATTGTTAAAAGGCTGCTTACGCTAGCTTTAGTCCAATTACTTTACTCAGAAACGATTCGCTTGGTAGTCTCCTGGTTCTCTCAACCATTGTCTTTCTCTGGGGTCTTAGGAAACTGTGGCTTGAATATGGATTTCTCCATATTTCCATGCTGTGTTGCTGAGTGGAGCTAGGTCTGGGCCTTGGAAATTATAGTTTGTCTCATCCTGCTGAGCACAACAGCAGTTCAAACGGGCCAATCCTAACACCTGGGGGCCTTTCAGGCTGCCAGCCAGCAGGAGTGACAGGCAGCTAGCAGGCTGTGTCTGCCTTCTAATGTCCCAGAGAGAGGGCCGAAAGATGGAGAGAATCTCAAACATGTGGCATCCCTCATGGACCCAGATCTTTACTTATTGAATGGTCAAGGCAACATTATCAAGTGGGTATTATAATCCCCATTTTACAGATGGAAGTAAGGAAGTTTAGAAAGATAAAGTAATTTGCTTGAAGGAAAACAAGTAGAAGCTCTCTGGGCTCCTCTGTACATTGCATTAAAAATTCATAAGCCTGTCACTGGCCAATTCTTTCTGGATACCTAGAGTGCTATTTTCTCCAGACCAGAGACTTCGCCTGAGTGTGTGTGTCTCCACCCTAGGCTCTCTTAGTCATACCATAAGCACCCACAGTGAAAGACTTGGGCAAGCAAACCTCATGAGTGTGGTCTGTCCCCCTCTGCTTAGGGATACTGAGGGATACTGCCATACTTCAGATGCGAGCACATCTATCAAGTTCTATGCTCTGTCAACCATCTGTAGGCTCCATCCTGACTTCAAACTTTTCCCTGCCTCCTAAACTGGATTAGAAATCATGCAAACATGCTGGCAGCTGTCTCAGGCAGGAGGTGAAGATACAGCCATTTTTCTTGGTTTGTGTCTTCCTTGCAATGCTAATCAACCTGCCTTGTAGCAAACTAGTGGTTTCTTAGCAACATCAAGTGATGTAGCAGGATGGCATCTATTTTGAATTTTCCTGAAGTGACCCATTGACTCTCTTTGAGTGTGGTAGCTATTGCTTAGATAAGTGGCCTTGCTGGTAGGGGTCTACTGCAGAGCCTGCCTGAACTGCATCCCCGTCCTGAATATGAAGTCCTTCATTTTCTCATCGATCTGTGCACTGATTATATCCCGTTCCCTGATCATTATGACCCACAGTGTCACTGGCATTTCTAGAGGAAATTTCTAGAGCTTCCTGACCTAGGGAAGCTGATAATCTAGCAGGAAAGATAGGTTCACCAATCCTGGAATAAATGCAATCAACAAGGCAGGAAGAAAAAAAATCAAGGCTGAAGTTTACAGGAATGTTTTTCCAAGGAGCTGAAGGTTGAGCTAGACTTTGAAATACCAATGAGTTCTGTAGATAGAGAGAATAACAACACATGTGTGGAAGGTACAGCATAAGGCAATACCCTAAAGGCATAAAAGAAGCAAAGGGAAAAGTGTGATATTGCTGACTGATCTAAACATCTTTCCCTGGGGATATTAGTGGGTATTGTCGGGACAAGGGATTCTGTCTCAAAATAAGACATCTGGGCTTAAAGTGCATCGGTTCTCTTTATGTCTGGACTTCTTAATGGTATGCAAGATGCCGGTCTTCATTGTGATTTTTCAAGATCTTAAAATGGTTTACAGCATCACATAGACTGACTGACTTCTCTGGAGGCCAGGAACATCTTTTAGGAATAGGATTCCTTGCTCCTACCTTGGAAAAACTGATTTATTGAGTAGAGTTGTTTCTTGGTGATGGTTCAAGATAGTGTGGGCCGGTTCCCAAGGAGCCTCTGGCAGCCTGGCATAGAGATGGGTCCCCAGAAGGGGATGGTCCCAGGGGCGGGTTCAGCTGGGACCCATGATGGGAAGTGTTTGGTTCAGAGAGTAGGCAGGCCAGAGAGTAGAGCCTGGACCTGGAGTCTAGGCTGGGGGCTTTTGGAGAAGTTAGCTTCTGTGACCTTCTGGGAGGTGTGTATGCAAGTGTCCTCTGTCACCTGAAGTAGATCAGGGGATACATACCATAACCCAGCATAATCATATTTAAAGGCACTGTTAGGAACCTTCAGAATGGCCTGCGTTGGCCTGTAGTGGCTTTCTATCAGGACCGTGTATAAGCTGCCTGGGGTTCTCCTGTTCCCTCACATTTCTGTATTTATAGGCAGCTGGAAGCTGCTATCTGGTTCTCATGCTTGTTTCTGTTAGGCTGTCATTCTGTTTACTCTCTGTGGCAAGCCCACTTAGGTAGTCAGTGGTGTTTGCCTGCATGGCATTCATGTGCTTAGGGAGTCGAGATGACTTAGATGGATCATTCTTTGAGCTGAGAAAGGCAGAAAATGTCGCCAGGATATTGGATCAAAGAGTAGTCCAAAGCTATAGTTCTTTCCAAGGAAGGGGAAATTTATCTGGTACAAATGTGAAATGCTGCAAGACTAAAGAAAGTTTGGCAGTCAGACAACCATGAGCCTGTCTCTCAGATCCGTAGCTTACTGGCTGGATGATTGTGGACAAGTCATTTAACCTTTTGGAGCCTTAATTTGTCTTGTTGGAAAATGCAAATAATAATAGAATATTTAAAATAGTTATGAAATATTTAGCACTAAAAGTTAGCTCTATAGATTTAAAGGGCAGTTTCAATTTTCTTGGGTCTTCCAACCCAATATCTAAGAACAGACATGGTTTAGTAGCAGCAGCTGTGAAAACAATTTTCACGGTTTCGGTTGAAAAGTTGCTATGGGAAAGCAGCCAGAAAGGCTGATATGAGCATAGGCTCCATCAATAAAAGTAGAGATTGCTAAATCAGGGAGGAGTCACTTCCAGCCACATGCGTGTCCAGGCTCTGTTCAAAGATCAGCCTCCATTCTGGGTAATGGAGTTGTTGACACATGTTGACACATGTTCATTCTAAGTCAGTAGAAGAGAAAGGTTTGGTAACTGAGGACATAGCCTATGAAAGAGCTTCAGGATTTTTCTTTCCCCATGAAATAAAGCTGAGGGAAAATGGAATGGTAGAGGGGAAATGTGTGTCCTTCAGTGCTCAGAGCACTGTGTGGCACATAGTAGGATCTCAATAAGCACTTTTTAGAGTGGAAGGTGGAGGGGTATGTGGATGGTTGGATGGATGGATGGATGGATGGATGGATGGATGGATGGATGGATGGATGGACAGATGGGCCATGAGACCAAGCAGGTCTTGTTTTGAATCCTCTGTCCCTCATATACCAATTTTTACTTTGGAGATGGTTCTCAACCTCCTGAATTACTGTCTGGCTGTTGGATAGACATAGGGAAGCCTAGCTTGCTGTAGTACTCCTCCACAGGTTTGGAAAGAAATTGCACGTTGAATGCAAACCCTGAACTTCCTACCTTGGTGAAATTCTTTGTTCTGGTGCCATATACACCATTGGTGGTTGGCAAAGCCTAAAATATGGAAGAGAACCAGGCATACCTCCAGAGTTCCAGAATGGAACAGGAAAGGAGAAGATATATGAAGAATTCTTATAAATTAGAGTAAATCCACCTTTTTCATAGATTTGTTACATGTGATTCTGACCAAGCCAATAAATAAAAAAGAGCAAAAGAAGTTTCTAAATTTCCCTAACCTTAATTGTGTGAAAAAACATTTCCCTAAAAGCAAATCATACCCACCCCACCCCCCACAACAAAGTAAAGCTTATGGTAATCCTCTCACACCAAAAGGAAATTTTTAGATTTGTTGAAAGGTCCCATGTCTTTAGCAGAAATTGGGTAGCATTATGGGAAAGAAGAGCCAAGCATCCACAGGACAGTGCTCAACTCTATTCATGCTAGCATCCATAGATTTCTTGCATGGTCGTCTCCTGAAAACCATGGATCTGAGGACCCCAAAGGGTTCTTGTATAAAGCAACTGGCTACAAGAAGCTAGCTACCAGGTAGATTTCGGTAGGCTAGCATAACGTTGACCTTTTTGAGGGGATAAGGATGAGTTTCATACAAAAAGAGCAGGTTGTTCAGTGTACTTTGAAGATAGGATGGAAAATGAGAGATGAGGGCCTCATTTTTACCTGGCTACAGGGAGCTCTAACACATGTTCCTCCAGTTTGCAATCCTCTCTTCTACTCCTAATTGCCAACTTATCATTTTGGTTTGGGACCGGAAAGCCATTTAGTTGTTGAACTCAGCTCTCCAAGGTAAGTTCTAGGGTCTCCTTCTATAGTGTGGAAGTAAACTTCTCATCCACTGGAGACACTAGAAAGGTAGCTCCAAGTGGTAAATAAGGGCTTGCTTGGCTTTTGGCATCAGGCTACCTTGGGTCACATTCCAGTTGTGTACTACTGAGCTCATGAGTTTCTTAATCCCTCTGCTCTCAGTTTCTTCCTCTTAAAAAAATGGGGCTAGTTATCGAGGCTACTTTATACATTGTAGGAGTTCCAAATTTGTGCCTGACATTGAGGGAATAGTTGGCAAATGCATTTGTCATTCGCAAAGTATCCTTCTGACACTCAAACCAGGGTCTCCTTAAGCAGTCAGGATTTATGCTGTGGTGTACCTGGGTTTCAAGTAATGAGTGCCAAACAAAGAGTCCTTTCCATGTGAGTAGTGGAGGCTGCTGGAGCTGGTCATGTGGCAAGGCAGGGCTGCTGCTTAGAGCTGCCTTGTTAGCCGGGAGGGCCACAGCTGAGCTCCATAGCCCTGCCAGGCTCCCTGTCCTGTGGTTACAGGAAGTGCCATGATTTACCAGGGCCATTAGGCTCCATTTGGCATCCGACAATTTATAGCCTTCCCAGGGTGAGAGGGAACTAATGTGTCACTTACATTTGTGTAACATTTAGACATGAGCTGATGAGATTTTTCCCTCTCTCTTGTTTTTTTTTTTTCTTTGCTCCTTTTTTTTCCCCTTTCTCTTCCTGCTTGGTCTACTTTACACTGTGTGCAGCTAGGGCATGCCTTCCCAGAGAGGCAGAAGATGTAACAGAGTCGGTCCCCATGCTTTCCAAAGCTACCGTCTAAGACCCCTCGGAAGTGAAGATTCCATTGGGCCCCCAGGTTCCAGATGAGAAAACAGAGGATCAGGCAGCTTAAGTGAGCTACTACTAATGAAAGGTTATATAGATCCTGAGTTGTCAAAGCAGAACAGAGCCTAAATTTGGGATTTTAAACGGTAAGGACTAAACTCCAACACTTCTGTTGGACTGAGGAAGAAATATTGGTCATGCAAGCAAAGAGCTTAAAAACAATATCCACGTATCAGTCAGGGACCGTTCATCTTGCGTGCAGTAGGGGAACTTGCTGGCTATTGTGCTAGGTACAATCGCAGGTCTGGCAGAAAAACCTCCTCCTGTTCTAATTCACTTTTTCTCAGCTCTGCAAGCGGAGCTCTTATGCTTTGGGGAGACCTTTTATTTTTCCCCTTCTTCCTTTGCTGGGAGTGGGAAAGATCGGGTTCTAATTTTTGCCTGAGTTTCCACATTCCTCCCATTGATTCTTCTGTCTTGTGGGTCAGAGCCCCATGTGGATCTTCTGTCCCTGATAGGAATGCTGAAACTGGCCATGGGCCTTCAAGCTGGAGTGGCCCCAGCAGCTGAGAACTCTTGTCTGAATGCCTGGGGCTGTTTGAGTCCTATCCGAAGGAGTTTAGATGTTGCTCAGCTGCTCCAAGCTTCATTTCCTCATCTGTCAAATGAGGAAGTGATGTGAGGATTGGTGTGGCAGCAATGCGTATACACCCTGAGTTCTTCGCTTGGAAGCTGTTATTTCCCACTCTGTTTTCATGGCTATCCTTGCAGGGAGTTCACTCTGCTGTTCCATTCTATAGGCAAGAAAATTGATGCCACTTATTGTTCTTGTCCTCATTGTTAAGTCACTGTGTCTAGGCACCAGGATGAGTGTTGAGCCTCAGGAAAAGAAGGCCTGGCTCAGTTCTCAAGGAGCCTTGAACTTAGAACATATGCTCTTGCCCTTTTGGGAACCTTAAATCCAGGGAATGAACAGAGGCCGGGGGTTCAGGAAGTAGCTATTCCATTCTTCTCATCACTTAAGTACATACCCTAGGAGTCATTCTCAGTACCCTCTCCAACCCTCCCTCGCTGCCCTTGTCCTCAATCCATGGTGAATTGCTAGGCTAACACCTATCATGTCTACCCTCACACTAGCTTGTCGGAGTTATCTGCACACAACTTTTCAAGTTCTACACTTAGTGTGTCACACAGACAACTTGACATCGACCATAGTATGGTGTTTATACTATGGGGATTGGCAAACAGGATTCACTTTCCTCTAGCCAGTCATGAAACATTTACCAACACAGTTGCCTGAATCTTTCCACTTGCCTTTGTTTCTACTTCTGCCGTTTTAGCCCAACCCATTTCTAAGTCTGTTAGCAGGCTTTATCCAGCCTTCCTGTTCCAAACTTCAAGATAGCTGGAGAGAACCTTAAAAAAAAATACAAACCAATTCTGATTGCTCCTTCATTCAAAACCTGTGGCTTCTAAGAGTCATGAGGCTCAAATCCCATCTCCTTGCTCTGGCCTCACTCCTGTCAGCTTCTGATCTCAGCCCCTTTCCCTGCTTGCTCTCCTCTGACAGCCAGGCTTCTCCCTGTGATTGGAAAAGCTTCCTGCCTGGACTCTGCAGGTCTCCCCTTCTGCTGGGTGTACTCTGCCTTTCGCCCCACCCCCTGCCCCACCCTCCCCTTGCACGGTGGTTCTCCCTAGTTAGCTGTGTCTTTTGTCAAGTGCTACCTCCTCTAGGAGTCTTCCTTGACTGCCATCCCAAGGTGGAGATGTTCTCCTGTTTCCCTAGCCCTCCCTGCCCAAAGTCACTTCCTGCTCCTACCTTGTTCTCCTTCCCTGTGTACAAACAAAAGCTCTAGCTTCTTAGCAGAGAGGTTAGATTGTTACATGCATGGGAGCTATTTGATGAATAAATGAAAGTCTCGCTTCTGCAAGCGGAAGTGCTCCTGAGAAGTTCTCTTCCACCACTGCTGACTAGGGCACTGCCTCAGTTTCTCCAGATCCTTAGGGCATCAGGCTGTACCTTGAAGAAATACCCCTTGTTCCTAGTCTTGTGCCCACCGTGCTGGTAGTTCCAACTTGGAGATGGTGGGATAAAAGTCTAGATGCTGCAAGGGGAAAGGAGAGATGCACTGAAGGGGAAATACAAATGTTCCTCTAATTAAGCCTGCCACTTGCTCAGAATCCCCCATGGCCTTTGAGAAGCTTGGCGTCTCCTGAATGGTGCCAGATGGTTCATTTCAGTGAGGCCAGTTGGGATGGTTTGCTGCCTGGCTGGAGGGCCAGTTTGGTATGGACAATGATTTTTCTTATGGGAAATACTGTGATTTCAAAACAGTCTCTAGAGTGAATCTAGGTTTGGGCTGTATCAGCCACTGAGCACTTGGCAACCTAAGTTTCTTCTGTGATATAGGGCTCTTTGCATATCTTGCAGCATGCTATTTCTATGACCAAATGCAATAACATATATAAAAATAATTAACATAGTAATTGTAACCCCTCTGTACAGTATTTTCACAATAAAAAAATAATTAACATAGAATATAGCCCATAGTAAGTGCTCAATAAATGATATCTTCCTCTACTTTTTCTAATGTATATGACACAAGTTGTAGAAGATGATTTCTCATTATATATACCACTGCTGTTTGTTTGAATCCTCACATTCTGTCAACCTCAACTCTATCCACTGTACCTGGACAAGGCTTCCTGCACAGGTCCTTGTAGATGTAGCAGGATGCCACGTGGACCCTAGAGGGATTGTTATCTGAGGAATAAGAAGCCATTCCCATGAAGACAGGGAACTTTTCCTGGAGTCGATTGGGCAGTGACACCCACTGGGGAAAGAGATTCTGTCCTTTCATGGGCTTGGTTTTCTGAGCCTCTCTAGCTGTGAGTTAAACAAAGTCCCTCTCCCCAGACTGAGGAGCAAGAACAAGAGGGCTAGTGACCAGCAAACAGTCACTGGAGGTCAAGACTCACCACTCTCTGCTTAGTATTGCTTAGCTATTAAGAAGTTGTTGACCTTTGCACCACTGTAGGCCAATCAGCTAGATGGAAACACTTAGAACCTGAACTCCTGAGTTCTTCAGCACTTTCCTATTTCAGTGGCATTTAAAAGACAGTAGTGGAATTTCCTCTCTATAACACGCTTCCCTCACTATAACACTGGTGCTGCCAGGATTTGGCTGGCTAGGCTCAGATTCCTTTCCCCAAACTGTCTTTTCTTCCTTTTCTCTACCTTTACTTCTGTTGGTTTCTTGAGTGGGACACAGAATCCCACCCCTACCCCCTGAAAATATCTTCATTTCCAAATCTGGTTCTTTCTTGTTTAGATATATGGGTGATTGTAAACTGTACACCTCACCAAGACTCAGTCTTCTAAGATATAGGATGGGAATGATCATGAAACTCAGCTTACAAGACTGCATAACTTTCAGTGAATGTTAGAGTTTAACGTGAATTGAATGAGCTAATTAATATGGATGGGTTTCATAAAGCATTTTGTGGTGGTGATGACGTGAATTGATACATTGTAAAATTGTTCCTTTCCGATACTCTTTGCTATTGGCCCTAAACTTTCATTTATAGCCAAGGAGTGAAATGAAGGATAATTGACTTGTAGACCTTCCTCATTGATTCCAATTAAACTTCACTATGGTCTGGCAGTGAAATCCTTGCCCCTGTCTCGATCATAGTATTTTATTTCTGTAGAAATACAGTATCCATTAAAATGATCTCTTTCTGTGGCACTTAAAATTGTCAACAGAGACTCTGCTTCACCTTCTGGCTGACTTCTATAACCTCACTTGGCCACGACTTCGGTGGTTGGGGTGGGGGGATGTCTCAGTGTTTGGGAAGATTAATGTTTTGTTTTAAGTATTGGGACCTGAGTATAATTTGGTTCTGAGCAACTCCTATCCATTATTGAATATTTGTTGTGATCAGAGCCCTCAATGGAAGAAAACAGGCCACGCCGGGCGCTGGTGGCTCACACCTGTAATCCTAGCTACTCAGGAGGCTGAGATCTGAGGATCGCGGTTCAAAGCCAGCCCGGGCAGGAGACACCGTGAGACTCCTATCTCCAATAACCACCAGAAAAACCGGAAGTGGTACTATAGCTCAAGTGGTAGAGCGCTCGCCTTGAGCTGAAGAGCTGAGGGACAGCGCTCAGGCCCAGAGTTCAAGTCCCACTGCCGACCAAAAAAAAGAAAAGAAAACAGGCCACTACTTCTATGGAACTTATAGGTTGCTTTATTCATTACTTGTTTCCTAATTTAATGGTAAATAGATACCAAAAGCTCCTGTGTGCCTATCCTTGGGACAAGGCAGCCACACACAGACCTAGATAGCTCCCCGGGGAAGGAGTGTTTGGTTAATAAGGCAGGCAGCCTTGAATACCACCAAAGTCAGGAACTGAGAGAAGATCTGGGCAGTGATGGGCACTGAATGGGAAATGAGTGTGGGGCCTCATTGCTTCAAGGCGGAATGTTGAGCTTTTGCTAGAAGAGGGTCTGTTTGCACATCTCCTCCTGGCCTGTGGCTGCTACCAAAAAATCCAGCCTGAATCTGAGGAAAAGCTAAGAAACATACATTCTGTCATAGAACACAATAAAGGCTATGAATAGCACATGAACCAAGTTCTGTGGGATTTCAGCGGTTAGGGAGGCTCCACTGGCTTAGGGAGTCCAGATTGGCTTGGAGGAAAGGAAGCCGGTTGGAAGATGACATGGACATTCTAGGTTTGATACACAGGGACAGGGCAGCTGTGGCCATGAGCAAAGACATAACAGAGGAAAGATCACTGGGCTAACCTTGATTGCTTTCCTAGGCTGGATGATGCCTAACAAAATGGAAGTCAGCTGGGTGGCAGTGGCTCATGCCTCAAATGCAAGCTATTCAGGAGGTTGAGATCCAGAGGATCACAGTTCAATGCCAGCCTGGGAAAAAGAGTCCATGAGACTGTCTCAAAAAACACACAGAAAACGAACAAACAAAAAACCAGGCTGGAGAAGTGACTTAAGTGGTAGAGTACCAGATTAGCAAGTGGAAGATCCTAAATTTAATTCTATTATTGCCAGGACCCTCCGTGTATACCCATAAGCTTTTGTTGCATTCTTCAGGTAGAGGAGCCCAAAGAAGATTGTTGAGCCAAGTTCTACTTTCAAGAGGTGAGACTTTGGAAAACAAAAACAAAAAGCTTGTTGATTGAACTATATTAGGAAGATTCCTTCCCTACAATATGTTCCTGGGATAAGGCACATTTCCTCTCTGATGGTTAATAATAGGCACACAGCCCAGAGTAGGGATAGGAGAAACTCACAGAGACTGGAGCAGAGACATGCTTAATGACTTCACAAAGTAGTTCACTTTCCTAATTTTCACATTGCTCTCTTGGCCCTTCTTACCTCTGTGAAAATATCCTGCTGGAGCAGGTTTCTCCAGCTCCCTTGAGGCCAATGGGAGCTGGGGAGTACAGAGTCCCTTCCACTGGGGGGCTGTGGAGCCATGTGGGAAGGCTTGAAGAGCTGGTAGAAAGCCAGTGATCTGTCTACATCTTTGCCCCGGTGAATTGGGAAGTCATGACAGTAATCTCTCTTCATAGAGTACTTTCCTGGTACTGGGTAGTATGATCTCAGTACTTTGTCTTTTTTCTTTTTTTGAGATAGGTGTCATTGTGTTGTTTAACCTGGTTTCCCACAGAACTATGTTCTGGACTCTCCCTTTTCTGAGTGTTTCCTCTGACAGAGATGGCTGCACCAGAAAGTAGCAGTGTCACCTTCTCAGAATAGAATTAAAGGCATCAGCCCTAGCACAGAGTTTTTAGAGAAACAGAATCATCAATTACCTCATCTATCTCTATCTTATCTATCATCTCTCTGCATCTATGTGGGTACCCATATCTATAATGTATGCATAGGCATATAGATATGTATTTGTATGATATGTATCTTGAGAAAGGAGAATGGGCTCATGTGATTGTAGGGACCATCAAGTCCAAGGTCAGTAGAGCAGGCTTAGCAGCCTGGAACCTCAGGCAGGGTTGTGTGTTGAATCTAGAGGCAGGGTTAAATTACAGACTATTTGGGGGGAAACCTCAGTCTTTTCTCTTCAGGCGTTCCATGGATTGGATGAGGTATGAATGGAGGAGTTCCACCCATTTTGTGGGCAGTAATCAGCTTGAATTAAAGTCAAGAGTTTAGCCAAGTTGACGCATAAAAGCAACCTCCATGGTTCTGTGTCCTAAAGGGATGCCTTTCTTAGGAAATTCTAGGGCCTAGAAGAGGCTCAGGCCCAGAGAATCATCACTAGATAGGTATCCAGAGAGTAGACCAGTGTTTCTGAGGAACAGCCTGGTCTTATTGTGCTAGAATGGAAAGGGTACTACACAGATAGCAAGATGTTTGGTTTATTTATTTGTTTATTCATTTGCCCATCTAGCTATTTGGCCTCCTCTGTGATGATTATATACTGTCTTGGATTAGGCCTTCTAGAACTAAAAGTAAGAAAGTACTTTTAGGACAATGTAATTCTATTATCAAAAAATTTTGAGGAACCTCCATACTGCTTTCCAAAGTGGTTGAACAAGTTTATACTCCCACCAACAATGTAGTAAGGTTGCCTTCTGTCCACATCCCCTCCAGCATCTGTTGTTATTAGAGTTCTTGATTATAGCCATTCTAACTGGGGTGAGGTGGTATCTCAGTGTTGTTTTGATTTGCATTTCTTTTATGACTGAAGAGGTTGAGCATTTCTTCATGTGTCTATTGGCCATCCTTCTTTCCTCTTCAGAGAAGTTTCTCTTTAAGTCTTTAGCCCACTTTTTTCATTGTTGGCATACAGAAAAGCCATTATGGAGGTTCCTTAAAAGACTCCACATAGAGCTCCCCTATGACCCAGCAACCCCACTTTTGGGCATTTACCCAAATGATCCCAAACAAGACCATACTAAAGCTACCAGCACAACTATGTTTATTGCAGCATTATTTACCATAGCTAAGATATGGAACCAACCCAGATGCCCCTCAGTAGATGAATGGATCAAGAAAATGTGGTATATATACACAATGGAATTCTATGCCTCCATCAGAAAGAATGACATTGCCCCATTTGTTAGGAAATAGAAAGACTTGGAAAAAATTATATTAAGTGAAGTAAGCCAGGTCCAAAGAAACATAGGTCCCATGGTTTCCCTTATTTGCAATAACCAGTGTATGTCTGAGTCAAGCAGAAAAGGTCAGATAAGTTGATGTTAGGGAAATGAACCCCAAGATAAGGATTCAAATGTTTTTTTTTCTTTCATGCAACTGTTTCTAACATATTTATAAGGTGATTTCTTTGTCGCATTGTATGTCCCTCCCCCCTGGTATAATCCTTGCTTTCACTGTATTTGCTATTGGTATAATTTGTGGAGGGGAAGAGAAAAGACAAATCGTTTAAATAGGAATACAGGTGGACCCATTGCAACAATGAGATGTACAAGTCATTAAGTCAAAAAATGAACTTTACAACTTTGGGGGGGCAGGGAGGATTGGGTAGGGGGGTGGGGGTATGGGAAGGGATGGGAAGGGGAAACAAAGGAGGAAGCAACAATGCTTGATAAGAAATGTACTCATTATCTTGCCCATGTAATTGTAACCCCTCTGTACAGCATTTTCACCATAAAAAAAATTTCTAGTGGCACTGTGGCTCAAGTGGTAGAGCGCTTGCCTTGAGCTGAAGAGCTGAGGGACAGCGCCCAGGCCCAGAGTTCAAGCCCCATGACTGACCAAAAACAAACAAACAAACAAAAATTTCTACCATGAGATGTGTAGAATATGGATTGGTGGTCATGATGGGAGAGTGAAAGCCTGTCATTATCATTACAGCCCAGGGCATTTCCATCCTCCCAGGTTCTTAGAACCCTCTGAAAATCTAATCCTAGCTAAGCTTGGGGCTCTCCCCTAATGAGTGATCACCCCACCAGACACACCAGATATGGGGGGACAGAGACCAGGTTAAAGCCCCTCTTCATGACTATTCTTAGAGAAATTTTATTTCTAATCCATGTTAAGAACAAATATGCCTCTCTAGAGTAGTTGGTTTTCTCTTGTAAACAAGAATCTGTAATGGCAGTAAGGTCTCCTTGTTCCTATAAGCTGCTAGGAAGTATGCAGTTATTACTGAGGTCTGCTTGTGAAGGGAATTTACCTAATGCAGAGCTCAGGTTTTGTTACTGCCATGGTTTATTTATTCCCTCTCCTTTTTTTCATCAACTACTTTATGCCACATTGGTGTTTGTGGTCGTGGGTGGCTCTTTTGTTATGTTTTGTTTTCTTTTGCTTTACTTTTTTTTTGGATGGGGTTTGGCATCCATTTTTCCTGTTTGAATACTTTCCTCTTTTTGGACAACAGGCAGAGTGTAATGAGAAAAACTGAGAGCAATAATGAGTCGTATGGCACAGAACATTAATGGCACCAGGAGACCACTGCCACAAGCTAGGGTAGAGGCTGAGCCACATCATCTGTGAGACCCACTATGAAGTTAAAACAGACTCTCTGCTTCAAAAGCTAAGAATTTAAGCACTGCCACAACACTGCATTGAACTAAGCCTGTAAGCATGTGGCCTTCGGCAGCTAGGTAGATCCTCTGGCCATGAACTCAGCCCCAATTTGAAAGGAGGCTTAGCCAGGCACCAGTAGTTCACACCTGTAATCCTAGCTGTATTCATGGAGGCTAAGATCTGTGGAACATAGTTCAAAGCCAGCCCACACAGGAAAGTCCATGAGATTCTTATGTCCAGCTAATGACCAAAAAGCCAGAAGTAGAGCTGTGGCTCAAGTAATAGAGCACCAGCCTTGAACAAAAACGAAAGGGGTAGAACAATGTCCAGGCTCTTAGTTCAAGCCCCTGTACTGGAACAGAATGAAAAAACAAAAAAACAAGGCTTCCCATATCAGCCTGGCATTTTGACAGACAGAAGGAAGGGTGGTACTGTACTCCAGAGCAGAGCAGTGGGACACCTGGGCAAGAGGATATTGTTAGGAGGGGGATTCAGAATAGATGATGCAGGAAAGTCAGGTTGAGGCTGGGTCCCTTATCAGCTATGCCTGTGACCAGTTTGCTTTTTTAAAAAAAAATTTAAACCAATTTCCCCTCCTACAAGTTAACACTAATCTCACATTGACTTCCAGGCCCATTGGGTCTTATTTAACCACCTAGACCACCATCATCTTCCTGCTCCATCTGCCCTTTGCTCCTCCCTCCTGTAGCCTAGTATTCCCGCAATGCACCAGCATAGGCCAAGACAGTGTGGTTCATGTGAAATGTGTGTACAGGTCTTTTAATACCTCCAGCTCCTGGCAGACCCCAAAGCAGCTTCTGAGATGCAGAAGGCTCTGGGACCCACTTTACACTCAGCATCCTGCAAGCTTCGTGAGACTTTGAGACATCAATAGGCTCTGAATTTCTGTCAGCCCCTTCAGCACATTCCAAATGGTCTCCCCCTCCCTCCACTCCCCCCCCCGCCTTTTTTTTTTGTCATTCCCTGTTTGTATAGAAAATCATCACGGGAGCCTGTGACAAGTTGTTTGAACTCAGACAGATTGCCTGTTTCCTCCTGGCGACGGCTGCCTCTTTCCTTGCCAGCAAAAAATTGGGTAGTTAACCCCCTTCTCCTCCCTGCATTTTCTTGCTGCTCCTTTACATCACCTTCCCTGATAAATCATTTGGGACATCATGCCATCAACAGCGTTGCCATAAACCCTCTCTCCAGATCCATAAACGAGATCGTGCTCTGAGGAGAAGCGTTAAGCAGCAATTTGGGAAGTGTTTGGGGCTGTTTATTTGCCTGGGAATGTAGCAGCCAGGGCAGTGGGGATGGGGATGCCTGTGTGTGGAGCTCGAAAGCCATCTTCTTCTCTGCTCAGAGTACACACCCTACTTGGTTTATTCTAGCATCCAGGATACCTGGTACATCTAGGTTGAATAGGACAGTATAAGACCTCTGGTCCGAGCCCATCGCTGTCCTCCTGGGGAAAGTGAGACCCAGAAATGTTTAGGGACTTGTCTAAGGTTATACAGCCAAGGAGTAAGTAGCAAGCTACCTCTCAAGCCAGGTCTTCTTTTACTCCTGACATAATCAGGTGAAAATTCTTAGCCATATATCTCTGAGGAAGTCTCTTGGCTTCAGGGAGCCTCCTTTTCTTTATCTATGAACTGTAAATACTACTCTTTTTTCTGAGTTTGCTGAGAGAAATATTTACTTAGAGAAGTCTAACTTCATGCTTAGCCACATGGCCTTGGGCAGGTTGTATAACCTATCTGAACCTAAGTCTCCTCATTCCTAAAAGAAGGGCTGTTAGGGAGGATTTAAAAACCAGAGTTTCAAGCCAGCGTCTACTGGCTTACACCACAGTGTATGTCCTAGCTACTCAGGAGGCTCAGTTCTGAGGATTCCAGTTCAAAGACTGTCAGGGCAGGAAAGTCTCTTATCTCTGATTAACCAACAAAAGCTTGAGATGAAGCTGTGGTTCAGTTTGTAGAATGCCAGCCTTGAGCACAAAAGCTAAGGGACAGTGCTCAGGCCCTGAATTCAAACCCAGTACTATCATTTTAAAAAAATCACTGAATTTTAACAGCGCTTGAACATTTCAACCACTATGTAAATGTTAGCTATCGTTATTATTAGTACTGAATAAACCCTTAGTAATTTTTTTTCCTGTATGCAGAGTTGCATTGTGGCTAGAATAAGTGTTCTAGGTATGCATAAACATGAATTTAAAACATGACTGGGCCATTTCTTGGTAGTGTAAGCCTGAGTGAGCTCCTGAAATATCTGAGCGTTAGTACCCACATCCCAACAGTGGGGTAACAGGAATTATCTCTCAAAGAGTTGCTTGTCAGAACTGAAATTACACGTGCCATGTCACTCATACTACAATATTTGTCATGGTTATCAGCATTTTCATTACAGGCTTTTATTTGCCTGATTGTAAAGTAAGCAACCTCTAGCCTGAGAGCTGGGGAGTCTGCTCTACACCTTGTTTGTTGCAAATAGGAGCCATTGCCTGCAATTCAGATAGTTTGCATCATGCTATTCTATCTTGTCATTCCTCGCTATAGAGGTATGATGAAAAAGCAACTAACACCACAGCCCAGGGATCACCGTGAAGTTGATGACTGGGATCTGAGCATTTAAACACCGAGTGTCAGCACTTACATTCAGTTGCCATCCTGAGTGTGTTACCTAGAGTAGCAGGCTGTAGAAGTGGGCTGTTGTCTGCCTATGCACTCTGAACCTTACCTGCCACACCTTGGACTCTATTCTTCCTGACTTCCAGGACCCTCCACCGCAGCAGAAGGTAGGTTGGAAATAATAGCTGGGGTGAATTAAACTGCAGGCCTATTGATCATGAGAGGAGCACACATCTTGTCACACCAAAGGTCACCCGCAGTAGACCAGGGCTGTAGGGACAAAGCTTCAAGATGGAGCAGGATAACCTGTACTATTCAGTGTGCACAGTAGAGAATTGGATGATTACTACTGCAATGAGTGTGCTCTGCACACCTTTGTAATACAGATATACTCTGCCCTTCTCGTACTAGGTACCTGTTTTGGTTGCATCGCTTGCCCCTTCCTGTTCTTTGGATAAAAGAAAAGGTCTTGCTGTCAGTTAACATATGGATAGATACCCAGACAGATAGATACAGATATAGATATAGATAACTTAATGTCAGGTTGCGCATCGCTGGAAGTCTCTTTGGAATGCTCCAAATTGTCCATTAGATGGAACAGGTTAAATTGCACGTATGTACTTTCTTTTCTGTTTGTTGACAAAGATGGTGATTTTCTATGAATACAGTTGACTTTTGTGGAAGTATTGGGATTTGAACTCAGAATGGGTATGGTTGGGTCGGCAGGTATTTTATCACTTGAGTCATGCCCCCAACTCCTTCCCTTTTTTGCTTTAGTTAATTTTTTTGATAGGATCTGATGGTTTGCCTGGGATTGGCCTCAGAACAAGATCAGTGTGGACCCCTGCACAGCTGGGATTGCAGGTGCACCACCATGCCTGGCTTTTAATTGAGATAAATTGAGATTAATTGAGATAAATTTTTATCTCAATTTTTAGATAAAATTTTATCTCAACTTTGAGCTAGGCTCAAAGTGTTATCTTCTGGATCTCTGCTTCCCAAAGGGCTGGGATTACAGGCATGGTGTCTGGACTTTGTATCAAACAATTGCAGATTTTAGTTGACACCTAGACAAAAGAAAGAAGCATGGATATTCATTTAAACGCTTGGGTCCCTTTAGTTTCTAGATGCAGAAGTCTGGGCAAGTCTTCTGAAATCTGCAACTCAGAGCAGACTATCTCTTCTCTCTTTTGACTTTACAAATGAGTTTTTCTCAAAGAATAACAGAGGGCCATAAGCCAGTAAAACCACTGATTTATTATATCAGGGTAATGTCCTTGTTGGAGGGATAGTGATTTGGAGTCTAACACTTCAACATGGCTACTTACTGCTCTGTGATCCTGGGAAAGTTGCTGAATCTACCTGAGCCTGTTTTTCCATCTGTGAAAGGGAAATGACATCACTCTATTGGAGTTACAGTCAAGAAATACCAAGGAGCAACAGTGTGTGCCAGGAATCCCAACTGCGCAGGAGGCAGAGGTAGAAAGAACACAGTTGGTCAACCCTGGGAAAAACACATGACACCCTGTCTAATTACACAATAAAAAAGCAGCAGAGGCCTAGGGGCTTGTTTCAAGTAGTAGAGGGCCTACCTAGCAAACAAACACCCTGAGTTCAAATGCTAAGACTGTTAGAAAAGAAAAAGAAAATCAGCCAGGTGTCAGTGATCAAAACAAATCCTAGCTAAGAGGCTAAGAGCTGAGGATTGCTGTTTGAAGTCAGTCTGTGAGACTAGTTAGTAACTCCAATTACCGAGCGAAAGGCTAGAAGCAGAGCTGTGGCTCAAGTGATTGAGCACCAGCCTTGAGTGAAAAAAGCTAAGAAGTAGGGCTCAGACACTGAATTCAGGCCCTAGTACTACCGCGTATGTGCACACACTCACACACACACACACACGCGCGCGCGCGCGCGCGAGTGCATATATATGCATACATGCAGAGTTTTGGGCTCTGTCTGGTAGGCACTGAAGTGCTGCCAGCATTACTGATACTCTCACTGGATGGGCTTTGAGACTGAAGCAATAATTTTTTTTTGTCACAAGAAGCCACCCAGCTTCAGCTCAATCACCTCTTTTCTTCAGCAGGGTAAAGGTCCTGTGGAGGTCTGAGCACCACAAGAACCGATGGTTAATTATTTAAGGATTCTGTAAGCTAGTTATTAAACACAGCCATTATTAAAAATTAAGTGATATAAACTTACATATAAATAAATAATGCAAAAAAACACAAAGTGGGAATAAATATTCCACAGCACCACTTGATTCTTTTATCACGTGATCCCCAAAGGCCTAACCTCATCCACACCTGTTTTGCTTTGCGGCTTCAGAACTATTGGATATTTGTTTGCCTTCATCTCTGCCAGCTCCATCTTGAGTGATTTTACTTTGGTAGCTTGGAATCAGCCATGATAAGAACCCACAAACATGAACAATATGGACTTTAAATCTGTTAAGTTAGTTTTCAATCTGAAGGGCCAGTTGTTAACTACTTACCAGCGCATCTTTGGGCGAAATTCACTTTTTTTCCTACAGAACTTGAGATTGAACTCAGGGCTTCACTCTTAGGAAGCAGGGATTCCTCACTTGAGCCATACCATCAGTCTTTTTTGCTGTAGTTTATTTTTCAAACAGGATCTCTGTTTTTTTGCCCAGCTAGCCTTAGTCCATAATTCTCCAACCTTTGCCTCTCTCATAGTTTGAGTGACACATGTATGCCAGCTTGAAACTCACTATTTCATAAGCTTAGCTATTTCACTGTTAGATAATGGCTGATAGTGAGGAAATCTTTTATCATATCGAGCTGAAATGTGTCTCCTTCCAGTCTGAATTCTGGCTCGAATTCTAAGTGAAACTGTATTTCACTGGTAAGTTAAATACCATGGTTTACGACAATGTTTTGGAACTTTTTTGTATCCCCCATTACCAGACTGTGGAATACCCTTAGCCTGGAGGATGCTATTGTTGGGTTTATTTGCCTGTCTGCATTTAGAGCAGGATTTTTTTAAATGACACTGCTCAGATCAGACTATTTCCTTCCTAAGATCAACCAGCTTAGAAATGTTTAAACTGTGCTATGAGAAAATCTAGACTTCCAAGCTAAGTTTTGCTTTAATTTCCCCATTATGAGTATATGCTGTTTTTGAAAATCATTGACTGAGTAGAAGAGTAGTGGGCATTATTTAGGGCCCCTGTGGGAAGCCAGTTCTCTTTCTGTAGACTGTTCTCTGTGAATGACCATCCACCCACTCAAGAAAATCCCTTCAGAGCCATGAGGCACTGGAGGGAAATGTCAGCCCACCCAGATGCCAGTCCCAGAGAGATGAAAGTGAAAAGTTCATAAAAGAACCAGAAAACTGTGGGAGAGGTTATTGTGAGATGCTAGGACTTTTGAAACTGAGACAGAAAGGCAGTTGAACAAGTTGACCTCTTGACAACTTGATTGGAGTTTTAGGGTTGCCTATGCTGAAATGAGTATCTGATTGTGTCATTTTGAAGAGCTGTGTTACTTTACACAGGTCATTAGATTCTTCTGATTTTCAGTTTTTACCATATCTGAAAAGAGAGATTGTAATATTTACTCCATTGCTTATCAAGTGTGGTAAATAAGTTCAAGAAAGGGAAACCTTGGAATACTGAGTTACCAGAAAAGGTTAGCTACCCTATTGGTCACATCAAGCATCATGCTGACTTTGACTTAGGGTTCTAACAGACTTAAAATAATGCTTTAAAAATTCAGATAGTGCTGAGCCCTGGTGGCTCATGCCCATAATCCTAGCTATTCAAGAGGATGAGATCTGAGGATTGCAGTTTGAAGCCAGCCCAGGCAGGAAAGCCTGTGGCACTCTTATCTCCAATTAAATATATAAACAAACAAAATGTGCCATAAGTAGAGCTGCATCTCAAGAGATAGAGCACTAGCCTTGAGCATAAAAGCTCAGGGACAGGATCCAGGCCCAGAGTTCAAGCCCCAGGACTGGCAAAAAGAAAAAAGAAAAATCAGATAGCCCTTTGTACATCACTTTTTAAATAACAATACAAAAATTAAAAATACCAACTTTATTGTAAATACAAATACATTAAAAATAAAAAATATGGAATAAACTCAAAAAATCAGGTAGCCTATCTGCATGAAAAAATTGTCTTTCATAATTTTCAGGTTTCTATTTCTTGATCTTTTACATTTCTAATGTATTTTATTTTTTTCTTCAGTTTTTACGTGAAGGGGTTTCAACTTAACACATTAGCACAATGAATCTTAAATTTATTTTAAATATAAAGTGTTTTAAATACTTTATTTTTTATGCTTTAAATATTTTTATTATCGTTAAGTGGTTGTATAAAGGAATTTCCATTCCACGAAACAGTTTATGAATACAGTGCATCTTGATCAATCTTACTCTTTTCAACATTCTTATGCACTGTTCCCAACCCAGCCCTTCCCTTCCTTTTCTGAATATTTAGATATGTATTGCTTCTGTGAAATGTAAGGTATTTATTTTAAACAGAAGGCAACTGCCCAAGTGAATTTTGAGGTAGCTTGTTACACAGAAGATTCTGATCTTAATTCTGCCGTTTTGTATGATAACCATGTGGATTGGGTCCATGGCATTGTGTCTCCCTTAGAACTAAAGCCACATAGGTAAAGCCATGTGTGAATGTCCCACACCTCCCCCCATGTAGAACACTCCAAAGTGGAGATTGAGCTCACTATTTTATAAACTCTACCAGCCTTGAAGAAAATTATTTGAAAAGTCATTTTTTGTCATCTTCCATTAGACACCAATTTCCTAGGCAAAATGGAATGTAGGATACTGTTGTATAAATGAAATAACAGCCATGTGGCAGGAGGTTAATAACTCTCACTGCCCAGTTCTGAAAGGAAGAAAAATCACAGTGTCACTTCTACTCTCGACATTTTGTTCTGTCGCCCATGACGTAAGTGATGTATCTTTGTGCATTTTAAACAGGCCTCCATTTATTTCTTTCCAAAGTTCTCCTGAGTTGGGTGTCTACATTTTGCGGGTTGAAGATGAGCAGGAAGAAACCTAAGTAATCTAGCTGCAAGGAGGAGCTATTGTCTATGAACAGAGCACATCTCTATCCTTTGCCTGCATCAACCTCTCTGGGGCCCACGACAGTACACTATCAGGAATGACAAGCAATTCTCTAGTGTGTAAAATCAACTGTGCATGCAAGAACATAACTTTGCTACAATATCTGTCCTCAGGGTGGGTTAAAAAGGCCACAAAATTTTAGTGAAATTGAAAGGAGAATCAAGAGCACTTCAAAGTAACTCTATACACATAGCTATTGAGCCTTTGCAAAGCACACCTATACATATTCTCCTTCGGCCTCAGTGTATGAATGTCTAGAGTTGTATATAATTTATCATGTCCCTGTGTGTGTGTGTGTGTGTGTGTGTGTGTGTGTGTGTGTGTAATCATCAGTATGATTACATATAGATTTATAGGCACATTTTAGTTACCACAAATGAGGGAAATGATGCTGCTTATGTTTCTTTGGTTATGGCTTACTTGGCTTAATATAATTTTTTCCAAGTCTTTTTATTTCCTTACAAATAGTACAATATCATTCTTTCTGATGGATGAGTAGAATTCCATTGTGTATATATACCACATTTTCTTGATCCATTTGTCCACTGAGGGACATCTGGGTTGATTCCATATCTTGGCCATGGTAAACAATACTGCAATGAACATATAAAATAATATTTTATGAAATGAATTCCAAGGAAAGGAAAGAAGAGACTTTTAGTTGCCATTGTTACTGTTTTTGTTTTCCTTTCCTTTTGTTTTGTTAGCTTGTTCATATCTGGGACAGTAAGGGGGCACAGAAAAAGTGGAACAAGGGTGAACAAATACAACAGTGTACTCACTAGACACTATGTGGGAAATGAACTGTACATCTTATGGGTGGGGATGGGAGGGAAACACTGGAAGAGAGCAAGGGAAGGGGAGACATGGTTCAAAAAAGAATTGTATTCATGACCTGATTCATAGAACTGTAACCGCTCTGTATATCAATTCTACAGTAACAATGAAAACCAAGTAACTCTGGACAGCTTCACTCAACTGCAGTTCCTTCTGCTCTGCTAAGTGTGCCGGCTTGCCCATGCAAATATCCCGTTAGCCCAATGCATTCTTACACAGCTTACACACTTTCTGTCATTTGGTACTCAAGCTAGGTTGGCCTTTGCTTCTTTTGCAGCAGTGAGTGATACTGTGAGTGATACTTCATTTGTTTTCCCCCTTCCTACTGCTCTCTCAGTTGCAAACATCTCCAGAAGACCCAGGCTCACCTTCTCATTTCTTCTCAATCCATTGATAGCCTTTTCTCCTGCTATATTTTTCCTCACCTGACTAGAATCTGGGGGAGATATTGGCAAGGAATCAGCAGTGTTCCAGATGCCAGAAAAAAAAGAACAAATAGGCATGTCCTCCATTGTTTAAAATGTAATTTGTGGTAATAAATACATTCAGATCCTGCTTGGGATATTCATATATTTAATAACAACACTCTTACCACATAGATGGAACTCTGGCATTTTGTATCCTTTTCTGTTCTATCTCATTCTTTTCTCTCAAAATGCTATTTCTGGTGGATTAAGTTGGTTTCCTAACTCATGAAGAGGATATAGCCTACAGTTTGAATATTCTGCATCTGGGACATAAATATGCTCAGGGGTCACCTGGGGATATTGACAGGTGACAGATTCTGGGGTAGAGCCCATAATTCTTCATGGGATACAGATGGTGCTTAGTTAGGGTCTAACACCATGAGCACCCTGGTTCTCCAGTATGGGTGTTGTTCAGCACCACAGACAGAGCATACCCATGGTTCTCCCAACCCACCTCCCCCCATTCCCAAATAGCCATGTCTGAGTAGCCTTAAATATGTGGCATTAGAACCTTCCAGAAGCTTCTTGGCAAAATGAAATATTCTCTCATTCCCTTTCTCCTCTCTTCCTCTTTCCTTCCTTTCTCCCCTCTTTTTCCCTAAGAGCAAGACCTCCTGGTCTTGAAGGGTAAGGCTTAGACCAGGGCCCCAAGCAAGCACTCTGACAGTGCCCCCTGTGTTCAGTCTGCTTTCCGGGATGTTCTGCCTATGGGAATCAGCCCTCCTGACTGTTCTGGTTCACTCCAGTTCCTGCCTGGTGACTCACTGGGCCTCAGCCTTTATTTGGGGTCTCTCAGTAAAGGCTCAGAATGCCCTTCCTTCTCTCAGATCCTGCTCCCATGCTACAGCTTAAATAACAAGGCCTTTGTCTGTGTCCTGGTCCCCTTTGTACATCTCTGTTGGAATCCTAAGCATATGCTATTAAAAATATCTCTGTGTTTATGTCCTCCCTCAAATAGGCCAATCGTTCTTAGACCTGGCCATGTTAGAAATCCCTGGGGAGCTTCTACAAAATACAAATACACATACTTCACCTCAGACCAATTAAACCAGAATCTCTGGGCACGAAGCCTGGCATTGGTATTTTGAAAGTTCCCTAAGTGGCTGCAATTACACCTTGAGCTCCAGGAGGCTGTGGCTCGTCTTAGTTACCTTTTCTTCTCTACTTCTTTTTCCCCCTTCATCTTCCCCTTCCTCCTCCTCCTCTTCTTCCTCCTCTTCTTTAAAACCCTCCCACACACCTTCCACAGCATCCTGAGTTCCCACTAAGTGAATAAGTAATGAATGTAACCAGCTGATCTTCCCTTAACACCTGATCTATGGAGAAAGGAAAGGCTCCCCTTTGATGATGAATTGTTGCCTTAGATTTACAACAGACTTGTCAGCAGATTTTATCATAGTCTAGAGAGGAACAAAGGCTTAGAGAGGTTGAATTTTTGGTCAAGTCTCCACTGGGAGTGGCAAAGCCACTGGTCTGTGCTTGATTCAAGGTGGTGGGAACTAGTGGTATTAGGCTTCTTAGAACCTTTTATTAAGGGGGACACAGAACTACAGGTAAGCTCAATCCAGCTCTATCCACCATTAGCTTTCCTAGTTTTAGGGGTCAGGGGAATATAATTCTTATTAGTATAGTATTAACATAAAATCAATAATAGTACTCTCTCCCAAGTGCCTTTTGTGTGTCAGGTCTATGCTTAGTGATGACAGTCACCCCTCAGTATCCACAGGGTATGGGCTACAGGACCCTAAAATCCGGAGATGCTGAAGTCCTTAATATAAAACAATATTGTGTGTACAGAAAAACTATACATATCTTCACATATACTTTAAATCATCTTTAGATTACTTATAAAACCTAGTACAATATAAATACTACGTAAATCACTATTGCACTGTATTGTTTAGGAAATAGAAGAAAAATAGTCTCTGTGTGTTTTTATAGATGCATTTTTCCCACAAGTGTTTCCCATCTATTGTTGATTGAATCCTCTGATAGTGAACCTGGGATTCAGAAGCCCAGCTGCCCTATTCATTGCCTTTATTATCCACTTGAGTTTCAAGGTGACCCCAAGAAGAAGGCATGATTATTCCTACCTGACCAATAAGGAAATGAGGCTTAGAGAGCTTCGGAAGTGGCGGCTGCAAGGTTACTGTCTAAAAGTGGCTGAATCAGATTAGAACTCAGGCCTTCCTGGCTATAAATCCCATTTTCCTTATCACTGTGCTCATTCTGCATCTGCAAAATACCATCAAATGATTATCTCATTAGATCCTCAGAGCTCAGCAGGGACAGGATAGAATGACTGGAATTGCATTTCAGGCTGCAGAGTGGAGGAGGGATGACTGCAGGGATTGGCCACTTGGGAGAAGAGAACATAAATGGCATCTCTATAGACCAGAAGGGCTTCTCCTTGAAAGTGCAAGTGGTTCAGCTATTCCTACTTTCTCCCTCCCCCAGAATGCCTAGCACTCTTGGTATCCCTCCCAAGTCAGTGAGGGAGGCAGGTCCCAGGCAGGGCCATCATCACTCTGCCTGCTTGTGAAAGGACACAGAAGATCCTCTGTTGTGGCCACCAGAGCTCCACGATGATAGATGGAGGGCCATTTGTGGAGCCCAAAGCAATCATTCATGGAAGACAATGGCCCGCTGGGACCCAACACATTGAGAGAAGAGCATGAAGCAGACAGAAGCAGGATTATTTGAGACAAAGTGAAAAGAAATTTGTTAGGAATCTGATTTCCTAAACCTTGAAATCAGCAGGAATGAAGGTCTGTCTGTGAAAGAGTTATTAACATGCATTTAAAGCTGAGGCAAGTGTGCCGGCTTCCTGGTGTTCATTACCAGCAAACATTGGAAATGATTGTGTTGGATTTAGCAGAGGATTATCCTTTGGACAGCATTGCATGGGGTATAGTTTGGTAGAGAGGGAGGGCTTGGTGCCTATCACTTACTGTGCTTTAGAGGGAAGAACCAGGGTGGGCAGATCTCAGAAACATCAGTAGGAGTTTTCTTTGTCTGTCTAGGGTTCTGGTCCCTATGCGCAAAAGAAATGGATTAATTTCACTTGACTGGCCTGGGAATTATAACGAGAATCACCAGTGGATCCCCATTTTGAGGGAAAGTGAATGTTGCGTGTATGAGTCTGATGTACACAGTCACAAAGATAGCCAACTGAGGGAACTACAGCCTGGGGTCAACTTCCTTATTTTCTGGATGGGAGTCAGGCACACGAACTAATTCTTCCTGACAATGGCTAAGGATGGGATTTTGTAGAAGCCAAGTGAAGTATGGAGAAACCCCAGTGAATGGAGAGATAAGTAGGCAACCAGTCCTGATACACTACCTCCACATCTGAACTCACACTAAGGATGGATTCCTTACCCTGCCTTACCCTGGCAGACAGGTTTCTGTGACTTGAGACTTGCCATGTCATAATAAGAGATGGAAAGAAGGCTAGTTCAGAACATGCCAAACCCACTGTAGGCTTGGCAGAGGTTAGATCTACTCTACCATGTCCATCCTGGGTCTCCCATAACTACTGCTGGCCTTCCATCAGAAGGTGCTGGGATCACATGCTAATTGTGCACTTACCAGCTGCTGTTCTTTGCTAGGCTCTGGAGAGGTAAAAATCAATGCATTTGGAGATATTTGTTGCTCAGTGGTTAAGACCATAGTTGCTAGAACAACAGGCCTGGATTGAAGCAGAAGTTCTGTTCCGATAATACTCTATCATGGTTTAGTGTATTTCCTGACCTCTCTGCGACTTGGTTTCTTCAATAGAAAAGTGAAAGTGATTATAGGACATCCTTCAAGGGAGGCTATGTATATTAAATATGCGAATATTCAAATGTTTGCACATATGCATAAAGTATTAAATAAACTAAGGCAGTAAATAATCTAATATTTTTACATGTATGTCTGATGTGCTCTTAGGACCTGACAATATTCTTTAGCTTTTTTGCTCAAGGTTGGTACTCCATCACTTCCTGGTTTTTGTTGGTTAATTGGAGATAAAAGAATCATATACTTTCCTTCCCTGGCTGGCTACAATATAATCCTCAGATATTTGCTTCCTGAGTAGTTAGGATTACAGGTATGAGCCTTGGATGCCTGGCTAAAATAATGTATTTAAAGCATCAAATCAACTAATAGATGTGAAGCATTGCATAATCTAATACATGTGGAGTAGATGCAATAATACCTGGCACACAGTAAATGTTAGATACATGTATTTGCTGGTATCTCTCTCCGTATCCACCCTTGTGCTTATGTGAGGGATATGCAGCACCTGGCCCTTCCCTAGTGTGCTCCCAGTGTTGAAGAACAGCCATGTTAAGTGCCCACTTTGTAGGGCAGGGAGCAGCTCTGAGAATGATGCCGATGGAGTGCTGCAGGGAACTGTAGGTGGGAGAGTCAAGACCAGTTTGATGATCAAGGGAAGCTTGCTGGACGAGGGAGAGTTTGCAGAGATCTTGAATGAGTCAGACTCACTCAGGACCCTGCAGCACATACAGCCAAGCCAGGGCAGAAGAGAATCAACGAGAGCATACTTCCTGAGCATTCTGGAATTTCAAGGCAGTGAGGGCTTACATGACAGGCTTACATGACATGCTTCTCACAGGTAGGTGAAGGTCAGCACAGACACAGGATGGGTTTGTGTTATTCCAGAAGAGGAAAGGCTCGAGCAAAAGTGCAGGGACAGGAACTGGAGGAACAGAAGCAGATGTTCATGGTGATTGTGAAGTGCCCACTGGAGGAGGGGCCAACCAGAAAGTGCAGAGGCTAAGCACAAGAGGCCTTAGGTCCTCAGGCCAGATAGTAACAAATGAATGTGATTTCACTCTGAAGATTTTCTATGGCCTCATATCAAGCCCACATATTGTGGGCTTTTAAACATCAGCCATGTGTGCAAAGTAGGATTTAATAAGGTACAATGAAGGCAAAGGTCACATCTACCTCCATCCATCCATCAGCTGACTTCTGTGCTTAGCCCCCAACAGCTCTGAGATGAGTGGTAGAGAACCAGAACGACTAGCATTAAAGTACTGGCCACGGTGCTGGTCACAGGATTTGTGTCCTGATACTTGCAGGAGCCCTGTCAGCACAAGTATAGAAGCCAAGAATCAAAGTGGTTGGGGCGGGGGAGAGCGCATAGGGCGGGACGGGGGCAGGGAGGGGGTGGTCTCAAGACTTCAGTCTCTTTGCCTCTACATCACTGCCTCACCCAAGGTACCAATCATGATCAGTTGCAGGTTTTTATTCAACTACAAGCCAGAAATGCCTGGTGTGTGCTGAGTAATCATAGTGGTTTTTATTATGTGGCTCCCAGACCTACAACTGGCAGGGCTGCAGTATCAGGGTTCAGTGTGGAAGTGGGAAATAATTCATTCAAATCTCTGCCCCTTGATGCTTTGGGCCAGGACATGTAGTAAGTAGTTCAGTGTCAATTCAGGGGCAACTGTGATCTAGGATAAAGGGGGTGGGGTTTTGCACGGATTAGCTTCAATCCTGCATTCCACCTTCTGTTGTTAAGCCTTTGGTGTCACTTTCCTCATTACACTACCATAAAGTCTTATGTTCTACCTTCTTCAAAAGTTTGCAGTAAGGTAGGCACCAGTGGCTCACGCCTGTAACCCTAGCTATTCAGGACCTGAGATCTGAGGATCACAATTCAAAGCCAGCCCAAGTAGGAAAGTTCATGAAGCTCTTATCTCCAATTAATCATCAAAAAGTCAAATATGAAGCTGTGGTTCAAGTAGTAGAGTGCCAGCCTTGAACTAAAAAAGCCAAGGGACAAGGCCCTGGCTCTGATACCAGCACGCACGCATGCGCACACGTACGCGTGCACACACACACACACACACACACACACACACACCTCAGCAGCTCATGAGGAGTCAGTGAGCAGTATATGTCTTGGTTCCTCAACCATTACTTTATCGAACTCACTTCCTTCCTTTGCTCAAAAGAGGGTTTATCAGAGTAACCACATACCTCTCTTCACCAGAGTTTTGGCTATCTTTGATATTATAGACAAAAGTCTCTCTTTTGTCTTAGAGTTAGGATCAATTGTACATGTCAACTTGGCATCAGCATGATATTTGGTGAACTCTTCACTAACAGTCTTTATTTGCAACCTTCATATGTTCATACAGTAGGGAAATTCATTGCTACATTCAGCCTTTGTAGAGCATCCTATGTACCTAGTGTGTGCTGAGCACTGTGTCGAAATTGCTGGATAAAGCAGGCCAGACCATAGGCAGGGAAGATGGCAAAGAATGGTGACAGATGTGCAACTGCAATGGCCAGCCTGCCCAGCATGTAGTGTGATCAGTGGGGAGACAGGTCCTGAGCACCATGTCCACTGATGTCTGGAAGAGTCAGCACCAAGCTCCTACAGGCTGACTCTAATTGATCTTGAAGGTTAAGTCTGAAACAAACAGATCATTATGGATGGCCACATTGGACTAGAAAGAATACCACATTTCTAGGGAGCTACAAATGGCTCTCTGGAGTTTTCAGATGAGGAAATCAATGCTATTGGAAATCAGACGTGTTCCAATAATGAACATGACCCCTCACAAGTCTTTTTTGTTCTCTGAGCCTGTTTCTTCATCTTTCACATGAGAATCCCTCCCAACTCCTATGATGCATCAGTGATTTGCTGTCTGTGGCTCATAGTCTACAAGTCACTTTGAAACCAACTTGGATCTCTATTATTTATTTTTCTGTTTGTATTTGGAAGCCTATTTCTTCCTCTGTTAGAATCGCCTGCATTGCACACCCTGGAAATGTTTCTGTTTACCTTGAAGTGCTGTGAGCACGATCCAGGGTTATTAATAAAACAGGGCAGACTTGCAGCTGCCAGGGGATGGTGCATAATTATAAAAACTGACTGTTGGAGGGCTTTGGTTGATACTAGCAGGAGTGCTCACTCTGGTAGGCCCCACCTGACCTCAAAGGCTAGGATAAGGTAAGGATACATGGTGTGTATGAAAAACACTGACCTGTTTTATCTTCTCCTTCCCAGGACAGTGGAAGTCATTTTCCTTTCCACTCCAGAGGCTATAAATTGACAAGTTTTTGCCACCCATTTTGTTTTAAATATCATGAAATTTAATATAGCGGAGTACAGTGGCTCACATCTATAATGCCAGCTACTTAGAAGGCAGAGACAATTCCCATGTGAGACTATCCCCCAGGCAAAAAGTGTTGGTGAAGCCCTATTTCAACAAACAAGCCAGGTATGGGGGCTTCCCTAAGAAATACCAGCTATACAAAAGGGATAGGTAAGAGATTTGCCATCCAAAGCAGGTCCTGAGCAAAACTCACAATCTAAAATTTTTAACCAAATCAAAAAGAGATGGAAACATAGCGAAAATGGTAAGTGTTTGCCTAGCAAGTACAAGGCCCAAAACTACAAAAAAAAATAAAAATTTCATGCAAAAACCAGTGCATATTTCCCAAGCTACAGATGCCAACTAGCCCTTGAGCAAATTTAGAACACGAAGCCCACCTTCTCACATGGTACCTCTCAATACTGCCCATACTGAGCAGCAGCTACCCCTATCAGAAGGACATAGGTTCTTGTGTTTGCCACGGTTCCCACTCTCCCTTATTGTATTTTCCCTGTTTGCCACTCTAGACCTTTCTCTCTGAGGTATGAATGTGCAGAAACTACATGTGATGGATTCAGACACTCTCCAACTTTCATATGTTCACCTTAATTATTTTGCAATGGTAACTAAGGTGGGGTTTAATTGGTTAGCTGTACTTTTGGGGGGCAGGACTGGGGTTTGAACTCTGAGCTTGATTGTCTAGCTGTTTACCATTTGAGCATCTTCACACTTCTAATAATTCCCCGTTGCCAGTACCAGGATTTGATCTCAGGGTCTTGAGCTTGCTTGACTTGGCTGGTGCCCTAACACTGGAGGCTTACATCTACTCTCTTGCTCTTTGCTGGTCGTTTTGGAGGTAGTGTCTTGCAGACTTTTCAGTCTAGGTTGGCTTTCAGACCTCCCTTCTCTGGATCTTAGCTTTCTAACCTTCTGAGTAGTTGGAATTACAGGTGTGAGCTACCAGCACCAGGCTGAATGAATGTTCGACTTAATACTTAATTGTAAATATTTTCAACTTACAATGAATGTATTGGATGCAAGCCCATTGTTAGTAAAGGGAAATTTGTATGTACATTCCAGAACCCTACTCAGGTAACAGGCCCCTTTCTAGTCATTTTCTCATTCGTTCCTCACCACAGCCCACCCAGGCGCTTATTCCCATTTTACAAGGAACGCAACTAAGGCCCAGAGAATGAAGGCTTGTCCTATGGGATGGTTTAAGAAGTCTCACATTTGGAGAATGGGCAGAATGTAACTAAGGGAGGTAGGTCCCAGCATCTGCTTTAACTTGAACTTGCTGGGTAATCCTATGTAAGGCCTTGTTCCTTGGGGAGCTCCAGTTTCCTCCTCTGTAAAGTGAGGTTACTGCCTTACATCAGAGCTTCTTAATTTAAGTGTGTTTCTGGGTGTGTGGGGGGGGACGTAATAGAAAGTTTAGTATTTTTTCCTGTAGCAAATGTAGGCTCTAACCCACAATAGCATTAGCAGTTCCTGGGACTTTGTTACCAGGAAGAATCACAGATTTTTGTATCCCATTATAGTTATTGGAGATGCCTCAAAATATCATTTGCACTCATCACTTTTTCAAGGTTACGATAGTAATTAGACTTGTTGTGAGATCTTCTTATGACTTGAAAAAGTAATAAAAATATAACAATCCCAAATTTTTCATTTTAATATTTTGATAACTATTACAAGATAATTAGATTTCTTTGTAATCCTATTGATTTTTATTTTGTACATTTAGAAACTTTTTTCTTTCTGAGGCAGTGTTTATACATTTCTAGGAACTACCGAAGAGATTCACAGGACCACAAAGGTATAATCTTGCCTTGAGTGATCTCTATGATGCTATAACTCTGGGGACTTCAGGTTTCATGAGCACCAGACTCAGGGCCACTCAATGAATAGCACAATTCTACCTCCACCCTCCATCCAGACCATTCTGCTTCCACACCTGACACAGCTTCCCAGGTGATCCCCTGGGCCTGTGTAGCTTAGATGGCATTCAGTTACATCAGACCAGTCTGATGCTGTCAGACAAACTTGGAATGAGATGGGAGGAGGGAGGGAGAGATTCATGGTCCCTGGAGGTCTCCTGGACTCATATATCTTGCTCTAAAACCTTCACAGTCTGCATATTGTCCATCCCAGTGCTTCGGATAGATCCTTGGGGTCAAAAAATGACAAAAGCCCTAAATCTCACAGATGGGATGAGTGAGGGAAGGACAGAATAATGGGAAAGGAGGAGAAGGAAAAGGAGGAGCTGACAGCAGAAGCCAGGCCAGCTCAACTTAGAACCAGGATAAGACTCATGTGTTCTAGGAACATGAGATACAGGATGATCAATGGGGCTGCCATTGCAGAAGCTCAGATCAGGGATTAGTACAGCCTGAACTGGAGTAGTGGAGATGGAGGAGGTAGGGAGAAGTAGGAGAGCTTGAAAAGCTAGAAAACACAGGACTCGAGGATGGATTAACCACAAGGGATGAAGTTGATATAGGTTGCTAACTTGTACCTCTGGTTGGTGGTACCATTTATAGAGATGGGTACCAGCAGGAGCAGACCCCTTAGTGGGAGAATGTGGGAACTGTGCTGTTGGCATGTTGCATTTGAAGTGAGCAAGTGGACTCAAGGGCTAGGACAATTGTCTTTTCTTATTATTATTCTTATTATTTCTGCTTATTATTGCAGTGGAAGTACAACATGTATCCCTCCCAGCTACCAGGTCCTAAGCTATAAACAGGGCATGAGAGAGGTTAAACCTATTTTGTTGGGCTGCTGTTATGGCTACTACAAAGATGGCATGGAAGAGCCTGGTACAGAGCAAGAAGTCAGTGGACCTAGGCAATCACCAGCAGTGGTCAATTTTAATTAAACACATGGCCTCCGGAATCTTATAAAATCCAGTTAAAAAGAAGTGGTTAGGCACTTTATGAAATGGTTATTAGTGCCTGACAAAGGTAGTAGTGTGTCCCCCGACTCTTTCCTTGGCTGTTGGAACCGTGTATGTGCCTCTGTTCCCAGCACCTGGTTTGTACAGGGTGTGATTGTTGGTTGAGATTTGGATATTTAGGCTCCATTCTTGCCTCTGTAGACTTGGGCATGCTATGTCACCTCTCTGAACCTTGGTTTCTTCAATTATAAGAAAGGAAAATAATACTCTCTAGTTCCAGGACCACTATAAAAGTCAAATCAAATGAATTCATGTAAAGTGAACACAATGCACATTACACGGCCTATGCTATCTACTTCATGAAAGTCAGTACTTTTCTCATACGTGACCATTTACTCTGCTGCCATAGGGGGGAAAAGTAGAATGTGGTAACGGGGTCCTCCCAACATGACCTCTGCCACCTCCTCTTTATCCCTGTGGTCCAGCCACACCATACAAGGCGCTTTCTTCACTCAGGCCTTTTCTTAGCCTGACACATTTTTTTTACCTATACTGTGACCATCAGATGGATGTCTTCTTAGTGTTCAATGTTCAGCAAGGACCGCCTTGCCCAGGAAGCTTCCTTTATGCTGCTAAGAAGAATCCCATAGCTGTCTTCTGACCCTGCAGCCCTATCCTTTGTCCCTGTCTCTTAGGTTATATGACAGCTATACTCATACAGCATTGCAGAGAGGCAGGGAATTCATGCTCTAGCACCATCTCAGTCATGAGCAGAGACTGCCTTGTATCCCCTGAGGTCACAAGGAAACAAAGGCTGGAAGGCTTTGTGACGGATGACAGGGGGGACCCCTCTATTGGCAGCTCCAAAGCAGCCAGGTCACAAGGCCACATAACCAGGCTACTGTGAGGAGCTTGGCTGGGGTACCTAGAACAAAGTTAGAGACCCTGTCCTTAGCCTGGTTCCCTCAGGGCTTTGGGGTTCTCTGGCTTTCCACTCGGATCTGTCTCCCAACCTCACTCTCAAGTCTATCCATCTTCACTGCATGCAGTGATCATTATCAAGGAAAAGTTGGGTCCTGTTTAACCAGCTTCCACAGATGATCTCATTGTTTCATATTGAGGCCTGACCCCCACATCCTTGGTAGTCCTAGCGCTGGATCGGAGGTTCTATATCTTCCTCAGCTGTCTGCCCTTCTCAGGAGGGGCCTATATTTCACACTCTCCCAGGACCAGACCTTGTGCACAAAGTCTGTACTTATGAGTCTTGTTTGATACCTGATTTACCATTCTCAGCTCATTAGAATCGAGCCTTCCTCATAGGATCTCAGAATAGATCACTATCCTACTAATTTGTGCCCATTGGTTCCGGAGCATGGTTTAGGGGACTTGATAAGTATCAGGACTATCAGAGCAGTGAGAGTTCTTTAGGATTGACTCGCAGGATCCCTGTAGGTATTTGAGAGATGCTAGATCATGGAATTCTGACAACACCTCTGGACAGTGTGGTCAGGATGTCCATTTTGCTGCTAAGGAAACTGAGGCCAGAGGAGTTGAGATTGAAACTGTGGTCAGGCCCAAACTCTTTCTGCTCTTCTCAGCCATCTCTTCCAGTGGGCATCTGACACACAAAGGAAGCAGCTGGCAGTTGTATGTTGAATGGAAGGGTGACCATGAAATTGCTGGATAGAGAAGATGATCTTCTGAGAAGAACTCAGTTTCTGGGCTCATTAAAATTAAAAAGGCCCCCTCATGTGTTTTCATGGGGCTTGGAAAGAATGATTGTCTTATGCAAATCTTGTTGGATCCCTATTATTATACTTTCCATGTTTAGAAGTAAACAATAAAACCACTATTTCTATTGTGCAATACAGAAAACTCTCCCTCTTTGAAAGCAGCTGGATGTAGTATCCCAGGTAAGAGCACCTGTGGAAGAAGCAGCTGTGAGGAGGGTATCAAGAAGAGGCCATAGCAGGTCCCCGAAAGGCCTTGTTAATGTGTTGGGATCTCATTCATGGCCTGGTAAGGCTACGGTGGGTTGTTAGGTGTTAGGGCTGAGATTTGTAGCTAGCGTACAATTTGCTCGTGCTAAATTGCCTCCCACCACCTTGATAACACCTACAAAACTAAATTTAACCAAGAGGGACTGAAAAAGGACAAGATCTTTGACCCCAAAATGCCCAGAAGAACACTAAAAGGAGCATGTTTTGAGAACCTAATGAGCAGGCAAAGTCCAGAGGAAAAAATGGATCCAAGCACTAGCAATGATGACACTGGAAATCCCAGTGCATGGTCCTCAGGGAGAGCTCTTCCTCATGCAGACATCTGGTGACAATCCACCAGCTTAGCTTAGGTCAACAGTTTCTTAAAATAAGTGTCTACATCTGAACAGCAGACACAGCTCACAAAGCATCTCTGAGCCTCGAGGTACCCACGGCATCCTGGATAACAGCAAAGAAACATACAGAAAGAAGGCCTTAGCTTGTACCTTCTATGACCTTGCTTTGCTGAGTTCATAGGTCTATGTCCTTGCAAGTACCTGCCCTAGTCAGGTCTGGAATGCACTTTGATACCATTAGTGGGAAACCCAATAGAAACCTCTACCTTCTGGCAGGTAGAGCCTAGAAATTTAAATGTCCCCTTTTTGCCCAGTTACCCAAGGCCAAGACAGTCACCATCCCATTATCCAATCCCAGCCCTGACATATAAGCCCAACAAGCTGTGAGATGCTTATTTTCCACCTGGAACTGGAAGTCTTCAGACTTCAGTAAACACCTGCCAGCCCATTCACCCCAGCTGAATAGAGTTCTCTCCACTAACGACAGGCCAGCCACCTGCCATTAATAAAAACTGCATGTACTTATTAAGAGCTAAATATTATGGTAACTAATTCAATAATTATTATGAGGATTAATAGTGGTTTAGACTATGATTACTTAGATAGTGCTAGCCTATCTAAGTTGAAAATCCTGGCTCTAGCCAGACATGGTCGAATATGCTTGAAATCCCAGCAGGAATGTCTCCAAGTCATAGGCAACCTGGGCTACATAGTGAGACCCTGTCTTAAAAACAGAACAACAACAAAACTTTTGGCTCTATCATCCGTTTTGTGACTTTGGGCAATTCCATCCACTCTCAATGTACCAATTTCTATCTGTAAAACAAGAGGAATAGAAGCACCTACCTCATAGAATTGCTCCTGCAGGTTAAATGAGTTCATGTTTAGGACAATGCATGATAAACAGTAAATACCGTATGTTAATACAGATTACCCTAATTTCAGTTGTAATAATGTTGCTAACATTTGTCGAGACATTGCTAGATGACAGGTGTATCATTACTGTAGCATCACCAGAATAAGGTACTCCTTCTGTCTTCCATTGGAATGGGAAATCCAGAGGCCCAAGGAGGTGAAGGATGCTGTTGAAGCTCAACCACCTAGGAGGTAATAGAGCCAGGGGTCAGACCCAAACCTCGATTCCAGAGTCAGAGCTTCTTCACAACACTTAACAAGGACTTCCTGAGCCCCGTCAAGTATCAGTCTCTCTTGGATCTTCAGATGAAGAAAGACTGCAGGTAGTGGGATGGTCAAGGAATCTTGAAGAAGCAACTAGAGAGCTGCGTGGAGATGAGACTCTTTATGGCATCTTGATCTGATCTCCCTAGCTGAAACCTGGTCTCCTGTAGACTAGCCTTTGTTCTTCTCCAGAATTCTCAGCATGGGTGTGCCTGAGCTCTCAGTCATTACCAATGGCTCATCCTTGAACCCTAGCCATTCAGAAGGCTGAGATCTGTGTATTGTGGCGCAAAGCTAGCCTTGGCAGGACAGTCTGTGAGACTCGTCTTTCATTAACCAGCAAATAGCCAGAAATGGAGCTGTGGCTCCATTTCTGTGGCAGACCATCAGACTTGAATGAAGAAGCTAAAGGACAGTGTCCAGATTCTGAGTTCAAGCTTCAGTACTGGCACAAAAGAAATGTCAAAATATAAATTAAAAAATTTGGAAGAGCCAGAAAATCCTGACCGGCTGACCTCCTTTCTCTGTCTGCCCCAGGACAGCAGTGGCCAGAGTAGACAGAGTCCATGATCACTTTTCATTGCCACTGGTCATTTTGCCCAAGGTAGTAACCCACTGTGCTTACCCTAAGAGCCCCAGTCAAGCTAAAGAAATGTCACCTCAACATCTTGACATCTCAGAGGCCTTCTAGGAAAGAGGACAGGGAGAGTAAGCACAGATTCACTAAATTCAGGGACTAAATGGTGTGTAGAGTTCAAGGTAGATTCAAGGAACAGGGAGATTCAAGAGAAGAGCTGAGCCTCTCTGATCTCCAATCCATCTTCCCTCTAGTTAAGTCAAGAAAATAATCTCAGAGGAAACCTTCATAAATATACATGTTAATCTATAGAAAGAAAAAAAGTCATCAAATCAATCATGCTAGTAATGCAAATTTATTTTTAAATGTTAGACAGGAGAGAAGGCAGTAGATTTGCCATAATTGCTATATAATTTGACTTGAAATTAAGTCCATTTAAGAGACATTCATTGAATGTGAGCAAAATAGGGTGAAGAGGCGGGAGCTAAAAGAAAAGCAGGAAGCAGGGACCTGGTTGTGGAGGTGCTTTCTCTCTGTGTTCCTCTGGCTGCCAAAGCCCAGGCTTTGAATTTTGTGCATGGGCAGAGATAGGACAGACCTTCATGATGGTATTTGAAGTGGACCTGTTTTGTCACCGTATCTGCTTTTTTTGTAAAACACTCACATTAATTTGTTTATTATTAAAACCAAAGGGTTGATTGCTTGGTTCTTAGAGTAGATCCATTATTTGACTTAATTCAGTATTCACTGTGTGTTGTACTTAGTGTATTTGGGTAAAAATGAGGAATAATACTATGTGTGTAAGTGTGTTTTGGTTGCTGGTAGTGGGGCTTGAATTCCGGGCCTGGGTACTGTCCTTTAGCTTTTCCTCTCAAACCTGGCACTTTACCACCTAAACCACAGCTCCACTTTCAGGTATAACACTTTTTCTTTTTTTAATTCTTCCCTCTTTTTTTTTCTGGTCGTGGGGCCTGAACTCTGGGCCTGGGCGCTGTCCCTTAGCTTTTCAGCTCAAGACTAGTGCTCTACCACTTGAGCCACAGCGCCACTCTCGGCTTTTTCTGCTTATGTGGTGCTGAGGAATCGAACCCAGGGCCTTGTGCATGCAAGGCAAGCACTTTACCACGGAGCCACCTTCTCAGCCCCAGTATAACACTTTGTTAAAAGAGGAACTATATGACTGCAATATGGCAGACTGTGATGAGTAAGATTCTGACTCAGATTGGGGCTCAAAGGCTTCAAGGAAGAGGTGTCTTTGGATTGGGAGTGAAGATTCAAGGCCGTGTTTGTTTTCCTCTTTTCGTCCAGCTTTGTAGTTCATCTTTGGTGCAGAAACGAGAAACTCTATACCATGGAAGTCTAAGCTGCTTCTGTGGGCTTTTCTGCCTGTTTGTTCTCTGATCATAAAAAATTCATGCCAATTAATTTTAAACCAGATGACAGGAAATGGAAACTTGGAGCTCTAAAAGACCACTCCACAACAGCTTCGATCCTTCTCCAGCACAGACACCCCTTTCTTGCCCTCCCCTGTGGCTGGACTTTGTCCTCATTCACAGTGCGGTGACATTCCTGGACACTTTGTCACTAACCCTTTCTATTCCCCTGCCTATTACCTTGGATCTTTGAATAAAGAATCACTTTCTGTTCATTTTTTCTAAATTTGGTCTTAAAAAATGATGCAGCTTTTTACTAAAAATGCCCTTTAGGGAGCTTAAATAGATATGGATACAAACTTGTCACTTTATGGAGAAGCCAACAGTATAACTGTGTACCCAGCTTTGATTTGGAAATAGAGCTTAATTAAAGGCCAAATACAACAGATCTGAAGAAGGGGTAATAAATTCTGGTCCCTTCAGGTTCTAGCTGTGTGATGCTGGGTGGCTTTCTTATATATAACTAAGCATAAGGTGTTTGTACTTTTTTGAGAGATCTGAACTCAGGGCCTTGTACTTGCTAGGCAGACAAGCTATCACTTCTAGCTCCCTATTTAAGCCTTGAAATATGGTAGCTTTTGGCAATAAGGACACAAAGTATAGTAGAGACACTATATATTCCTAATATTCAAAGAATGTTGAAACGCAAAATGCTTATCTATCAACATTCTTTGAATATTAGGAATATACACACATATATATGTATATTTGTTTTGTATATGTGTATATCATTATCTCAAACCTTTGACTTCATGGAAATCTGTAAAAACTCCTTGAACTTGTATTCCTTTTAAAACTGTGGAATCCATTTTGATTGCAAGATTGCCATTCATTGGACCATAGAGAGAAGGACACAAATAAAGAGCTGCAGAAATGTTTTTCAAAATCCTTTAAGAATGATGTTAAGTAGGCACACTGGCCTGCATCTGTTACCTACTAGAAGGAACAAACAGAGATCAGGAGAACTGCAGTTTAAAGTTGGCTTAGTTCAAAGTCACGAACCTGTGAATCCAGCTATAAGGGAGGCTGTAGGCAGGAGGATCCCAATCGAAGGCCAGTTCAGGACGAAAGCTGAAGACACTACACAAAGAGCCTGGGAGTGTTATTCCAATGGTACAGCACCTACCTAGCAAGATCAAAGTTCAAACCTAGTATTGCTGGAAAAAAATAAAATGTAAAAAATCAGTAGGGAAGAAAGAAAGAAACCAAAAAGAAATGTAAATTTATGTATAAAATTAGTGATGGTGGAGCTACGCATGAATGTGGCAGACATTGTTAAGGAAGTGCCCAGATGACTGCAGCAGGTCTGGGATGGAACATCGGGCCCTGCCTTGCTGTCATTCTCTCCTGGGGTGATTCTGGGGATTATGAGATAATATCTGTAGATATCATCAGCTCAGTAGCTGTCATAGAGTAGGGGTTCAGACTTGCGAATTTCATTTCCTCTTCCTTGGTCTCTTCGTTTTAAGTTAAAAGCGGACATCTAATGCTGGCTGGGCAGTTTCCTTATTTTCCAGATGAGGTAGCAGATGGCAGTCTAAGCAATGAAGCTGCTCCTACTCCACTGAACCCTGGGGTAGACAGTGCCTTCCAGAGACCAGACCATAAAGGGACAAAGTAGTCGGGCAAATGGCAAAAGAGATAAGAAGGAAGGCAATAGCCCAGGCCTAACCCTGGGATAAGAGAAGGATAAATTATCATCTACTGGTTACTTTGGGGTTTTATTATAGCTTCTGCTCTGTAAAATGGAAAACTGGGTAGAAGAAGAGTGGGGATTGGAAACAAAAAACAAAACAACAACAAAAAAAACACCTCCAGATGCCAAGAGTGGTGTGCTGAGGTGCTAGTATTCTTGTGTTCTTTTTTTTTTTTTTTTTTTTGCTGTACTTCTGCAATTCTTCATGGTCTCTTGTGTGTTGACATGAAAACTAAAAACAAGTACCAATACGATTGGAAGTCTAAATTTTCTATACCGAGCCTTGGACATCATTGGTGTTCATGCTTGACATATAACTATTAATTATTATGCTTAATTTTTTATGATCACACTTAATTTTCTAAATGAAATGAAGTGGGATCACCAAAGAGTTCCTTTGCAACTCTTATGAGAGATTTCCTTAGTTGTATGGGATCATAAATAGCTGGTAGCCAATATAAGATGTAAACCTGCTGGTAAATTTTAATCCATTTGAGGTTCAGGGATTCATTGTCGTTGTCTTCTTGCTTTACAGATGGAAAAATTGAGAATCAGAGCAGGCTAGTGATCTCTTGGATTCTGGGCCATTAGGTAAGTGATGTTGAAATATATTTCTTGTCTGTATCACCCAAACCCTGCCAGACCCAATGCTCAGTCCTGGGACTTTTCTATGGTGTGTGATTCAAATATGAAATAAGGTGAGCCATGTCAAGGCATTTGGGTTTTATGTGCACTTGTAGTTTCAGTTTGTTCCTGTTGTTAAGGTAGACTATTTAACAGGAGAGTTCATGAAGACTTCCTGGCCTTACCTGGTTTGCACTAGGTCTCTCCCTGGGAATACTAGAGTCCATTAAAACCTATCTTGTACTGCAGCTGGTGTGACATCCATGGTCTCAATTGTTCAGTGACTCTAGAACAGAGATTAGGGGGTTAGCAGATCTAGCTATACTACCATGGTCTCTGTATCCCATAGATTTCCTTACTGATATTCATTCTTTCAAACTCCACTATCTCTTTCCCTAGAATATTTAGTGCCAGGCACTGTGCTATGGAAGTGAAAAGGTAAATAAAGCATTAGGCTTTGCCCTGGAGGAGTTCACAGCTCTATGTAGTTTATGTGGGGTTTTGTGATCTTCCCACAAGTTTGTAAGATAGAAAGAAGTAGTTAGTGTTGTTTGGCCATAACTCAGAGTTGGCCAAGGGTGGACATTAAGGAAGGGTTGGGTAAGGACTTGAAATCTAGACTTACAAACAATACTGATGGTTTTAGCAATGAGCCAGAATTTTTGGACCTCCCCTGGGCAGTCAGTATACTGTTGGGAAGATGGGCCCTTTGATGGAGCTCATGCTGATGCAGAGGTATTTTCTACACAGCATTCTTTCCTGGGTCCTGCTGATTATAGCAGAAAGCAATGCCTTCCATGTCTGAGAGAGAAGGAAGCCATGGGTTCTGAACAAGCTGGTTACCAGAGGGAAAGCTGCTGGGGGCCAGGATTGCTTCTTCTAAGCATCTGGGATTTAGCATATCAGAGAGAATCTGCCATGGGCCAGGGGACACAGTCCCCTTCTTGTGCAGTGACCCTGCTGGAGGCTGCTGCTCCCCACCAAAGCTTAACGATCCTGGTAGCTTCTGCCAGCCGCCTTGCCGCAGGCATGGCATGGAGAGTGGTAGGGATTAGAGGCTATGCTGTTTGTTTACAAGGAAGACAACTGCTTGCAGTTCCCTCAAAATCTGGAATTTCAGAGACTGACCCAGGTGCTGTTTCTGCTTTTGTGTGTGTGTGTGTGTGTGTGTGTGTGTGTGTGTGTGTGTGTGTGTGTGTGGTGATTGAGTCCTTGATGTACTTACCATAAGAGAGCACACAGTGTGTGATAGATGGGATAGATGGGAAATGTGACTGTGCATGTCTGTATATCTGCATATCTGTCTATGTATGTGTGTAATCTATAGAAAGCAACTCTTACGAAATTAGAAAGCCCTGATGGGTAAATACTCTTTCCCACGTCTCCTAACTCCACCCATCCCTGCGTATTACCTGGCTCTATTTTCACATCTGTACATTGACTATGTTGACTGTACTCAACTGGCTTTCCCCTCTCCATGGCCTTCCTCCCTCTGACCTTGCTCCCCGAGTGGATACTGAAACAACATGCACTTCAGCTTCCTGGTCTTCATGTTGTTAAATCTATGTTGTTTGAAAGAGTTACACCATTGCAATCCTCACATGTACACACTATACTTTAGTCAATACGTTTATGTATATGTGCAGAGAGTATAAATTTTTAATAGGACATCAAAATAAACTTTTATTACACCTTGTTAAACCCCTTGATGACAAAGGGAAGCTGGCCATTCCTTTCTCCTGGTTGGGATCATCCAGTCCCCCTTTTCCTCTTCTTTGGAGTCAGATAAAGACATCTGTTGATTGAATTGATCTCTCCTGGTCCCTTCCCCCTCTGCCCTCCACCGCCAGCATTCCCATCCCGGGGCTGTGCAATCTCTCTACTTGTTTTTCTCCAAACTAACAGGGCTGGTGTCCAGACTGACAGATGATAGCTGTAGTACACCTGGAACCTGAGCTCCTAGTGTCTCATGAAGCCCCAGCAGGGAACTTTTGGGTCTTTGTTCAGGAGGTGCTCTGAGCTGACTGTTTCAGGGCCCGGTCCTTTCCCTGTGGGTCACTTTCAGCTGCAGCCACTCAGCAGGATTATGTGTGTATGCAAACTCTTTCTTTCTTGGGTTGAGTTTCCCCTTGTCCAACATGGGAGGAGGTGAAGGCCTGTTGAAAGGCAAGTCTCACCCTAGAATGCAAGCATTTTGCCAGGTCTCCTGAGCAGGGCTGGTTCCCAGAGTGATTATCTTTCCTGAGCCAACAGCCAGGTGCTGTGTGACAGGAAGCCAGGCAACTTAGCAACAGACTTATCAGGCTGCACTACAAGAATGTTCATTCGTGTAAACAGGCCTGGCTTTGCACAGTTTTGTTCCTGTCTGTGTACTGACTCAGCTTGGGGCTGGGGCATTTTGATTTGCACTGCAGTGTAACAGAGGTAACATACTCCTGAGGCATAGAGCTCTGTCTGGATCTTTCCTGTTCATCCCCCACAGTAGCCTCTAAGATGCTGAGTACAGCCAATATTTGTGGTCTAGATAGAAATCCCTGCTCTAGGCAGCCAGTTGCCTATCTGCAGTAACCTTTGTCTTATAATATAGCAGGCATGCATTTGATGCCTAGTTTGGCTGGCTATCTATCTATCTATCTATCTATCTATCTATCTATCTATCTATCTATCTATCTATCTGTTGCTGATACTGGGCCTTGAACTCAGGCCTCAGCATTTTGTCTTAGCTTTATGGCTTAAGGCTGGCACTATTACCACTTGAACCACAGCTTCACTTCCAGCATTTTGCTGGTTAATTGGATATAACTGTCTCATGGACTTTTCTGACAGGGCTAGCTTTGAATCATGATCCACAGATCTCAGCATCCTGACTATAAGTGTGAGTCATCAGGTCTGGCTCTGGCCTTTTATTGAACCAATCTGGTCTACTTTGTATATGTCTCTGTAAACTGCTGTTGAGATATGTCTTCTATCTGAGCAACTGAGACTCGAAAATCATCGTGCATTCTACTAGTCAAGTCTTTGCCGAGGGGAAAAGACATCTTTCCCCAATTCCCAAAGAGACAATAAAGGGGCTAGTAGTGCCTCTGTCCCTTCTGGCTTCAGTTTCCTTCCTTTTAAGGTGATAGATTGTAGAGGATATTCATGATAATCCTTAAGCTACACCTGGCAGATACAGAATAGCTGTCATTAGTAGTTGTCATAGTAACGTAGTAGGAGCCATAGGAATGGTGCAATATTGATAATGGTTATTTTTGTAGTACTTTATACTTTTCTTAAGGTTCTTTAACACTTGATTCTTTCAGCAACACTACATTAAAAGCAAGACTAGGATTACTCTCTTGATTGGAGATAAGGAAACTGGGACAAAGAGAAATGTGATGTGACTTGTCTTCTGCCCACCCCTGAAGGCCTGGCCTGGATCCAGCATGAACCATCCATGCCATGGTGTGGGGGTTGGGGGAGCCCAGAGCACCATCCTCTCCTGGAGCACAGACCCCTCTTTGTCTCTATCCTCTCAGCTTGGTCATCCACCTTCATCTTGGAAAGCCTGCCCATTTATTTGGGATAGTATGCCTTGTTCTTTCCAGAAACTTGATCCAAGTGGCCAGCCTCTGTTTTTGTGGCCATAGTTAGTGGCTAAGAATTATGTCCAAACCAGAAAAGCCACTGTATTTCAATCTTGTCACACAATGAAGTGGACCTGTTGCTGGCTTTTAGACCTCCCCCAACCCCACATTCAATAAGCACCTATGGTGAAATTTTGTATCTTTTTCAAGATGAGACAAATAGGTTTCAAAAAACAAAGTTAAGGGAGCTAAATTTACATAAGCATTTAGTGATAATGTTGAGACTTGAACTGAGATATTTAGATGGGAAAATTGATGCCGTTAGCTTATACAAAGTAACACACAATGGCCAGCACACGCACACACACACACACACACACACACACACACACACACACACAAGCACCTGCCATGTGCATTGTAACTGTTGATTCTTCTATGGTCTGCTCCCCTATATATTAAGGTTCTTGAGGATAGAAACTGGATGCCTCCAACCTTAGCATCATACAGAGTTTATGGCAGCTGAGTGATTAGTGATTGAATGATTTACAGGGAGTAAATTGTTAGCTCTGTGCTAGGCATAGTGTTCAGTGCTTTACCTGTGCAATCATGTATTAGTTAGCAATAGAGTCAGTTCTGAGAATTATGAGAGTAGATGATCTCATGGATATACAAACATCATAGTAAGCATTACCCAAACCTACACAGTATGTAGAGCCATACTCAAGCTCCTATGCAATAAGGGTAAGATACATGAGTCTCCTGCTGGCATAATGTTGAATACTGTTTTATAGTAAACCATTTTTAGTAAGTAGGAGTCCACCCTAAAATCGTGATAAAAATATTACACTATACAAATGAACCACTACCACAGTCCTTTATAATCAGCATCTAGTACTGCTCACAATACATCATCATGTGTTATATATTTCTACAATCGGCAATGCAGTAGGTTTGTTTACACACTTCATCAACACATGAATTATGCATGGAGCTCCATGAAGAGGACTATCCCTCTAGGCAATAAGTTTTTTCAGTTATATTATAATTTTTTTAATGAATGCATTTATTTGTGTATTTATTTTTGTGTCGGGACTGGAGCTTGAACTCAGGGCCTCACTCTCTCGCTGGGCTTTTTCGCTCAAGGTTAGCACTCTACCACTTGAGCCACTATTATAATTTTTTATGTGTGTGCCAGTACTTAGATTTGAACTCAGGACCTGGGACACTATCCCTTACCTCTTTCCATGAAGCTTGGCCTCTTGGGGCATACCTCGACTTCTAACATTTTGCTGGTTAATTAGAGATAAGAGTCTTGTAGTCTTTGTTGAATGAGGTGGTTTCAAACCTTGATCCTCAGATCTCAGCCTCTTGAGTAACTAGGATGACAGATGTGAGCCACCAGTGCCCGGCCCATTATAATCTTATAAGATAGCTGCTGTGTATGTGGTCTGTCATTGCCTGAAACATCTTTACATGACTGTCTTACTGTTTAATTTCCTCAACAAGACAATAAGATACTATTACTATAAACATTTAAACTAAAGGAAAAGTTTTTAACATAGAGTCACTTTCCCAGAGTGCCCAGCTCAACACTGGCAGAGCTGGGAAGGGACCAGGGGCTGCCTGACAGAAAAGCCGGTGCTCAATGGAAGTCCTGTCTCATCAGGGGTCACCATGTGCCTCAGAGCTGCAGCAGATCTTCTCTGTAAGATACAAGTCAAAGCAAGGGCAACATCCAGAAGTAGTCTCCTCTCTTCTCCTTTCCTTTCCTCTCTCTCCTCTCCCCTCCCTTGTCTTCTCTTTTCTTGTTTCTTCTCTTCTTCCCTCTCTCCCTTCTTCCCTCCCTCCCTCCATTCCTTTCTCCCTCTCCCCCCTTCCT
>NW_012267238.1:7866121-7963525 GCF_000151885.1 Dipodomys ordii | reverse complement strand
GGAGAAACCCTAGGTCTCCTTGGCACAGGCCAAAATTTTCTTGATAGAGACCCAGAAACACAACAAAGAAAGGTTGCACAAATGGGATTGCATGAAGCTGCAAAGCTTCTGCATGGCAAAGGACATAGCTAGCAAGATCAATAGAAAGCCCATGGATTGGGAGAAGATCTTCACTAGTCATACAACAGACACAGGTCTCATATCTAAAATATTCTTGGAACTCAAAAAGTTAAATCCCCCAACAACAAATCCTCAAAGAAACAACTGCCCCATAACTAAGTGAGCAAAAGACTTAAAGAGAAACTTCTCTGAAGAGAAAATAAGAATGGCCAATAGACACTAAGAAATGCTCAACCTCTCTAGCTATAAAAGAAATGCAAATCAAAACAACATTGAGATACCACCTCACCCCAGTTAGAATGGCTATAATCAAGAACTTTAATAACAACAGATGCTGGAGGAGATGTGTACAGAAGGGACCCTACTGCATTTTTGGTGGGAGTGTAAACTTGTTCAACCACTTTGGAAAGCAATATGGAGTTTCCTCAAAAGACTCCACATAGAACTCCCCTATGACCCAGCAATCCTACTTTTGGGCATTTACCCAAACAATCACAAACAAGGCCATACTAAAGCTACCAGCACAACTATGTTTATTGCAGCATTATTCACTATAGCTAAGAGAAGATGAATGGATAAAGAAAATGTGATATATATGTGTGTATATATTTATATATATATATGTACCCTCCCCCCCCACACATGGGGGTGGTCTCTTGATGGTGCTCCTCCTCAGCTCTTGCCAGGCTAGAATTCCACAAACTTCAGTTAATCTAACAGGTCATTGTGCATCATTGTGAGTGATGAGAACTACCCCACTATCCCCATACATACTTCATGAGCTGGACAACCTTCAGCTGCTTTCTTCTCAACAAGGTGCTCATACAGTTCTGGGCACAGACAAACTCTTGGGCCTGTCGACATTTCATTCAATTCCAGAGACACTCTAACAGCTAGGCGCCTTTGGGATCATGAATTTGCTGTCAGGGTCAATGGGTTAGGACTGAGAGTGAAGCCAACTAATGGACTGGTTACGGCTCTTGATAAATGAGACTGTGGTCATTCCAGCTGGCCAGCTGCTCCAAGCTTGGCAGCACGATTGGGGGACCCACTAGGTCTCTGGGCCAAATGTCTGTGCTCAGATTTGTCACCATCCTCCTTCAAGGAAGATGCATTTGTTAAAGTGAGGTCTTTAGCTCATGTTAGCTCACCAGGCAGGTTCTATCAAAACTAAAAAGCAATCAAGTTGTGAGTAAGGAGGACCTATCAGAGCCAGGATTCTGTGAGAGATGTTAAGCTAAACTTTTGAGCATACAGACATAAATCCAGTGATCCACCCCTCATCCTTGAAATTTGGGCCCCTGTTGTCTTTTGTTATTTGTTTTGAGTATTGTTTAAACAGCACACATGCCTGCCATCCCCTCCATGCCCCAATGTGGTATGACTTCTGAGTGGTTGCAGTCAGTTTTCGTGTGGATTCTGACCTGTGCCCTTGTGACTACTTAGCACAGGATGGGATATGCCTAGTGATTTTCATCCTCAATCCTTTCTCTGCTGCAAATTTAGTGACCTTGGAGAGGTCACTTGACTTCTCTGATCCTTAATCTTAAGTGTCAGTATAGAAAATGCCCACTTGTAATGCCTCAAACACCATGTGTCATCAAAGCCACCTTATAACATGGATACTCAATCTGTGATATCTCTTTACTACTAGGCTTTGATGATCTATAGAGCTTGAATGTTTCTTCAAGGAAATAATTACTTTGTCGAATCATGTATGCTAAAAGGGATGCTGGAGTTTGTTTCTGCCATGCTTTCTCACTTGACCCCAAGAATTAAGCAAGTTATGTATTTAGTACCCTTCCTTGACACAACTTGGGAAACTCCTGTTCATTGTCTCATTCTTCCCCTTCCAACCATCTTCCTTCTGGCAGGTGGAGCCAAGATGGCTCAAAAGAGGCAATGTAGAAGGGGCTCTGCCCACGCACTGACTTCTTAACCTCTCCAAGAGGAATCTTCAAATAAAGCAGGGGCAGGTGCTGGTAGCTCACACTTATAATCCTAGCTACTCAGGAGGCTGAGATCTGACGATCATAGTTTAAAACCAGCCTGAGCAGGAAAGTTCATGAGACTCTTTTCTCCAACAAACCACCCAAACACTAGAAGTATTTTGTGGCTGTGGCTTAATTGGTAGAATGGCAGCCTTGAACTGAAGAGCTGAGGGACAGCACCCAGGCCCAGAGTTCAAGCCCCATGACTGAAAACCCCCCAAAAAAAAAATAAAATAAAATAAAGGAGGGTGCTAATCCTTCCCTTGCTGGCATGCTCTGTGAATCTCTTGTGATAATACACATAAAAGTGCACCAAAGAAGAAGTATATACCCATGTAAGGATTTGTGGTTATTGCTTCTGTCTCCTGCCAGTCTTCACTTCTTGGTCTATCTTCTTCACCAATAGCTCCCAACACAAGTTCAGAAATGTGTTTGCTCCATGTGCATAGCTTATCCAATAAGCTCGTTATAGGTAGCTTTACTATTACTCTTCCCAATTAACTTGTTTTACTTACTTATGCATCTGTCTTCATCTCTAACCTCCAATATATTTGAGAACAAGGTCTCATCTTGATTGCTTTATAGCCCCAATATGTAGCAGATGGTCCATAATCGTGTCAATAAATAAATGAAGAGAAAGGAAAATGAGCACCATGCGTACCTGCCACATACTGCTCTGACCTGGAAGGCCTCACGTAATCCTCATGGCAGCTCTTCTAGAAAGAAAAGAAAGGGGGAAAAAAACAACAAAAGAAAAATGAGACCAAATAAGGAGAAATCACCTACCCAGAAGAGCAAGAGTTTAGAATCTAGAGTCTGAAGTTTAGCCCATTTTTTTGTTAAGCAATTTTAAATTTATTTTCATTATGATTAAGTAATTATACAAAGGGGTTTCAATTTAACATGTCAGTTTATGAGTATACTGCATCGTGATGAATGTTGCCCGCTTCATCATTCTCTCCCATCCCTCCCAACCTCCAGCCCATTTTTTATATGGGGCTCTCTCTCCTCCACCCTATCTCTTTTCTTTTTCAGATGCTTATTGCACAAACAAATGGACAAAATAATATTATATATTTAATGCATGTTAAATACGATAACATTTAATAATATACCATAATGCTATTGCACAAAATACCTCACTACTTCAAGCCAGTCAGCTGTTTTCATTTTCCGCCATTCCCTGTAGTCTCATCCTTACCTAATTTTTTTTTACAACAGCATTATTGAGACACAGTTCACATGCCATAAAATCTACCCTTTTAAAGTATACAAGAATATTCAGAGTTGTGCAAGCATCATCACTATTTAATTTTGGGACATTTTATCACCCTCGAAAGAAACATTGCACTGATTAGCAGTCATCCCCATCCTCCCATTCCTCCCCCTCCCCTCCCCCCCCAGCAACCACTACTGTACCTTGTCTCTCTATGGACCTATCTATTCTAAGCGTTTGTATTGATTATATTGATACGTTTATATAAGATGTTGCCTTTATCTCTCATTTCTTTTGCTTTCCATAATGTTTTCAAGGTTCATTTGTATTTCAGCATATGAACACGCATGCACACATGCACACACACATGCACATATACACACTACATTCTGTTGGCCCATTTATTAGTTAATGGGCATTTAGGTTGTTTTTTATTCTTGGCTATTATGGAAAGGGCTGCTATGAACATTTTGTGTACAAGTTTTCATGTGGGCATATATTTGTACCTCTTTTGAGTATATCTTGTACCTGGAAATGATATCCTAGGTCAGATGTAATATATGATTTTGTGAGTGCCATTTTCAGGAACTGCCAATCTGTTTTCAAAGGTAGCATCACCCATTTACAATTCCAGCAGAAATGGAGGACATTTCCAACATTCTCCACATCATTTCCAATACTTTTTATTATCTTTGTTATTATAGACACGAACTCTCTGGTAGCTTAGATTAGAGTCCCTAATATCTAATGGTGCTCTGTGCCATTACATGTGATTATTGGAAACTTAAACAGTTTATTTTAAGAAATATCTGTTCAAGTTCTTTGCCCATTTCTTAATTAGGTTATTTAGCTGTTGTTTATTGTTTTAGTTGTTGACTTGTAAGAGTTCTTTACATATTCTGGGTGCAAATCACTTATATATAATTTGCAAATATGTTCTTACATTCTGAGAGTTCTTAATAATATCTTTTGAAGGAAAAGAATGTATTTTTATTAAGTCCAATGTGTATCTTTCTCTTCTTTTTTGCCTATACTTTAATGTTACATCTAAGAAACCAATGTTTAATCCAAAATCATAAAAACATATTTGTATGTTTCCTATAAAAGTTTACAGTTTTATTTTCAACATGTAGGTCTATGATCCACTTTGAGTTAATCTTCATATTTTGCATGATGTCTGGGTTTCATTGTATTGTATAAGTTTATCCTATTTCAGTAACATCATTTGTTTTCTCATTGAATTGTCTTTACTCATCAAAAATCAGTTCATCATAAGTATAAAAACGTCAATTCTGGACTCTCCATTCTATTCCAGTGATAAAAAGATAGGTATCATTATGGCAATGTTCCATAATCTTAATAACTGTAGCTACACCATAATTTTAAAATTGGGATGTATGGATTCTCCAACTTTTTGCTTCTTTTCCCAAGACTGTTCTAAGCCCCATGCCTTTCCATATAAATTTTAGAAACCACTTTTTCCACCTTCTTCCTTTCCTTCCTTCCTTCCTTCCTTCCTTCCTTCCTTCCTTCCTTCCTTCCTTCCTTCCTTCCTTCCTTCCATGTGTGTGCATGTGCCACTCCTGGGGTTTAAACTTAGAACGTGGTATTGAGTTGTTGGATTTTGTTGTTGTTGTTGTTGTTTAAGGCTAGTGCTCTCCCACTTGAGCCACAGCTCAAATTCTGGCTTTTTTGGTAGCTAATTAGAGAAAAGAGTTTCATGGACTTTCTTGCCCAGGCTGGCTTTGTACCACAATCCTCAGATCTAAGTCTCCTAAGTAGCTAGGACTATGGGCATGAGCCACTGTTGCATAGATGATTTCTTGAAAAAAAAATCAGGTGGGATTTTGATGGTGAATGCATTGCTTCTGTCTCAATATTGCCATCTAAACAATTTTAGGTCTTTCACTCTATGAACATAGGATGTTATCCAGTTTAAGCTTTTAAAATTTTCTAATACCATGTAAGCTTTGAACTTCTTCCCTTAAATCTATTCTTGAATATTTTATGCCTTTTAGATGCTATTATTATAAGTAGAATTATTTTCTTGGTTGCATTTTGAATTATTACTGGTGTATAGAAATACAATTGAGGGGTGTGTGTGTGGGTGTGTGTGTATGCACATGTACACACCACTTGTTAATCATGGGGTTTGAACTCTAGTCCGAGGTGCTGTCCCTAAGATTCTTCTTGCTCACGGCAAGCACACTGCCACTTGAATCATACTTCTACTTCTGGCTTTCTGGTGGTTAACTGGAAGTAAGAGCTCTAGGACTTTTCTTCCTGGGTTAGCTTCAAACCACAATCCTCAGATCTCAGCCTCCTAAGTAGCTAGGATTACAGGTTTGAGCACTAGCACCCAGCTACAATTGAGTGTTATATATTGATCCTTTGTCTTGTCACCATGCTAAATTGATTTGTTCCTATCATCCCAGTCCTTAGGATTTTCTATATATGTAAGGTCATGTCATCTATGAATAGAGGTGGTTTTATTTCTGCTTTTCCTATCTGAATGTCTTTTTCTTGACTAATTTCCCTTAGAACCTCCAGTCCAATGTTGAATAGAAGTGATGAGAGCAGACACTTTGTCTTATTTGTAATCTTAAGGGAAAGCTGACAGCCTTTTAATATTAAGTAGGGTATTATCTATGAATTGCAAGATGGCCTCTGTCAAGTTGAGGATTACTTCTGTTCATGAAAGAGTATTGGATTTTGTCCAATGCATTTTCTGTGCTTTTTCTTCACTTGATTGTGTGGGTTTTGTCCTTTATTGTCTTAATATGGTATACTTAAGCCTATTTATTGGCTTTTATATGATAAACCAACCTTATATTCCTGGTAAGTCCAACCTAGTCATGGTACATAATTCCTTCTCTATGTTGTATCAACTCAATAGTATTTTATTGAGAATTTCTGCGTATATATTTTTAGAGGATATTGATTTACAATTTTATTTTCTTGTGATGTCTTTGTCTAGTTTTGGAATCAGTATCATAAAATGAGCCATGAAGAGTTCTCTCTTTATTTCTTGCAAGAGTTTATATGGGATTTATGTTTATCTTAACTCTTTTTTTTGAAAACTTTAAAGTTGTGATGAGAATAAACTTAGGACAGCTCATAGCTGTGTCTTTTCATACGCTTGCGTCAGGGAAAAAAATATCCATGAACACTAAAACTTGACATTGACTTGAAGACTGAAAATCTCCCTGTGGACAGGACAGTGAATCTCTTGCCATTATGCCAGGCAAGATCCTCAGCTGCAGGCCAAGGGTAGACTGATGTCATTCCTGACTTGTTTCTCTTAAACAATTTCAAACATTGCAGCATCTAGATGCCTAGATGGATTCTCCTTTGAAGCAAAACCTTCTCCATAACAGATAACAGATTGGCCTCTCTACCACATGCTGAATAAGACCAATGCTTACACCATTATCTCCCCTGGAATCCATCCTTATCCTCCTAGAAAATCAAAATATCCACAAGTATTAATAGCCCAGTATCCAGGAGGTTAACAAAAGGGTTCAGTGTTTGTTTTTGTTATTTTTTTAACATGTGAAATTGAGGAAAGATTATTTTTGGCTGGGACTGCTAGTGGCAGAGAAACAAGGGTCTAAGATGGCATCCTGAAAAACAGCACTTTTACTTGTGTAGAAAACAATCATTCTGAACATATCTAAAGGGGAGGCTTGGAACTGTATCCATTCACTCCCTTACTCAGTCACTTCACTAGTGAATGCACCCATTATATGTTAAGGTTAGAATCCATGTGTTCTGAATGGAATCTTGACGTCTGCATAGGAGTTTGCCCATGAGATCCATGCCAGAGCCAGGGGTGCCATGAGAGTTAGAGTCTTTGTGCACACCCAAAGACATTCTCAAGAGCTGAAAAGGTTACTTGGAGAGAAACAGGTAGTAGGTCTTAAAGACCTGTGTGCTTAGTGAAGGAGCTTAAACTTTATTCTGGGAGGACAAAGGGTTTAATGATCTGTGACTTGTATCTATACAGGGGTCTGGTGGTCCTAGCCAGGCTGCTCTAAAATAAGACATGGTAACCAAAGACAGGTTTAGACCTTGGAGATTTGTTCTTGAATGGAATTCAGGTCTCCTGGGGCCTTATCTAGTATCTTCTGCCTCAAGGACTTTGACTTCCCTTCAAAGGCACTAGGAAGGCCACTGCAGCTCACCAAGTGGTCCAGATTTTGAATTCTGACCTTGACTATTATTTATTTCCATGCTCAGGCATGTAACTCCAATCTTATTTTCCTCTTTAGTAAAGTAGGGATACGAGTGCTCCCTCCTACATTTTGATAATGCAAGGGTAAAAACAGCTCTTTGAAAGTTTTGTAAATCCCCCCTGTCAGCTAGACGACCAAGCTAGACCAATATAAATACAAGACCACTTTTTCTGGCACCTAGGTTGACTGGGTTCTAATCCCCATTCGCCACTGACTGCTCCATACTGGACAGGCCATTGAACTCTCTGACCTGTTTCTTCCTCAGAAAAATAGAAATGACCCTAATACCTCCTCCTGTGGAGTTGCCAAAGGAAGTTGGTGTAATGATTCCTCCACCATCCAGGCATGTCAGAGGTGCAGAAGAATTGCCTTTGAATCCAACTGTGAACTTGGAGCTCTGCTTTTCTCCTACCATGGGGGCTCCTAGAGGGCTGGGCTGCATCTCTCTCATCTCTCTCTGTATGCAGCCTAAGCTATGCTTGACATGTAGACAGTCAAATGTTTTTGCAGTTGAAATTTATTTCCAACTTTCAACACTTTTACTCATTCCAGGTTTCTGTCTGGATGCAAAAAAAAAAAATTTGACTGTGACCTTTTGGAAATCTAAATAAATCAATAAAGAAAGACAATTTATTTTGCAGAGGGAGTCAACTAGGTGTGAATCCATTTGGGGATTGTGGGAGGGAGCGGGCAGGGCCTACAGCTCCCACATCACTAACCTAACCTGGCTGCCCCAGTTTCTCCAGCTGAATGGCAGTGCAGAGTCTCTTGTGCCAAGGGGAGTTAGTGTTACCTGAGAGAGCTATGTCCTTAATGATGCTTTCTGCCCCACAGCCCTCCAAGAGGAGAGTTTGGGGAAGGTTAAATGGGACAGAAGACTGCAGGAGTCACAGGCCAAGGACCCAGGGCGTGAGGAGATGGGAGTCACACCCTGAAACACATCCCAGGACACATGTTTTAACAGCAGCCCAGAGGCAAGTTTAGTCCAGTGTGTGCTCCAGACTTGCTTCTTTCCCCAGTCTGGTTCCAGTGGGTGACATCCACTGCTTCTGTTGTTTCCATCCAAATAGGAGGATGCAAGTTAAGGGAGTAACAAGGCCGGAGCCAAGATTTGTACCTATGATATCCACCTTGCTGGGTCTCCCATCCACTCACTTGGCTCACTAGGAGCCAGGCTGTGAGATGAGCGTACCATAGCTGCCCCCTGGCACTGCTCACTGTGAGTACACAGTATGGAGGGATGAAGGAGGTTCTTGGGGCCCTTTGGAAGCTACAGTGAACTCTGCCTTGAGAGAAAGAAGGAACAGGGGGAAGGCTTTGAAAGCTGAAGAAGGAAGGTGTCTTAGTTGATTTATGTTGCTGTAACCATACATGCAAGACTGCATAATTTATAAATAATAGGATTTTTTTCTCACAGCTATGAGAAACCCATAGGTTGAAGGCTTGGGAAGGGCTGCTGTCTGCTTCTAAGATGGCACATCCTGTTTGTGTTATCCCATGGGGATGAATCCTGTCCTCAACACTGTAGAGGTATAAAGGGAAAAGGGCACACTAGTTCCCTCCTTTTCCAAGGCACTAATTCAGTCAAGCCTGTAATCCTAGCTACTCAGGAAGCTGAGAATTAAGTCTTATAACTCTTATTTCCAGTTAACTATCAAAAAGCTAAATGTAGAATTGTGACTCAAGTGGAAAAGCAGGAGACCTGAGTGAGTGAGAAAAGATAAGGCACAGGGCCTAGACCTGAGTTCAAGCATGAGTACCAGCACTAGTAATAATAACAATATACTAATCCACGATGTAATCAGCTCTCAAAAGCTCTATTTATTAAGTCTGTTGTATTGGATGGATTTGAGGAAGGATCTCAGAGATCTTCTAACCATGGCAAAAAGATATTTGAAGCTGGGCACTGGTGGCTTATGACTGTAATCCTAGCGACTCAGGAGACTGAGATCTGAGGATTATGGTTCCAAGGCAACCAGGGCAGGAAAGTCCATGAGACTCTTATCTCAGATTAATCACAGAAAAGGCCAGCAGTGGTGCTATGGCCCAAATGGCAGAATGTTAGCCTTGAGCAAAAGGAGCCCAGGGACAGTACCCAGGCAAAGCCTAAGGTCCAGGGGAAAAGATAGATAGAGAGAGAGAGAGAGAGAGAGAGAGAGAAAGAGAGAGAGAGAGATTGATTTGAGGTACATCTTGAAAGTTGAGGAGTAGTTCACCAAACAGAAGGAAGCAAAGAGAATAGTGCTGGAATCAGGGGTTGAGTATGTGGCTCACACATCTGTGGAGTATGTAGAGCACATGCGTATAAGGCTCTGACTGGGTTTGATCCTCAGCACTGCAAAAAATGGAGTCTAGGGGGAGTTGCAGGCAGAGAGAAAGTCTTCACTAGGGCTCTGAGAGTTGGCAGGCCCTGGATTCCTGAAAAGATGTGGAGAAGTTTGGTGGTGCAGGAATAGTGAGTGATAGGCAGGTGCAGGAAGTGGGAGGGAGCATGGCATGTGATAATAGGTTCTGGCTTGGGAGGGCCAGCAGGTTGGGCTATAAAGCACATGTACTCAATCCTTTTGAGTGCTGGGGAAACCAAATAAGGTTGGCCTAAAACAGCCTTGAATTGAATTAAGTCATTGAATAATCATCCACTGAAGCACAGCTGGGAGCCCATCCTGCTGGGCTCTAAAATAAAGAAATTAGGCTTCAACCTGGGTAAGCTGATTCTGACTCTCTTCATAAAGCAAGCCCATCTGATGTTCCTCTCAGAAGAGCTGAGTTCCCAAGGGCTGTGACTCAGCTTTTGCCTGAAGCACTCCCTCCAAGGCCTTCCGAGCAGAAGTGATTATGAAATACCTTGAAAATGAACCTCTGACACCTTAGAGAATTCTCTGAGACTGTCAGGTTGGAATCCTACAAGCAATTCCAGCTGTCAGTGGACTTCTACTTCGGAGGAACCTTCCTCCCTGGACCCACAGCCTGAGACACACAAAAGACTGGACCACAGGGATGGGGTGGGGAGTGTACTTGGGACTTGGTGGTTATACACGGATCTGTCAGTGTTGACAAACATTTGCCTGCCTATTCCACAACTAGGTGTATCTGGCCTATACATATTGGGTGCCTCTCTGTTGTCAGGTGAATCATCCCTGAAGCCACATTTAGGTAGATGGAATATTGGTGTCTTTATTACATAGTTAGCAGGCTGCAAGCAGCCAGTGTTACAAAGGCCTGCAGCCCCCAAATGCACATAATACAGCTAGGAAACAGGCTAGAGAGAAAGAACAAAATCAATACCAACAAACCAATTCAGCTCCAATGGAGAGCTGAATAGGGATACCATGATGACCAGGAGACAGAATACAGGACACGATCATGGAGACACACATGACATGGCATCATGATGCCTGTGCTGGTCTAGTCCTATATAGGGTCCGTGCAGGGGGCAGGTCCACAGGAAATTCCCAGTGCCAGGAACTGGACTGACTGATTCAGTAACCTATCAGCCAAGTGCCTGCCCCTATCTCCAGTGATCTGGACATGCCCATCACCTGGGAGGTAGGGGCATTTCCTTCCCTCCACCATGAAGACAAGATGCTAGACCCTACCATCCACCATGTGGCCAATATGGCACTAGCCAGACCTGACCTCCTTACTTCATTGTGTCCTGTCTGTATCCTTGGACTCCCATGCATTTGTCTGGTTTGCTCACATAGGTGGACATACCTGTGAGATTTCCCTTCAGGCTCAGTTGGTGTTGGAAGATGCAGAACTCCTGCTCCACCTTGAAAACAATCCTGTTGTTTGTGATTTCCTGATGGTAACAGTGTCAATGCACTTGCCTATCACTTACACACACACACACACACACACACACACACACAACCAGCATCACCCAGGGGCCCCAAGCTTCCACAAATTCCTGAGAGACAGCCATGGGCCACTTGAGTGGCTCACTAATGGGCTCATGTCCTTTCTCAGAGAAACGGTACAGGAGAGGTTTCTAGAAATGAGATTTTAGTAGTGGTTTAACATCAATAATAAAGGACAAAGATAAGAGGAGATGATTTGGGGTGCTGATTTGTTGGTAACTCTGCTGAAATGTCTCGGGCCTGGGAAATCTGTCTGCAGGGCTCAGAACTCCTACTGCCTTCTCCATTAGAAGCAAGCTTTGTCTTTGTTCTCAAAACTTTTAATCCAAATGCTCTTAGTGAGATGAGCTGCCTTGGAGAGTGTTTCAAGAATAATGTCGGTGTGACAGTGATCAGTCAGTGGTACTCAGGCAGATTCATTTTCCTGGTCAAGACAAGCTTGGAACTTTGTGTTTCTCTTCCTTAATGCTAGGGACTAGTATCATTATCCTCTTAAGCATTAGCAACTCCCAACCTGTTCCTGTTGGAACAGGTAGGAAAATAAGCATGGAATGACATCAGTACATCCTTTCCCCAGCATGACTTACTGGCCGCTCCCTCTCCAGCCTGTTTTCTCCTCTCTTGCTAAGCAGGAAGTCTTATTTGCATGATGTAGCCTGAGGAAAAGTTGTCTTGTCTGGTGTTTGGTGGAGGACTTGCAGCGGGAAGGCTGCAAAGGGCCTCCAGTTGATCAGTGTTCACCCTGCCTTTCATCCTCAATCTGCATCTGTGGACAAGGATGGGGAGACACTGAAGTAAAGAAGACCCCAGAAAACAATGCTGACTCTGAGGGGAAGGGGGAAAGCACCTTTGGAGTTTCTTTACTTGTACCCCAACTCAGTCTTAGACATCCCTAATCACTTATTCCAAGTTACAGCACGGCGAGTCTAACTAGGTATCGTCAGAAGTAGCCTGTTCTCAATGTGTTAAAAAAATGTCCCACCAAACTGGGCATGGGAGCTTCATACCTTTAATCCTAGATACTCAGGAGTCTGACAACTAAGGATCAAGATTGAAAACCAACTCAGACAATAAAGTGCAGGTCCTTGAGACCTTGTTTCTAATTAACCAGCAAAAAGCCAGAAGTGGCAGTATGGCTCAAGTGGTAGAATATCTGCCTTGAACTAAAAGCTGAAGGACAGCATTCAGGCCCTGAGCTAAAGCTCTGGTACTGGCAGTGGTGGGAGGGTGATGTTCCACCAGTGTGGAAGCAAATAGACCTGATAGTATGATAAAAGGCTGTGGTTTTGGAGTCAGAAAGTCCTGTCTTTGCATTGGTGAGCCATTTTGTCCTAAGGCAAGTTACCATTATATCTGTACTTCTCTGAGCCTCAGCTTCCTTTCTTCCCTCTGCAAGGGATGCTAGGAAATGCAGTAGAATCATACGTATGAGACCCATAGTGTTATCCCTGTCTCAGAGCAAATTATCAACAAATGTTAGTGCCCCTTCCATCTGAAAGCTGACAAATTCAATTAACCAGACCCACCCATTACAACCCCCACTCCTTGCAACGTTCCCCAAACGTTGCAGCTCGTAGAATCATAAATCTTGTGTTGAAAAGGAGCTTCATAAATCACCTGGCACAGCCCCCAGTGGTAGAGCCCTGGCATGCTGGGCTCCATGTATTCCCCAGTCTTGCTGGCTCAGCCGGCAAGCCTTCCGATAAGCAGAATTCCCACCAGCACAGCCAAAAAGAAGGAGTGAGCCTGTCTGTCCATGGATTCCACAGAAGGGCTAATATTAGCTGGGCAGCAGGATGGGGATATGCCTATATTTAGAATCTGTATCTTCAGCCTTTTCCTGAGGCAGCTTGGGTGGAGGGACTCAGGGAGGAATAATTGCCAGGAGCAGGCCAAGCAGCTGTGCTGGGGCTCCCTTCCTTACTGCTAGATGACTTCCTGTCTGTCCAGGAAGTGTGGAAGAGGGCAAGGATAGCCATTCAGAAGGGAAAGAAGGATAAGTGAAGGTATCTCCCAAATCAACAGAGAGTGGGATAGTGGCAGAGTCATCAGTGGACTCCATGATCATCGATGGGCAACTTGGGAGGTAAAGGGATGAACTCTGAGGGATGCTTCTGGCCTTGTCCTCCAGGGAATACTTTGGATGGTGGCTTAGAGGTCATAGGGCACTGCACCTAGGCCACAAGAGAGATATAAAAGGTGTGACTAATGTGTCCCTGACTGGCTGCCTTGTACATACTGTTGCAGAATGCCTCCCTTCTTCTTCCCAATGCGTGATCTAGGGCCATGATCTAAGGCCTTCCCTGTGAACACTCCCTGCTTTCCAGAGGCCTTGTGTACTCTTCTGTCCATATTAGACAAAGATGTACTTCTGTCAGGCAGACAATTCTGCACCAAGGCATAAGACAGAGGGAGTACCTGGCTTTTGAGTACCACACACGGACCCCCTCAGGCAGAACATTTTTTTGAATAATCAACATGGTGGCTGCCCTGATATTCCCCCTAGATACACCATATCCATGCACGAGCTGTGTGGCCCTCCTGTCCTCCATCTCTTACCACAGGGATGTCAACAACTTGAGGCCACAGCCTGCAGTTGAATGGCATGGTCAGTAGCCTGAGGACCCCTCCCACAGTTGGATCATTCCCAGCAAAGAGCTGGGTTTATCATTCCTCAAATGAGAGGTGAATGAGATGATCTCCAGGCCTTTCAGCCTTGTAGTCTATTTATCTGTTCGGTTTTAGGTGGCATAATGAAGACATAATCAGAAACACATGTATGCTCTACCCTTACTCCAAATAAAATCCATATGGTCTAAAGAAAAATAGAAATTACTTAGGAGTTTTCATGGTCTGGCTTTCATCTCATTTGACCCCCTCCCTCTATTAGAACCCTAGGCTAGCCCAGTAGACCTGTCTGTACAGGATGCCAAGGGTTACCCATTGCCAGGGAGAGATAGCCTCAATTCTTCTTTGCCCTCAGGCCTGTATCTATAGCTGTGGCCCTGAGATGGGCCTGGGTATAGATCTTCTCCATTGAGTCTTTTGAAACTTCAACAAGTTTGCAGCCCTTCAGTGCATATTTTGGATTGTATGCATCGCTGTCATGAAATGGTTACTGGACTGTTTTCTGTGTTCCTTTTTCCTTCTTAAAGAGATGGGCAAAAATCAAGAAAGCCCTGAGGGATAGAGAAAGAACCAGTCAGAGAAGGAGGAAGCAGAGGGTTTAGGTACCTCCCTGCCTGCCTGCCTGCCTGCCTGCCTGCATTGTAGAGTTCTGTTCTTGAAGTTATTTCACTTGTTCTCAGGCTGCAGGCTACAGTGTCTTCTTCCCTACAGATTGCAAAGTCCTGTCTTTGCTAGGGGCTGACACAGAAACAGGCTCTCCCCACTTGGCTTGCAGGTACTTTTTACACATAAATAAATAACTTGAGAGCAGCTGGTTTCCAGGTGAAATGTTTGCATGTTGTTTGTACCAGGGAAGCAGAGACACCAAACAAAAATGTTGCAGGATTAAAAAAAATACATGAGCAAATATACTACCCACACATCCCCAAGCCCCTTGAGACTTTTTTAGGAATTGTTTATTCCTGTGAATGGATTGGAACTTGATTTCTTTTTAAATCAGAGTATGTCAGGGCTGGAAGGAATATTCAAAATTATTCAATCTAGAGGGTTTCAAACTTTTCCTGATCATTGCAGCCTAGCTGTGGGGTATTTTTGTGGTGATCCACACTATATAAAATAAAGAAAAATCAGAGCTGTTGTGGATAATGTGAAGAAAGAGGGGAGGGGTGTCCATGGACTCCTTTAAGTGCAATATCAAAGAAAAGTCCTGACTTCTCCCAGATCCCTCCAGGAAACAGGCTCAGAAAGAAGTCTCCTGACAAATGTCAAATGGCAAATGAGTGATGATGAGCTGAGAATGGAACTCAAAGCCACACCAAGGGGAAGGTCATTATGCAGCTGAACTAAAGTGAAAATATGAAAATACTCTTGTCCCTGGGATTAGTTCCTGAAGGATCTAAGCATGAATTCTGAGATTCACGAATGCCTAAGTCCTTTCAACAAGATGTCAGAGTTTTGTCATGGTCTTTGCACATAATCCATGTAGCCCCTCCTGTAAATTGTAAATCATCTCTACAGAACTCACAATACCTAGTAAAAATATAAGTAGTCATTATATTGTATGGTTGTTAGGGGTGGGGTGATCTTTTTTTTTTTTTTTTGGCCAAGGGCCATCTGAATGTTTATAACATCATTCATGGACCCTATAAAACTACCAATCCAGGCCGACATCTATGGGCAGCCAATGGGAAGCATCCAAGTCTATCTTATCATGTACCAAATGATCCTATCAGGCCTTAGCTGGCCTGTTAGGGTTTCTTTTGTTTTCCACCCAGAGGAGATAATGACCAAAGAAAAATGTCTATAATTTTTTCCTCTAAATATTTTCAATTCTTGGATGGTTGAGTTTGTGGATATAGAAACAATGGCTATGTCAGTAGATTCACTATAAATCTTTACTCAGTAGACCAAACCATCCATCTTTCTACCACCTTAGTATGAAGAGGTTATGTATGTCACTTTCTCCATCCCCCCTCCACACAACATAGAGCAAAAAAAAATCACCAAATACTGTACCGGAAGTGACGGCTATACATTCAAGAGAGATTGTTGTTTTTCTGCTGCCTTAGAGTTGAGGTTTTACAGGAGAAGTAGGGACAATGGCTTGGAGACCCTGACCTTCCACTCTGCTACATAGGCTCTTCCCTGCTGGCCAAAATTGCAACAAGAGAAACATAAAGGGGATGGAAGAAGCTACTTTAAACAAAAACATGAAAAGGCAAAACCATAAAACCTCCAGCTGCTCCTCCCATGAACTACAGGCTCCTTCCAAAAGTGAGTCATCAACTTGATTCACTTGACACCATGGAAAGAGACTCTCCTTATTATAGCAACTCACCTCAGACAGATTAAGAAACATCTGTATCTTCAATCACTTCAGGGCCATCATTCATCTTCTTTGCCTTAACAAACCAGAGAATACAAAAAGCCTTTTGCTACCTGTAAAAAGAAAACTTAATCCCCTGTGCTTAAACCAGGGATCTTCTTCCTTTTGTCCTTAGTCCCTGCCACCTATCTAGTTGTTCACATTTGATCTGTTTAGGCACTTAGGACCTAAGGTGATTGGTCCACACCAAGTCCTCCCTCTGAATACTCTATTACTCCCTCATTAGCTGCCCTGGGCCGTTTCAGCCTCTCAGACACAGCTCATGTCCCCCTTCTACAAATGGGACCCCTGACACAGAGTAGCCAGCCTTCCTCCCTATGACTGGATACCCAATCTTTCAGAACTGTGCATGAGTAGGGTCGTGCTTTGGAAGGCATGTCTTGTCCCTGGCCTCCTCTTCCATAACCTTCCTGGCCACTATGAAGTAGACATCTTTGCTCTACTGCATGCTTCCTGCTATAATATTTCTGACTTATCACAGGCCTAGAAACAATGGAGCCAGCCAATTATGACCCAAAATAAAATCTTGCTCTCTTTAAAGAGAAACTCTGCTTCTTCCTCATATGTTCCTTAACTTGCTGTTTCAAAGCCTGTTCCCAATATTAAATAATGCCTGGCAAATGACCTGAACTCATTTGAGTGGTTCAGGTTTTAGTAAGATGTAACCGACAGGCCTTTGTGAAGAGTCAGCTGTAAAAGGCAGAGATTGCATGACACAGCCAAGGATCCAGTCATGGCTCTGTCACGTGTTAGCCAAGCAAGCAGACCTCTCCGTGTGTGGCCATTTCTTTCTCTTGAAAATGAGGAGTGTACAGCACAAGATTGCTTTGAGAAGTGTTTAAAGTAATGCAAGGAACTTTCCAGGCCACTTGTTTGGCTTTCAGTGGGAACTTAACAAGTAACTATCACTTCCTTTTCTAGTTTGCAGAGCAAAGTGAAGCCTAAATCTTCTGACTCCATGTAATCTAACCTATATCAGTATTCAGTACCCTCTGCCTAAGGTTACCATCTGCATTCTAGGGCAAATGTGGAGATAAGGGTTAGTGGGGAATGGTTACCATATGTCTTTGAATTAAATATTAAATATTAAAATATTTAATACTTTAAAATCTCTGAAATTGAGATGCATCTTGCAGTGGAAGGCATCATAGTTTAATTGGCATTATTGTAAGAATTTCCTCCACCCCACTTTTTGACTGATCATAAAATAACAATACCTTATAATTTAGCAGTAGCAACTGATAGCACCTTTAATTTGATGAAGTTGAATATGAAGGATTTACCATGTTGCAGACACTATGCTAGATCTATCTTATATGAGTAGAACAGCAAGGGTGAATAGCTCCTATTTTACAGATGGGAAAATTGAGGGCCTTACAGACAAACAGATTTGGCCAGGACACAGATTTAAGTGATGAAATGAGGATTTAAACCAACCTCTGCTTGATTCCAGAGCCTATGCTTTTAAAAGTGGCTGTGCTGAGAGGAACAACTGGTTTATCTTTGCTTCTTTTTTTTTTTTTTTGGTCGGTAGTGGGGCCTGAAATCTGGGCCTGGGTGCTGTCCCTCAGCTCTTCAGCTCAAGGTTAGCGCTCTACCACTTGAGCCACAGCGCCACTTCTGGCTTTTTTTTTCCTGCTTATGTGGTGCTGAGGAATCGAACCCAGGGCCTCATGCATGTAAGGCAAGCGCTCTACCACTGAGCCACCTTCCCAGCCCCCTTATCTTTGCTTCTTAGCACCACCCCAAGAAAGTCCATGTCCAGGGCCTGTAGGTCCTTTTACCAAGAAAGCATACATTTACTGGGTGCCTTTCCGTGTCTATTAAGCATATCCTGGGAAGTGCACAAATAAGCAAGACATATATGGAGTTAAAGTCCAAGAAACTCAACAGCCCATTTAAAATGTGTTCTCAGAGACCTCACAGAGTTCTGTAGCAACACATAAGAATGAGAAAAACTTCCTGGATGAGGTAACAGTTAGCACAGCAAATAGTGGAGGACAGTAGAAAGCAGACATATGGAAATAGCATGTGTGAAGAGGTCAGAGAATTATAAGGTTATAGAGAATCTATAAGATAGAGATTTATTTATACAATCCAACATGGCATTCAAGAGCTTTATGACCATTGAGCAGTTGGAACATGGCTAGTCCAAGTCAATATTTATTGTAGGTGTAAAATACAGATTTGAGAGACTTCATAGGAAGAAAAGTAACATGCCCCAGTAATAATTTTTATATATTGATTGTGTCAAAATTATAGTTTGGTGAATCTATAAATAAAAAACAATATATTGTAAAAAATAATGCCTTTTGTTCCTTATTAGAATGTGGACAAACTTTAAATTTACATATAAATGGCTCCCAGTTGTGGCTCCCATTGTGTTGGGAATTAATCCATCAAAAATAAGAAGCCACTGAAGGATTGAAACATTGAGAATTAAGTTAGGGAGATCCATTAGAAAATTGTAGAATTCTAGTACATTTGCTCAAACTCATTTAATCTTTAAAACAACTCTAGATATAAAGAGTTTTTAATTCATGTGCACAGCTATGGAAAGAGAGACATAACCAGGGCCACCTCACAGTACAACATCATTAGGGTAGAACCAGAGCCCTTATGTAAGTCTAGCTTATACATTTTGCTCTTAAGAGCCCATCCCTGACTGCTAGCCTGAGAGACATCTGGCTCAGGTCATACATATGTTTAGTAAGGGCTTAAACTTTTTTTTTTGTCAGTCATGGGGCTTGAACTCTAGACCTGGGCTCTGTCCCTCAGCTCTGTTCTTCAACTGAAGGCTAGTGCTGTCCCTAGCACTAGAGCCACAGTGCCACTTCCAGTTTTCGTGGTTTATTGGAGATGAGTCTCATGGACTTTCCTGCCCAGGCTGGTTTTGAACCGTGATCCTCAGATCTCAGCCTCCTGAGTAACTAGGATTACAGGTGTGAATCACCAGTGCCCAAGTAGGACTTAAACTTTTTACACTGTCCCTAGGGTTAGATTCTTTGTACAGAAGTTCTTCCATGTCCCTTACTCAAGCAATAAGCAAAGATAGGAGACATGGCAATCACTACCTCCCCTGTAACCTCAAGACCATCCACCACTATACTTCTTGCCTTGGGATGAACATGTAACATCCAGCCCAGATTGCATTAACACCATTTTCTTCACCAGAGAGCCTTGAGACTAAGAGCTAAAATGCAGAAACACTTCCAAAAGGACAGTATCTTCTTAAAGAGAGGGAAAGTAGAAAACAGGATACTTTGTTCATTTTCTAATTAGAAATAATTATAAAGTAAAACAATATAGAAAATCTTACAATACAAAACCCTTCCTCAGCCCCAGGCTCCTTCCCCTGAAGCGATCACATTTAACTTCATCTGGTTTTAGTTCTTCTGGTGTTTGCTTCCACACCACTTCAACTGCTCCAGAGTGAGGGATCTGGTCTCTCTGCTGGGTCTGTGGATAGTCTAGCCCAATGACATCCTGCTTCTTCTTGGGCTACATATGCAATTAAGAGCAGGGAGGGAGATAGATGGGTGGGTGGATGGATAGATAGATAGATAGATAGATAGATAGATAGATAGATAGATAGATAGATAGATAGATAGATAGATAGACAGACACATACATACATACATACATACATACATACATACATACATACATGCATGCATACATACATACATAGATACATAGATAGATACATAGATACATAATACATAGATGATATTTTTAGTTGCTTTGAAGGTCTTTGGAAATCTAAATAATACAATTCAATGAGAATAGTTTTGAAGGGTCAAGACCTACCTAGCCTACACTCTTCCCAAATCATCAGCCATGAGACAGCTTTTTCCAGAAAAGGCTCCTTATAGGAAATGCTGTTATATAAAATGTGAAAAATTATTTTCAACTTGGCAATTCTTGTTGTCAATTTTTATGCTTGTTTGATATATAATTAGTTCTCTTATTCATCTTTGTGGACTCCCTTAACTCTACTGAGAGGATTGGAACACTTCTCTTTCTTTCTGAATACCTGTTATACTGATGAGCTTTGTTCCTTTGAATGCTTTCATGAAGATAATTACCATCTTTTTCCTTTAACTTTTTTGTATGGTACTGGGGTGTAATTCGGGATCTCAAGCTTGCATACGCTCTACTACTTGAGCCACATGCTCACCCCTCATCTTTTTTTTTTTTTTACCACTTTCTTGTTTGTTGTTTTCTAGGATATCAGAGTTTATAGCCAAGGCCTTGTTAGTTATTCAGCTTGCTTGTATGACTGGCACTCTGCCACTTGAGCCATGCCTCTAGTCTGGCTTTTGGCTGGTTAATTAGAAACAGAATGTTACAGACTTTTCTGCCCAGGCTACCTTTGCACCTGCATCCATGAAATCTTAACATCCTTGGGGTGAACATGTAACACCCAGCCCAGATTGCATTAACACCATTTTCTTTACCAGAAAGCCTTGAGACTAAGAGCTAAAACACAGAAACACAACATCCGAAGTAACTAAAATTACAGATGTGAGCCACCAGTGCCTAGTATTATCTTTTTAGTTCTAAAATAAAACTTTCTTAAGCATTTCTTATAGGACTTACATGATAGATTTTAATTTTCAGTTTTTGTGTTGGAAAGACTATCTGTCCTTTATTTCTTATGAATATATTTGCTAGATATGGTATTCTTGATTGGCAAAGCTTCTGCTTGGGTTTGGTTTGGTTATGGTTTTTCCTTCCAGGACCTTGACTGTATCATTCCATGATGTCGTAGCTTGCAAGATTTTACTGAGATGCCTACTGTTCCTCTTTTTTTTTTTATTGTGAAAAAACTGTACAGAGGGGTTACAATTACATGGGCAAGATAGTGAGTACATTTCTTATCAAGCATTGTAGCCTCCTCCTTTGTTTCCCCTTCCCATCCCTTCCAAGCCTCCCCCCCTCCCACCAAAGTTGTAAAGTTCGTTTTCGACATGACAGCTTGTTTTGGACATGACAACTTGTACTTATCATTGTTGCAACAGGTCCACCTGTATCCTTAAATGACGTGTTTTTCCCCATCTCCTCCACAAGTTATACTGTGGGGGAGGGACATACAAAGCAACAAAGAAGTAATCTTATAAATGCGTTAGAAACACATGCATGAAAGAAAAAAAACATTAAAATACATCTAAGGGTTCATTTTCTTAACATCACATTATCTGACCTTTTCCGCTTGACTCATACATATACTAGATATTGCAAATAAGGGAAACCATGGGACCTATGTTTCTTTGGACCTGGCTTACTTCACTTAATATAATTTTTTCCAAGTCTTTCCATTTCCTAACAAATGGGGCAATGTCATCCTTTCTGATGAAGGCATAGAATTCCATTGTGTATATATACCACATTTTCTTGATCCATTCATCTACTGAGGGGCATCTGGGTTGGTTCTATATCTTAACTATGGTAAATAATGCTGCAATAAACATAGTTGTGCTGGTAGCTTTAGTATGGTCTTGTTTGGGATCATTTGGGTAAATGCCCAAAAGTGGGATTGCTGGGTCATAGGGGAGTTCTATGTGGAGTCTTTTGAGGAACCTCCATACTGCTTTCCAAAGTGGTCCTGCTGTTCCTCTTATGTGTAACTTATATGTGGCTTGAGGTGTTTCTCTTGTTGTTTTAAGAAATCTTGGTTGGCTTTTTTTTTAACTTTTGACATTTTGATTATAATCTGCCTCTGAGAACATATTTTTTAAAATCAGGTCTATTAAAAGTTGCTCTTTAAGTAATCTGGACACAGATGTTTGCATCTTTCCCCAAATTTGTCAAGTTTTCAGAAATTGTCTTATTAGTTTATTATTCAGACTTTTTTTTGTCACTGAGTCAAATACCTAGGAGAAATGACTTAAAGGAGGAAAGATTAATTTTAGGTCATGCTTGGCTGGCTTCATTGCTTTTAGGCATGATTATAATATGGTGGCCAGGAAGTATAGAGGGAACAGAGGGCCAGGCATAAGATATACCTCCTAAAACATGTCCTCTGTGGCCCTTTCCCTCCAATCAGATGCCATCTTCAACAGGTCTTACTACTTCCCACATCCATTCAACTATAAATCAACTGTAAAGTGTATTCATGTATTTACTCAAAGCCCTCAGGATCCAGTCATTTCCTCAAATCCTCACTTTTGCATATTGCCCTAGGACCAAGCCTTCTATGCATGGGTCTTTGAGAGGGTATTTCATATCATAAAACACAATGAGTTAGGTTCTATATGCCTTCTCTTCACCTTTTTGAATACTTATCTTACATGTTCACTTGCTTAGAGTATTCTGTATGGCTCATAGGCTTTCTTTATTCAAAATTTCAAAAAGAATATTTTTTTTTGTCTGACAAGGGTATTTCCAACAACAGAATTTCAAAGTCTGATTCTTTTGTACGTGTGTGGAGGTGGAAGGGTAAAATCTAGTCTGCTTTTGAGGTTTACAACTGCTTTAGTATTTACTTATAAAAATTAAGTAGTTGTACAAGGGAATTGCCATTTTATTTTTATTTTTTTAATTTAATTTAATTTTATTTGTGAACATACTGTACAGAGTGGTTACAATTACATGGGCAGGATAATGCATACATTTCTTACCAAGCATTGCAGCCTCCTCCTTTGTTTACCCTACACATCCCTTCCCAGCCTCCCCCCTCCCAATCCCAATCCCAATCCCAATCCCCCCCCCCCCCCACCGACGTTGTAAAGCTTGTTTTGGACATGACAACTTGTACTTCTCATTGTTGCAACAGGTCCACCTGTATCCTTAAACGACTTGTTTTTCCCCATCTCCTCCACAAGTTATACTGTCGGGGAGGGACATACAAAGCAACAAAGAAGTAATCTTATAAATGCGTTAGAAACACATGCATGAAAGAAAAAAAACATTAACATACATATCCAAGGGTTCATTTTCTTAACATCACATTATCTGACCTTTTCCGCTTGACTCATACATATACTAGATATTGCAAATAAGGGAATCCATGGGACCTATGTTTCTTTGGGCCTGGCTTACTTCACTTAATATAATTTTTTCCAAGTTTTTCCATTTCCTAACAAATGGGGCAATGTCATTCTTTCTGATGAAGGCATAGAATCCAATTGTGTATATATACCACATTTTCTTGATCCATTCATCTGCTGAGGGGCATCTGGGTTGGTGGGAATTGCCATTTTAAAAAACAGTTTATCTTGATCAGTGTCACCCCTTTCAATATTCTCACCCATCCCTCCTTCACCCTTCTTAATTTTGTAGGATTTTCACTGAATTCTTAACTACGTTTTCTTTTTCATTTGTCTACCCCTTGACCCCACCTCCAAGTCCTGCTTTCTGGTGTTTGGTTTGTTGAACTTTGCCTTTGCCTTTCTAAAGAATTATACTATTTGATTATCCCTTGAATCTACCATATTTCAGTTAATATATGTGTATATACTTGCATACCATCCAACATATTTACTTATAAGTTTATAACCTAATTCTAGCTTCCATATACAAGAGAAAACATTTGTCCCTCTAGGCCTGACTTACTTCACTCAGCATAATATTTCCAGGTCTTTCTATTTCTTTACACATGATACAATATTTTTCCTTTCTAATGGATGAGTAAAATTCCATTGTATATGTGAATTACGTTTTCTTGATCTACTTGTCAATTGAAAGGCATCTGGACTGATTCCATACCTTGGCTATATTGACTAGGGCTACAATGAACATGGTTGTGCTGGTTGCTTTACTATATCCTGGTTTTTAATCTTTTGTATAAATGCCCAGGAGTGGAATTGTTGGATCTTAGGGTAGTTCTACATTTAATATCTTGAAGATCCTCTATACTGTTTTCCAAAGTTGTTGAATAAGTTTACATGCCCACCAAAAGTGTATTAGAAATGAACCATACAACTTGTAGGTAAGGATGAAAGGGAAAAACTTGTGAATGTGAAGGAAGGGGTGACATTGTCCAAAAAGAAATATACTCTTTACCTGACTTATGTAACTGTAACCTCTCTGTACATCATCTTCATGTGGCTATTGATATTCTTACTTCTGAGAAAACTCTTTTTAGCTCATTAGCCCATATATTAATTGTGTTGCTGGTGTCTTGAGGACTTAAATATTTAAGTTCTCTGTATATTCTGGATATTAGGCCATTGCCTGATGTATAGCTGACAGAAACCTTCCATTCTGTAGGCTGTCATTTTAGCTTGTTGGCTATGTCCTTTGCGATACAGAAACTTTTTAGTTTGATACAGCCCCATTTATCAAGTCTTTCTTTAATTTGCTGTGCTTCTGGCTCTTTACTGAGAAAGTTCCTTTCTGTGCCAAGAAGTCCTAATGTTTCTCCCACTCCTTCCTGTATTTATTTCATGATTTCGGGTATTACATTGAGATTTTAGATCCATTTTGAACTAATGATGTTTACAACTGTTTTTCGTTTTATTTATTGAGTTCTTTATCTCCAAAATTTCTCCTTGGTTCTCTTTTATGATCTTTGCCAAATTTCTCATTCATATCATGAGTTGTTTTCCGAATTTCATTGAATTGTCTGTGTTCTTTTATATTTCATTAAATTCCTTAAAATCGTCATTTTGAATTATTTTTCTCAAGCAATTAATTAATTTCCTTTTCTTTGGGGACTGTGGCTCTGGGTTATAGTATTTGTTTGGAAGTATTGTGTCTCCTTGTATTTTCGTGCTTCTAATACATTGTTTGTGAATCTGAATGATCTCCACCAATTCTATGGAGGAGCTTTCAAGACCTTCAGTGGTGATTTGTCCTTGTGTGTAGTCTGGGTAGGCTGTGGTAGCTTTGGCTCCAGGTCTGTGCTTTGAGGAAGTGTCTTGCAGCTTCTTCAGCTGGAATTGCATCAGGGACTGCAGAGGTTATAGGACTGCACTAATTGTTGGGTGGGGGACGTGTCCATCAACTTCTGCTAGTTTCATGGAGGTAGAGTCACCCTGTAGGCTTATGTGAATGTGGTATAGTATGTCAGGCAGCAGGGCATTGTGCCTGCCTGGATCTGAGGATCACATAGGGACAAAGTCATGCTAATGAGCCCAGACAGCCACTCCTTAGTATCCAAGAACTGTGCAGGTGACTTTGTAGGAGCTCTGGAGGGAGGTGAATTACTCAGAGTAGGATGTCCAGTGCTTCCTAGGGCTGCAAAGGAGTGGGTGGGCTGCCCATATCTCTTACTCCTAGGTCACTGAGGTCTGGGGCTCAGGGAGCTACATGAATCATTCATTACACCTTGTATTGTAGTTAGTGATGTAGAAATCAAAATTTGAGTTTCTTCCTTGCAGGAAGAGCCTTATTCAATACTACAAGGATATCAGTGGCTGTGGGAGCATTGCCTTACACTGGAAGACATCCTATCAAATTTAGGGTGATCATTACAGACGCTTACTTATCTTCATCATTGAGACCTCCTTACACTAGAACCTTAGAGGTCTCACATCAGGACTTCAGCTGGAACCCAATAGTTACTTTGGTAGAAGATAAAGTATAGGAAGTATAGAAGTATAAAGTATGAAGTAAGAGCCAGGTTAACAAGCTACTAAACAATAAGCAAGGCCTACACAATGTGCAACTGGAATCATTTTATTCCCATGACAGCATACTACTCCACAAACCTAGGATTCCAGAGTTGTTTCCGTGCCTTAGAAGAGCTAAACGTGAATTCGGAGTAGGTTAAAATTAACTTTCTACCTAGGGTGAAGTAATTATGCTGAAATTGCAATAACACAATATCAAGAACAGCACTGTCATCTAAATTTGTATATATGTATGAGTGGGTTGAAAATCATTAGTGCTAAGCTTCACTGTTAATAAAATATTTGCCTTAGTTTTTAGAAAAGAAAAGTCCTTCTCTAGTTATTTAGGAGATACGCAACACTCTACTGACTACTGAGAATACAAGGACATTAAAAAATTTAATTTGATGGAATTTTAGGAAGCCATTACTATATATATATATATATATATATATATATATATATATATGCCAGTGTAAATGAAGAGAAGCACAGAAAAACAACCTGAAGCAGAAGGGTTTACAGGAGGCTCCCTAGAGAAGCCATGGCCAGTGGGATACAGCAAGAGGAGGTAACTGGGGAGACATTGGGCCTAGAACTCAATGAAATCCTCATGTGCCAGGAAGCAGATAGATAACACCAATTCACTTAAGAAGAGGGGCCTATTGTAATTAAGTTTAAAAAAGTACATCAAGCCTATGTATTTGAATATAATTCCTCTGCAAGATGATATAGTAATTAGACTATGGTATTAGGAACTAAATTGCTTCATTCATGAAATGGCAAAGGGAATGAAAGGACCAGGGAGCATATTGGATTGCATTTTCCAGTTATACATCCAGCCAGCACCAATTACACTTCCTGGTTAACAAGCCAGACCTTCCCAACATACTTTGAGATGACTCTTGGGAGGAAAGAACTTTCCCAGAGTCAGAACAATAGAGAGAAAGCAACCTTTGAGCTTTTCGCAGGTGGCCAGGTCAGAAGAGATGCTGACCTAAAGGACTGTGGTGATTGAGGACAGGGCGTGTGGGACAAGGCCAGGAGCAACTGAGGAGCAAAGGCATACGGGCCTGTGCCTCTCTGTGAGACCTTTGAAGGTTTAGAAAAGAACCTGTTGGGGACCAGACAGGAAGTTGGGGTTAGCAAGATATCCCACCCTGCTACAGGGAGAAGAGGAAGCCCAGAAGCAGTTAAATCTGCTGGTTAAACTGTTTTTAAAAACGACACTCTACAATCCAATAGATGCAATAAAAACACAGTGGCCTTTTCATTAAGCATGCCACAGAGGTCACTTGTTCAGCAGCCACTGTCAATCAGATGTGGGCCATTGTCTCTTTCCCCAGCCCCTATAATTGGCATCTGTCTGGGTGAAAACAAATAAATACCAGCCTGGCATTTTAAGTAGGGCATCAGGGTTTGGGGTGCACTGCTTCTCAGAGTGTGCTGCTTTGTCAACAGGGCAAGGGAGGGCCCCAAAGAGGCCTGTTCTCACCCAGGCAGAGGCCCGACTTTAAGAGCACAGCAGATTATACATCCTTGTTTTCCTCCTGAGAGACACTCCTCTGATCTTTGCCCCAAAATCTCAGATCCAGAGAGTTCTTCAGAGGCTGTTAGTAGGAAAGCGTTAAGTTTTCTTTTCAAGAAGTCATGGGGAAAATGAAATGGACATTTCTTGGACAAGTTGGTATACAAGTATTTAATAACAATTGTAATAAGAGCACTTAGTGATGGAAATATATTAGAGCTACATGTTAATTACTAATAACATGAAACCCTTGTGATTAGCTAGCAGTACTAGTATATCGGCATCGTTACCAACCAAGAGCTTTATAATAGATTGGTAGCTATACATATTCATATACAGGTGACTCTCATTCCTAGTAGTTGTATTCTGTTAGGTAGATGTGAATGTTGAATTAGTGAATACAGAACCTTTGCTCCCAGAGGGAATACAATGAGCCTCTGGTTACTAAATTTTATCATCTCACAAATATGCACTCTTGGGATCATGTGTATTGCTGCTTAAGCCTGCCTTATTTAACATGTATTTAAAATTGAACTCACAGCCAAGAACCCTGTAACTTCTTTCTGATTGAGGCTTCTGCAGTATACACATTTCCCTCCACACTTTTTGCAGGAAGGAATGCTAGACAGCTTTGGCACCATTGCTGGCGAACATTTTACACAGTAAAGACACCAACAAAATCACAAACATGAAATATTTGGCACTAGATGATAGTGACATGAATACTTGTTACCTTCTTGAAACAAGAAGGTAAGAGTGTTATGTTAAACTTAGGGAATGTCACATTGGGTGACTTAAGATTTCATGTCTCATGCTGTTGACTGGTGGCTCACATGTGTAATCCTAGCTACTCAGAAGGCTAAGATCTTAGGATTTCTGTTTGAAGCCATCCTGGGCAGGAAGTCTGTGAGACTCTTACCTCAAACTAACTACCAAAAAGCCAGAAATGGAATGTGGCTCAAGTGGTACAAGATTAGCCTTGAGTTTAAAAACAAAAAAAGCTCAGGGACAGTGCCCAGGCCCTGAGTTCAAGTCCCAGGACACACACACACACACACACACACACACACGCACACGCGGATTTCATCTCTCTCCACCTGGTTACAGATGTCCATGAGTTTGGCATTTCAAACATACTTAGTGAAAACATACTTAGTGAAAATTCACAAATGCATTTTAGAGACAAAGTGGAGTAATGAGGATTGGCTGTGCTTTATTTCACTCTATTCTCACTTGTGCCAGGAGCTACTCTATTGCAGTGCAGGAAGTAGTGTTTGAGAGAAAGTGACTTGTCTAGCTTCTGATAGCTGCACTATGGTGTGTTATATAATACTAACATCTAGTAATACAGCCCTTAGGACTACCATCTGCTTTGTAAATAAAGTTTTATTCAAACACAAACATACTGCTCATTTCCAGTTTTTGTGTTGCTGCTTTTATGTTAAAATGACAGAGTTGAAGAGTTGCAGACGAAATCATATAGCTGGGTTATTTATAGCCTAGTCCTTTATAGCCCTTTAAGATACATGTGTTATTTCTCTCTCTCTCTCTCTTCTTCCCCCTCCCACTTCAAAGTGGAGAGAGTTATCTTTGGTTGCACCATTGATTTCAACCTAACAATTTGTTTTCTTTCTTGAACACTGAGGATTTTTATAGCTGATTGTCTTTCCTTTTTTTAAATGTTCTTTTTCAAATTTTTATTAGCATAAATTAATTGTACAAAGGGACTGTGTTGTGATATTTACAATTCACATATAATGTACTTTGATCAAATTCATACCACCTATGTTCTTCTTTCTTTTGTTTTATGTTCCTCTTTCTTAACCTCTCTTTTGTCTTCTCCCTTCTTTTGAATAATTTTTCAGTGGGTTTCATTGTGCCATTTTCATGCATGCTCATAATATACTTCTTTTTTATCCAATTTTTGTATTATCTTTAAGTAATTGTACAAAGGAGTTCCCATTCTACAAAACAGTATATGAGTACAAAGTGTCTGACAACATTGTCACCCATCTCTCTTAACCCATCCCTTCTCTCACATTTTTTTCTTTAATTGAGATTAGGTGATTACATAAATTTCACATATTTCACAGTATTGTGGAAGAGTGATACTTAGAGTCACAAACACATGTTAACTTTCACAAGGCAAATTGTCATTATCATGGTTGTCTTTCCTTCTTTACATTAATATTATGAAGCTCAAAAATGGGAAGAGCTGGGGATTCCTTACTCTCACATGGTAGCAACAAGAAGCATCTCCTTGGTTACATGAGAGCAGGATTAGATGACCCCATAACCGTAAAAGTGTGATCAACCTAACCTTTCTAGTAAGGAAGACAGCTAGGGCAGAGCCTGGGTTCTGCAGGAGTCACAGCAGTTTTCCCTCAGGAAACAAAGACCTACTTTCCATGAATACTTTGTTCTCTTTTCAGCTACCTCCAATCTATTAAGAACCGTTTTTCCAGTTACTGGTCTGTACACACCCTGTCACATCTGTTCTCTATGTGTATGTACAAGTCAAGATAGTCTATACGGAAGTCGAGATGCTATTGCCTTTTATAGACGAGAAAACCTCCATGTCAGGACTATGGGCCAAGTGGGAGGCTTTTCTGATTTTCTTCTGATAGTAGAACAGATTTGAACTAAGTAGCTGACCTCTGAAGAACATGTGTAAAGTAGGATTAGGACTATATTAAGAAGAGACACATTACTGGGCACTGGTTGGATCATGCCTGTAACCTAGCTACTCAGTAGACTGAGATCTGAGGATGGCAGTTTAAAGCTAGTCCAGGCAGGAAAGTCTGTGTGACTCTTGTCTCCAATTAACCACCAAAAAGCAGGAGGTGGAGTTATGGCTCAAGTGGCAGAATGCTACTTTGAGCATAAAAGCTAATGGACAGTGCCAGGCCCTGAATTCAATCACCCCCAAAAGTGGAGGAGAAGGAAGAGGAAAAGGAAGGAGGGGGAAACACAGGGAGATTGACAAGAAGGCTTTGCAAGGACCCAGGCATGTGATCAGAGTGGCCTAGACTCTGGAGCCACAAGTATGGCTGCAGAGATATGGCAGGGTAAAGAGGCAACTAGGATATAGAACTGAAGTGTCTGTGATTAAGTATATACAGCTGGTAAGAAAAGAGAGGCTGGTGACAAGGATTGCCCCCAGGCCCCGTTCTCTAGCTGGGGTAATAAGTCCTATGAAAAAGAATCTGTTGTGGGGCTGGGAATGTGGCTTAGTGGTAGAGTGCTTCCCTAGCATGCATGAAGCTTGGGTTTGATTCCTCAGTGCCACATAAACAGAAGAAGCCAGAAGTAGCACTGTGGCTCAAGTAGTAGAGGGCTAGCCTTGAGCAAAAAAAAACGTTCAGGGCCCAAGCCCTGTTCAAGCCCCAGGACTGGTAAAAAGAAGGAATCAGTTGTGGAGTGAAATTAAGTAGTCTGGTCTAGTGATTTGCAAATGGGCTTCGAGGGAGAGCCAAAGAGTACCTGTGAGAATGTATGGTCAGCCTTCCCCTCGACTTGCAACTGAATGGCAGAAAAAGTTCAGTTGCATGACGGTTTGACGAATTCAACAGCTTCAGTTTTATCGTGGTTCCGCCTAGATAATTGTGAGAGTCTCCGCAACGTCCTTGGTCACTGCCACTATGTGGATAAAAAAGAAAAAAAACGTGAAAGTGTTGTGCTTTGGCCAATTCGGTACCTCCTCTGTCTCCATCAGAACCAATAAATAGTGGCTGTCAGGCTGTTATTGTGCCTCCTAAAGTCTTTAGTACTCAGTGTAAGCATCGGGCTGTAAAGACTCTGTTAAGGAAGTCTCTCTCTTGAGAGCAGGAGCCAAGAGAAGGCCTGTGTCTTCCAGAAGGATGAGCTGGGGATACAGGAGCACCCTGTGCCCCCACCCATTCTACAACAGCAACCTATGAAGATGTACTGTCCCAGGATGTTGCAAGATGCTTTCTAGTGCTAGCCTGAGCTCCACTGGAGCAGATGCTTTTGCCCATTTTGCTCATTGCAATTTTCTCTGTGCCTTGATCATGCTTGGTAGACTTGCTGCATAGGAAGTACCAGGAAGTACTTCCTGAGAGAGTGGTTGCTGCTCCTGGAAGAGAAAGGAAACATCCATTCACCCAGCATATGCAGAGCACCTATCACATCTTGAGTTGGGTCTTGGGGACACAGAGAAGAATGGATCAGTCCTGCACCCAGAAAGCCTTATGAAAAGTCATACACATTCCTAGAAGATGTATGACATTGGCAACATGAGCTGAATGCCAGGTAGGGCAGTTGTGGTTTCTGCTGTCTCTACACAGGAGGTAGCTCTCTGGGAGTTGGCATTCCCTAAGAAGGAAATAGAAGAACATCAGAGAAAGAAAATTTTGAAATTGGAAACTGAGACAGTTGTCATGATCATTTACAAGGAAACACTTCTGGGGCAGAGGGAGGGAGATGCAGACCAGTATAGTAGCTTTCTAGCCCCAAAGGAAAAGGAGCTCTTCCTTCATCCTAATTCCTCTCCCACCTCTTCTGGTATTGTATTCTCATCCTGTTGCAAGATGAGAAGCTAAAGAGAAGACAGAAGTATAGAATAAACATATTCTATCCTGTGGGTGAGAAATGTTGGAAACAGTAATTGCAAGCAACATAGATACAGCCATAAAAAAATAAATGAAAGCAAAATGGCTCAGAGTAATGCTTTCCAATAGAAATATGGTATTTTAACTTTTCTAGTAGGCACATTTGTTTTCTAGAAAGGAAAAGGATCAAGTGAGATCAATTTTAATGATACATTTGAATTTCACACAATGGATCCAAATCATTTCAACGTATAATTTATACAAACATGTATGATGAAAATTTTCACTTCTATTTTTATTATATTCAGTCTGTGAAATTCAAGATGTATTTTAGACTTATAGCACACATCATGTGGCCAGTGGTTACAGTGTGGCAGCCTGGGCCAAGGCTCTGAATTTCTTTATTACATAATGCAAACTTGAGACTCAAATTGTGTCCATGGGCCCCATCTTTCTCACTTCACAAGTGCTGCCAGGATTTATTGAATGTGTACTTTGTGCTTGAGGTACCACAGGGGAAGTCAGACAGGAAATGGACTGGATCACCAGAAAGTGTCTCTGCATGTTATGCATTATAGGCCTGTGTGGCAGGCCTGAGACCTATCAGTTATCAGGGCTCTCACACTGGAGCTATAGGATGTGAGTATCATTCCATCTTGACTGTCCTCCTGAAACTTACGCCTTATACTACCCTGCAGGTATAATGCTTCCTCTCAAGACACTTTGACATCTCTTGTCTCATACCTGGCTCATTTCATGCATTAGATTCCAGGCAGGCAGTGTACCTGCTAGAGTTAGAAGACCCAGGACAGGATGTTTCTAAAAAGTCCAAGGTGTTCACAAGCCCAGAGCCATCATGCACATACAGAGGGCACTCAGATCTTGATTTGCAGACCTGTGTATGTGCTAGAATCACCTGTAGCATTTCCTAAGCATACTGGTTGGGGCCCTGCCCTGAAATCTTGATTCTGTTACTCTGAAATAGGGAGTAAGGTCTAAAGTATTCTTTTAAAAGCTGTATTCAGTGATTTTTATTCCATTTCCAGCATGTGAATGCTGAGAGACCACAGCCCAGAGAGGCTCTTTTAGTCAGTATCACACAGTAGGACAACTTTCTGACTCTCCACCACCTAATGCTTTCTCTAAACAACAGGAAAGACAGAGGGGGGCCTTAAGAAACTTCTTGAATATTCAAGAGGCTCCACCATACCCCTGGAGCTTGGAGCAGGAGGACAGGAGTCTGTAAATTCTGAGTTGCCTCTTCAAGAACAAAGCCCTAGTTGGTTTACTACTCTGGGAAGATTGCCAGGCTCCGGTATTAATAATAATCCTTTTGTTTTTTAAATGCCTTATAATTGCATAAATAAAGCTTACTTTCTCTTCTTCCGTGGTAATGAGCCTTATTTGACTGATTGGTTGATTAATAACACTCTAATTTCTCCAGTGACAAAACACAAAGGCCAAAGGATAGAGGCAAGGCCTCCACTCCCGCCAGTGTCTGTGGCTGCTTCAGTGGCTCTGTGGGAAGGAAGACATGCTTGCTTTACACTCACACTGACAAGGCAACCACAGGAGAATTGCCCCTGCATTTCCTGCCCAGATATACCCACCATCTTATTCTTCCTATTATACCATAGGCATTCATTGAGGACCTACAAGAGAGTTGTGTTCGACTTCCAGATGATGTCACTTTCCTGGTTAGTAGAGTGGCTTTAAGACACTGGGAATTGTGAAACTGACCAAATCTAATCATGTTAACAAACTATCCACCAACTGACCAGAATCTTAAAGGCAAATTTGTGCTCCACCTGCAACAAATGTGACAGAACTCTCGGCATACATTTTTTTTTTTTCCTTCTCGGTCCTGGAACTTGAACTCAGGGCCTGGGCACTGTCCTTGAGCCTCTCTGTGCTCAAGGCTAGCACTCTACCACTCTAGCCATAATGCCCTTTCTGTTTATATGGTACTGAGAAATTGAACCCAGGGCTTCATGCATACTAGGCAAGCTCTCTACCACTAAGCCACCATCCCAGCCCCTCAGCATACATTTTGCTGAGCATTTACTATCTACTTGGACTTCTGGTACCTTCCTTTCTGCAAACAACAACATCCTAAAATGTTAAGAGTATAGAAATCATATTTGTAAATCTACTACTGTTTTTCAGTGTCCTGCGGGAGAAAAGGCACTCATGGGAATGAGAGATCACTGTGCTGCAAATAGCATTTCTTTGCTCCAAGGTGCTTGTGGTTTTATTTGCTGGTTTTCAGAGGTACTCTTGGCCTGTCCAGAAAGCCAGCTGAGTCCAGCTGCTGCCTCTGAACTGGCAGTAAAATGGGCTTTTTTTTTTATCCTGAGTGCAACAAAACCCCTACGTTTACTCCGCATCACAAGGTTGGAACACAGCCCCAACAGGAGCCACCGTGTTGGACAGCTTTACACTATCACACACTGGCCCCAAGACAAAGGGAAGGAGGAGGGCTTTCATTGGTCACCTGTCTCCTGGCTGTGGCTTCCAGACAGATCACAGATGGAATATGTGGGAATGAATGAGATCAGAGTTCTGGTCAACTGCTCTCCATCTTCCTCTGTGCACTGAGCCCTGCGGGAAGAATGGTTGAGAGAGTCGGTGGTCAGAGCAAGCTACCAAAATCACATTTCGTCCAAGGTGAAAAGTAAAGAGTGTGTAAGTGAGGGTTAGCATGTACTCATTCAACTCCAGTGAATATTCCTCCTCTCCTCTCCTCTCCTCTCTTCTCCTCTGCTCTCCTCTGTTCTCCTCTGCTCTCCTCTCCTCTCCTCTCCTCTCCTCTCCTCTCCTCCCCACCCCTTCCTTCTTTTTCTTTTGTGCCTGTACTGAGGCTTGAAATCAGGGCTTAAGCTTACTTGACTTTTTCACTTTAAGACTGGAGCTCTACCGCTTGAGCCACACTCCACTTTCCTCTTTTTGCTAGTTAATTGGCGATAAGAATCTCACAAACTTTTCAGCCCAAGCTAGCTTTGAACTATGATTCTCAGCTCTCATCTACTGTCACCTTCAGTGAATACTTCATAAACAAGAGCCTCCGACTTATTTCTAAGATCCTTCTATGTACTGAGGATTATCCCCATTTCATAGTTGAGCTACTTAAAAGACCCAGAGATGTGAAGTAACTTGTCCAATATCACAGTGAGCCTAGATCTTAGCTGGAATTTGAATCTAAGTTTCTCTTTTTAAACCTAATTTGCCAAACTGAGTCTCCAAGCCATTCTGCCCCCTGCGGTGTCCCACATTCCTTTTTAAATTGTTTTCAGAGTTACATCTTGAGGTCTCATTTCCGAAGCATCTCTTCTTGCTGTTGTAAGGAAATGAGGGTGGGAAAGGAACCCTTCTTCAAAGCTGTGAGGGTAATGGCTAGAATGAACAGTTTACACTTAGAAAATTTGTTTTCAGTACTAGCCAGGAATAGTAGTAACTTAATCGTCAGAGTTGGTCTTCACTTCCTTGGAGGCTCCCTACCCTGTGCCAGATGTTTTCTGCTGAATCTGGTGATTTTCAAAGGAAAGTCCAGATTGCCATGTCAGGCCAATGGCAGGTCTCCATGAACAGAGCTCACCGAAGAGCCAGAACACAAAGAGCATTCCATACAGAGCATCCCACCATCTATGACCCTTTCTTTCTCTCTCCTGGCAGCCCAGTGAGACAGGTGCCACTACTGTTCCATTACATGGGTGGGAAAACAGCCTCTTGCACTTAGCAGAGTCATGTACAAAGCCAGGACCCCTCACATACCAGGAGATGTGGGCCGTGGGCCTGGTGCCTGGCACACTGTGGATCCTCATAACTTTAGTTTTTTTTTCCTTTTCTTCTATCAGGCCCTCTCTGCTTCTAGAAGTCATCTATACTGAATGCTACTTAAAAAATAATCATCAGAAAATCTTTGAAAGTCTGTAATCTTTCCCCATAGTCCTAGAGGATCCTGCATATGCCTCATTTTTTAAAAAAAAAAATCCATCCAGAGGTCCTAAGAAACCAAATGTTGGCAGGGCAATATGAGATGGACTGAGCCCTGCCCCAGTATTTGTCTCCAGGGTCAGGGAAGAAATTTGAGAGGCTGAAGAGGAAGGAGGTTCTGGCTTTGTTTAGTCAAAAATCTGTGCTGCTTAAATAGTTTTGTTCCCAAGTGTGTACATATACCTCCTAAAGAAAAAAATCCAAAAATATGTGTAGGCCTCCTGGCCTACAGCACCACCATGGCTTACCCCTCCCCCCTCTTGCCCTCTTCCCTTGTGTGTCTGTGTGTGTGCATACACGCAGGTATGTACACACATATTCAGGCCACAGAGGCCACCAGTGTGAAGCTCAAAGAAGAGTTGAATTGATAATGGGAGCTCCAACCTAAGCAGGTCAACTTTACGACTTTATTTATATCATTTACTTTTAGCAGAACTAAGATTCGAACTTTGAGTCTCCTGGATGCTAAGCATGCTAGATTCAAGTCTCTGTACCACTTGAGCCACATCTCAGCCCTTTTGCTGTTGTTTCTGTTTTTTGTTTTCGAGACAGCATCTTACTACCTTTGCTCAGGTTTGCCTTCAGCTCTCCATCCTCCTGCCCTACTACCCTAGTAGCTGGGATTACAGATGTGTGCTACCATACCTGGCCAACTTGAGGACATTTTCATATCTGCCCTCCCCGCAAATAAACCAAACTCATTGCCTTTATCACTTTCGTGGATAAAGGTAAGCATTTACAGAGGGACCGGGAACAGGATTGGTAGGTACCTAATGAATGTATATTCCGCAGTCCCTAGCCCAGGGCTCCATGCAGATTTACAGAGTTGAATTCTGCTTTCCCCCATGCCAGGATGGTGAGGGCAGCTGGACTAGGTCCACTCAGCCCCCTTTCTGAGCTTTCTGTATTATGCTTGGACTAGGGCCCAAGTGTGTGAGGGGCAGGGGGTGGGGAGGGGAAGAGTTGGGATGGGGAAGTAAGGGGAAGGGACAGACTTCTGGGAGAACTTCCTGTGCACAAGGTCCACTCCACATGGCTGCGATGTCTGTCAGGTCAAGGCAAACAGGAACACTCCCCCTGGCTCTCATGGCAAATTGTTCCATTACAGGCACCTTTGAGTGATTACGGGTTGATTTGACTGCTCTTTTTCCTCTGGTTTCAAGAAGAAGGAAAAGGCAGGCTCTAGAAACCTCATTTCCATAGCCCCATCGTCTTTTCAATCAAAGAGCTGCTACGAAGGACTGGAATGTCCAGAGGTATAGAGCGGAGCATCAGACCAGTCTGTCTGGACCAGTGGTACCAGGAGGGTTGAGGCACCTGTCATCAGAGGCAGGGCAGCATACTTGGAGATGTGGAGCTAGCACCAGGAAGGGGTTAGAAGAGGAAGAAAGTCATTGAACTCAAAGCACCTGGCACTTCACTGATGCCTTATTTGTGCATCAGCTCCATAGAGAGCTCAGACTGGGCCATGAGGAAGCACTAGCATATCTTCTACCATGGAGGGTCTCACTGGGACATCTGTGCACTTCACAAGCCTATGGCCTAAAGTCATGTGCCTTCAAGTAATTCTTTTGTTTGTTTGTTTTGGGGCCCGGTCGTGGGGCCTGAACTCTGGGCCTGGGTGCTGTCCCTCAGCTCTTCAGCTCAAGGCTAGCGCTACTACTTGAGCCACAGCACCACTTCCAGCTTTTTTCTTTTTGCTTATGTGGTGCTGAGGAATCAAACCCAGGGCCTCATGCATGCCAGGCAAGCACTCTACCGCTGAGCCACCTTCCCAGCCCCTCAAGTAATTCTTTATAGAGCGGTGGTGAAAATTTTACTAACAAATCCAAAGTACACATTTGCAAGTATGCTGTTGTTGTCATTCTGCTAATGAGGCTGAGACATAAGACACCAGGAGAAAAGCGTGAGGAGTCTCACCATCAGGATTGTACCCTTGCAGTGTGTGCACTCGAGTGACCATCTCTTTAAAGTTCTCATCCCCAGTCCTGCCCTCTCTTTAACCATAGTCTGTTTCCCACATTATGTAGACCTAGAAAGTTATTATCAGGCCCTTGCTCTGCTTATTTTGTTTATCCCACCAATACCAACTCTCACATGAGGAAAAAGTTGTGTGCTGTATTAAGGCACAATGTTTGTTCAGCCTCCACATGAAGCCATATATTGTCTTCTGATGGTAGTGTCTAGTTTGTCTCTAACTTGGTTTTTTGGGGGCGTCAGTTGTTGGGCTTGTACGTGAGTCTTTTGCTCAAAGCTAGTGCTCTACCACTTTGACCTACAACTCCACTTCAGTTTTCATGTTTTTGGGGTTTTGTTTGTTTGTTTGTTGTTTGAGTGGTTAACTGCTGATAAGAGTCTCATGGAGACTTTACTGCCTGAGCTGGCTTCAAACCATGAACCGCAGATCTCATCCTCCTGATTAGCTAGCATTACAGGAGTGAGCCACCAATCCCAAGCTTGGTTGTGTGTGTGGGGGGGTACATGCATGCGTGCACTGCTCCTGGGGCTTGAGCTCAGGATCTGGGTATTATCCCTGAGAATTTTTGCTCAACGCTAGAGTTCCATCACTTGAGCCATAGCTCTGTTTCTGACTTTAAAAAAAAATTCACTAGAGATAAGAGTCTCATTTCCCTGCTAAACTGTCTTTTTTTAAAAAAAATTTTTGGGGTCCAGTTGTGGGGCCTGAACTCTGGGCCTGGGCGCTGTCCCTCAGCTCTTCAGCTCAAGGCTAGCACTCTACCACTTGAGCCACAGCGCCACTTCCGGCTTTTTTTTCTTTTTGCTTATGTGGTGCTGAGGAATCGAACCCAGGGCCTCATGCATGCAAGGCAAGCGCTCTACCACTGAGTCACCTTTCCAGCCCCCTAAACTGTCTTTGAACTGCAGTGGCATGAGCTACTGTTACCTGACTCTTGACTTGATTCTTAATCTTTGCTTCCCTCAAAGAGCTGCTTAGCTAGTGGGTCTAAGCACAGGGATGGGTTACAGCCTCAGTGGCCTGGTTTGTAAGCAGTCTCACATTGCTCCATCTTATATGTGATTGCTCTACCTATATCAGTGTCTAACAGCAAAGACCAGTTCTTGTTTATGTTATTCCATCCTTATAAATTCCTTCTTAGTATCTATTGCAGTGTTGTATAGTAGGTTATTTGATGATGATTGAACTCATGAGTTTAAATGTAGATGGATTCATGTATTCATTTGTGGTGGATGGGTTAATGGATGGAAGAAAGGATATATGAGTGAGTTGTCAGGTTGAGAGGGATAGATGGATGAATTGATGAGTGGGGTAGATGAGTAGAGATGGATATATGGATGGGTGGGCAGGTAGACAGATGAGAGAATGGATGTTTCTATATTTTTTTGTTTTGATTAGTTTTCTGTGTGTGTGTGTGTGTGTGTGTGTGCTGTGTGTGTATGTGTGCATGTGCTGTGTGTGTATGTGTGCCAGTCTTGGGAATTGAGCTTGGTCCTGTTCCTTAGCTTTTCACTTAAGGTGGTAATCTACCACTTGAGTCACAGCTTCACTTCTGGCTTTTGTTGGTTAGTTGGAGAGAAGAGTCTTACAAATTTTACTGCCTAGGCTGGCTTCGAAACACAAACCTCAGATCTCAGCCTTCTAAGTAGCTACAGTTATAAGCATGAGCCCCAAGTACCCAGTGACAGTAGTTTATTTTTTTATATATTGTATCTTTATTTGATCCTTAGCCACATTTGAGCAAAGTAGTCTAGGTAGTAAACTGGCCAGCTTCTTCTTTGATTCATGCAATATCCTCATTACTACATCCTCTCACTCTTTTCACAGCTAAAAGCTAATACAACTCTTGAGTATATGACCTAGCACACTGTACAGGGCCTGTGTTTGTGAACAAGATCAGTTTGGTCTTTACCATTTTCTAATGGACCAGAAAAGTAAGGAAACCATCTCTGATGACACAGCTGGTCAGTGGATGTCAGTATCATACAATTAATCTGGGGCCAATTTCTTTTCAGATGAGTATGAAGATAATTGGCCTGTGTAGAGAAGTAGATGGTTTCACTGAACAAATGATAAACCCATCATTCTATGGAGCTGAGGAGCCAGGGGAAGTGGGCCAGGGGTGGGGGGATCCCTTGCTTAAACAGAGACAAATAGCTTTGCCTGAATCTTTAGTTGGAATGACTGTGTCTGCCTAAGCCTCTGGCTCCATTGTAGGCAAGAGTTATGTGCTATGCTCAGAGATGTGGCTATCTGTTGGTATTTAGTAGATTCATTATCAGCCAAGGTTCTCTGATTCAGTAGGCTGATAGGATTTAGAGATTCAGGCAGGAAACTGCTCTTGTTTGAAAACTGGTGGTGTATAGGGCAAGGCTACTTTTGCTCCTGCAAACTTGGCTCTTGGGAAATAAAGCCTGTCCTGGTCCTCAATGGTGAGGGATAATGGGTTACATAGAATTGTTGAAGAAAGCTAGCCTTTCCACTCTAAGACTTGGTGACCCCATTCTCTTCCAGCTTGGACAGTCTGATGGGAAAAGGAAAGAAAGAATTATTTCTCAGTATCTAGTTAGACCAGGTCACCTGGTGAGGGTACAGTAACCAACTTAATCGTTTGGATATCCTTCAAGAACATAGGTAGTTCACTCCATTTTATAGACTGAGGGTTCAAAAGGTTATACATCTTGCCCAATGTACCATCATCAATTACTGACAGAGAGGTTTACTTGACTCTACAACTTTCCATGTAGTCCTCCTGCTCCAATCTCCATCCTGCTCACTAGTGTAAAAGAGATAACACTACATTTTTCCACTTACCCAGCCTGTACCAGGTATCAGTGATGCTTCACTTCCCAAGGTGTTGACAGGAAGAAGGCTTGAACTCTTCCACCTCAAACAGGCTGTGGGAGCCTATGTTGCTGGTGGATTCTCAGATGACAAGCCTTTTGCACATTTGCCAATATCTCAACCCTTCTAATTAAAACCACATTATCCGTGATGATTCTTAATGATAGCATTTGTAGAGTCAGGATGTGGAGTCAAGTTCAGTTTGAAATCTTCCCTTCTAAAGTAGCACATGACCTGGCCTTGATAATAGATTAGGTGGAGATTCTGAATAACCCTCTTGGTAGGCTGTGTAGTCTCTCTTGCTTTAGAAAGAACTACTTAGAGAAACTCAACCTGCCTGGCAGATGGTTTGATAAACACAGGAGTCAAAGACATGTGCAAACTATTTCTAAGATGTTATTTTTGTGGTATATGGTACCTCTCTTTCCACCCTTCTGACATTCAGGAGAAAAGAGTGGACCCATGTTTGCCAGCCACTTTCCATCAGGCCACAAGGATACTCCTACCCTTCATACCTGCAGGCTTGGTGAGCTCCAGGTACCAGATCCAAGCTTGACCTGAAACGGAATGATGCTATACCAAAATACCCCACATAATGAGTCCATAGATCATTCAACAATGCACTTTACTTCTGAATAGATTTGGACAATTTTCAATACACTCTTTAAGAAGTACCATAGCTTCTCTTTGGGACACGATATCTAATATCGAGGCTATTAGGATGGTCTAGATCTTGAATCCTCTTTCTTTGTTACACACTTCTAAAATCTGCCATGATGAGGCCTTTCAGATTCATGGCCTCCCAGTTATTTGTGTGCATTGCTAAGAAATGTAAACTTCTGGGATGATGGGCACTAATCCTTTGCTCAGGCCACCTCCTTTGCCTGGAATGCCCCCTGAATTGGCTTGGTGCCCTGTCTCCCATACCCTACATATGAATTCCTAGTTATCCTCTAAAACACAGCCTTTATCCAGAAACCTTTACCACCAATCCTGACTATGCCATGCATTGTATCTGCAGTGCAACCAATATAGATTTCCTGTCATATATTGCTCATTTCAGTCATTCCTGGAACAGAGTAGGCCTTTAGTAATTGAGCAGTGACTGGATGGATGGATGGGTAGATGGATGGATGAATGGATGGATGACTAAGGATGTAGAGAAGTCAGTTACCTCCCAAGCTCCATCTCCAGAAGACCTCTAGAGTCAAACATGTAGCTGAGTCCAGGAGCCACAGCAGGGCTAGAGCTTAGGAATTAGGATTCAAGGCATATGCACTTGATAAAAGGTAGAATTCCTACCACATCCAGAACGAGTCTGGCAGAGCCAGTTTTAAAGACACAGCCTCTCCAAGTCTTTGCAGCACTAAGGCAAAACTTTCTAGTGGTTCTTTTGATGTTGGCACCATCTTGCAAATTCTTACTGATTGCTTTGGTCTGGCAATAAGAAGCTGTCACCTGTCCCATCTATAGCAGTCTTGGCTTGGGGTTTCAGTTCTATTAATTCCTCAAAGTACAACTTTAGGCAAACTGGTTGTCTTCTTTGATACTTTCTGTTCCTCCAGAAAAATGAGGGCACTACATGAGACAATAAGGGAGTGTGTAGGAAGTTGATGGCACACTTAGATGGAGCAGCTGAGGAAGAGTTACTGAAGGATAGAGTGTCCAGACACCAGGATGTTAGTACACTCTTCAGTACAACCAACTGCAGGGCCCCATTACCAGGCCTAGGCCTAAATGGGAAGAGGGAGTGGTTGCTTTGAAGGATATGTAGCTACAGAAGTTGTCATTGAGGAGCCATGGCCTTGGATAGCAGACAGAAATCCCTGTTACCCACAGCATAGATGGGTAGAGCCTCTTTCTCCTCTGAACTCTAAGGCTGGTGCCTCCCATTGGCTAACACATTAGAAGTCAGAAGAAAAGGAATACCATTAGTATTGTCACCTCAGAGGTTAGCCTCTTGGGACACAGGAAAGGGCAGGAAGAGGAGAGAAAGAGGCTGTAGGGCAACTGGAAAGTTTGCCCAGCTGCATTTTTGACTATGGTAGGTTCCCTATCAGACATCTTCCCTCCCTTACCTTATCAACCTCTCCACAGTGGCCAGCCAGAGACCAAAGAGAAGATCAGAGACTTGTGGGCATTCTTTATAGGTCCTCACAGGAGTGTGCTAGGAATGAAGTTGAAATGGGGACAAAGAAGAAAGGATTTTTAATTGTGATTATCCATGGATTTCTTTTATCCACATTATCTCTTTCTGCCAGTGACTGGGGTCATTAGAACCTCACGCCTCCCCTAACGGTAGCTCTTCAATATATTGAATGTACATCAAAGGTGCTTTTGTAAGGAGCTGTGTGCTGTCGAGTTTAATTAATTTTAGTTTTATTTTTACATTTGATCTGATGGAGTCAAATGAATCTTTATTGCTCAGATATCCCTAACTGGTGAACTAGGTCAGCCTTTCCAGGAGGAGTTCTTTGAATCTCTTTGCATGTATAAATAACTTCTGCCAGCAGACTCTAGGCTCTGCAGGAGACCTGGCTACAGCCTTGCAGGGAGATGGGGATGATGTGTCCAGAGCTCACAGGCCAGATCCAGCAGATAGAAGACTGGTAGCTTCTCTCCTGCTCTGCCCCCAATCAGGCCCTACTGAGCACCAGACGCTTGCTTGGCATGAAACTGGGAAGGAAGTAGAGGTGTGACTGGTGCTCTGCAGTTCAGACACTCCTAGGAAAGTGAACTTGGATATAAAAACTTAGCAAGCACGCTGATTTTTACCTCCATAACTTGCCTACCTATGGGAGGGCCATCCTCCCGTGATACCTTCCAGAGCTTTCCTGTCACTATTTTTGGGGGGGGGGGAAGACTATTCCTTAACCTTTTTTGGAGGGGAGGCTGCTCTTAACCTTAGTTAAACCTTCTGACTGGGCTTCTCCCAGGGCTGACCTGGGATTCCTGTCATCCTCTGCCATCTCAAAGGTACATAATGCCCCTTCAGTACTGGAAGGACTTTGCCTCTGTCCCCTCCTTGGCTGTCAAGGTTGCTTGGGAAATCATCTGCCTTATCCCTTCTTTATTTCCTGCTTCTGCCCAGTTTCTTACTTTTCTGATGATCCCCAGAGGAGAACCACCCTGGCTTGCAAAGAAACCTTCTGGTGTGATTCTAACAATCTTTCCTGCCAGGAAACTGACCCCTGAGTATGACTACACCTCTCTCCTCTGTTCTACTGTCAAGTTGCTTACATGAGAACACACAATAATGAGATCTTCATATTATAGTAAGTTATACATTCATTAGATATTTTTGAACTGTGGATGTGAGGATAAGGAAAATGAGAACAGCTTTTTTTCATTTTTATTTATTTCCCCACTGTAGGGCTTGAACTTAGAGCCTAGAGGCTGTCCTTGAGCTCTTTTGTTTAAGGCCAGTGCCCTACCTCTTTGAGCCACAGCTCCTCTTCTGTTTTTTGAGTGGTTAATTGGAGATAAGAGTTGCACAGGGACTTTTCTGCCCAGGCTGGCTTCAAATAGCAATCTTCAGATCTCAGCCTTCTGAATAGTCAGGCTAAGAACAGCTTTTAATCTCACTGCCCAGAAGACTTCTGATAAGTGAAATAGAAAATGAAGAGAGTGAAGAAAGGAGGGAGGGAAAGAAAGGAAGAAATAGAGGGGAAAGGATGGAAGGAAGCAAGAAAATGAAAGAAAGGAAGAAAGAAAGAAAGAAAGAAGAGCAAGAAAGAAAGGAAAGAAAGAAAGAAGGAAGGAAGGAAGGAAGGAAGGGGGAGGGAGCAAGGGAGGACAGAGGGGGGAGGGAGAGAAGGGAGAAAACAGGATGTGTCTGGTTAGAGAGTACAGAATTCAGAAGAATGGATGAGCCAAAGTTTTAAGTTATGGTGGGTATGCCCAAATTATACTGCAAAAAGCTTCCCAGTAGTGAAATTCTCCTCCCTCCACAATCTAGGAGTCTTTGCCTTCCCTATGGGCAAAACTCAAAATTAGCATGCTTTCATGGTTTAGGCAACCTGATAGAAAAAAAAACAACAGCATTTCATTGTTGTTTTGATCTGTATTTTTTTAATTATCAGTGCAACCAAACATCTTTTCATATGTTTATTAGCTGCTTGTATTTGTTCTTCCCTAAATAGAATGTTCATATCCTTTGTCTATTTTTTTCTCTCTACTGGATTGGCAATAAGTTTATTTATTTAATTATTTTGTGAAAGCAAAAGCAGGATCCAAATCTGAAGTATTTTAATTTCACCATCAATTATTTTTTCAGTTTAAGATGCCAACCAATAGAAAAGGGATATGGATCTAGCATCTCTATCCTCTGCTACTTGAACAAGGATCCCTCTCTAACCCCTTTGACAGCCTGTCATTCCGGCAGGCAGTAGAACAAGGCAATGAATTATTTAGGATCACATCAGTTCAGAGGGGAAGTTATCCCAATCAGGCGTTCCCCAGCAGCTGCTAAGTACCAGGCACTAAGACACGGATCCGCCGTGGGGCTCCGTGTCGTCCATTTAGATGAGAGCTCTGTCAACTGCCTATTGAGCACCTCTGGAGGTCACATCCTTGACTCCATCTGCTGGACCATGAAGATCATCAGCATGCCAAGGAGTCTGACAGGCTGTGATTATTTCCCACTTCACTGCACTGTGGGTTTTTTTTTCTTTTTTCTTCCTTCCTGGCATGAAGGGGATTCATTTTCTGGGCAAACGCTTTATACAACCGACATGTCAGTAAAAGAAATGAGCCTTTCATGGGGCCATGATGAGTTTGCCAAGGCCTTATGGGGTCAGACATTGAGTGTGAATTTGAGTACATGCAGGTGATATGTCTAGCCCTGGTAGGTGGACTTCTTTCCATTGGTCCATTCATTAATTCATTCAGCTAACACTTAGATTGAGGTACAGTTTTGTAAAGAAGTCAGACATTAGACCTGTAGTGTAGCTTAAGTAGTAGTGCACTTACCTAGTAAGTGTGAGTTCAATTCCTAGCACTAGAAAGTCAAACATTTAGGTTTGATTGATTGATTGATTGTGTGTGTGTATGTGTGTGTGTATGAGGGGAGAGAGAGAGAGAAAGAGAGAGAGAGAGAGAGACTGAAGGAGGGAGGGAGGAAGGGAGGAAGAGATGGAGAGAGAATGCTTATATGCACACATGTGCTGGTCCTGGATCTTAAACTCAAGTGGTCTCTTAGCTTTTTTGTTCAATGCTGGCTGTTGCTCTACCACTTGAGCCACAGTTTTACTTTCAGCTTTTTGGTAATTAATTGGAGATAAGAGTCTCATGGAGGCCTGGGAAGGTGGCTCAGTGGTAGAGCGTTTGCCTTGCATGCCTGAGGCCCTGGGTTTGATTCCTCAGCACCACATAAGCAAAAAGAAAAAAAGCCAGAAGTGGTGCTGTGGCTCAAGTGGTAGAGTGCTAGCTCGCCCCACGACCGGACCCCCCCCCTAAAAAAAGAGTCTCATGGACTTTCCTGCTCAGGCTGGCTACAAACCTCATTCCTCAGATCTCAGATTCCTGAGTAGCTTAGATTACAGGTGTGAGCCACCTATACCTGGATCTAAAGTTCAAGTTTTATTTTATTTTATTTATTTTTTGGGTCCGGTCGTGGAGTCTGGACTCTGGTCCTGAGCGCTATCCCTCAGCTCTTTAGCTCAAGGCTAGCGCTCTACCACTTGAGCCACAGGGCCACTTCCGGCTTTTTTTTTTTTTTGCTTATGTGGTGCTGAGGAATTGAACCCAGGGCCTCATGCATGCAAGGCAAGCGCTCTACCACTGAGCCACCTTCCCAGCCCCATAAAGTTCAAGTTTTAGAAACCAACTAAGCTTCCATTGATGAACACTGGGCAAACAGGTATACTTATTAAGGCCTTTGAGTTTCCCTTACTGTAAAATGGGGTCAGCAAAGCTTGGCTCAGAGAAGTGAAATCTGGTGAGATAATTTATGTCTGAAGCAAATGCTGCTACAACCATGTCACATTAATGAGCTGCTTAGAAATTCGGGAGATGAAAACAATAATTTATTCCCATGCATGAGTTCAGGAGTCAACTAGGGATTGCTGATCTAAACTGGGCCTGTCCGGGTTTGACTCCAACCCTTAGAGTGGATCTAGGTCTCATCTATGAGCTTCTCACCCTGCTAGAGCCAGTGGGCTTCTGGGGCATTCACTTTCTTGCTAGGTGATCAGAGGGCAAGTCCACCATGAAAACCCAATTTTTGCATTATATTTATGGGTCCGCACCTATTGGCCAAGGAAAGTCATGTGACCAAGCCTAATGTTAGGTAGACAATTACACTTGAGCATAAAGTACTACGAAGTCCAAAGCAAAGAGCATGAAGGGAAATGTAGGGAATTAGGAACAATGTAGTCTTATTGTACAGATAGTTCCTAGTCCCTAGTGGTTGTTCCGGGTTCCTGGCCAACACACTAGAGAGAACTGCTTGACAACAAGCATTATTTTTCCATGATGGTTTCTGTCTTGAATGTCTTTCAATTTGTAGATTCTCCTTATTTCTTAATTCCTTTGCCTCTGATTTCCTTTAAGGAAACAAGTACTTACAATCAACTTTCACCATTTTCTTCCTATCTTTCTCCCTTCCCCCTTCCTCCCTTCCCCCATTTTCCTCCCCCCTTTTATCCTTTCCCCTCTACCCCTTTTTTTCTTTCCTCCTTCCCTTCCTTCCTTCCCTTCCTTCCTTCCTTCCTTCCTTCCTTCCTTCCTTCCTTCCTTCCTTCCTTCCTTCCTTCCTTCCTTTCTGCCTGCCTGCCTGCCTGCCTTCTCTCTGTGTGTTTGTGAGAGGGAGAGAGGGAGGGAGGGAAGAAAGGAGAGAGAAAGAGCTGGTGTACTGGGCCTTGCTCAGGGCTAGTGCTTTACCACTTGAGATACAGCTCCACTTCCAGATTTTTTGCTGTGGCCATTCCTGCCCCTGTTGACTTGGAACCAAGATTCTCATATCTCAGCCTCCTGAATAGCTAGGCTTACAGATGTGAGCAGCCAGTGCCCAGCTTCTTCTTTGCCCTTTTTAGTCCACAGTCTGATACCATTTGTCAGTTTGGGAACATTTTTCAGCCCTCAGCTGTCATCTCTACAAATATTTCCTGTCCAGCATTCTCTCGTGAAACCTATGTTAGTATTTTGTCAATCTAATTTTCTCTCCTATGTTTTCACACTTCTGTCTTGTTTCAACCTATTCCCTTTCACTGTATTATGGGCAATTTCCTCCAACCTATTTTTTTAATTCACACAATCTCCCTTGAACTATATGTAAGCTGATATTTTATTCAATCTCTGGGGATTTTGTGTGTTTTTGTTTGTTTGTTTTTTTTTAAGTTCATGGCTTTGGCTAGTTCTCTACAACTTAAGCTACATCTTCAGTGTATGACTACCACTCTAAAATTTTAGCAACACTTCCAGCTTGGTTTTTTTCCTGCTGGTTATTTTGGAGATGGAGTCTTTTAGACTGGGCTAACTGGATCTTTTGAGCCTGAGCCTCCTGATAAGACAGGATTATAGGCACCGGTACCTGGCTTCAATTTTAATTTTAATGAGTGATGATTTTTTAATTTCTTGACTTTTAATTTTTCTTACTCTTTCTCTTCTGTCATTTTCTTTGTTGCTGGAACTAAAATGTGAACTCAGTGTGGCAAACATGATAGGCAAGTGCTCTACTATACCTTTTTTTTGTTTTGCTTTTAATAATTTAGTAGAGTGGGAATCACTTCAGACTATGATTTTCCTACCTATGGCCTTTCACAAGCTGAGGCCACAGGCCTGGCTACCACCAGGCCTAGTTTTATTTGGGTATTTTTCAAACCTGTATTTATGTTTCCATAGCTTAAAAGAAGGCAATCTTGTTCTTGCAATTTTATTTCTTCATTTATATTTTAGGCACTTAAATACATCCATAATCTATCAGATGGTTTTAATATTTCAAGGGTAAACCTCCTTGTTGATCCTGCTGGTGAAGTGTTGGATAATTTGTAATTTCTGTACTATCATCTTCAGGTAACATGGCTTTCATTCTTTTGTATTTTTCCAGTAGGGTTCTGCTTCATTCAAAAAATTCCCTGACAGAATCTATAGTATTATCTTGTAACTACTTAGACCAAGCATTATAGATCATTCACAGATCTCAGGCCAAATTTTATATTTTCTTTCTGGTGTAGGATTCCAGTAACACATAGATGGTATATATATTCCAGTAACACATAGATGGACTTTATGCTTGCTTGTGACATGGGCTTGAGGTTTTTTTCTCTCTCTCTCATAAGATAATATTTTTTCTTTTCTATCCAAAGCCCTAAACAGAATCAAAAATCTTGGCTTTCTACATTGCTGACTGGGCAGAGATCTCAGCCATGGAGGAGAACAGCGTCCAGGACTCAGGCAGGAGTCCCAGGGCTCAGTTCTAACTTCCTGTCATACATAGCCTGTATCCATGTCACTGTCACTCATGTAGTTGTGTGACCCAGTTCTTAAGGTCTGTGCCTCCTATATTTCTGGGTCACCTTAGCTCCAGATTTTTCACTTAACATTCTGGTTAAATATTTATTTGCTTTTCCCCCTTTCCACGCCTCCCTCCACCCCGTATTTGTATTTCTGGATTGTTTTGATAAGAAAGGAAATTCACAAATTTAGTCTCCCACATTGCCAGAACCAGAAGTCCAACATTAGCAGCTTCTCAAAAATCCATTAATGGATCCTGATACTTTAAGCTTCTTTCCAGGATGTAACCCAGAGAAATTTCTGTTCATTAAATAATTGACTGGCTAGACACCTATTGGATTTAAAAAGCAATTGAGAATTTAAGCTTTGCCCAGCCAGTTACTGTCTAGAGTTGCCTTCTATTGACTCTTGTAATAATTAGAATTTCAATTATTCATTTTCAATTAGAGGCATGGTATAATGATCACAAATGTCATTAAGAAATTTAATTGTATATAATGTTGGATTGATAGAGACAATGTTTCCCAGTAAAACAGTTCATCCTCAGTTAGAAGAGAGAAGACTGTAGAACAACTTGTGAAAGATGCTAAAAGGAGCATTGAACATCAAGGTTGGCCCTCAGTGGAAGTCTAGTCATCTCAGGTACAGGGTTGAAGGTCACCAGATGTGAGTGCAAATTCTAACTTCACCAGTTTTATAATTCTTCAGCAGGTAACTCAGCCGAAAAAATCAATGTCCACATGGGAAATGATGGTTCCTTCAATGAGTAGAACCAATATATTTGGTGCCTGCCCTATGTCTAGTGTTCTGCTTAACTCTATGCTTGATTGTCTTAGTCTTATACCCAACTTTCTAGTCATTTTTCCATGTGTGTGTACACACACACACACTCGCACACACACGCACACATGTGTGCTTGTTTGCATGTGTATGTACCAATAGTGAGTCTGGAATTCAAGACCTTGTGCTCTCATCTGGCCTTTTTACTGAAGACTGAGCCATACCTCAACACACTAGCTTTTTGTGGTTAATTGAAGATTAAGTGTCTCATGGACTTTTCTTCCAGGGCTGGTTTCAAACTAGGATCCTCAGATCTTAGCTCCCAAGTAGCTAAGATTACAGGCATGAGCTACCAGCCCCAGGGTTCTAGGCGTTTTCTTCGAGGAAAATTGGAACAGAGCTCACAAAGAGAGCTGAAAAATCACTGATGCACAGTGATTGTTCAAGGACAAGATGCCCAATGTCAAAAGTGTGGCTATAGGAACTGGTTACTCCTCTCCTAGTCCATATCAGTTACCAGAGCAGTCACCTTACCTACCTTTTCCAGTCTCATCTTCTGAATAACCTCCTGAGATTAGGAAACACAAGTTGGGAAGTCAAGTCAGTCATCCAAGGCAACAGAGCAAGGCAGTGACAGGTTCAGAATCCAAACTTGGATCTCTGGCTTCTCAGAAATATAGAGTGCCAGGCTTAAGCACAAAATTTAAGAGACAGTATCCACACCCACTTTTCCCCCAATACAATATAGAAAGTATTTTAAATCTGGGAGTAGTGAATGTTTTGGTATGTTTGAATGGTTCAGGGCTCTTTGGGGGGACATAAATCCTGATTTTTTTTTGTCGGTTATGGGGCTTGAACTTTGGGCTTGGGCACTGTCCTTGCACTCTTCAGCTCAAGGCGAGCACTCTACTGCTTGAGCCGCAGTGCCACTTCCGGCTTTCTAGTGGTTTATTGGAGATAAGAGTCTCATGGACTTTCTTGCCGGGGCTGGCTTTGAACCGTGATCCTCAGATCTCAGCCTCCTGAGTAGCTAGGATTACAGGCGTGAGCCACTGGCGCCCGTCGAAATCCTGATTTTGTTCAGGAGAATTTTACATGGCTGAGTTTGCTGCCATATAGGATGCCCAACAAGACCCGGCACCATGTCTGTCATACAGCAGGATCTTAATAAATACTTAATAGCTCAATCAGTTCACTAATGATTCAGTTACTGTCAAAATGGCCATGTGGCTTTTCTGTTAGAAGGTAGAAGGAAAGCGTGATGGAAAATTTGAGGGTGAGGTTGAGATCAGAAGAAGCCATGTTCAAGTGTCAGTTATCATGCTTGCTAGCTGTCTGCATATGGGCAAGTGGATTAAAATGCTCTGTGCCTACCACTTTGGAAAGTAGTATGGAGGTTCCTCAAAAGACTCCACATAGAGCTCCCCTATGACCCAGCAATCCCACTTTTGGGCATTTGCCCAAATGATCACAAACAAGACCATACTAAAGCTACCAGCACAACTATGTTTATTGCAGCATTATTTACCATAGCTAAAATATGGAACCAACCCAGATGCCCCTCAGTAGATGAATGGATCAAGAAAATGTGGTCTATATACCCAGTGGAATTCTATGCTTCCATCAGAAAGAATGACATTGCCCCATTTGTTAGGAAATGGAAAGACTTGGAAAAAATTATATTAAGTGAAGTAAACCAAGCCCAAGAAACATAGGTCCCATGGTTTCCCTTATTTGCAATAACTAGTATATGTCTGACAGATAAGTTGACATTAGGTGAAATGAACCCCAAAATAAGTATTCAAATGTTTTTTTTTCTTTCATGCGATTGTTTCTAACAATTTATAAGATTATTTCTTTGTTGCTTTGTATGTCTCTCCCCCACAGTATAACCCCTGCTTTCACTGTATTTGATGTCGGTATAATTTATGGAGGGGAAGGAGAAAAACAAATCATTTAAATAGGGATACAGGTTACAGGTAGACCCATTGCAACAATGAGATGTACAAGAAAAATGAGCTTTACAACTTTGGAGGGGGGGCAACAATGCTTGATAAGAAATGCACTCATTATCTTGCCCATGTAATTGTAACCCCTCTGTATGGTATTTTCACAATAAAAAAAAATGCTCTGTGCCTAAGTTTTCTTCCCCCATAAAATGGTGCACTTGAGAAGGTCCCCGCAGACAATAAATACTATATAAAAGCTATCATTTCATTGTTAGCACTTAAGAAAATAGGACTTATTATGAAATAATTGCTATTGCATGTCACTATGGTGATATGAATGGTGCTGGATAAAAATTGGTGAAGATAAACTCATGGCTGAAGGTCATGAAGGCCCCAACTGAACACCAACTGTATCAGTGTGCAATCCAAGGTACCTTTTCCTCTGTTTTTCTTTCCTTTCTTTCTGGAAACCTGGTAGCCAGCTGCTGCTATCACCAAGAACAGGCCCAGGGAGATAACACATCAGAAGGAGCAGCTGGGGGAGGGGAGTCTTGTCTTCCCACAAAAGGAACAAAAACAGCCCTTTATTCCAAGTCTCAGCTGAAAGACACGGAGAGAAAATAAATTCTCTGCAGAAAAAGTAGTTGACCAAATTCTGTGGAAGATGCTGTAGTTTCCATGACAATTAATGGTGTTAAGTGCACTTCATAACTCAGAGGTCTCTAGTGAAGAACCAGGAGGAGAAGGAAGAAAGGTATGTGGGTTTTTTTTCTTTTCTTTTCTTTTCTTTTTTGTCGGGGTTTGTGGAGTAGTTGAAGATTTCTTTCCTTGAAAAAACTTTCACTGGCTCTATTAGGCAAGAGTTTTATCCTTGAATTTTGGGGAAGATTTCCAAGATGACTTTAGTGATAGAATTATAGATACATTTGAGACACCCAAACTAAATAAGCTGTTCCCCAGGTGAGAGGACATTTCTAAAAGAATCTTTGTGTATCTTTATGTGACTAGCAAAGTGTCACCTCAGGGCTTAGTGGACATTTCCTAACATAGTTGTCCCTGGCCCCTAGGGGAAGAGTTTTCTTGTTCTAGTATCCTTAATTATATGAGCGATCAGCAAGGACAGGTTAGTAGTCATGGAGGCATTGATGGAAAGTCAGCCAACTGGTTAATGTTGATTTATTAAATGCCTTTTGTAGGCCTGGCACTTTGATGGAGCTTTACCTTGGCATCCTAGCCAACGCTAAAGGAAGAAGCTAAATGAAGTTCTGGGAGTCCCACAGATACTCAAACACATTGCAACAAGGCACTGTGGAGTGCCACAAGATCCATGTCATCTTGAGTCATCTCTCTTTACTAAGATAAGACATTTACCCTATGCCTTTGTAAGGGGACCAAGGTCAGGCAAGGTCATCAGGGTAAAGAAGGTTTCCATGATTTACTTTGACTTAGCCAAAGGTACAGGCTATCCGGTAGTCTCTTAGATAGTTTCCTTCCATATAAAATAAAACACAGAAACTTAGACAATATCCAGTGGGTGCAAGAGTCTAGTACATTCTCTCATTTTAGTTCTTTTAGTTAAAAAAAAAAGTTGCTGAAGCACATAACCTTGGTGTGGAAGAAGGCCATGTTGTATAATAACAATGGCAATGGAAGCCTCACTGGGGCAGATGTGGATTAAATTCTGGCTCTGTTACTTCCTGTCCAAGAGACTTTGAAAACATTCACATATTTCCACCATTGTAAAATAAATTATTAATGGCTATATCACATAAATGCCACTATGTAGGATCTGGACCCACTGGATCCTTAAAAGCAGGGACTACAGAGACAGGATTTCTATTGTTGAGAAAGGCAGACAGACCTTCCAGGCCCCTGGCTCAAGGCCAGGAATCAGCATGACCTCTTGCTGGGCTGAAATCCTGTGCTTTAGACTTGGGATTTTCTAGAGTCTCTAAGACATATGCTGTCTCACTGTTTTAAGGGCTGCTGAATATTGTATTGAGAAATACAGCATTCCTACAGAAAAGTGTGCTACACCTGTAGGCACTATCCAACATATAACCACAATGTGAACACCTTGTTGCAACTACTCATAGTCAAAACAGAAACTTCCACAACTTTCTTGGTCTAGTCCAAAAAAGCAAGCCAGTCACCTCTCCTTTACCCCATCTATCTTAAGGATGACCAGCACTTACACTTTGCTGAGATACTCATCACTCATTTTTTTTATTGCTTTGACATTTAAGTAGGCATATCCAGACAATAGAGCTTCGTTTCCCTGTTTCTGTACTTCCCATAAAGGAAATCTCTAATACATCTTCATTATTATCCCTGATACTTTGTCCAACTTTGATTTCTACCATACTTTTATGATTTGTGTGTAGTTCAAGTCTGGTCATCTGTTGTCATGCATTTCACTGTCAGAGGACTTGGGTTGCTGAGTCTCACTGTGAGTAGCGATGTGGGGGCACTTGTATGAGGTCTTTTTGTAGGTTGACACCAAGATTGAAACTTCTGGTTCCAAGTCAAGGTTGAAACTAGAAGTAGCTTACACATGTTGCCCTGGCTACTCAGCAGGCTGGGATCAAAATGATCATGGTTTTAGTGCAGCACAGGCAGAAAATTCTGAAGACTCCATCACCAGTTAATCAGCAAAATGTGGGGCTGGAACTATAGCTCAAGTGGCCAAGTGCCAGCTGACGAAGTCAAGCCTAGCAGGCATTAAGGCCAGAGTTCAAACCCCACTTCAGAAAGAAGTCACTGTTCCTAGGCCTGGTATCATCAACTTGACTTGAATAATACCACATGCATTTCCAACTTTTGCTGTTTTGGTTTTCTTTCTATTTTTTTTTGTGAAGGTGATGTACAGAGAGGTTGCAGTTATGTAAGTCAGGTAATGAGTACATTTCTTTTTGAAGTGTCACCTGTTCCCTCATTTTCTCTCAATTTTCCCTCCCAATCCCCTCCCTGACAAGTTGTATAGTTTATTTTCAACACAGTGTCTATTGAATATCACTGCTGCATTTGCTCACCCTTTTGTCCCACCATTTCTGTGCTCCCCCTTTCAGATAAACTTATATACAAGATAAAAGGTACAGAAATCTAAAATAATGATAAAGGAAAAAACGCTACCAAAATAAAAGCAAAGTAACAAATCTTCTTGTTTCCATTTTTTAAAATGTATGTCAATAAATATCATTTTATATGGTCATGTGCACATAGCTATTGAGCCTTTGTGAGCTTCTCCTAAGAATATCCTCCTTTGGTCTCACTGTGTGAATGTTTAGAGTTCTGTTTAATTCATGTCCAAGTGTTAATTTTTCATCTTTTAACATCCATTGTGTCCAATAGACCACAAACAGAGCCACACTAAAGCTACTAGCACAACCTTGTTCATTGCAGCATTGTTTACCATAGCCAGGATATGGAATCAACCCAGATGCCCCTCAGTGGATGAATGGATCAAGGAAATGTAGTATATATACACAATGGAATTCTATGCTTCCATCAGAAAGAATGATGTCGTACCATTAGTAAGGAAATGGAAAGACTTGGAAAAAATTATATTAAGTGAAATAAGGCAGACACAAAGAAATATATGTTTTCCCTCATTTGCAGTAATTAGAATGTGCCCAGAAATCTACAAATAAATGCAATGGACGCTTTGGTTTTCTTTTTAAAAAACTCATTATACCATAGGAAAATGGCTCCACTAGACCCATGGTGGGAAAACTCCAAGACCCAACAGGGATGCCCTGGCTGTTTCATCTTTAAAATCTGAGATATAAGTCATCTCCTTAGGTTGTTATGATAGAATGAAATAACATTTATGTGCTATAACACAGACTAGGTCTTAACAATTGCTAACACTTATGAAGCACTTTAACAGGTGTGCCCCATTTATCTGGGCTCCTCATTTAACTCTTCTGTCGATTTAGGAGTGAAATAACATAAACAATTCATCTTAACCTCTTTTTCTCTCTTTCTTCTTTCTTCTCAATCTCTAGTTCAGGGTCTCCTGTTTTTACCACCATGATGGTTTTCTTTTTCTTTCTTTCCTCCATTTTTTGAAAGGATTGTTCTTCATGTTTTTCATGTGGCATCAGATTTAACCTTTTCAACAATACCGGGGCATCAGTTTCATTATTATTCCTGACAGTCAGGTGAAGAAACTGAGGCCTAGAGAAATGATATGACAAGCCCCAGGTTCCCCAGCTAGAAAGTGATAAAGGAAGAACACACAAACCCTTCATCAGCCTTCTAGTTTAAATTCTGTGGTTGCACTCTGGGCTCTCCATCTTCCATATAGGAAGGTAGACATGGAAAACTGAGAATCTTTATGACATGACTCAGTTGAACATACAGCAGCCATGGGGCTCTTGCTGCTCTACAGGACTACAACTTCCTTCATCCATCCTTGAAAATTCTGTCCAATACAATAGTAGTCATAGCTGCCAGAGCTGGCATAGAAAGATTTGGTTTTCTGTGCTCAGAGACACAGATAAAGGGCAATAAAGTTTAAAATCCAGCCTGGAGAAATCCAGGAAGGCCTTCTGAAGGATGTGTCCTCTAAGATCTCACTTTCTCTAGCCACCTTCTGTTGGGAAAATGTGGGTCACTGTTAAAAAGCCATTCCTCCACACCTCCTTCCTTCTGCCTAGTGGCCTCTGGTGTTTAGGAAAGGCCCTGGTGAAGACTTTACTCCTTGCTGTAAGGCTCCTTCCTTGTTCTCCCTTCCCCCGCCTCTCCCACTAGTCTGCTGTGGACACAGGCTTGTGAAAGAGTTGACTGTTTGTTTTATAACAGGAGCTTAACATGATTCATTTCAGATTCCCCAAGGACTTTTGTAAAGTTTGGACTGAGTCATAATATATTTTTTATTAAACTCCAAGACCCAACAAGCAGGAAGCCCTGTTCGACAACATAATATAACTGATGTACTGCAAGGCAGCTTTCTTTCTTTCTTTTTTTTAATAGGTGAGTCCTGTGGCCTCTCCTATCACAGCCTGGCTCTGCCTGGGAGATTAAAAGGGCTTTGGAGACTTGTCATTCCACGTGTACAAACACAAATGTGCACATGTGCATATATGCACAGGAAAGACCCTTCCCCTGCTAATGCCACAGCTATAAGCTAAGGTTCTCAAGACAAGAGCAACCCCAACTCCAGATCTTCTCAAACACAAAAGCCCAACATGTTGTACAGACTTCAGGAAGGCCCCAGGGTAGCATTTCAGCAAGGAGATTGCTCCTTGCCAATCTCTGAAAGTGTAGCACTATGGTATAGGGTTGTGAATCTCCCAGGGTGGTCCCAGGACCTGCAGTGTCAGCATTACCTGGAACTTTCACACAATGAAATTCTGGGTCCCAGTCTTAAAACCTAGTAAGTTACAAACTTGAAGGGGATCTCCACGTGATTCTGAGGGTTGCTCAAGTTTGGGAACTCATACACCATCTGAGCTCACTACTCCAAAGAATGGCCCTGGATCAGCAGCCTCAGTATCACCTGGGTATGTGTTTGTTGGAAATGCAGACCTGCTACAAGAAGTGTTGAGTTCAGATCTGTATCTTAACAAGAACTCCGGTGGAATCTTAGCTTGAGTGGCCATTGGACAAAAACCCCAGTGGATCTTGGTTGGGCACTTGACCTCTATTGACCTCAGAGCCTTCACTGATGCCTTGGATGGGTGCCTTGAAGTCTTTATTCTGGTTGTGTGGGAGTTATGAGAAGCCTCCCACAGTCCCAGCTGCACAGTGGTCCTCAGAACCTTCCTTCCTGCCTCATCAACCTGGTAAGCAAGGGGTCCCAGCCCCTCTAACATTCCCCCCCTCTCTGGTGACAGGAGCTCCATTCTTAGAACCCACCCTCATCTTGATTTTCTGTTTTTTTGTCATGACTAAATATCCCTGGTAGTGGTTAGTTGGAATGTTATGATTCTGCTTGGGTAAAGACTTGTATGGTATATCTCCCCTTTGAAATGTTACGCTTTGTGTTTAAGTTCAGTATTGCCTTCTGATTCTTAACCTTAGAATACAAAATGAGGAAGAATTTCTCCAGTGCCATCCAGAATGGACTCCATATCCACCATGTGGAAATGCATTAGAAGGCAGCCCTTAGATGTACACACCAAAGACTTTGCATGTGCAAAGGCTACTTCAGCAAAGGACGAAAGGGATACATACTTGAGGTCGGTTAGATTGCTGAAAAATACTAAAAATGACCTCAGAAGCAGAGATAACCTCTACTCCCCTTCCCTTCCTTCTGCGTGTCATAGATCTATAATGGAACAGAGCTCCCTCCATGGCTCAGATAGAAAGAAATGAAACCAGAATCTAATGGGGGAACTGTAGAGAAAGGAGGAGGAAATGGAAAGGGTTCTCACAGGCCTTTCCTAGAGTGCCAATAGAGTTAGAAGATACCATTGGGTATCTAGGGGCTGCTGGCAGTCCCAAGTCCCTAGACAAGTGGTCATTTTCCTTCCCAGAGCTAATGGTTTAAAAATGCTCAGAATCAGAGCCTGCCTGTGTGTCCTAAGGGCCCTCAGACACTATGGATGTGGGTGGCTATTGTAGCTGCCAGCCAGAAAAGCAGTTTGGCAATAAGATTCAAGAGCCTCAAGAGATGTCTGTATCCTTTGACCCAGTAATTCCACTTCTGGGAATCTGTCCTAAGAAAATAATCTGAAGTGCAGACAAGAATGTATCCACACCTGCGCTCACTGTCACTTTATTTATATGAGTGAAACATTGGAAACCTCTAAATGCTCCACTTTAGGGAACTGGTTAGGTAAATTATGGCTCATTCATTGAGTGGAGTATTTTGTAGCTGTTAAAAATGATGTTTATAGGGCTCTTAATGACATAGAGAAATGCTCATGGTATACCATTAAGTACAAAATGTAGGATGTGAAATCATATTGTATGATCTCAGCCATGTAAAATGATTATGGAGAAATTACAGGAAGGAAGCACACACACACACACACACACACACACACACACACACACACACACTATGATTGTCTTTAAATCCTAGGACTGTGGATGATTTTCTTCCTTTTCTTTCTATCTTTCTGGTATTTTCATCATCATGTAGGTGTTTATTTAAGCCTTGTTGGTGCTAAATAAAAAAAAAAGAAAGAAAAACAAAAGAAAAGAAGCCACCTCTGGTCTAAGGCTAGTTCCTCAATACAACAGCAATTTTCTCTTTCCTGAACATATGTTGTTTTAAAATCAGAGGGGAAAAAATTGAATAAACATTATTCACGAAATTGAAATCAAATGAAAAATAAATAAAGCATTGGAGCCCTTATTGAGAGAGGTCTCTGCTCCGGGAGGGGGGGAGGAGGGAGAGGACAGGGGACTGTGATTGGGCAGGGGCGGGGTGGGGGGAGGAGACTGCCTGTTTCCAACTTATCGTTTTTGGGGCATCTTGAAAACCAACCACCGTGAAATTGACTTCTAACTGATCTTAATTGAGATAAGGCCCAAATGCAAGGAACAGAAATGACATTTGGGCTGGCTGCCACCACACTGGGTCCTTGGTAGACCCTGCACTCTCTCAGGTGACAGGGGAGCTGGCTGGGGTATCTCACAGTTTCAGACTCTGTCCATGCCTTTTAGGAATGAGGCCAGGATCCCACCATCCATTGGCCAGACCTTTTACTATCTCAGGGGTCAGTGGGAGACAGGTGATCTTCAAGAGTTCGGACCTGCAGGTTGTTGAGCATTCCTCAACTCGACCTATTCCTTGGGACCCCACACTCAGCCACACGTAGACACATGGTAGGTGTTTCCTTCCTTCTTTCTGCAGGAACGTGCACAATGTGGATCAATGGTCTGTAAGAAGCAGGTACCATGCTAGGCCTCTTAACATACATACTTTAATTCCCACAATGATCCTAAAGTATTACCAAGCCTCATGAGTGTAACAAAATCCACTAAACATTCTTCTTTTGCCTGCGTGGATAGCTCATATAAGTTTAGGGAGGACTCTAGTCTCCCCAACTAGTACCTCCTCTTACTTTGGGGGGATCCATTCACTACAGAGTCCCTGATAACAGGGTACAGGATGCCTACAGCCATTAGCCCTGCCATGGACTCCTGTCCACATTATTCCTGTAACAAGAGAGAGAAGCTTTCCCAGATTTTCCTGGCCAATGTTGCCCAGCTAACTACTTTGCCCTCCAGAACCCTTCATTCAACAGTCTACTGTCAGATCCATTCATATTGTCCTAGATAGACAATACTTGTCTAAACCCTGGAAGCCTTTTTCATATCCAAGCAAGCTGAATATGGGATCGCTTTTTTTGTCCTTTACAAAAGAGTTTTCTCTCAAAGAGACATTCTGACTTCTTTTCAAGCCAGTGAACATCACTGTGGCCAACAATTTTAACATCACTTTGCTTGTGGATACTTCTTATGGGCTCAAAGTAAATATACCTGAAGACCTTCAATATCTCAATGAAAGGTTGAAAACAAGCAACGTTGGTGCGGGCGGGGGGATTGGGTGGGGGGTGGGGGTAAGCTAGGAAGGGATGTGAAGGGTAAACAAAGGAGGAGGCTGCAATGCTTGATAAGAAATGTACGCATTATCCTGCCCATGTAATTGTAACCCCTCTGTACAGTATGTTCACAAAAAAATTAAAAATAAAATTTAAAAAATCTCAATGAAAGGAATTAATACATGAGAAGAAGTAAAGCAACTGATGTGTTTTAAAACCTGAACCATACAAAGAGCTTTGGTATTCTACCCAATTTGGAAAAAAAAATCTCTGTAAATTGGACAATTTTCGAAGAAAACGTAAATTATTTATGCAATGTGACTGAACAGAAATTAGACTTGAAAAGGAAAAAAATACTATGCAAAGGAAATATTGGAAAATGTTCGAATTACTTTTTTAAGGTCCCAGGTTGAGATGACTTAGTGCTGAGATGGTCTATATATTAAGGAACAAAAGATTCTGCTGTTTCTTGTATGTAGAACAAACTTTGGGATCTGAAGGCCTGTAAGTTTAAATCCTGATTTTTTTTCCTTTTCTAGTTGTGTGATCTGGATCTCAAGACAGAGTGGACCAAGAGGTCTTTCTGTAGGAGTCAGCCTGAGTTACTCCTAATCATAGAAGTTTTGAGTGTCCAAAAGCCCTGTTATGACTTCTTGTCTACCTACAACAATACTAAATTCCTCACACATTAGTCCATGAAATCCTCACAATAATTTATAAGGAAAATGCTGGTTTTACCCTCATGTTAAAGATGAGGAAATATAGGAAAGAAAGGCCAGAGAGTACATTATCCAAGTCTTCACAGCTGTTTAATCACAAAGCCAGGATTGGAACTTAGAGGTTTGCCTTGGACTTGGCCACCATAGCTCTCTATGTTTATCAGTGCTTTTTACTCATGGCTGGGGTTCTACCACTTGAGCCACAACTCCACTTCCAGCTTTTTTGCTGGTTAGAGATAAGAGTCTCACAGACTTTCCAATCAAGACTGGCTTCTAAACACCATCTTCATATCTTAGCCTCTTGAGTAACCAGGGTTACAGGCATGAGCCACCAGTGCCCGACTATCAATAATTTTGATGTAGAACAGTACCATGTCATGTACTCTTTTCATTTGGTCCATACAACAATCAGCTGTTATTCCCTTTACAAAGGGGGAAATTGGAGAGTTCAGAAGTGACTTACCAACAAAGTCATGTGATACTTTAGATCGGGCTTAAAATTTCCTCTTTTTATAGATGAGCTCCCTGAGCCTCAGTTTCCTCATTCGTGTGTTGGGGGATGACTCAAGGCATGTGAGACTAGAACATGTAAAGTACTTTTCCAAGTACCAGTAAATAGTGAGCACAGAATAGATGTCAGTGATAGATGTTATCATTGTGATCATTACTATTAGATGACTGTTTTATTTCTTTTGTCCTTTGTGGATATAGGAACACATACATGTCTTACCGTGTTCTTTGGTACTTCTCTTTATCCATGTCCCCTCACCCCAGACCTAATCAATACTACACACTAATTACAATTGTTCAGTACAACTTACTAATGCAAGGGCTCTAGCATCGGTGTATCCAGGCCTCTGCCACTGCCTTAGATCCATACTCTGTAATTAACCTCTCTGAACCTCCGTTATTCATCTGTAAGATGAGAGTAATAACATGTGCCTCAAAGGATACTTGGAAACATTTTGATGAGCCCACGTACTTTCAAAGTGTCAGATTCAGAATATGCAGCAGCAAATACAACTTCCTTTCCCTTCTTTGGTTGTGTTTTTCATGGAACAGAGCCATACTTTTGATAAGAAGCAGGCGTTCTATATTTTTTCAATAGGACTTTCCACGGCTGGCCTGCTATGAGAGTGTTACCTGAGCATCTCCTCTGAATACAGGACTATGTGAGTATACAGAAGGAACAGAAAATGTGGCCACAGAACATTTCACCTGTGACTCAATGGGAGCAGGCCCTGGTGTATGTAGATATGCCCTTGGAGAGAGACCACAAGCTTACTTCACAGTACTTCATTCTTCAGACCTCTATTAGTCAGGGTTCTGAAGAGAAGCTGAGTCAACAGGATATATAGACATAGAAAGATGCAAAGAGATTTGCATGAGAGATTGGTTCACACAGCTAAGGGGCCAGAGAAATCACATGATGTACAATCCACCAGGAATGCCAGAGGTGGAGTTCGTGTCCAAATCCAAAGGCCTATGAACCTGGAATGCCATGTCCAAGGGCAGGAGGTGGGTGTCCAAGCTTAAGCAGGGATCACATTTACTTTGCTCTCTGTTCTATTAAGGCCTTCAAGGGATGGATGTTATCTACCCCCATTATGGGGACTGACTTTTCTCAGTCTACAGATTAATTAATACCTCCTAGAAAAACCCTCATAGACCCATAAGTATTTTACCAGCTAACTGGGCATCCTTTAGTCCAGTCAAGTTGATGCACAAAATTTACCATCCTGATCCTATCTCAGGTCAGGGACAACTTTCTGGGAAATGTTTCTTTTCAGCTAGGCCACGCAATACAATTCAGACAGCACTCCCAAACCGTTAGCAGCTTATTAATCTACAGGGACTAATATCATAACATAATTAGTACAGCAGTGCTCCCAGCTTAATTGAAAATGCTGCATATGAGGGCCAGTTAATGAGAAATGCAAGGTTTGATGATTCAGAACTGCTGAGATTTAGCAGTGTGGTGGGTGTAGTGAGGAAGTGTTGGATTTATTTCCTTTTGCTGTTCTCTTTGTACATCTGGACAGGAAGGGTCTGAAAGGAGTTGCTAACAGTGTGTATGGTTAGCGAACTTTGATTATCTGGAAGTCCCTCAGCTATTTGGAACATGGCATAGAGCCAGCCAAGCAGGAAGCAAAATAGAAGCCTCTGAGCCAACAAAACACATTTCAATTCGCCTGTGCACCGCTCACTGTTTTTTCGCTTTTCTGAAGGGAAGTCCTCTAGAACCATACTTGCATGCTGTTTATTAATGTTTATTTTCTACACATTGTTAGTATGCTAGATGATCTGACTCTCCAAGCATTAATAACACAGCAGCCATTCTGTTTGGGGAGGGACAGGAAGGCCCTTTCACCTCCATCCAATCAGGAGAGGTCTCTGAGGCATGGGGATGTTTGAGGCACCAGGGAGGTAACCATGCAAGAGCTTCTCCTCTTGCGGACATGTTGTCTCGGTCACAGATCTTAGACTCCAACAACAGAATCTCTTCTGGCTCATTCAAATAGTAAAAGGTTTAAAGCAGGGTCTCTGGTGAGTTGTTCATTCTCCAAGAATGTCAGGGACCTAAGCATGGCTGCCATAGAACCAGAGATGCACAGCATAGCATAGAACTATGGTACCAGAAATCACTTTGTCCTCATGCCTTGAGAATCAGAACGGTAGAAACCAGATGGTAAGAGCCACAGTGATACGTCTAGACAAAATGCATGTCTCCATGAGCATGCTGGTGGGAGGTCTCATTCACCTGGGCCTAGCTCCCACCTGTACCAATACCACCCACTGTCGTCCTGAGGGCTGCTGCATGTCAGAGACAGGTTCATGGCTTCCAGCTGTGTGGCCTGAGTGATGCAGAGAAGCGCACAGGAAGGAGATGGAAGCAGGTGTTCAGAAGTGTTCCGTAGCTGCTACAAATATGGGCAGATCATTAGAGTTCAGTGGGCCAAATCCAGAGCTAACTCATTGTCCTCAGGGAGAGCAGGAAAGAGGGGATAACCGCGTGATGCCTGTGTGCTGACAGCCAGGGAGGGGCTTACGACATGAGAAAGAAAACATGGAAACCTCAAAAGCACAAAACACAGGGGCCATGCCCCTAGGAACGGAAAAACTCTACATAAGATGGCAGTCAGGAAGGACAGCAGTGTGACAGCTTAGTGACAGGAATAGCTATGTAGGTTCTAAGCCCTCAGAAAAATGGAGGTCATATTCAGGAGCCTGGGTTAGAAGACAGGGAGGTTGCCAACAGAGGTCTGAGGATTTCACATCTCTCAAGTGCATTTTCCCTGACCACTAGTGCACAGCACTGAGATGTGGAAATCTGGAGACTTATGTGCTCTGTGTTATTACAATCATTGTTCTGGTACCTGCTGACACAGGGACTGTGGCAGCATCAGAGACCCGTGTCACTCTCCCAGGGTGACCACCAAAAGCCAAGTACCAGACACCCCCAGCAGGGGCCAATGGTCCTGTAAGAATCACGGATGCAGCCAGGTGCCAGTGGCTCACACCTATCATCCTAGCTATTCAGGAGGCTGAGATCTGAGAATCATGGTTTGAAGCCAGTCCAGGCAGAAAAGTGCCCATGAGACTTATACCAATTAACCACTCAAAAACTGGAAGTGATAGAGCACTAGCCTTGAGCAAAAGGAACTCAGGAACAGCATCCAGACCCTAAAGTTAAGCCCTAGAACCAACAACAACAACAAAATCATAAGTGGCCTCTGAAACCTGGTTCATGGGGAAGAGAGTTTGAACCTAAGCCACCAGAGGTCAAAGGAAATGGTCTGAACAGGCAAACAAGTCTAGCTAAACCATAATTCTTTTTTTTTGTCTTTGGAGGGAGTAGATTTGGGACATAGTCTTACTATGTAGTCCAGGCTGGTCCTGAACCTCATGATCCTCTCCTCAACCTCCCAAGTGTTAGCATGACAGGCGTGCACTACTACATCTCATTATATGTCCTAATTCTTACCCCCAGACTTCAGAAAAATCTCTTCAATCTGAGTGAAAATATGAAGAGGGGGCTGGCAGGAAGGGGCCAGTAAGAGGAAAAGTTTATTTCCATAGGGTCATAGGCCATCGATCCAGTTTTCAACATGACAAGCTTGATAGATACTTGTGCTTTGACATATTTATTTATGGCAACAGACGTATGCATTTATTTCTGTGTAGTCCTTGGCAGGAAGGCCTGTCTCCTCTATCCCTTGCTCCAATTTTCTCTTCCTTCTCGCTGCTCTCCCAAACTTCCCTATCCTGAATTCCTTCAGTCAGTCATCAATAAGATGGTTATAGCTAACACTTAGCCATTGTCCCTACTGCTCAGATCTCAGCTAGCTCATCTTAAGTGCCTACCATACCTCAGGCCACAAGACTAAGGTAGAGAGCAGTAGGAACTCTGACCCAACTCCCTGGACTCAACCCACCACTCACTGTGTCCTAAACAGCACAACCACCTTGCTTGTGATAGTTTAACCAAAATTCTTGGCAGGGGAAGTTCTGGCATGGTAAAGCCTAAAGCAGTCTTCTCTTCTTACTTACAAGAACCATGGTTTCACTGGGCTGAAGGCCAGATATTTGGGTCTAGAAATCTTAAGTATTGCAGCCACTGCTGCTGACTTGCCTGGCCAGTCTTCTGGCCAGCTACTCTGCACCCAGGGAAAAAGGTCCATCTGGTGCCCCATCAGCTGGGATATGAGAAAAGGATACACTATGTCTTTTCCTAAGGGAAGTAGTAGCTTTGGGAAGTAAGCCCTCCTCCATCCCCCCATAGCAATTATGTGCACAATTACATTTCCAGCAGGTGTCATTTAAGAGGGTGAAACCCATTAAGTGTTCAAATGAGAAAGCAGAAAGGAGTCTCTGAGAATGCTCAGGAAAGGCTTGTTCTACAGCCAGGAAGGGAGCCAGCCAGCAGGTGCAAGTGTCCCGAGGGTCTGCTATGCCCCTGATACTTTCCCTTCTCAGCCCAAGACAACCCTGTGAGCTGTGGTGAGGTCAACCAATGAAGACGGAGCTCAGCCTGGGATGGTGACTTGCCAAGGCCTGTTAGACACCATGAGTGGGCATAATTTGCACATAGAGAATGCTAGTACATTGTGATTACTGTTTCATTTCAAGTCCATAAAAGGTCAGGCCTTCACCAAAGATTATTTTTTCCCACAGCTTTGAGGACACCCAGCACACGGCAAGTGTTTAATACAGGTAGAATAGGATCAACCATAGCACCTCTTCCCCTGTTGCTCAAAAGCAGATGCAATGAACTCTAAGAAATTGAAACAAGAAGTTTTTATTACATCCTGTATGCAGTTATTTCTTTTTTTGTGTGCTTTACTTTTCTGTACCCTTTGTCTTGTATATAAGCTTATCTGATCCATGGAAGGGAAAGGGAATCATAGAAATAACAGGACAAAGGATGAACTAATGCAACAATGATCCTCACTTGACACTATATTGGAAATGAACTATACAACTTGGGGGAGGGGGAGGAGAGTAGGGAGGGATAAGTGGGAAAAGATGAGGGAGAGGGTAACAGTGTTATATAGCTGAAACCCCTCTGTTCATCACCTTTACAATAAAGATATATATGTTTATATATTCCATATATATATGGAATTCATATATATATGTAAATATATATATATATGTGTGTGTGTGTGTGTGTGTGTGTGTGTGTGTGTGAATGAGATGTAAAGGGAGAAAGCTCCAGGTCTATACAAGCTTTAAGTTGACATTTATAATGGACAGTGACTCCGACAACTAAAGAGCTGAGAGGAAGCTGTTTCTTAGTGTGTGGCAGAGCTTGGATTCGAGTCCTGGACTGCCTGACTCAGAGTTGTGCTATGTTGCACTTCACTGGTCAATCTCCACTGGGTCTACGGCCCATCACAGAGATAACTGCATACTCCCACTGGCAATGCCATGGAGGAGGGGAATTCAGGGGGCCCAAGTGCAACTATCTTGAAATTGTTACTTTCTTCCTGTTCATTGGAAAATCCCAGACTCTATCTGAGAGTCCTCTGTTTTCTGTACTTGACTAGGGTTTTGCCCATTCATGAAGGGCTCCTAAAGGTGGGGTGTGAACGTGTCCTGGAAGAAAAGTACAGTAGCTCATGCCTGTAATCCTAGCTACTCTAGAGGCTGAGATCTGAGGATCAAGATTTGAAGCCTGTTGAAGCAGGAAAGTCCAAGAGTCCGTTATTTCCAGTTGAAACAGCAAAAAGCTGGAAAAAGAAATATGGCTCAAGTGGTAGGTGGTTGAGCACAAAAGCTAAGAGAACGTACAGGCTCTGAGTTCAAGACCTAGTACCGGCACACAGACTATAAATTAAAAAGAAAATAACATAGCCCAGGCTTTCTATCCTGCAGGCCTGTTCCCTGGTGTTACCATCTCCTCTTCCCATTCCCATTCCAGCAAATATAAAATGGCTCACCTGGATTTTCTTCTTGCCTAATGTACTCTGTGCACCGCCCAGAATCTGGGAATCAGACTCCTTTCACCTTTTCACACCATCACTTTCTAACTTCCAAGTTTAGTAAGGCCCAGCTGTGAAGTCCCTGGTACCCTCACCCCCCGTACCATCTTCTTGACTTTGCGCTAGTGACTTCAAGGGTCTTCTGCTTTGCTCCCTTTCACTCTCATCTCTCATAATGTTATGAGCGAGTTTATAAGTCATTTATTTTATCTGTCCAATCATCCATTGACATGGAGCCTTTTTATCCACCCTACAAATATCGCAGAACATATGAGCATTTACTGTGTGTCAGGCTTCATGCTAGGCTTGAGACAGTTGCACCGTTATATAAGAAATGGTTGGATCTGCTGTGTTGGTGATGTAAGTCATAGCACAGGCAAAGGGCAGCCCAGGAACAGGGTCCCCCTCAGCATGACAGCCCCAGTGAACACATCTAAAGGAGGTGGTTGGGATCAGGCCACTGTGTTTCTACGAAGACTTACATGGCCAAGCTCAGAGATGTTATTTAACTTGCTAAGGGTCACACAGCTAGAAAGCTGGTACTATGATATAAGGCCCTTCAGGTAGGACCATGTGTGTTTATTCATCCAGTATGTCTGACATGGTGGGTAGTGTAATAGTAGATGCCAAATAAATGCTGTCTGAAATGACTACCTCTGAAAATTGTTATCTTTTTTTTATAGTACAGAGGAGTTACAATTACATGGGCAAGATAACGAGTACATTTCTTATCAAGCATTGTTGCCTCCTCTTTGTTTCCCCTTCCCATCCCTCCCCATACTCACCCCACCTCCCCCCACCCAATCTTCCCCCCCACCACCAAAGTTGTAAAGTTCGTTTTTCGACATTACAACTTGTACATCTCATTGTTGCAATAGGTCCACCTGTATCCCTAGTTAAACGATTTGTTTTTGCCCTTCCCCTCCACAAATTATACCAACATCAAATACAGTGAAAGCAAGGGTTATACTGTGTGGGGGACATGCAAAACAACATAGAAATCATCTTATAAACATGTTAGAAACAATTGCATGAAAGAAAAAAAATGTTTGAATACTTATCTTGGGTTCATTCCCCTAACATCAACTTATCTGACCTTTTCTGCTTGACTCAGACATATACTAGTTATTGCAAATAAGGGATATTGTAGCGCATCTCCAATTATTTAAATTTAAAAGAAAAAATAGCATACTAATTAAGATACAATGGTATTTTAACCTAATTTTTATTTCTTGATTACTAGAAGAATTAACTGTTTTCTTCATGTGTACATTCACTTAATATACTGATTGTACAACTGACCCATATCTGTTTCCTATTTATTGGTATGCTAATTTTCCCTTATCATATAGATCTTTTTTTAAATACCAATACTAGGATATGAATTCAAGGCCTTATACTCTTGCTTGGCTTTTTTGCTCAAGGCTGGCACTCTACCATTTGAGCTACACCTTAGCTACCCACTCCTGTGCTCTGGCTTTTTGATTGGACTAATTAGAGATAAGAGTCTCTGATTTATCTCTGCTCAGACTGATTTAAAACCATGATATTTAGATCTCAGCCTCCTGTGTAACCAGGATTGCACACATGAGCCACTGGTGAACAGATTTTTTATTGAATGTATAGTAACTCTCTTCTATCTTCCATGCTACAAATATTTTCCCATTTGATGTCTTTTTCCCCTTTATTTTCTTTCTTTCTTATTATGCAGAATTATAAAATACAATTAATTTCCGTTCGTGTTAAGTTGAACAATCAGCATGCTCCAATCCCAGCCAAAGTTTGGAAGTGAGTTTTCCCCAGGCAACATAGACCTCTTCCTGCTCCAGCTAGTTGGGTGGTAAAATCAGTCACAGAAGCACAGCCCTCAGCCCCAAGCTCTTGCTTTTGTTTGTACCACAAATAAAAGATTGCCTTATCTGTCAGTTTATATATATATATATATATATATATATATATATATATATCTCCACCTACTTTAACCAGTGACTAGATTTTAAAGCCACCTTCTCACAATATGCCTGTTATGTCATTGTGGACAAATGTCACAGGGTGAGGAAACAGACCAGGATTAGTTGTTGATTTGGGCAAGGAAAATGCTTTAGGTTGGGCTTTCCTTGATAAAAGTGATTGCTACCCCTAATGGGTCCTCCCAGCAATCCCCTAGCAAAGGTGCAAATAATGATACTATTTCATTATCTAGTGTGAAAACCGAGGCCCTATAACTTGTCTCAGGAAGAAGGTAGAGCTCTACTCTAAGTATCTAAGCTGCTGTTGTTTCTGCTTGTACCAAAAAGAGCTCCTGGGAGTAGTCCTGACCATTCAGTAATAGGCTAGGATATTCTTTGGGGGTCTCAATCCCAGTGAGAAAGAAAAGATCTCCCCACTGTCCTAGATTCCAGGGTCCTGGAGACAATCTTGCATGTAGCCGTGGCAGCCTCAAGGTGATGCTCTTCAGACAACTGGGGAATATCTGGCCCATGAACCATTATAAGATCTTAAAAATGACTTGGTACATGACCAGACAGACGTATGTCTTCTCCCGTGCTTCTTGTTGGCTGCCACCGCCCTCTGCCTATATTGATAATTTTGCCTCCCCCTCAAATGAGGTTATAAATATCCAAATAGCCCTTTGCAGAAAAAGGGTGCTCAGCTCTTTGATTAAAAAATAACGAATAAGGATGGCCAGTGTGTCCAGGGTGGTCTTTAAGGCATGACTTAAATGGCAGATTGGCTGTCTCGTCTTCTCTCATTAAATAGGGACCAGTCCTTTTCCAGAAGTTCATTGTCTACCAAAAGAGCCAGAGGCAAGTTCAAGTTTCTATCAAAAGTGTGTGGAAGGCCCTAAGCATACCGTCCATTCATTCAGCCAATAGTAGATGAGTAGCATGTAGAGTGGTCAGGAGCAAACAACATCAAGAAACTGGGGTCTGATTCTGCATTAGGTGGTGGCTCAGAGAAGTCTCTGGAGACAAGGCTTTTTTGCAAGTCTGACTTCTAAGTGGGGCTGTAGGGAGTTCACTGGAAGAGTATACTTTTGGCAAAGCAAACAGCCGAAGCATAGACATGAAGATCTGAACTATGCGGACAGGTTTGGGAACTTAAAAGCAAGTCTGATGTGGCAAGATGAAAGAGAAGAACTCAATGTAGAAGTCGTACATTGTGACCAGATTCTGTGAGAATTGTGGGGCTCCCACAGAGGAGGACGACCTGACCACTCAGATGCTGCCTGACCACAGGCCATATCTACCATGGCTTCATGCCTGAACTGCTGGCCAATGCCCGCATTGGAGGCATAAGCACCATTTCTGTAATCAGGAAATTATTAACAACATAGAGACTTCTCCCTCTTGTAACCCACAAACTCAGTCAGAGAAAAACCTTAGTCAAAGTCTAATAGTAGGCCATCCTACCAAAATTCTGCTAATATTCTTCTAAACTGGCATGGTTTATCCAAAGAATGCCCGATGACTAAATATAAGTGGAAATCCACAGAAAGAGACATCAACAGGACACTTAGGAAGTCAGAATAAACTATGAGTATGTGCTAATAATAATAAGCCAGTATTGGTTCATTAATTGTAACAAATAAACTACACTAATACAAAGTATTGTGGGGAAAATTGGCTGCAGAGCATATGGATAAGCTCGGTATTATCTTCTTTGGCAAGTTTATAACTTCTCTGAAACTTTTATTTGAAAAGTGTAGGAGACGAAGATTGGCAATAAAATAAGGGGATATGTGCAGCCCCCCCCCAATGATCTTTGATTCCCCCATATTTCGGGGACTCCAATTTGCTTTCTCTGCCAACAGTGATTTCAGGCTCACGGAAATAGAAATGGTGTGCTTGTCCACCTGGGTGGGCATGGGCAGCCTGGGCAGGTGGGTGGGGACTCTGAGGGCAAGACAAAGCCTGTGTTGAAGTCTCTTCATTGGCTTCTTCCCTGGGACCAATGGAGGTTTGCAGGGAAGTGAGGTATGTGACAGTTCATTAACAGCCCTGCTGTTCCACACCTGGTGGTCCTTTCTGTTCCTGTGGGGGACATTGGTCTGGGACTCTTGGGTCAGTCAATAAAAGGCCACCTGTAACAAGGGCTTGAGCAGAGGCAGAAAACAAACATGTCTCAGATCCCAGAGCCCCCATCTTGACTGTGGGAAGCTGACCTCTGCTATAAAACTGCCCACCACCCGGGGGCTCATTCACATGGAAAGATTGTAAGGCTTTGTCCCTTCATTTCTAGTAGAGTTTTTTTTTTCTTTTAAATTTCTTTGTCTCTGTTCAGTCCCACCAGTGTCTGTCTGTGTATAGATACTTGTTTGAAAAAAAAACCAAATTCCTCTTTACTAACAAAGGATGCCCTGTCTCTCTGCAGTTACTACAATGTGCTCTCATTGTATTTGTATTCCCATCCTCTCAATAAAGGAAATGTTTCTCCACCCTTCTGAGGTTGGAAGGACCAATGACAAATGGCAAGTGTCCATACAGACAAGACCAACCCCTCCCTACCCAATCTTTATCCCATGAACATTTTCATGTTACCAACCCTGCAGAGAGATGTCATTCATGGTCGTCTTGGGTTCCTTATATTCCTGGCTTTCCTACATTAAGACAAGATACCCTGACTTGCCAGAGGAGTGAATAGTGTTACAATGGAGATACATGGTCTTTAAACCATGCTCACAGACCACCCAAGAGCAAGAAAATCAAATTCAAGCATCAAATTTAATCCAAGTGCCAGTGGGTCATGCCTGTAATCCTAGCTACGCAGCAGGCAAGGATCTGAGGCTTGCGATTCAAAGCCAGCCTGGCCAGGAAAGTTTGTGAGACTATTAACTCCAACTAAGCACCAAAAAGGCAGAAGTAGAGATGTGGCTTAAGTGGTAGAGTGCCAGCCTTGTGCCCAAAAAAGCTCAGGGACAGGTCCCAAGCCCTGAGTTCAAGCTCTAGGATAGGCATAAAATGTCAAATTTAAATCACACACACACACACACACACACACTTCTGATGATGTGTCCCTACCCTCCTCCTTCAAGGGCTCCTCCTTCTACTGACCCTCACAAGGGCCTCTAGCTAGCACTTCCTTCCTCTGGAGTATGGTTAGTGCTATAAGGTGTTCCTAGCCTCCTCAAGCTCTGGGCTTCTTTGTGTATTCATTGTACTGGGGCCCGCCAAGCAGCACCTTCACTTGCAGATTCTTTCTCAGTACTTAGTTAATTTTTTTTCTTTGAAGATATAGATATTTTGAACTCAGGGTTTCATGCTTGCTAAACAGGTACTTTTACCACTGGGCCATGCCTCCAACCCTGAGTTTGCTTTTGAGGTAAGATCTTGCTTTTGGGCAGGCATAATCCTCTTCTTGATAGGATAATGAGTATGTGTACCACCACATCCAACTTTTCATTAAGAAAGGGTCTTGAAAACATTTTTCTGCTTGGACTATCCTTGAACTACAATGTTGACAATCTCAGCTTCCCAAGTAGCTAGGATTACAGGCATGAGCCACCATCATCTGGCTTTTGGGGATCACGTTTTTAGGCCAAGTCCAGGCAGGAAAGCAGAAATCACTCTAGATCTTTTAATATAGGAGATTTAATATAGGAAATTAGTCAGAGTTGATGAAACCTAAAGAGTACATGTTCTGGCAACCCAGAAATCAGCAGCCACAGCCAACCTCTTATTTCTAGGCTGGAGTGACAGTGAGAGAAGGTGACACTTCCAGATCCCAGAAGCTGGGACAATTCAGCAGAAGCTACAACCATTTTGCAGGATACCTGTCAAGACCCAAAGCAACAGTAAGTTAGATGGTCATTGATGGGCATGCTGTCTAAGACAAAGCAGGACAGGGAGAAGACCTTGTCTACTCTCTTACCGCTAATTTTCTATCATGGTCTTTCACTTACTAAATCTGCCCAGATCCAGTAATCAAGGGGCCTGAGAAATGTAGAACTCTGTCAAATAGAGCAGAGCAGGGCAGCATAGGAAATAGATCTGGGAACAAAAAGACAAATGACTGGTACAGTGTGCATTCACTCTTCACCTCTACCACCCACTTTGTCTGGTCCCTATTCATTCCCAAATCCTCCTGCACATTTTTAGTTTCACTGATGAAGGTAGTTGGCATCTTGATACAAGTACCATACTCTTGTCTTATATAGGTTTCTTGAATAGAAAAAAATGAGGAATTCTCCTTTACTTTGGGGGAGATGGAGGTAAATCTGCAGCACTCTGTAGCTTGGCTGTTGTATGTAATTGTTATCCTGAGTCTTTTGGAGAAGAGTTCTCTCAGTACTCATGGTATAATGGTTCTGCTCAAAGCAGTCCCAGAGGTTCCACTGCATCTTGAACAATTACCTGCTTCTCTGTAAGATTATGCTTATAAGCCATACCCTCCTATGCAGCCATATTCTGCCCAGGAGGGCCTTGTTTAGTAGCTAGTCCAGAGGGTTGCTAAACTGCACCAGGGATATCCAGCTCTTGTCCAAGACTCCAGCTCGCCTTCCCTCAGATCGCATTTTTGCTTGTCTGCTGGCTGGGAGCACTTGCTGCTGCCAGGGAGGCTCTAGACACAGGCAAATGTGGAAAGGAAAAGTCCAAGGACAGAAGGGAATAAACAAAGGCCCCTAAGTTTGTGTAGCCAAGAAAATAATATAGAATGCGAGAAAGGATTTGGGCTGGGGCTTTCTTGTTTTGTTTTGGAGCATTTCCAGGGGCCAGGCATGGAGTTTTGTTTGGGTTGGAAAGGAAGGCATAACTTCATAGAAGAAAATCCTTTTAAGATTTTATTCTGGCTCTTACTGGATTAAAGAAAGCACCAAGCGGATTAAACTGTGCATAGAGGAAGTCGCACCCAGACAGGAGGGGCCCATCTTTTCCTGGGACGTGTTTGGACAGGAAGCAGGAAGCTCCCGTGGCCCTCCATCACAGACTGGTAGGTTTAGCACCATTTAGAGCCATTCATGTTACTCATTTTCTTAACTGTAACAACAATGATAACTGTTAAATATTAATAACACTGTTAGTTAAGATGGTTGGGATAAGGTGTCTGAATTCTCCAAGCTGTCTACTCAGAAAAGAGAGACTGTCTGTTTTCTCATCGAATCCAAGAAGAAGTTGAATTCTTCCAGCTAGAGAAAAGGCAGAGACGCAGTGAAATTGCAATGGGAGTTTAGTTCTATAAGATTTGTTCTATCTTTCTTCTGCTCTGGTCTGTTTCCCTTGGGCTGTGTGCTGTGCTGTTCACTCACCATAGACCAGCATTCTTCTACTGTACTGGGTTTCTTGTAGCTGCTAGAAGAAAACACAGTAAATGAATACCTTAAGCAACAGAACCTTGTCTCTCCCACAGTTCTGGAAGCAAAAGTCTCAGCTTAAGCTATCAGTGGGTTCATGTTCCCCTGAGGGTGCCAGATCCATGTTGTTCTCCCTGCTTCTAGAAGTTCCTTGAATTGTGACAGCATGATTCTCCCTGGACTCATCTTCCTCTGCTTTCAAAGGTCCCCCTTTTCCTAAGAACACCTGTCATAATAGATTAGGGTCCACTCGGATAACTCCATTTTAACTGATTGCCTCTATAAAGGCCCCATCTCCAAATGAGGTCTTTTCCCAAGGGGCTGAGGTTTGGACTCCAACATATATTTTGGAGAATAAGACACATATGATCACAAAAGCTCTGTTTTTACATTGATAATTTTTCACTACTGGACACTATGTTCTCTGTTGTGTTCTGCTTTCCAAAATCCCTGTGGAAAAAACTTACTGGTTCATCTTAGATCAAGTTCTAGTATGATCAATCCATCTTTGTTAAGGTGCCCATCCCTGAGCTGGAGAATGATGGACAGGAAGACAGATGTCTTTAAGACTTTGGCAGTCCTTATAAACTCATGTGCCTATTAGATCCACTAACTGAGTCTGGGTACATAGTGGACTGTAACCCCATCGCCATGTCTCCTGTGGACAGTGGGTGGGGGGAGCAAGAGGGGCTGCTACTCACTACAATTCCCCAGGGCCCAGGCTGGCAAACCATCCCAACGCTGCCAGCTGCTATGCTAGTATAAAAGAGCATGCCTGGGCAGTCTTCTATTGATAATTAAGTCTTCCATTTGGAGGTATAAATGTGTTCATAACTCAGGGACTACATCGGGGGTATCAGCCCCACTGTGTGCCTGGAACAGAGAAGTCCAGAAATTTGGCAAAGAGCACAGATGTATGTCAATGCTATGATGGATAAGAGCAATGAAAACCATGTTCTCAGGAGGAGGGAGATACTTTTGGCAGAATCTGAGCTGGGTGCTGCATGAGTAATCCAGTGGGTTAGACTCATGAGGGTTAAAGGGGCATCGCAGGCCAAAAAAGAGCACCAGCGAGACAGCAAGTTGTAAAACACTGGTTTGGCTGGAGTGTACGGGAGTTGGGGTGAGTAGTGGTTGGAGGAGAAAGGTGGCTGAACTGGACAGTAAACTAAACTTCTTGCTCTAAGGAGGAGTTGGATTTTTGTCCCAAAGACAAGGAGGGAAAACTAAGGAGTCCAAGGCAGGAAGAGCAGGACCAGTTTGCATTTAACATAGCATGGGCAGTTTGATACTGGGTAGGGAGGAATAGAAAAGCACTAGACTTGGCATGGGTCAAGTTATCCCAGGAGGTGGAATCAGCCAGCCTGGTGACTGTGAGAATGCAGGGGGATGAGAGTGGGGGCTTCGTGGACATTCTGGCATCCTCATTGGCTCCTGAGTGGTAGCTGGAAGAGCATCTGGAGGCCACCAAAAGAGATGGTGGCCTTGGTTGAGGACACAGCCGAGCAGAGGCCTGGAAGTCTGGGAGGACTCTGGATAGTCTAAAACTAGGCTTTGTGATCTACAGCCCCCCCCCACACACACACTTTAAAATCTTGGAAGTTTTATAGCCTCACCTGCATAATCTCAAACGTGGGTGATAGAGATAGGACTACGGTTTCAGGGTAGCTAGGGCAAAAATTAGCAAGATCCAGTTTCATAAAACAGGCTGGTGCTAGTAGTCAACAGCTGTAATCTAAGCTTTCAGGAAACCTAGGTAGGAAGATCACAGTTCAGGCTGAATGGGAGAAAAACACAAGATCTTACCAAAATAAATAGCAACAATAAAAATGGGGTAAGTTGTGCTTATTTGGTAAGCATCTACCTAGCAAGCATGAGATCCAACCCTTATCAATAACCACCCCCCACACACACCAAATAAGTAAAGTTTTTTAAAAAAACCTCAGAAATTTTAACCATTATAGGTTTTAAGGGTGGACATTAAAAAAAGTAAATTTTACTGCACTTGATGGTTCACACCTGTAATTCTAGCTGCTTAGGAGGCTAGAAACATAAGATCTTGGTTCAAAGCCAGTCATGATAGTAAAGTTCATGAGATTTTAGCTCCAAAATAACTTTACATAAGGAAAGTATAACTCAAGTTATAACTCAAGTGGTAGAGTGCCCAAGGCCATGGGTTCAAGCTCCAGTACCTGCTAAATAAACACACACACACACACACACACACACACACACACACCACCCCAATTTTTTTTAAAATGATAAATCTCCACAGATACCACAAGCTTCTTCTTCAGGTTGCTTTTTAACATTTACAGCTATCTGAGCGCCATTTGTTCCCCTGCCAAAGCTTCCTGGGTGACATTCTTGTAAGTACAGCCCTCCCTTGTTTGTAGACACATAATCTTTTCTTATTTAAAGTCTACAGTCTTGCTGGATGTTGGTGACTCATTCTTGTAATCCTAGTTACTCAGGAGGCTGAAATTTGTGGATTGGAGCTCTACACCAGCCCAGGCAAGAAAATCCAAGAGACTCTTATCTCCAACTAACCAGCAAAATGCCAAAAATAGAGGTGTGGCTCAAGTGGTAGAGTGCCGATCCTATGAGAAAAAGCCAAGCAAGCATGCAAGGCCCTGAGTTCAAGCCCTGTCTTCCCTCCCCAGCCCTCCTCAAAAAAAGCCAGCAGTGTGCACCTACCCCAGGTCCCCACACCCTACCTAATCCACTTGACCTTCTTTCTGATAGCCTGTGCCAGCTCTACTTCTCAGTCTTTTTTCGTGGTTCATATTTGAAATGGTGGTAGTGGAATCTATGGAAGATTTATAAACCACTGCTTTCCACGGCCAGCCTTGAGACTCACACCCTGAGGAAGAACATTTTGAGTGGAAACAGACATGACATTCAGTCCAGAATGTGGCAAATGAGATCTAGTCTGCTTTCCTGGGCCAGTCTAGCAGACACTCATCAGCAATAGGACATGTCCAGAACTGGCTGGTTCAGCCCACTGAGGCCCTGAAAAAACAAACCAAAAAAAAAAAAAAAAAAGCAAAGGCCTTTTGTGCCTTCCTGAGTGAGGATGCCCAGTTAAAAATTCATAGGGCAATTGCACAAAGCCATCTGCTGCCTTTATTTCCCCCTGTGTATATTAAACACTTGCAGCTGCTCACCAGGAAACATTCCATCACACAGGGCTTGGGAGCTGGTCTTCGTAGATCAGGACAGAATGAAGGCAAGGTGGAAGAGACAAGGGTGCATATGCCCAGGGATTTCTACTTGGATATCCCTCCACCCCCAACAGCACATTCCAGATCTTTCCACTCTGTTGACATGCTCTCTGACAGAAGCTCCATTCTGTGTTTGTGGTGGTTGAGTCTGTTGCTGAGTAGGGAGGTGGAGGGGGGGGTTGAATGTGTGTTTTTACTCCTTAATCTGAAAATTGGTCTTGGAGTCCATACGCAGCAGCTGCAGCTGCCGTAATTAAAATGAAATAACCTGCTTCCCTTCGTCCTTAGGGAGAAATGCTTTTAAAAAATCCATATTGTAAATGAACTCAGGAATGTGGTAGATCTTCTCTTCTCTCCCTGTTTACTTGCAAGTAGCTTTATGGTATTGCTTTTCTTTGCAGTCAGTGGGAGAGAAGGGAATTAACCTTTATTGAGCGTTTATCCTGACCCCAGGCACCATACTGGCTTGTCCCAACCCCATGAGAGGATTTAAATCCCCTTGGATGCTTTACTTCTTTGTCCTCTTGGTACCCCATTAGCCCCCAAATCTCTCAACCCGGTCTGATTCTGTCCAGAGTGCAGGGAGGATTGGTGTTATTAAGATGTTATTGAATACATTGGCACATGTAATTGGCTTGGATTACAAACCAAAGCTCTTAGCAAGTAACAAGGTAAAGTATTTTGTGCTAATAATTTACATGATAATGAGATGGTTTTTTTTCAGAGGATTGGATGTGTTTTTGAAGGTGGTGCTTAAAGTCATTCTTCAAACCAGGCTGGGAATAGAAAATCCCAGAAGAGCTCCAGACTCTGGTTTATTTTGAGTCTTAAAAAAAACAGCTAATATGGAATAAGAAAGCACAGTGTGCTGGGTATGGAACTAGTGGATACTCTTTTTTAAAAAAGTGTTATTATTATTATTGTGAAAATACCATACAGAGGGATTACAATTACATGGGCAAGATAGTGAGTACATTTCTTATCAAGCATTGTTGCCTCCTCCTTTGTTTCCCCTTCCCATCCCTTCCCCTCTCCACCCCCACACCCCCACACCCCCCCACTACCTCCTACCCGCCCCACCCAGCATCCCACCAAAGTTGTAAAGTTCATTTTTCGACATAATGTCTTGTACATCTCATTGTTGTAATGGGTCCACCTGTATCCCTATTTAAACAGTTAGCTTTTTCCCTTCCCCTCCAGAAATTATATTCACATCAAATACAGTGAAAGCAGTTATACCATGGTGGAGGGACATACAAAGCAACAAATAAATCATCTTATTAATATGTTGGAAACAATCACAAGAAAGTGACTTTAACTAAGTATCACTATTCCACAATACTGTGAAATATGTGAAATTTATGTAATCACCTAATCTCAATTTTTTTTTTAAAAGTGAGAGAAGGGATGGGTTAGGAGCAATGGGTGGCAATGTTGTCAGACACCTTGTATTCATATGCTGTTTTGGAGACTGGGAACTTCTTTGTACAACTACTTAAAGATAATAATAATAAAATGTTTTTTTTAAGCAGCTAATATGGAACAGAAAGCACAGTGTGCAGGGTATGGAGTCAGTGGAAACTCTTTAAAAAAAAAAAAAGAGTTCCAAGAGCTGGGAAGGTGGCTCAGTCTTGCAAGCATGAGTTCCTGGGTTCAATTCCTCAGCACCACATAAGCAGAAAAAGCCAGAAGTGGCGCTGTGGCTCAAGTGGTAGAGTGCTAGCCTTGAGCTGAGGAGCTGAGGAGCTGAGGGACAATGCCCAGTCCCAGGCCCCACGACCACCACCAACAACAAAAAAGAGTCCCCAGTCCACTGAAGTAAAACCATGAAGCCACATGATTGTAAGACATTGGCCATGTTGGGCATGGTGATGCACCCCTGTAATTCCAGCTACTCAGGAGGTTGAGGCAGGAACATCCAAAGTTGAGGCCAGTTCAAGCAAAGTTAGTGAAAGAAGAGAGAGCTCCCATCCTAAAAATTAAGTGTATGAATAACTTGCTGTGATTTCTTCCAAAATCTTTTTTTTTCCTCTTGGTAACTTTGTGAGGAGGACAGCAACCTCATTGAGGAACTATTGTCCATAATAGCGGACATAAAAAACAATACTGTTCATTATTTTCTTTGTGCTAAGGGTCTAATTCTTTGTTTTTTATTTTTTATTTTAATTTTATTGTCAAGATGATGTACAAAGGGGTTACAGTTCATAAATAAGGTAATGGGTACATTTCTTGTCTAGCTTGTTACTCCTTCCCTCATTTTTCTCCCTTTTTTCCTCCTTCCCAATCTTCCCCCTCCCCCCAAGTAGTGCAGATCATTTCCAACATACTGTCTTGTGAGTATAACTGTTACATTGGTTCACCCTTTGTCCTTTGTCTCACATTTTGCTGTTCCCCTTACCTTCCTCTTACCTAATTCAGATAAACAATATATATACAATAACCAGGGTACCAAAATCAAATACAGTAACAATAGGGAATAAACCATAGGGGGGAAAAACACAAAAGAAAAAAGAAATCATGTAGTACATTAAAAACAACAACAACAACAAAGAGAAACCTCTTGTATCTTGTCTTGGAGTTCATTTCACTTACTACTTCTTATTCCAATTCATTACTTTCCTTCCCATTTAATAAAAAGCAAACAAGTTTGCTCCAGGCTGCATAGTCAGCCAAGGCTGAGGTACAATTCATACCCACCCTGCTCTGGGCTTCTGTTCCAAAAGTCTATACCCTTAATTGCTGGGTATATAGCACACATCCCATGGTTATAATAAGGACATGAGATAAAGTTTTAGTAGCAGATGTCTCAATGAGAGTGATTCACCATCATCACTCCCAGGCTGCAGGTGTGAGGCTGACACCTGTGAATGTGTGGATCTGAAATGTCCCCACAGGCTCATGTGTACTTGCTCCTCAGCTGGTGGCACTAATTTGGGAAGTGCTGCATACTTTAGACAGTGAAGCCTAGCTGGAGGAAGGGAGTCATTGGGAGCTAACTTCTGAAGGGTATCTTGTCCTTGCCCTTTTTTTGACTCATCTCTGCTTCCTGGCCACCATGAGATCAGCAGTCTCTGCCATATACTCCAGCCACCTTGAAGCTGTATCTCAGTTAAGCCCATAGTGCAATGGATCCAGCTGATCTTTGACAGAAACCTTTGAAACTGTGAGCCAAAATAAATCCTTCTTCCTTTAGTTGACTTTTTCAGGTATTTTGTCATAGCAAAGGAAAAAAGTTTTTAAAATCAGGTCTAAGTGCTTAGAGAGTCCTCACAGAAGTCTTCCCTACACAAGCTCAGCCCAAAGCATAGCAATGTTTGCTTCTTCATGAACATTTTTCCTTGCACCGCAGGTTCCAGTGTATCTAAGGAATGGTGGGTTCTGAAGTCCACTTGGTTTATCTGAGAAGGGTAAGACAAAAGCAAGTTCCCCTTGCTGAGCATCAGGGTGGTTTTCAGCCACCTTTGAAATGTTCTGGATGCTGTTAAGGACCTAACTCAAAGAGCATCTTGTCTCTTTAGTCTGTTGTCCTCTAGGGGACAGTAACAGAAACTGAAGGATCTGTGGTGGATCCCATTTGGGCTCAGATCAACCCAAGAAGTGGTGGACCCCCAGGCAGGAGGTTCTCAGAGAACAGAACAAGCAAGTCAGGTAGAGAGGTGAGTGTAGGGTCCAGGCACACACCATAGCGCACCTAGGAAAGGTTCAGCGCTTGTCTCCATTACTGCCTAACTTGGGATTTATGGCAAGTAGCTCTGAATCTTCAAAGCCTCCTTTCTTAAACAGAACATGGGACAATTGTTTAGCAAGTTCCATAACATCTAGGCCTCTAACACCCTGCTGAATGTCTGGAACCCAATCAGGAGCTTCCTGACCAGGTACTTCCTTGTCCAATTCATATTGTGCAAAACTAGCCAAATTCATCTGTCTATAGCAGAGCTCCAGTAATGCCACGCCACTGCTTAACAGCCCCCAGTGGCTTCCTAGTACCAAATAAAGGCTGTTCTCTTTAAAATAAAATTTTATTGTTATTATAAAAGTGATGTACAGAGGCGTTATAGTCAGGTAAAGAGAACATTTCTTGGGCTGGGAAGGTGGCTCAGTGGTAGAGCACTTGTCTCGCATACATGAGGCCCTAGGTTCGATTCCTCAGCACCACATAAGCAGAAAAAGCCAGAAGTGGTGCTGTGGCTCAAGTGGGAGAGTGCTGGCCTTGAGCTGAAGAGCTGAGGGACAGTGCCCAGGCCCAGAGTTCAGGCCCTACGACCCAGTTTTTCCCTCCCATCCACTACCCATAAGTTGTATAGCTCATTTTCAACATAATGTCCACTGAGGAAATGGCTGCTCTCCTCCCTGGCATTCTCTTGAAGCTGTCCCAATCACTTTTCTATACACTGCCACACACTGTGTAAAGAGAGGACATGCTTTGTCATGTGTTCTCCTCTTGTAGAGTACCCTGTCCAATCCCCACACTGTGTTAATTGTACTGCTGGCACAAGGCTGAGCATACAACGTGCATTGTCCGTCAGTCCTCAGGAAGTTGGCAGCCAAGGGGATTGCTCCAGTCCCATCATCTACTAGTGGTGCCTGTAGCTCTTTTAAATTGCCAAGCAATGTAATTCTTTGTGGTCATGCTTGTTTTCCTTGGTGGTCCATGAGCTTCCTGAAGGCAGGTTCTGCTTCTGAGTTGTCAGTATATCCTGTATAGGGCCCCATGCTCTAAACATTAATGATTGAATTCATGAATAAGTGGAAGGATGGATGAATGGATGGATGCTATAATCATTCCCTAGGTGGATTTTCTCTCAGTGAGGTGCTTGCATGTGAATACTTATAAAACCTTTTCAGCAGCCTGAGTATGTCGGTTCCTTACCAGATAGCATGATGCTTACTGGAGACACTTTGAAAAGGGGAAGAGAACAGAAAGAGAAATAAACAGATTGAAAACAAGGAGTTGAAGTTTTCCCTGAAGGCTTGGCCAAGATGAAAGTAGAAGAGTAAACTACATAGTTCTCAGACATTTAAAAAAATTGTTTTATTTGAAGGAAAATGAACAGAACTGGAACTCATATTCAGCAAGAATAAGCCAAGCCCCCAAAAGGCAAATATATGTTTTCAGTCCCTTGTGGAATCTAGACTTAAGATGATGATGATGATGATGATGATGATGATGATGATGATGATAATGGTGGTGAGACATGAGTGTATAAGAGGAACTGAAGGGAATCAACATGAGGGAAAAGAGAAAAGGAAAGGATATTAAGTTGAGAAGCTGGGAGCTGGTGGCTCACAGCTGTAATCCTGGCTATTCAGAAGGCTGAGATCTAAGGACCAAGGTTTGAAACCATCCCAGTCACAGAAAGTCTATAAAACTCTTATTTCCAATTAACTAGCAAAAAGCCAGAAGTGGAGGTACTGTTCAAGTGTTAGAATGCCAGACTTGAGTGGAAAAAGCTAAGCAAGTCCTTGAGCTCAAGCCTTAGTGCTAGCATAACACACACACACACACACACACACACACACACACGAAGTCTTAGCATACTTATCTATGAAGACAACATACTGAATCCTACCAAACTGTTTGAAAAATAGAGGAGGAGAAAGGGGGTTTATCAGAATATAATAGAGAGGGTGAACTTGCTCAGAGTGTACTGTGCATATCTATGGAATTGTCATCATGAAACCTCCTTCTTTTAATAGATGCTAACTAAAATTTAAAAACTGCAGTTCATGGAACCTTCCAGAGAAGAAGAAAAAGGTACAAGTGAGAAGCAAAACACAAAGCTTTGGCCTAAAGCTGCCTGGGATTTAGCGAGATATAGTGTTCTGGCCAGGTTTTCTTTTCTTTTGTGCCAGTACTAGGGCTTGAACTCAGGGCCTCAGGTTTTTGCTTTTCTTTTTCATTCAAGGCTACTGCTCTACCACTTAAGTATTACCTCCAGGTCTGACTTTTTACTGGCTAAATGGAGACAAAAGTCTCATGGACTTTCCTACCCAGACTGGTTTTGAGCTACAATTCAGCCTCCTAAGTAGCTAGGATTATAAGCATGAGCCACTAGTGCCAGGTCTGGTCATGTATTTTAAGTACACATTAAACATCCAAGTCACTGGATGTGATTAGGCTGCTATAGGACCCTGTTAGGACAGATCTAAGTCTTAAGAGCTGCAAGGCACTGGACATTTGGGAGAGGCCCCATCACAGGAGAAAAGCCTCTCACTTTGCCAAGATTTGACAGATCAAGGCAGTTTTCTGCTCTCTGAAACTTAGAGATGAATTTTTAAAGAATGATCCATGGTAAATAGAAATTTAAAGTGCCATAGTCCTTGTTGCTCATTTGAGATATAGAGCATAGTAGAGAATATCCTGTTTCATGCAGTATTTCTTATCTTGATGACAGTAACCCGATTGGAAAGGACTTTTCTAACTTTATCTCTAGACTCAGTCTCATCACTCTGTGTCTGCCTTTCAGGTCTGCAGCCTGAGGTGGAGTATTCAGAAGCCCAGCCCCAGAGTAGGGAGGGGTGGTCTGCACTTAGAAAGAGCTCAAGGAATGTGCCAGCCTACTAGCGCTCTTCTTTGTTTAGAATAATTAGAATTTCCTATAAAGAAACACTTGAAATGCAGATGAAGCTAGCAAACGTTCACACATAGGAGAATTTTGTGTTTAATGGGAATCACTGATAATTCCTCACTTCCTAAGAGCCAACACAGACTTCTTAGCTTGTTTCCTAAGCGTATTTGGCAAATATTGTATTCGGGAAACTTCTTCAAATAATAGCTTAAAAAGAAAATCTCTAACTCCGATACCTAAGTATATCCTTCTTATCTTGTTCTTTAGCATGTGGGTCTTTTCTGCAAGACACTTTGTAGTGTTTGTGTGTGAATGGTGGCACACAGTACAGGGGAAAGTAGGAGACTGTGAGCCTTTGAGATCTCAAGTTCCAATTGTACTTCCCCTCTGGCAGTGACTTTTGGTAAATGACTAGAAAGAGAAAGGCTCTTCTTACCCTTCTTTTGAGTGGAAAAAGATTTCTTTTATCATTTGACCAGGTTTCAGTGTATTAAGATATCTCCATAGTTACTAGAGATGCTGACCTGAGTCATAGTTACAGAATCTCAAAACAGAAAGGACCTTATATGCTTCCCAGTCCAGATAAGAAAACCAAGGCTCATAAAAAGGAAGTGATGCATCAGATGTTGCCATAGTCAGGAAAGCCAGAACAAGTCTTTTATTAAAAATATTATTTGCCGGGCGCCGGTGGCTCACGCCTGTCATCCTAGCTACTCAGGAGGCTGAGATCTGAGCATCACGGTTCAAAGCCAGCCCAGGCAGGATACTCGGTTAGACTCTTATCTCCAATAAATCATTCAGAAAACCAAAGGTGGCACTGTGGCTCAAGTGGTAGAGCCCTAGCCTTGAGCTGAAGAGCTGAGGGACAGCACCCAGGCCCAGAGTTCAAGCCCCATAACCAACAAAAAAATATATATTTTTATTGTTATTATGAAGGTGATATATACGGGGTCAGACTTACATAAGTCAGGTAGAAAGTACATTTCTTTTTGAGCTCCTTCCCTTGCTCTCTCCCAGTTTTTCCCTCGCATCACAACCCCTGAGTTATACAGTTCATTGTCCACATAGTGTCTAGTGAGTACCATTGCTACCTATGTTCACCTTTCATTCCTCCATTTCTGTGCTTCCCCTTATAACTCCAAAGACATATAAATGAGTAAACCAAACAAAAAGGAAAGAAAAAAAAACAGCAAATAAAAGACCTGCTTTTATTTCCTAGAGTTCATTTTTTTAATATTATTTTATATGGGCAGATGCATATAGAAATTGTGTCTTTCTCAGAACGAAAGTCTTTTGCGCAAGGACCCCGATCCAGATTCTAACACTTTTCATGCCACATTGTGGGAAAGCCTGGCCCATGGAACCTTAATCATTTATGAATTAAGGTTACTTATGAATGAAGTAGCCCTAGGCCTCAGCCCCTTGTTCTCTTCCTTCTTCACTGGCCACAGCACATCCTTCATCCTCTGTTCATCAAAACCCCCGATCTCTCCTCTGTTCCAAGACCTGTGCTGGGCACCTGAATAGCAATGCCATTGCATTGCCTGCCCCTGAGAGGTTAGATCCACCTGAGGAAACATGCAAGAAAGCAACAACTATAAGAACATCAGTCCCATAGCAGAACGATGAAGCCTCCCAAGAGGACTTGTTTGGGTGGAGACTTTATGGAATGAGAACCCCACTTGCTTTGCATCAGTGCTGTGGAACTAGAAATAAGCCCATTTTCACCATTGGCCCTGACTGCTGGTGAGGGCTCTACGAGAAAGAGGTAGGTGTCCTGACAGGCAATCTTAGTCAATCTCTGTTCTCATTCAACAGACAGGATCCTGTCCTGTCCTCCAAGAGCCAATGGCCTGGAAGAGAAAGCTACAGGGCCCAAGGACACTGCTGACTCTTCCCAACGCGCTGACATGGAACCAGGTCAGTCCCCTTGTCTGCTCTAATTTTCCATCATCAACTCAAAACCATGGCCTTGATGAGAAATATATATTGGAATCGGAAAATGGACCTCCCTTTTGGATAGAAGCTATCACCAGGGTGATAGGATACACAGGGAGAGACAGAGGTCAGGGGAAGTAAGGTGGACTTCTTAGGGAGCAGGTTGTGGTAACAAGACTGACAAGGAGCAAGGGATGCTGGGAACCATGCTGGGAGCAGTATGGCAGAGGGCAGGTTGGACAGTCATCCAGCAGAAATGATGGTGGTGCTGGCAGAAAGGATGTCATATGCAGGTCAGGTCAGGACCACAGAAGCAGCGGTGGCCAGCAGGAGACCAGGTCAAAGGAGACTGGAGTTGGTGGTGTGATCAGAGGCTTAGTGAGAAACTAGTGGGAGGCTGTCAGAAGGCAGGTACTCTGGGGCCCAGGGGGGCTGTCTGGAAATTCTTCACATTGCCCTGCAGAATAGTAATGATAAAAACTGCAGGAAACTCCTAGGTAATGTGTGGGAAAGCAGAAGGCAGTTTCAAGCTGGTGAAGGAGAATCATCAATGGAGGCTGGCCATAATGAAGGAGGTTAAGAAAACAGAAGCAGGAGCAAAGGCAGGGAGAATAAGCCCTTTCGTAGAGAATACTCTGTACCTACTTGTACCAAGCTCTGTTTCATATCCTCTGAACAAGCTTACAAGGTGAAATATGAGTCCTGCTAGGCTCTGATACGCTGCAGTAATGACTTACTGCATGACCCCAGCATGTTCACTGAGTAAAGTTCCTTTTCTTACTTGTACTAACCCATAGAGATGGTGAGCTCTGCTCTGCTAGTGACTTGAGGACCAGGCTGGTGAAAAGTCTGTCACGTTGCAAGTAGTCCTCCTGGGACATGTGGCCATCTTGGTTACTGCAGCAGGAGAAGAAACAGCTGGAAGATGTTAAGTATTAGGTGCTTCTGTCCAGAAGTGACACAGCGCTCACTGTTCAGAATTAGTCCCATGGTCCTCTCTGGTTACCAGTGTTCCTGGGAGTGTGGGAAAGACATGGATTATTGATGAGCTCTACTTGTCTCTGCCAAAGTAGACTTTATTATTTCTATTTCATAGGTCAGGAACTTAGGCTCAGAGACTAACTCTTTTGTCCAAGGCCTCCCAACTAAAATTATAAGAGGGCCTGTACCTTACATACCTCTGCTTCAATCATTTATTTCTCTGTTCGGCAAAGACATATTGAATAGTTACCTCAGGCCAGCCAAGAACAAAATAGAGATAGCTTCACCTTCCTGCCTGGAGCATGCGTGAGTGCACACCAAGCTGAATGCTTTGCAGTAGACAGATGGTTCTCTGAAGAGATCCTCTAAGATTTCCAGCTTTTCTTACAAAGAGAGAAGTAAAAGGAGGTCACGTTTGTTGAGGCATTGTGGCAATGATTTGATTTGCATATTCCACTTAACTCCCCCAACCCCATGAGGCACTTCTTAGGGGCTCCATTTTTAAGATTAAACATGTTTTGATCCCCTTAGAAGGTTAAGAGGAAAGCTGAAGGTCAACCCTTCAACCCCATCTAAGTCCATGCACAAAGAATACTTGAAAGCTAAAGTGGAAAGGAAATTAAAATTAGTTCCCACTCCATCCAAACTTGAAAAACTTGGTTTCCCCTCTCTGCTCTATGTCCCTCTTTGTCCTGGGCTTTCTCTCTGTGGTTCCTCAATGTCCTTTGTTTGGTGCAGCCCTGGGGACATAGCTTTCATCTCTGACAGAGGGAACCTCTTGGAGCCCAGACACTGGCTTGCTTATCTTGGTGTTACTGCCACCCACGGAGCTAGGTCCAGAGCAGGACTTACTGAACTCATCTAGACCGAGGGAAGGAAGATAACTTACAAAGTATCAGGTAGCCAGATGGGATCAGATCTGCGCCTTGACATGGGATTCTTCGCCTTGGCTGGAATGTTCTTCCTTTGCGCTCTCTGGCATCACCGCCTTCCATCCTGCCCCTTGTACCCTATGCTGATTTATAACCACAAGTCACTTTTCTGTTTCCTTCAACCCTCTGGCTATTTGCTGTCGCCACACTGGTGTCTATCTCAACTCTGTAGTTAAGGCTGAAAAGCAGTGGCCAGCTCACTACACTCTGAATCCTACTTCCCTCTTCCGTCTAGCCAGAGACATCTGTCACAGCCACTCTCAGGTTACCTCAGTCCCCTCCTCTGATCCTCCCATGTCACACACAACACTCCACCTACTAGCACTGACATGATCTGACACTCCCCACCCCTACCCCGTGTCCTCTCCAACCCCACCCCTGTGCACCTGTCTCTCATACCAGGGACCTCTTTGCTGTTCTGTGAACCACAAACATACTGTTGCTTCCAGACACAAAGCAGAGAGCCCTCTTCTAGTCTTGGAGAAAACTTCTGGGTGAGTTAACAGTAGCAGAGCTGGAAGCCATCATCCAGATGAGCAGAGCACTGCTGGGCTGAGAGGACCCTAGTGCAGAGCTGTTCTCTGAGATGCTCAGAGAGCAGACAGGAAGCAGGAAGTGATCGAGGCAGGAACAGAGTCTCTCCCACCATCTTGTGGGAAGTACCACTCCTCAGCCCAGGCTTTTCTGGGACCCTCTTCTTTTTGATCATTTTTACATTTATCTCCACCTGATGCATTACATATTACTAAATGAGTTTAGTCGTCTCTTTTTGGACTTCTTCTATTAGAGTATAGGCTTCATGAGGCCAGGGACCTTTTTATACTGTTCCTGTAGATGTCTGTGTCTGCAGTGATGCCTGGACCACAAACAGCAAATGCAGAATGAGAAAATGAATGAATGATAGAACAGCAGCTTCAGTTGTTACTTGTTTTCCCATCACTCTTTCATCCTACCCTGCCTTTCCCAAGACTGACCCCTCCCCATTGTCTCCCCACAATTCCCTTCGTTTCCCATGAGGCTGAATTCTCTTCAGTACATTATACAAGTATTCACCACCCATCTCTGGAGCCCACAGAGTTTCAAGAACCTGAAACACTTCTTGTATTTGAGCCCCTCGTGCCTGCCACGCAATAAGGACTAAGCTACTGCTTCTTGGCTCAAGCCAGGTAGACCTGAACTCCATCTAGATTTGCAGTCCAGGCCCCTTTCCTTCCCCTCTGCATGTCTCCTCCCCACCCCACCCCCAATCAGGTGACAGGAGCTCTGGTTGCCAGCTTGGCCTCCGCCTGCTTCCCACCTGCTTTGGAGATCAGGAAGAGGAGGCAAATGGGACACTAATGAAATGCAGAGAGAAAACTAAATCTGGAGGTGTTGCAAACACAGTGGAGGAGGGAGACAGGATTTAAAAGGAGCTCTATCCAGGGTGGGAAGGGAAGCAAAGGGTGTAAGCAGCCTCCAGTTAGCTTGGTGCAGGCCTGCCTCTGACACAGCAGGCAGGCAGGGTGGGTGACCTGTAAGAAAACCATTATCCCTCGGAGCTTCACTTTTCAGTGTGAGAGTAGATTTCAATTAAAGGACTCATTTATTCCGTGCCTTGCCTAAAAGGATTGGAGTGGGTTAACCATTAATTAATTAATTAATAAGACCAATAGCCTTTAATGGAAAATTGAAGGTTAAAAAAGTGAGGAAGTGAAGAGGAAAGGAGGGAGGAGAACAGGTGATTGTGTCTTTGGCTCAGAACAGGTGTACAGGAAAGTGGTTGCACATCAGCGCCTTTGAGGATGGCTCAAGCAAACAGGGCCCTGGCTGAAGGAACTTCAGAATGAACTGCTTATAGTAGATAGCAGTAATGATGACCAGGGCGTTTCAAAGCCTTCTTAGATCTGCTGTTCATTTCTTTGTTTATGGGAACTGAGTGCTGTATGACAAGGTCCCTATAAGGTAGGGGTGTTGTTTCATTTTGTTTTCACACTCTGTATCTCATTGAATTCTCTCAGCACTATACAAAGTAGTCTATTAAATCACATTTTCTCTTTTGGTCAGTACTGGGGTTTGAACTTAGGAGCTAGGCAAGCACTCTATCACTTAAACCATTTTACTATCCCTTAAGTCCCATTCTAGAGATGAAATTACCAAGGCACAGAGACAGTGAGTTACTTCTTCAACAAATAGAGCTGGGACATCAGGATTCTCATGCAAAAGGATGACACTGGAGCCTTCCTCATACTATTATGTATACAAAAATGAACTCATCATTAACCTAACTCCAAGATCTAAAGTTGAAAATACCTCAGAAAAAGACAGAACTGGATTAGACAGTGGTTTGGCACATTGAAAGGGGGAGGAGAAGGAGAATAAAATAGGTAACTGGGACCTCTTACAAGTTAATTCTTAGCCAGGTAGTAGGGGCTCATGCCTATAATCCTAGCTACTTGGGAGGCTGAGATATGAAGCCTGTGGTTTGAAGCCACCCAAACAGGGAAGTCCTTTATCTTCACTTAAGCACCACAGGGCTAGAAGTAGAGTTGTGGCTCAGTGGTAGAGTGTCAGCCTGAGTGAAAAAGCTCAGTGCCTTGGCCCTGAGTTCAAATTCTAATACTGCACACACAAAATATAAATTCAAAAGTTCTAGGTTCCAAATATCATCAAGAAAGCAAAGAGATAGCCACAAAATGGAAGAAAATATTTACAAACTCTATATCTGATAAAGGACTTGTATCCAGGATATATAAAGAACACAACTCAGCAACAAAAGTACAAACAACATATTTTCAAGCATATTCAATGAGTTTGAATAGATATGTATCCAAACTAAGTATATAAATGATTAATACTTACCTAAAATAATATTCAACAGGTTCAGCCAATAGGGAATGCAAAGCAGAGTCATTGAGTAATTTGTGTAGACTTTCTGATACCAAAACTTTCTGACCAGATTCCTCCCTGAGCTTGGGGAAGAGGCTGTAGCTAAGAGAAGAGAAGAAATGGGCCTGATCTGCCACTGAAAGTCTCCACAGGAAAGATGGGAATAGTGGGGAAAGGCAGAAGTGCTCAGACACAGGCTGCCCAAAGTTCTTTTCCCAGGAAAGGGCAAGATTGCTGAGATACCGTCCCAAGAGGAGATACACACTTTGTTCTGCACAACTTTGTTCATAGCTCTTCCTCAAAGCATGAAACTTCTGGTTTCAGGATCTTTGTTCTACTCTTCAGTATTATTGAAGACTACAATGTGTTTTTATTTACATTGTTTGTATCTACTAAAATTTGACATTCTAGTAGTTAGCATTAACAAATGTTTAAAAAAATTCCCCATTTACAGCCCATTTAACATGAAAATAATAACTCCTGAATATAATGTCAAGAATACATTTCTATGAAATCTGATTCTTCTATCTGGAGTAGCAGATTTTCTCATTGTGGCACCTCTCTCTTAATGATAGCTTTCCATTTAGTCTGGAAGTCTCTGCTGTATATATTCATGAGAGAGGATGGAAAAGGGGGAGTAATGCCATAGTATGATTTATGAAAAGGGTCTTAGGAATCCTCAGAGCTCCCAGGATCCCCTTTTGTGAACCATGGAAAGTGGGGGGAGAATTCAGAGCTGTGGATCTAGTAGAAGGAAGGTGAGGGCAGTCTAGGTGAATTATGTATTGCCAGATAAATTTGTCTGTTTTCAGCCATTTCTGATTAGAACAGTATGCTCTGTCTGCTGCTTCAGGGAGGCCCTTGCCTTTGCACTGATAATTTCCTGGCCCAGGATACTTTCTCTCATCCTGGCTTATTCAACAAAATCCTCCCCATGCTTTTAGATGGATCTGAGAAAGCTTTCATGCCATCCTTAACATTCCAAGTCTGAGTTAAGCATCCTCTATACCCTCCCCTTTCAACAGTAGAGTGGTTGGAGATAGTGTTCCAGAAGGAGTTGAGGCCTGCTGGAGAAAAGCTTGGGATGCCAGGCATTTCTAAGAAATGAGACAGCATTAAATGGTTTTGAATAAGCAACTCTTTGATGTACAATGTGTACACGGGAGCCATAGTCACCAACAGGCATGTGAGAGCATCCACCAACTCTTTGATGTACAATGTGTACACGGGAGCCATAGTCACCAACAGACATGTGAGAGCATCCACAAAAAAAGGAATGAGCCAAACAGCTAACTGAGCACTCACCTTATCATAGATATGCGCTCTACCTCTTTTACAGATGTATGGACAGAGTCTTTCTCCACTGAGCATAACTTGATAGTAAATGGTAGAGCTATGATTCACACTCCAAACTCAACTCAGTCTGACTGCTTTTCCCACTGCTCTACAACAATGGCCTTGGCACCATTGGTTTGACCTTGAATGTTTACTACTATATATTGCTGGGGGGGGGGTCTGTTGTTGTTTGGTTTTGTTGGGTTTTGTTGTTGTTGTTTTGTCAGTCATGGGGCTTGAACTCAAGGCTTGAGCACTGTCCCTGAACTCTTTTGTTCAAGGCTAACACTCTACCACTTCAAGCCACAGCTCCACTTCTGGTGTTTTTATTTTTTATTTTCTGTTTTAATTAGCGATAAGAGTCTCATGGACTTTTCTGCTTGGGCTGGCTTCAAACTGCAGTCCTCAGATCTCAGCCTCCTGAGTAGCTAAGATTATAGATGGTGAGCCATCAATGCCCAGCAATGCTATTTTTTTTAATGTATGCTCTTATTGTATATGCATGTTTTAGCTCTTGGAAAGTTGATCCGGAAACCAAATAATGTTTCTTGGTTCTACATTTTGGGGTGCCCTATAGCAACTTCCAACTATTCAACTATTCTCTTTTTCTCAAGTAAGCTTTAAACCCAAGTTACTATTAACTCCAAGAGCTAGTGACTGGGATGATCAAGTAGCCAGGCCCTGCCACAGCTGTCCATCTTGCTTGGTGATGGGTACCTGAGAAGTCAGAGAATGGATTATATACACAGATATATATGTGTGTGTGTGTGTGTGTGTGTGTGTGTGTGTGTGTGTGTGATTATTGTGAAAATACCGTACAAAGGAGTTACAATTACATGGGCAAGATAATGAGTATATTTCTTATCAAGCATTGTTGCCTCCTCCTCTGTTTCCCCTTCCTATCCCTTCCCATCCTCCCCCCCCCCGCCCCCGCCCAAGTTGTAAAGTTTGTTTTTCGACATTATAACTTGTACATCTCATTGTTGCAGTGGGTCCACCTGTATCCTTATTTAAATGATTTGTTTTTTTCCCTTTCTCTCCACAAATTATACAACATCAAATACAGTGAAAGCAAAGGTTATACTGTGGGGAAGGGACATACAATGCAACAAAGAAATCATCTTATAAATATGTTAGAAACAATCGCATGAAAGAAAAAACATTTGAATACTTATTTTGGGGTTCATTTCACCTAACATCAACTTATCTGACCTTTTCTGCTTGACTCAGACATATACTAGTTATTGCACATAAGGGAAACCATGGGACCTATGTTTCTTTGGGCCTTACTTCACTTAATATAATTTTTCTAAGTCTTTCTATTTCCTAACAAATGGGGCAATGTCATTCTTTCTGATGGAGGCATAGAATTCCATTGTGTATATATACCACATTTTCTTGATCCATTCATCTACTGAGGGGCATCTGGGTTGGTTCCACATCTTAGCTATGGTGAATAATGCTGCAATAAACATAGTTGTGCTAGTAGCTTTAGTATGGTCTTGTTTGTGATCATTTGGGTAAATGCCCAAAAGTGGGATTGCTGGGTCATAGGGGAGCTCTATGTGGAGTCTTTTGAGCAACCTCCGTACTGCTTTCCAAAGTGGTTGAACAAGTTTACACTCCCACCAACAATGCAGTAAGGTTCCCTTCTGGCCACATCCCCTCCAGCATCTGTTGTTATTAGAGTTCTTGATTATAGCCATTCTAACTGGGGTGAGGTGGTATCTCAATGTTATTTTGATTTGCATTTCTTTTATGGCTAGAGAGGTTGAGCATTTCTTCATGTGTGTATTGGCCATCCTTCTTGTCAGTTGGGCTTGAACTCTGGGCCTGGGAACTGTCCCTAAGCTTTTCAGTTCAAGATAAGTGCTCTACCACTTGAGCCACAGTGCCACTTCCAGTTTTCTGGTAGTTAATTGGAGATAAGAATCTCACAGTTGTTCCTGCCTGGGCTGGCTTTGAACTGCAATCCTCAGATCTCAGCCTTCTGAGTAGCTAAGATTACAGGCGTGAGCCACCATTGTCTGGCTGGAATATATATTTTGCATAGGGTCAGGAGAAATTATTCCAAATGAGACAATCTAGTTGAAGTGTAAATAATGATATAAATACGTCTTATGAGGCTAAGTATATTGTCACTTCTGGTCTCAGCTTCCCATGCTTGTCTACTATAGAAACCCAGTGTGGAATTCTGCCCTTCCCTCTCAAGTAAGATGTTGCCACCCTTCTAAAATGCCGTAATGTTACCCTAATGCTGGTACCACGTCCTAGGTATGCAATCAGAATGATCAAGTCACATTTATCCATTTACAAGCTGCATTCTTAGTTTATTTTCAAACAGGAAGGTAGTTCCATTTTCCTTGGATTAACTTAGCAAATCACAGGGCTTGCTTCCCATTGCTAATTGATTATCTTCATGGCCAGTTTCACCAAAGCAACCAAGGTAGTGGACTAAAGGCCCATTTCCAAGGCTGTGGACTGCCACTACTGTATTGCCTTGACTTATTCTCTGTGTGGACATCTTCTACCTCCTATCACTTTCCTGAAAGTTCCTGTGGTAGAAAAGAGCAATGAGTCAACAAGAGGAACAAAATCCTTTGCCTCTTTGGATTCTAACCGTAGTGGAAAAGCCAAGTGTGCAGAAAACGCTCCAGGGGTGAGAACAGACATTTGTTGAAGACCTATTAGATGTCAGCCACTGTGCTAAGCATTTCACAGTCCATTTAACCCTCCCAACTCCCCGGCGAGGTAAGCATTGTGATTTCTGATTCACAGATGGGGCTGTGGAGCCTCAGAGAGGGTCAATGACTTGAAGTCACATAGCTGGGAAGTGGGGGGAGGCTGGAATTGGATCAAGGTCATATGCTGCTGAGCCCAACCCCTTCTCACTGGTGAAAAATAACAAGAGCAACTGCAGCAAGAACTACATTTAGAGGGGTGATCATTGTAGATCCAACCTCCATCATTGCATGTTACCCTGTAACAGCCCTGTGATGTTAGGTCCCATAGTCACCCCCATCTTACACATAAGAAAACCACTCTAGAGAGAAGTGCTTTCAGAAGCAATAATCATCCAGAAGCCCCAACAATCTGTTATTGTATGCAGCACCTCTGTCATAAATGGCTCCTGTTGGCCAGGCACTAGTGGTTCATGCCTGTAATCTTAGTTACTTGGGAAACTGAGATCTGAGGACCAAGGTTCAATGCCAGCCTAGAAAGACTGAGAGATTCTTATCCCCGATTAACCATCAAAAAGCCAGAAGTGGACCCATGGCTCCAGTGAGAGAATACCAGCCTTGAGCAAAGAGCTAAAGGACAGAACCTATGTCCTGAGTTTAAGCCCTAGTACTGGCACAAAAATAAATAAGCAAACAAATAAATAGCATAATTGACACCTGTTTAAAATAAGCAAGGCCTTCCACACAAGATGTACCTAGTAATATTTGGTGATTGATAATTGACTACCTTTTTTTTTGTCAGCCACAGGGCTTGAACTCAAGGCCTGGGCACTGTCCCTGAGCTATTTTGCTCAAGGCTAGCACTCTACTATTTTGAGCCACAGCTCCACTTCCAGATTTCTGGGGGCTAATTGGAAATAAGAGTCTCACAGGACTTTCCTACTCAGGCTGGCTTTGACCCACGATTCTCAGATCTCATCCTCCTGAGTAGCTAGGGTTATAGGTGTGAGCCACCCAGGCCCAGCTTCACTAGCTTTCTTAACATCCCTTTAGAGTGGGTATTCAGGTTGCTATTAATAACCTATTCTTGCTGTCAAGCTATCTCCTCCTGTGGAGACTCCTAATAGGTTAAAGAATCACTATAGAACTAGAATCCTAGACAGCTCAGAATCAATCATGGTGGGAGGGCATATAGTTTCATGATAGAGCAGATTCCAGAAGTTCAGTCCTGGCCTACTGCTATCTAGGCACGTTACTTTCTCTGTCTGTGCTTCACTTTCCTAATATGTAAAGTGAGTAGTATAAAATTATTTCAAGGCCAAAACAAACAAACAAACATGTAGATTACTTATAATCCTAGGCAGCAAGAAAACAAGTTCCCCCTCTGGAGGTGAGGTTGTTAATAAGCTTTCACTTTTCTTAGGGGCACCTGACATTGAGAAACAGTTCAGAGGAGATAAAAGATAGGCTGGAGTGCTCAGAGATAGGAAAGGTAGGGCCCAGTGCTAGTCTTTGCCTCCAGGCTCTGCTTTCTCTCAGCTCCAGGACTGCTACAAATCCATCAGCTCTGTAGGGAGTCTGCTACTTCAGTTTACACTGAGAGTGAATCTGACTTCTGTTATACCAATAGGTGTACCCCACCCAAACCAAATATGCAAACCTTGGGGAACTTTCCCCTTACTGAACCACCTAGTTCAGCATTGGAATCTTTTCTCTGAAGCTCTTTTTGGACTGCACAAGCACAGATATTTATCCATTTTTAATCAAGGAAAGACATGATAAATATAAAGAAT
>NW_012267238.1:7797932-7865288 GCF_000151885.1 Dipodomys ordii | reverse complement strand
GGTTTTTGCTGCTTCTTGTTTTTTGGTGGTTTGTCTTTTCGTGTGAAGTGTGTATGCATGCTCCCTGCAAACCAGAGTGTAACATGGTGTTCAGCAGAGCCCAGCAGAGGCCTGTGTGACACCAGCTCTGCTTCCCCACAAGGCCTGACTTCTGTGGCGAGGAGCAGAGTCTGAGCTCTTCATTATGCCTGCACAGAACATGTCAGGACACAGGCTCAGCAAATCCAACGTGGCCTGGGGAACACACTGTAGCTCCCCCCGCCTCCTCCATCCTCCACCTCTCTCTTTCTCACTCTTCCCACTGCCCTCAGAGGAAAAGAACACACAAGGACAGGGAGTCCAGAGATGCTGGAGGCAAACTGGGTTAGAGAATGAGAAAATAATCTTTTTGCTTTGCAAAGCATGCTGCAGGTGGCCAGTGTTTATCTTATGTTTTCTCATTGACCTTCATGCCCATTGAAGGGTAGGGTTGGGGCTGCATTAACTGGGCCCAGGCACCATGAATTCTGTGGGAGGAGCTGCAATGAGCTTTTAACATAGTCTTCCCCAGCCTGCTCTTGCCAAGGCCAGGGAGAGAGGGAAGGGGTATTGTCCTACTGCTCCTGCAGGTGGCAAATAGCAGAACCACAGCTGGAACTCAGAACCCACTAACTGCCAAGGCCACATTCTTCCATTCCACTGGGTGGTGACATCTCAGAGAGGGGACAGGGGATTGGCCCTGGATGGCCACATGGCTTACAGGTAGGCCCTGGAGAGCCACACAAAATACAGGACCAGGTTGACAAGAAATGTACTCATTACCTTACATATGTAACTGAAACCCCTCTGTACATCATCTTGACAATAAAAAAGAGAAAAAAATATACAGGACCAGGTTTGGAGAAACACATTTCCTGGAGCCTGTGTCTTGTCTTTGGGGCCATGGGGTGGGCTCTAAGCCTGTCTTGTTCCTTGGAGGAAAACATGGAGAAATAGAACAAAAGTGGACAGGGTAAACTTGTGTGGGTCAGGAGCCCTAGAAAGGCTGTGCCTAGTGCTTGTTTAACAACCTCCACTGGGTATCTATAGTTCTGGAAGGGATAGGACTGATTCTCTATAGCAAGCTTAATTTTAGTTTTTCCAAAGGATAACATCCAAAATGAAGAAGAGTCTTGGGGAAAACCCCAAAAGGGAGATAAAACTGAGGTGTTTTTCTCAGATATTAAAGAGGAGCTCAACACGAATGGCCTCTGTTCCTCCAACAGAGGTCTGCATCTGGTCACCTCTCCTTGGTGTGATTGTCAGAGGCTCCCCCATGCCCTGGAGGAAGCTCATATTTCTTCCTGTATCCAGTAAAGGTTCCATGCTGCCATTTCTCCAGAGAATTTAGAATAAATGGAAGAAGCCCCAACTCCTCTACTTCTGAAGTCAGTTAGGTAGAACAAGTCACTTCATCACTGCGTATTTTTATAGCTCCATGGTCCTAATTGATGTCACAAAATAATGATCATAACAAAATAATGCTTTGTGGTTATTATTAGGATCCAATGAGCTCTAGGCCCATGTTCACAACCCCATCCATGTCAGTGATGATGTGATGGTTTTGGTGGTAATACCTATAATAGCATCACTTCTGAGCCCTGGGCCTTTACAATGCTCTTCTGCTTATTCTTCCCAGGCTCCCTATAGGGTGAACATGCATCCTGCCTGACCTCATGAGCTATTTATCTTGTTCCTACCTCTGCCCCACAGCAGGAAGTCACAGCACCTCTCTGGCAGTCCCCACATATGCCCCCATTCTCTAGGCAGATGCAGAGGGAGCATTTCTGAATGTCCCAGCAGGGAGAGCTTTCATGATCAGAGAGGTATCTGAGCCTTAGACAGTTCCCCAGGGGATGTTTGTTGCATGAATCTGTCTCTGCCCTCTGCTCTCCAGGACTAAGAAATCCATAATTGATGTTTGCAAGGATTTAGGTAAAGAAGGTTAAAGTCACTTGGGGAGGGGTGTGGAGGATGCACAGGAAACCAGGGATCCACCTGTCTGTTCTGCACCTGGTAGGCACAATGCAGGGCCTCATTATCTACTCACTAGCAATGAGAGCCCCAAACAGCATTGACCTTGTGTTAGAAGGAAGTCCCCAAAGGTTGAACTTGGCATTCGCTAACACTTTGAGGCAGCCACTTGGTTCAGCTCGGGATCTTTCTCAAGGGCATGACTCCATGCCACATTTTATTCTGTCCCCACCAAGCACTATCCACTTCTCATAGACTTGCCTTGCAACTTCCCATTTGGGGGCCACCAGCCCATACACACAGGCAAAGGAAAGGGTAACACTGCAAGAGGAGACTATACACCTGCCCCAGAGGCCAACTGACTCTGACAGGCTCCTTTGTTCCCATGTGAGGCCTGGAAACCCAATCAAGCGGATACATAGTACCTGCTACCTGAGCACAGACAGGGCAATGGCCTGAGCCCTGCACTGAGGGCTACCTTCTCTCCAGCATGATGTCTGGAAAAGGTAAGCCCAGCCTTACTGCCACCTCCTTGTTCTTCTATTTCAACTAGGAAATATTCTTTGTAACCAAAAAGTAGGATGGAGAAGATAGAGAAGATCTGTATATCTATCATTCAGGAGAAGAATGGAAGCACTATTACAGATGTCCTTCCATGAGTGAGCAAATGGTAGAAAACCTGTAGTCCATCCATTCCATGCTATTCTATGCTTCTGAGCCCCTGAAAATAAATGAACTGCAGAGAGACCCAGCAACTTGAGTGTATCTCCAGGGAATTATTCTGAATGAGATGAGGAAAATCTCAAAAAAATTAGATATTGTATGATTCTGCTGAGTGTGGAAATGGCAAATGTTTAGAAATGGAAAAAAAGGTTAGTGGTTGATAGCTGCAGGATGAAACTGAAGGGAGGGGTTATGGAAGGGCAACAAGATCTTGACAATGGTAATGCACAAACCTGCACAGGTGACCAAACTGTATAAACCTTAAACATGTGCATAGGAACAGAAGCAATAAAGGCATGCAAATCCTATTAGTAGACTGTATCCGTAGCCATATCCTCGTTAAGAAAGTATTTATACTTTTCCACATGTTATCATTGGGAAAAGTTGGGAAAGTATACAATGGATCTCTTCCAATTAGTTCTCACCACTGTTTCTCAATCTACAATTCTTTCAGTACAAATCTTTCCATTAAACAGCAGTATAAGCTAGGTGCTGGTATTCATGCTTATAATCCTAACTACTCAGGAGGCTGAAATCTGAGCATCCTGGTTTGAAGCCAATGCAGGCAGGAAAGTCCATGAGACTTTTATCTCCAGTTAACCACCAAAAAAAAAAAAATCCAGAGGTGGAGGTGTGGCTCAAGTGGTAGAGTGCTAGCTCAAAGACAGTACTCAGGCCCAGAGTTCAAGCCCTGGCACCAGAGGGGGGAAGTGGTATATGTGGCAAGTAACTTTTAAAAAATAAACATAATTATAATAGAAGACTCTGGGTTACCTCCCCCTCCCCCATCCCGTGTCATTCTCTCCTTTCTATGAGCCAATCAGAATCCTAGAGTTGGTATTAATCATTGCCTAACAGGTTTAGTTTGTGAGGCATGTGCCTATAACAATGGCTCAAATTTTGTTGAATAAATGAAGCAATCAATAATTCCAAATGCTCTCACTTGGCAGGATCCTGTTTTCTTTCTTTCTACTTCTTACATTTTTTTCTTTGTAAATATTCAGTCATTGGATTATTTAAAAACACAGCTTATTTAGATATAATAGATATACCACATATTAAAGTGGATGGTGAATTATTCAATAATGCTTTGTATTTTCAGACAAACATCAACAATATCAATTCTAGAACTTTTTCATCATCATCCTCAAAAGAGCCATACCCATTAGCAGTCATTCCAGATTTCTCCCTAATCTCAAACTCAACAACCCTACCTGGGTTGCTCTGTCTGTCAGCCTTATGTACCCACTAATCTTTCTGACTCTGTGGAATTGACTGTTTGGGACAGTTCATGTAAATGAAATAATAGAACATGTGTTCTTTTGTGACTGGCTTCTTTTAGTTAGCATAATTTAGGATTTATCCATGTTGCATGCTTCAGTACTTTATTCTTCTTTATTGCCAAATAATAGTCCATTGCATAGATATACTATACAGTATCTCCATTCATTAGCTTGTGGGCATCCAGATTGCATTCACTCTTTTACAGTGATGGATAATATCGCTATAAATACTTGTGTGCAAATTTTTGTGAGTGTATGTTTTTGTTTCTCTTGGACTTCTACCTGAATGTTAACTGTTAAGGAACTCTCCAATTATTTTCAAGTGCTGTAGCATTTTACATTCCTACCAGCAGAATATGAGGATTCTGGTCTCTTCATCTTCATCAATACTTGTTATTATCAGTCTTTGAATCAAGCAACCTGAGTTAGAATTCCAGTTTTGCTGTTTACTACCTCTGATATAACAACTAACGTTTCCTTCTATTTTCTCATCTGTGGAAAGAGACTGCTCACATCCACCTGCAATCCTGTTGTGGGGTCAGTTGGCTCTCCTGGGGACATGGAGCCAGCATTTTATTATGGGCATCAGCTATCCTGTGGCCTACTTACCTGGAGCCACTTATGCCCTCCATGAGCAGCTCCTCTCAGCGGGCTGTTTGCTAAACTATGTGTGCATGGCAAGCCCAGAGAGCTGCCCCGCATTAATGCCAGGGCTAAGAGTGGAACCCGAACAGTCTTGCCATCACCTCAATCCTAGCTAGCTTCCGGGGCCACCATTCTGTGTAAGAGAGAGCGTCGGAGATCTCATCCTGGCAGGATCTTGTAAGACACAGCCCTTCCTCCACCCACCCACCCACCCCATGCCCTAGGGAAGGTAGAGAAGCAGAAATCCTTAGCAAGCCTGTTTTGGAATTCTTAAATTGGTTCTGAACCACTTGGGTTTATTTAAATAGGGATTTCCAATCCCCCCTCTTTTCCTTTGGTAGGAGCCCCATGTCTCATGCCATCATTTTTACAACAATCACAAACATTATCTGCACACCCAGCCATTGTGTTGGGGAAGAAAAGATGATTGCTTGCTGATTGCTGCTGCTGTTCATTTTGGAGATGACTGTATGGATAGGAAGGATACAGCTGTGTGTCAGAGAGACAGAGAGAGCATGGTTCCATAGTGCAAGCCCTGGAGAAGGAGAGTGGAGACAGGGTAAGCTTCTCAGCAAGGGCATGACACAGGGTGACTGGGGCTGATGAGGCAAGTCCCTTCATAACAATGGTCAGTGCATACAGGAGGCAGCTAAGAGATATATACATCCTGAACCCACCTCCGGCTCATCACTCCCAAAACAGAGTCAGTGTTCTCTCTCCTCCCTTCCCACTTCCTTAATCTTCCCCATTTTGGGAAGCTTGGGCACCATCTTGAATCTACCTTCTCCATTTTCTCTGATATCTGATCAGTTGCCATGCTATTCCATCCTAGCAATTTCAAATGCCCGCAGTTCTAACCAGTAGCTCACTGCATCCAGGTTCTCATAGCCTTCCTGTCTCTCAGCCTCTACCCTTGATTCTTCTGCTCATTCAGTACTCCAGCCCACTCTGATTTCCCAGAAAACTGATCAGATCAGGTCCTGTCCTCTTAAAATGTTACAGTGACTTCTCATTGTGCCAAGGACCAGGCCAGATGGTCTTGAGATACTTGGTTCAACCCTTGTCCATGCTTCTGCAGGCAACTGTGATTCTATCAACTTCACTGACTACCATTGGTTCATTCCTCTGTCTTCCCCATTTAGCCCTAGGTTCCCTAAGGACAGGAATTCGGGTTTATTTGTGACAGTATCCCCAGCATTTAATATAGCTTCCAACTCCTGGCAAGTGCCCAATAAACATTTACTTTCCTCTTATATTTGAATTGTTCTGACAATTTTTGCCCAGTTTATTTTTTTTCTCTGCCTGACCCACATCACTCTGAGTAACACATAGCAGGAGTGGTTATTTGCATTTTACAAATGGGAAATACAAGATTCAAAAATGATAAGTAACTATTCAAGCCGCCTACACAACAGACAAATGAAAGAGCAAGGCTGCCCATAGATCCTCCAGAGACTTTCATGAGAAAGGCACAGCGTACTATTTCCAATGGTTCTCAAAGTGTGCTGTCTGGAACACTAACCTCTACAGTGCTGTTAGAAATGTATATTTGGGGCTCCACACTCTAGACAGTGGGAAAGCAAGTATATAAAACCCAAACATCCTAACTGCCATCTTCCAGCCCAGAAAGTATTCTCTGAGTTGTCCCATGCCCTACTTCTGGAGTTATTCCTGTCCTTAAGTATCAATGGTGGCCCTGCTGGACCAACTGAAACACATGTTCCTTTTTGCAGACCTGCACCATGACCTTTCCCAGTAAGATCAAAAGGCAATGTGAAGCCTGCTCCCTACCAGGCCTGAGTAAATGAGGTCTGACAAGTGTCTCTCCTAAGTAACTCTGGGTGTTGAGCAACCACACTTGTAATGCCCCAGGTTGAAGTGTTTCCAAGGCAGAATAATTCCCCAATGTTGATAGAAACTACTAGTGACAGGCTAAAAGTTCAGTGGCTGTGCATGTGCCTCAAGCAATAGCTTTGTCCTCTCCCACCTCTACATCAATTTTGAAACATTCTGTCAAGAATGATCAGCTTGGAATTGAAAGGCATCCACATGCCACCACAGCCAAAGAGGCATAGATGAAAACAGAACTCACCCCAAGTGGATTTGATGGATGTCCACATTCTATATCCTATGAGGACACCAAACAGAGCCACACAGAGAGAAGAGGAGAACACTCAAAAACCCTGGCCTTCCTTACTCTGATATGTGGTCTGGGATGAACCTTGCCTTGCTGGACCAGATTGACCATGGTAATGAATTGCAAGGCCCCTGGCACTGAGATGAAGACCTATGGCATGTTCTTGGGTGGCACTAGCTGCATGACTCCCACCCACATTCCTCCCAGCTTATGGATGGATGGGTAGTCAATGGGATGGAGACAGTTGAAGCCACAGGACACATGTTAGCACCCAGCAGTTTCAGTTGACACATGTAACCACTAACAGAGGCCCCCTGTGTATGTGCATCTGGCCCTAAGAGGATGTTAAAGGTCATCTCACCCTGTCTCTCCAGTCTGTCCAGTTATCTCTAGCCCACTGTTCTCCAACTTCACTGTGCTCCAGATGGCTTGTATGAAACAGCAACTGAGCTATATCCCCTGCATCAGTAGCTCTGGGATAACCAGCAGACACTGCGATTCTAACAAGCTCTCACATGCTGCTGCTCCTGGTCTAGAGGAAAGCCAGTCCTTTGCTGCTCAGTCCCCACTGGTACCTTCCCTCTGCTCTCAGATGTCCCGTGGCAGAGACACATTCCCTCCCTGGTGGCTCCTTCACCTCTTGCACAGCTGTCCCTTAGATGGGGTCTGAAATCTATCTCCCTGTGGTTTCCACCCACTGTCCATACACTTAGAGCTGTTCTAAATGCTAGAGGAAAGGATAATAGCTGTGACCTTTAGTTGAGTATTTACTATTGCCAGGCATTGGATTAAACACTTTACATACATCTTTTTGATTACCTCCACTCATATGGGAACAAAATATATTCTTGGCTGCGTATAATACTGTAATTCTAGCTACTTTAGAAGTGGAGACTGGAGGAAATGCAGATAATCACAGTTGGAGGGGAAAAGTTTACCAGTCTCCATCTCAGTCCATACAAAGCCAAGTATAGTGGCACATACCTGTCATCCCTGCTCTTCTGAAAGTGTAAATAGGAAATCTCAGTCCAGGCCATCCAAGGTACTAATGCAAGATCTTATCTTAAATGTAACCCAAAGAAAAATGGGCTAGATATGTGGCTGAGGTGGTAGTACACTTGCCTAGCAAGTGCAAGACCCTGAGTTCAAATGTCAGTACCACCAAAAAATAGATGAAAAAAAAAGATAGCTGCTAGATAGGTAGATAGACGAAAAGACAGATGAACAGACAGACAGACAGACAGATAGGTTCTACTCCCCAAGGTCATTATAAGAATATGGAATTACTTTGTAGCCTTAGATATTGTTAAGAGTTTTATTCTTACTTTTCAGCTTTTTAATGTGTTAGCTAGAGCTGTAGTAATGAGACACCACAAAGCAGGTGGCTTCTGCAATAGACATTTTAGTCACAGTTCTGAAGGGTGGAAATCCAAGGTCAGCAGGCTTGTTTATACCTGAGGCTCCTCTCCTGTGTCCTTCACTTGCACATAGTCACTTTCTGGCTGTGACCTCACATGCTAAGCTGGTCTCATGAGGTTTTGGTGCCCTAATCTGTTCTTTTATGGGTACTTCCCTTGCTAGACTGGTACCTATTCTTAGGACCTCATGTACCCCAGTTCCTCCTTTAAAGAGCCAACGTCTGAGATGCTATGGGCTAGAACACCCACCACCCACGTATGAATGTAGAGTGGGGACAAAGTTCAACCCATAACCAGTGCCTAATTGAAGTTTGATTAATGACTAACTGTGCCACTATGGAAAAGTCACCTCACCCTTCTGAACCTTGTTATCATCATCTAGACCCTGCTTGTTAACACTTCAGAAGTGTCTGAACATGAAGAAAAACATTGGAACTTTCTAGGCAGTTGAATTAGAGGATGATCAGAGTGGAATCTTGCCTAGGAGTCGGGGTAGGAGGCACCTGTTCATCCAAGACCAACATTGGCAGGTACAAGGCCCTGACTGACCCCAGGAAGGGGTCTGCAGTGCAGTATTATGTTGTCCCAGAGCTTTGTGTAATCTGTGTAGCAGAGAGTGTGAAGGACCCTTGACTAGGGAGCTGCACTCTGTTGGCTTGCATACTCTGTCCCCATTCACCAGCCAGCCTTGTGCTCAATCAATGGCAGCTGTGACAGAGAGAAGGAACAGGAGTGTGGGGTGGGCTTAAGAAATAGACCATCAAGAGCTGGGAAGGTGGCTCAGTGATAGAGCGCTTGCCTCGCAGGCATGAGGCTCTGGGTTCGATTCCTCAGCACCACATAAGCAGAAAAAGTCAGAAGTGATGCTGTGGCTCAAGTGGTAGTGCACTAGCCTTGAGCCCAGAGTTCAAGCTCCACAACTGACAAAAAGAAAGAAAGAGAGAGATAGGGAGGGAGGGAGGAAGGAAGGAAGGAAGGAAGGAAGGAAGGAAGGAAGGAAGACAGGCAGGTAGAAAGGAAGAGAAAGGAAGAAAGAGGCCATCATTGGGAGAATGAGTCACTTTCTTACATGGTTGTCATGATTTATTCTTGTGTAGTTATGATTGCTTATATCTTCTGAGCAGTCCTAAGCAAAGTACCTTCATGACAACCCAGTGATGAAGGTCACCATTACTGACTCAGTTTCATAAATGCTGATACTGAGGCTCAAAGAATTTAGGAAACTGCCTGGGCCACAAAACCTGTAGATTAAACAGCCAGGACATTGAAACCAATCTTTCTAAAAGTCAACTTAATATGCTACTTAAGCATATTATTAAGCAGACATTAGTCTGCACCATAACCATTAAAAAGTGCTAATATTGGCAAGCGCCAGTGGTTTGTGCTTGTAATCCTAGCTACTCAGGAGGCTGAGATCCAAGGACTACAGTTTGAACACAACCCAAGAAAGGAAAGTCTGTGAGACTCTTATTGCCAATGAACTACTAAAAGCCAAAAGTGGAGCTGTGGCTCATTGTACTAGCTGTTAACAAAAAGAAGCTCAGGGATAGCATCCATGCACTAAATTCAAACCCCAGGTCTGGCACAATAAGTAGTCCTAATGTAATTGGCCACTGGCAGCTCACTCCTGTAATTCTGACTACTTAGGAGGCTGAGATCTGAGCCTCACAATCCAAAGCCAGCTGGGGCAGAAAACTCTGTGAGACTCTTATCTCCAATTAACTACCACAACGCCAGAGGTGAAGCTGTGGCTCAAGTGAAGAGTAGCAACCTTGAGGGAAAAAGCCAAGTGAAAGCTTGACAACTTGAGTTCAAGTTATAGTACTGGCGGACACACACACACACACACACACAAGTCCTAATATAGAAGAATATCATTGAATGACAAGGGACATAACTTTGATGTCATATTCAGGGGGGTGGAAATATAAACCCAGATATAAAATACATCATCTCAATTTCATAAGTAAATGTGTGTATGTGTGTGGTAAATAGAAGCAAGAAAGAATAGGCTAAAATCTGCAGTCATTTCTGGATGGTGATACTACCTTTTGATGTTTTCCATAATACCTAGAATAAGGGAATGTCGTTTGTTGGCTTGCTTGCTTGAGAGTAGAGACAAAGAAAGGGATGCAGAAGGAAATGAACATCATGCCAAATGTCTGACCCTTGCTCACCGCAGCTGTGTGAGGCCCAACATGCACCCATCCTGCCTCTGGTTCACCCCCAAAGGTTCTGGGTGAATGGTGAGAGACAAGGACTGGGAAGCGCACCTGACCGAGGTTCTATTTTTGAAGGAGGCCTGCGCTGCCATCCCCAGAGACAGTGCAGTATCTTTCCCTGAATAACCACCGCTATTTTTAGAGGGTGCCAGTGAACTGCACCCAAGGCGAGGAGAGAAGGAGAGACTAGATGCTTCTGGACACCGTGTGGGTCCAGAGCAGAAATATGTCTCCTTCCCCATTCTCTGCCTGGGATGTTGCTTATAGACTCACTGAATCTTTGGTGGGCACCATGAGGCTTTAACCCTGCCTTCAGGGCAGAGGAGGAGGCTGGGGTGCCACTCTCCCCAGGGGGCCTACTCTCCCCTTTGCATGGTAGCCTTATTACAGGCACCACCAACCCATGGGGTAGAGGAGATGTCTGAATCTAACCTCACTTAAGTACCACAAGAAAACAAGCATGGGGAGGATTATTGTCCCCAGGGCAACACCTCCGTGACATATGTGTGAGAATTTTTAGAAATGGACAGTAATCTATAAAAATCAGAGCTGGGTAGCATCTTGGCTTCTGAGACTGCAGGGGTGACTGCTGCAGTGACCCTGCTGTGCAGTCCTGGGTGTAAACCTGCAAGGAAGAGGGGGCTCCTCCCACAGAGCCCCGCTATCTCTGCATACTTGCTTCTTTGCAAACTTGCTACATGAAGTCTTGCCCTTTCTCCAGCGTACACAATGAATATCCATAAATAATGATGGTGATAAACTTGTGTTGCCTGCTCCGCCAGGGTCAGGTACGGTGTAAGAATGTCTCAGAGTTCAAGATCCATGATTATTCCTACTTTGTGGAGGAAAACTCACCAAAGGAGACAGGGCAGATGATAATAATGCCAGCAAGTGTGTAGACAGCATTTACGGTGTTTCCGGCACTTTAAAAAATATGTTTAGCATGAATTAATTTACTTAACTTAAATCTTTACAACAACAGCGAGTATCAGCTGCAATTTGGAGATGAAACAATGAAGTAGAGAGAGATTAAGTACACAATCCACAGAGCTTCTGGGGCTATGTTTGAAGTGAGGCACTGCGGGTCCAGAAATCATGTTCCTTCTGGCCACGGCCACTCCATTCTGTTTCTCCATGAACAGAGGATGGGGCAATGTCATGCTCTGGCCTGCTTCTCTGCTGCTCCCCCTCCTCCCCATGCTCTGACTCCGGATGGGGCAATGTCACGCTCTGGCCTGCTTCTCTGCTGCTCCCCCTCCTCCCCATGCTCTGACTCTTGTTCGGCTCTAACTTGCCTATCACTTGCCTGTCGTGGCCTCCGCCCCCCCCCCCCACCAGCTCCTCTCCTACTGTCATTCATTCTGTTTCAAGTAACAGTGACATGGTCACGCTCAGACCAGGTCAGCCTCCCTCACTTCCTTGTTCCTACTTGGTTGTCCTCATCCTTCCAGTGCCCACTGTTCATGTGTGCTTAGAGCAAAGGCTGTCAGAGCAGGGCATCGCTGTCTTCCCCAGCCTGCCCAGCATGCTGCTCAGCACTTAACACAAGAGCCTCTAGGCTCAGAGGCATGTGGAATCAAGGCTGGAAATCATACTGACAAGGTTTCCTCTTAAAGGCAAAGGTGTATATGGACTGGGTCCATTCCCATCCCCCCCTCCCTCCCCCTGGTTTATAAAGAGCAAGATCACACTGCTCTTCCCATCCAGGGATTATTCCCTTCTACGATAGCACATCCCATGAAAGGAGAGGAGTGATGGAGGGAGGCAAGGGAAGAGCTGGGCAGAGCTGCTTAGTCCTGGCTGTTCCTCAGAACCCCTGGGAAGCTTTAAACACCCCTCCCTGGACCTCACTGCAGCTGATGTGATGAGAACCTCTGAGATGCAGCCTGGGCTTGGAATTCTTTTCCTTTTTCCAGTTTCTGTAGCTTGGTCTTCATAGCTTATGTTTTGGAGGCCAAGCCACCCAGAAGGAAGAATCCCTTCAAGAGGCTGCAGAACAGTCTTTTCGCAGTGACTTGCACATGCCAGAGGCCTCACACAGGAAGCTGGCCTTAGATGAGGGCAGTGATCTGATTATCCCCAACACCAGGCCTTTTGTCCCTACCTTGGCCGGTTCCCATGGGCTGGTGCCACAGAGGGGTCCTTAAGTTAAGGTCCCACTGTAGGGGCTCTGCAAGGTGCCCAACCCTGTGCTCTGTGCGCTGCTGCACAGCCATCATGTGCACATCTCTTTTCCTTCCACAAAGAACACAGCCCAAGTGGAAAAGGATTCTGCCTTTGTGACTAACAAGGCTCCGAAAAGGAAAAGAAAGCCTGATTGGAAGCCTGCTATATTCAGTGCTTAGGATTTAGGAGAAAGCCAGGATGCCACCCCCACCCGCAAGTCCCCCAGCAAAACAATGCATTTTAAATGGCTCCAAAATTGCTAAGCTATTTCACTGCTTCGGAGGAGAAATAGCTTGGGGGAAGCTATTGGCCCTTTATGCCTTGAACATCAAAACAAAATGCCAAATGGGAAAATGAAATCACAGGAGGTTGGGAGGAAGTGGGGAGGATTACGTGGGAAGGGTTTGCGGAGAGGTGTAGGCACAGTGTTGAACCTGGGCTGATGGGAAGATCCGTAGGAGGCTGTGTTCGTGAACCTGGGCTAAGGGGTCAGGTGAACCTCCGTCAAACCCTATCTGCGACCCATGCACTCAGTATAACTGTAGTGTGAACTGAATGCGAAGTCCCCCAAGCAGAGGGGGGATTCTGAAAGTGCCGGCACCCAGATCCCACCCAAAGAGGGTCCCTTTCCATTGGCTACCGTGGGGCAGTGGTAGAACTACACAGGGGATTCTGATGAGCAGGATCTCTGCCTCGATCCTCCTTTCCCCTCCCTCCAACACGGTCTTCCCTGGAGTCAAACTTCTTCTTCCTCTCAGCTGGGCACCAAGTTATTTGAGGAAACAATTTCCAGTATCTTTCAGAAAGACGAACTGCTCTCTGTAAACTGTAGTGAGCTGGTGGGAACAGACCCAGCCTGTATGCAGACACACCTTTGCTTCCAAAGGAGACTGTGCCAGCCATGTTTTCTAGCTGGCACAGGCAAAAGCAGTGGGAAGAGGGCCTATGCTTGGCATGGAACATGGAGATCTCCAAGCCTGATTTTTTTTTTAATAAAAACCTTTCATTCCTGGGTATCATCTAGTAGCACCTGTTTAGGGACATCTCTTATATCCACAATCCTGCACTTACAAAACCTTCAATCCTGGTTACTGACACATCCTGCCAATGAGGCCGACTGGAAGCTTCTAGAAATGTGGATCACATGGGCTCTGAGCCAGGCATCTCACCACTGAGAGAGAAATCTGGAGCCCTGAAGAGGAAACAAACATTCCAGCCTCTAAAGCTTTCCTTTGGATGCTGAGAAGCCTGAGAAAAGGTGTGGCCAAGGTCCTGTCAGGAAGAGGGTTCTATCTCCCTGGAAATGATCCTCAGGAAACGTAAAGAGATGTCCAGCCTGTTCCCAGGCCATCCTGCATGTGTCTGTGACAGCAATGCCTGCCAATGGCAGAGCTCCCACAGGACCAACCACTGTCAGTGTGTCAGGGTCCCCATCTCACAGGCAGAGAAACTGAGGCCCAGGAGACCACAAAGCTAGCCAGTGCTGAGGCTGAGGTTTTGAGGATGTATTATTATTATTATTATTATTATTATTATTATTATTATTATTATTACTTTAGCCAGTCCTGGAGCTTGAGCTCAGGGCCTGAGTGCTGTCCCTGAGTCTCTTTGTGCCCAAGGCTAGCGCCCTACCACTTGAGCCACAGCGCTCAGTCTTTCTGAGTAGATTGCAGGAGACAAGAGTTTTATGAATTTTCCTGTCCAGCTGGCTGCAAACCCCAATCCTCGGCCTCCTGAGTAGCTAGAATCACAGGTGTGAGTCACCGGTGCCAGTGCATTTGAAGAATTTTCATACTTTGGGGGCCTGTTTTGGGGTCAGCAGGTCCATGAGATGGGCAAAGGAGGGGTCATTGTCTCTATTTTAAAGGGAAACTGAGGCTCCGATACACCTGGTGATCTCACCAATGTCACACAGCAAAAAGGCTCAGATGGCTGTTCACCTTCAGCTTGAACTTGCAAATTGCCACTTACTGCCCATTTTCATCAACTCTCCTTCCCTTGGCTCTCCTGCTGGACCATCCAAATCTCTAAACATTCCACTCTTTCCTGGTTTTCCTGAAACCTACCAAGGTTGCCATTTTCTAGCTGTGTGACCTTGGCAGATTGATTATCCTTCAGCCTCCCTGAGATTTCATTTTCATTGTCATTTCATCTTCTGCAAGAGATGGGCCAGTTTCCCAGGCTTCGATGAGCATGAACCAGACAACTGTGTCTGGCCTTACATCTCACAGTGTTACCACTTGGTCAATGCCAGAACCCTGCTGTGTGCATCTGTACCCTTGCTTGCTCACATACACTATCTGTGAGAGCTTTCCACAAAAGCCACGGACTGCATTTGCACCCAAGGACTGAAGGAGACAGAGACTTGACCAGGGCCACTTGGCAAGACGAGATGATAAGCCCTTTTCTCCTGATTCTCCATCCAGTGCTCCCTGACTCACACCATAGAGTGTTTGAGAGCCCAGGGGGAAGCAGAGCACAAGAGATTAATTCTAAAAAATGACCCTGGATCTTTTATGTGGCTATGATGGAAATTGCTTAAGACAGTGCATCTCCCGGTGTGGCTTCTTCAGACCTGAGCTTCAGGCACCCTGCCACTCACTGTCCAGGAGGGCCTCAGCCCTCTGAGGCCCAGGTTCCAGATCTGTAAAATAGAGGAGAGGATGCTTGACCCCCTAGAGCAAAAGCCTGCTTCAGAAATGGTACCCATGGTTATTGGGCTTGGAGGGCAGCCTTTAATTACTGACAAGAAATGGTATGTGATGGTGGTCATGGTGGTAAACATAGAGGAAGCCTCACTGGGTATGTAACCAGCCTTCTTAATTGCTCAGGGCAGGGTCTTGAGAGAATAGATCAACTGAGGCACCTGGTCTCCTTGGCTGTTCCTGGTATCTTCTACAAGTCCCTGCCTATCCCTGGCTTTGCTGGGAATCTTCCCAAGCAAGTCACTCACTCAGAGCTTCAGGCTGGAGACGGGCATGCCCCCTCTCCCTTGTATGGATAACAGTCATCTTCCCCTGGATGATATTCCCTATATCCTGTTAGGCCTGAGATGCTCCAATACAGGCTCAGTACTAAAAATCTTTTTTTAAATTGCAATTATAATCGAAACTGCTTTGCAACACACCAAAAAAAAATTAAATTGCAGTACCTATTTGTAGTGACTATTTACATTTTTATGTGAGTCTTTCTGTACTTATTCTATCACAGATGGTGATAGAATTTGATATGAAAGGATGTCTGCATGAGTGTCCTCAGGGCTCTTCTTATTAAGGGTAGGGGAGAGCATTGGATAAATTCTGATACTCATTCATTTATTGAAATTTAAAAATACTGCATACTGAGCATGTGCCCTTTTTTAGGCTCTGTGTCTGGCAAGATTTGAGGGTCATAAAGAGAAAAATGTCTTGAAATCTGGTTCACCCCTGTAATCAATCCTAGCTATTCAAGAGGCTGAAATCTGAGGATCACAGTTCTAATCCAACCCAGGGAAGAAAAGTATGGAATACTCCTTTTTTCCAATTAAACATCAAAAGGTCAGAAGTGGAGATGTGGCTCAAATAATAGAGAACCAGCTATGAGCAGAAAAGGCCACATGAAAACATTGGACCATGAGTTCAAGCCCCAGTACTGCCACCAAAAATAAATAAACATTATTAGTAGTATATGAAGTAGGTAAAGGAGAAGGAGGAGGAGAAAAAGTGGAAGGAGGAGGAGGAAGGGAGGAGGAAGAAGAAAAAGGAGGAAGAAGAAAAAGTGGTATTTGTTGTCATTGTCAGTGTCTTGGTCCTCCCTTCCAAAGAAGAGTAAGGGTAAAAGGAAATAAGTTGCCATCAAAAAGGACAAGGACCAATTCTCTGTACACAGTATTCTTTATTTCTTTCAAGCCTCTTACCAACTATGAAACACATATTCTTATTTCCATTTTAGGTATGAGAAAGCAGAAGCTTGGAGGTAAAGTCAGTGCTGAGGGTAATTTCACTGGTAATCTGCAAGAAGCAGAGATGGAAGCTTGTGGGCATCTTGTAAAATGCCATGGTGATTTCTACCACAAGTATATAGAGATCTCCAAATGGGGCTAAGTCTGTAGGATTCTTTTCTCTCAAGCTGTGGTAGGAGCAGAAAGAAGGGAGGAGATGGCGTTGGGACTGGCTGATTCACATTCTGTTCAGAGGGAGCATGTTTTAGCAGATTTCAAATCATGCCTACTTGAATCCTCCTTGGGGGAGCAGGCACTCTTGGACTGCCCTAAATTATTCCTTCTAACCCTCAGTGGACTAAAAGTCCCACTGTGCTCTGTGATCTAACCCCAGGAATAGGGCTGTCCACTTGCCAGACAATGTCCCATCCACTGAGCCCAGAGGAGTGAGCGACTTCTGGTATTACATTGTCAGGCTGTTTCTCTATTATTCATGCCAACTGGGGAGCCCAGTCAATATTAGCTTTGGTTTCTTTTCAGATCAAAGCAAAATCCATTTTGCAAATATTTATTGAGGCCCTACAGTCTCTTACACCGGTGCTAATTACCGTGGGTGCAAAAGGATGGTTAAGATCTAACTTTGGACATGAAGGGTGGCTAATCTTGGAGGGAAAGATTCCTCAGTAATATTAATATCAGGCATCTCAGGGGCCTCTAAAAGAGAGTACCTGGTTCATCTGCTACATTTGAGCACCTACTGAATACCTGGACCTAAAATTTGAGAAACCCCTGCTGGAAATCCACCCATATTGTATTATTTGTAGCTCCTCCATATGGAGCTTGTTTTCTAGCAATATGAACACTGGAACAAAGAGTGTTAGGGTACTTTTCCCAGGATCCCAAATTATGAGTATACAAAATTTTGCATTCTGCCCCATAATATACCCTTGATTATGTTTATATAAAATAGTGTTGAAAGTGACTTGCTGAGCTCTACCATTTATTTCTTTTTAACATTCCTTAACATTTAACACAAAAGACATCTACCTAGGAAACGATGCCAATTACATCTGTTTTAATACCTGTGCATTTCATGCTCCTAAATTCCATGCACCCTGGGAGCTCTTTAGGGTCCCTTCACAATTTCAGTGCCATGCTTGAATATTTATTTTGTACTCTTGCTGGTAAACATGTGCTACATTTTTCTCTGCATCTGGGCCTGTAAGTACTGGCTGCCTTTCTGTGCCTGACATAACTTATCCTTCTGCTTCTGCTCTACCTGGGCCAACTAGGGACAAATTCTAGCCCTTTCTTGTTCTTTCTGCACCATCCACTGTGCTATTTCTTCCTCACACACACACACACACACACACACACAGACATACACCTTCTCTGACCCTCTCTACTCTTTTCTCTTCACCTTTCTCATTTCCATTCTGTTTTCCTTTGTTCTTCTGTTTCTTTTCTTCTTCCCTTCCTCTATCCTTCCTCTCTTCTGTCTTCTTCCTTCTATCCTCCTCTTTCCTCCCTCTCTTTATCCTCCATCCTTTCTTCTCCTCCATCATTTCATCCCCACTGGGACTTAATTGATGCACTATTCTAGGGTTGTAAGCTAGACTTTGTGAGGGCCTTCCAAAGTAGTATCTATAAACCCTTGAAATGGTGTCCCTCATTCTAGATACAGGGGTATGGATATCTTTTTCTGTGGAGAAGTTTGTGTTTTAGTCCTAGGCTTATCCTTACCCACTTCTCAATTGCAAGTCTCTACTTCATATTTCCCTAATTTACAATAGCCCGTGAGAGGTGTGCTGTCCTATATAACTGATTCAAAGAGTTGCTGCTACTAAACAAGTCAGCAACTGATTCTGCCCTCTGCAAAGAGAACTTGCTGTGGATGTATGGTCTCCTAGTGATTGTAGGGACTGAATGAGGTCCTCAGGGGTTCAGGTCTGGCATATTAGCAAGGCTAAATCACAGTTTCCTTCCTCCCAACTTCTATTGGATCCCTGCTCTTCATGGATGAGTAGAATTACATGTACTTTGCTAGATCCTCAGTAAGATACCACAGACTCAAGGCACAAACAACAGAAAGTCATTTCCTTCTGTCCTTCAGGCTAGAATTGCAACATCAAGGTGGCAGCAGGACTCTGATCTTTTGAGACCCCTTTCTTGTCCTGTCCATGACTGGTATCTTCACATGGGCTCTGGGTATACATTTGTGTGATTGTTCCCTGATGTTCTCCTCTTCCAAGGACACCAGTCTTGTTGGATTAGGGTCACCTAGGTGACATCTTTTCACCCAAATTATCTCTTTAAAAGGCCCATCTCCAAATACAATTACATCCTGAGATAATGGGAGATTCAGACTGGCACCTGCAGACTGAGGGGAGGACACCATTCAATCTTCAAAAAGTCACAGTCTCATTAGCACCCTGCCTGGGGAGCCTGAACCCTAAGGGGGACAGTGCAAAAAGCCAGTCCATTGAAAAACGATTGCATTTAGAACTTGGTCTTCATCCAAACCACTATTGATAGGAGGTTATTTAGGAAGCACTTTCTGGCTGAGTGGGTCCAGGATTAATTATTAAGGACCCGTTCCATGGGCCAGGCAGTTGTGGATACCACGTTAGTCCGCAGCAGGCCCACGTGGTTGCCTGGTCTTCCTGACAGAGAGGAAGAAGCTGTTTTATTTATATATGTAGCTATTCTTAGTCTTGCACTTTTCCTTTTGTGCCTAGTGGAAAGGATTGTTGTAACCACTCTCACTGTAACCCCTTTTGTCATGAAATTAATAGATAGGGTTCAAGTCACAACCCTGGAGAACCAGGGCAGATTAACCAGACAACATCTAACGGAAAGCTACATGTTGGAAACCTTAACACCCAGGACAAGGCTGGAAGGGAAGAATGGGAAGTGGTGGTGGTAGGAAGGCTTGGAAACCCACTTAATGGTCTCTTTATAAATAACACCACTGGGTTGTGAAAGCTTCTTAACCAAATCCTCCCTATTACTCCATCTGGTCAGAGATCTCTCTTCCCCCAGGGCCAATGGCCAGAGAATCCAACTCCTTGGAGATATTTCCCATGCAATAAATTAGAACTATGCACTTAATAATATCTATTGGATGCACAGAATCAATAATCACAGTGCATTCAAATATAGATTCAGAGTCGCTTATTCCAGGAACAATGACCCCATGCCATTTGTTTGGGTAGAGCTAGGCTACTTAGGCAAGAAACTCTGAGATAGTAAAGGTCTCTCACCTTTCTGTCTTCTCTCCCAGTCTTTAATTTCCCAAACTTGGCTGTCTAGTGGAGGGTAACTTTACATGTCAATAAGTTTCTCTATCTTTAAAAGTAACATCGGACACAGATGAATGAAATATGTAGTTCACTCCTCCTCTAAGCTCTTCCTCCTGCTCTTGCTCCTGGTCCTCCTCCTCCTCTTCTTCCTCTTGCTTTTCTTCTTCTTCTTCCTTCTACCTTCTTCTCTCCTTTCTTTTTTCTTTCTCTTCCTTCTCTCCTCTTTCTTCTCCTTCTTTTCCTTTTTTATATTCTTGTTTTTATTTCTTCTCTTCCTTTTTGCTTTCTCCTCTACTTCTTCTTCCTCTTCCTCTCCTTTTCTTGTTCCTTCTTCTCTTCTTCCTTCTTGTTTTTTTCCTCCTCTCCTCGGGGAAAGGCAATGGCATGGCCCAGGAAAGCAGGGCATGGTGGCATACATATGCCAATCCAGCTGCAGTTGGGAAACATGAATAGGAATTTCATGATCTAGGCCAGCCAGAACACAAAAAGCAAAACCCTATCTTACATACAGCTCTGCTGTCCTAGCACAAAAGAAGTCAGAGAATAGGAAGTGAATAAACACGGTTGTATTCCAATAAAAATTTATTTGTAAAAATAGGTGTGAAGCCCTCCAATCTAAGACAACTTACTCTGCTATTGAAATACAAGTTTCCCTTAGGCAGGAGTATCTAAAGCCATTTACAGACTGTGAGGAAAAGAGGAGCTTGAAGTGCAGGTGTGATCACTGCTTCCAATTACACAGTGTATTGCTTTGTGTTCAGTAACAGTGTGGGTGTGATTAATATTAAAACGTTTGCCCAAAAAGAGCTCAGCCCAGGCACAGACTTCCTTGTATCAGCCTCACTCTACCGGGATGACAATAGGGAGTCTTTTATTAATGAGAGCAGCCTTCACTGACCCTTTAGATTAAAAGTATGAGTTTGTTTATTTGGGGGGCATTGTTTTGCTAATACTGAATACTGAACTCAAGGCCTTGAACTCACTCAGCTTGCTTGCTCAGCTGTTGCTCTACCACTTGAACTATGACTCTAGCTCAACTTCATACTGGTTATTTTGGAGATACTCACATGGACTTTTCTGTCCAGCTGACTTCAAACCATGGTCTCCTTAATCTCAGCCTCCTGAGTAGCTAGAATTATAGATGTAATCCCCTGGTGGTTGGTGCAAAATATTTCCTTGAATTTGATTTCCTCCCCTAATTGCTTCTTAACCTCTTTGCCTCATTCAGAAACCAACACATGTAAAATAACTGGATCTTTTTTTATGAAATTGTTGAGATCCACAAACATGAAATATAAAAGATTAGTGGCTGCATAGGAGAAATGGCTCATCTATTGAATGATCTTTCTTCTTTCCTATTATACACTATGCTGGACATAGTTGAGGTGGGGTATAGGTGATACAGAAATGAATGAGAGATGGTGTCTGGCCTTGAAGAACTTCAGTCGAACTTTATCTCATAGCAGCCTTCTAGCATTTTCCTCGGCAAGTTCCCCAAGCACCTATATGCTGCTTACATCCACTGGCTGTGGCTTATCCCTCACAGACTCCAAGCATTCTTTCTGCTTTGTTTTGTTTTGTTTTGTTCCTGACAGTTCTTGAATTCAGGGCCTGGGCACTTGTCTCTTAGCTTTTTCACTCCAGGCTGGCATTCTATCATTTGAACAACAGTTCCACTTCCGGCTTTTTGCTGGTTAATTAGAGATAGGAGTCTCATAAACTTCCAACCTGCATCCTCAGATCTCAGCTTCCTGAGTAGCTAGGATTCCAGGTGTGAATCACCAGTGCCCAGTGAGTCACAGTGTTTTGTGTAGTAGATTTCATGTTCCTCCTTAAGCACTTTCTGCCTGTACCTGTTCCTGGTTCTGCCATACCTTGCTACCCAATGCTGCTGCTGCTTCTTTTCTGGATTCCTCCATCCCAAAGCCCTAAACTCTGAGGTGCCCCAGCACTCAGTCCTTGGACCTCTTCTCTTTCACCCAGTCTCCTAGGAGGGTTCATTCCAATTTGTGGCTTAAACCTATCAACATGCAGATGACTCTCAGATACACACCTCCATCTCTGGACTCCAAATCTGTACATCTTCCTATACCAGAAAGAGCTCTTTTCAAATCTGATATGGGCAAAACCTATAGCTTGATTTTCTTCCTCCCCTTCACTAACCTGTCCTTCCGGTGCTAGGTCTCTCCCTTACTTTGCTGAGGCTTTGTACTTCAGTATGTCTCCATCTTCTCTGTTGTTCTTAATATCTTACCTCCAAACCCACCCTTAAATATCTGTAAGTTCTACCTCCCCAAGTGAATGAAAATCACTAGAGCACATCGCCTCATCTTCACAGGCTCACCTGGGCCTTTCTCATTTGTATTATTCTAGTAGCTTCTCTACAGTCTGTTTATATCACTCCTCTGCTTAAAACCTTCCAAAGGTTTTGGGAAAAAGCCAAAGCCAAAGCTTGTATAATGTCTCATGGGAGTCTACCCACCTGTTATGAGTGTCCCATCCTGATGACAGAGACTCATTTCCTCCCTCTGCCCTCAGCTCATCCCAGTCCAGCTGCTCCAGGCCCTTTGTGTCCCTCCAACACCCCAGTCCTTCTGTCATAGTCTCCTTGATCCTGCAGGATTAGGGGAGTCCAAGTGTTGTCCTGTGAATTGTAGAGTTTGCTGCCCAAAGCATCTTATCCAAGAGACCTTTCCTGACCCAACAGAGCACCCCCATCTGTATTATGCTCTCATTTTCTCTATGACATGGATCATTACCTGGCCTGTCATCTATTTGTTCCCTTTCTTACACCTTACATCTAATGCTCTACATAGGGTCCTTGTTGGATGCTTGAGCTCCTACCAGGGATGGGAAATGTCCAGGCTTTGAGCCTTATAAAGCTCATGAAATCATTTGATATATTACAGAACAGACATGTATGCTTCTTGTATGCTCTTCATTGGCTGCCCATGTCCCTCTGTCTGTATTGGTAATTTTGTATGGCTCATGAATGATGTTATACATATTTAAATGGGCCTTGGCAGACAAAAAGGTTCCCTCCCACTCCTGAACCCACAAATGTTCAATGGATCTTTGAAGAGAGAGTGAGGAAAGAAAAGACAGGAGAGGCAGTACATTGGAGGAATCTCAGTACCAGTGAGCACAGGAGAGGCAGTACATTGGGGGAATCTCAGTACCAGTGAGCAGACAGATGGGGGCAGTGGGTGTGATCACTGAGGAAGCCCAAGGAAGCTATACCTCTTTGCCCAACACTAAAGAAGTACTTATTTTATCTGTTTAAGATACTGATCTAAGTTTTATCTTGGAGGCAGAAAAAAGACCCACTGCTTTAAAAAAAAAAAGGATGTTTTTTCATGTAATCCTAGCTACTCAGGAGGCTGAGATCTAAGGATCGTGGCTTAAAGCCAGCCCAGGCAGGAGAGTCTGTGAGACTCTTATCTCCAGTTAACCACCAGAAAACCAGAGTGGCACTATGGCTTAAGTGGTAGAGCGCTTGCCTTGAGCTGAAGAGCTCAGGGACAGTGCCCAGGCCCAAAGTTCAAACCCCAACAACAACAACAAGATATGTTTCAGTAATTCATGAAAGACAGCCATTCTAGGCCTTGCCAAGCTAGTAAAGGCTTGAAGCTGGTGAGTGGTGGGGTTACAGCTATATAGAATAGCCATTTGGCTGGCGAGATAAATGGGTAGAAGAAAAAGAGTGGAGCAACAGCAGAGGAACCGCCCAAGAAGCTGTGGTGGGATCATGAGGGGTGATGACATGTGAACTTCTCAAGTAGGGAACTAACATAGATCCCTCTCCATTGTGGACTGTGGACACTTACAGCATCCCTTTGGCCTCTGCTTTCCCTTCCTAGGTTAATAAATAAAACTAATGGAATTGGGTTTGCACATAGTTGATGTTGTACTGTTATTGCTCAGCATGCACTACCCAGTACATATCACTGACTAAAATGACTACATGCATGTATAAGAACTTCACACATACATAAATCTGTATGGAGCTTTATATTGTCTAATTGGCTTCACAGAGTCCTTTAGAAGGAAAAGCAGGGTCAAAGTGAAGGAGTAGGTGTCAAATAATTAAAAGTACCATTGAGAAAGAGTTTGTTTTTAAATAGTTTTATTTTTCATGGGGTTTTTAGTATGACTGACTTGGGAAGTTTCTCTCAAAAGATGGTGCTGATTGACAGTCTATATAGTTATTAATAACATGGAGTCAATCTGCTAGGAATATATTAAGCAGAAAAGGCATCTGAAAAGGATTGTGAAGGAACCAAGCAACCATCTCAGATTAGGAGACATCTTTATGTTGGTGGGAAATTAGTGGTATTACCCAGAACTGGGATGGTGGGCGAGGAATCCTGAAGGACCTGTCTGGCTGCTTTGAAATCACAACCCCCTCCACATGAAGCCATCACTTAAATGACTGGCTTTATCCACAATGCATCAGCAGTTTAAAACCGGAGACTCTTACCATTTCATGGGTGTTTCCTGAATAACACATCTCTAAAACTATGCTAGGTGATTAAAAAAAAAACACTCACACACATTTTCTTGTGATGTTTTCTCAGTAGTAAAATTATACTCATTTGTTCTTGAAAATATAGAAACCACAGATAAGCAACTGGAAGGGAATAAAAAGTATCTATTACCCTACTACATTAAGATAAGCACTGCTGATCGGTCTGATTTATAAACGTACGCACAGAAAGAAAACCCTTAGACCAATTAAATTTAAGAGAGTTTATTTGAGCAAAGAACAGTTTGTGATTCAGAAAGCACTCTGAATCAGAAGCAAGTCAGACAGTCCCACCCAGGAAAGGAGTGGCAAGATCTGAGAGTCCAGCATCAGAAACCAAGAGAGAAACTATCTGATTGGCTACAGCTTTCACTGGACTCAGTGTGGTAGATTGGCACCTATGATTGGCTTAGACCCCAGCTGCTTGGGATTGGCTTGAACTTGGCTGTTTGTCATGCTCCTAAATGAAATGTCATTTGTTTACCTAGTAATAACAAGTAGTCAATTTTAGGTTCCAAATTTAGTTGAAGATTTTTAGATAGTAAGTCAAAATACTGAAAGCTTCAGGTGCTGGCTTTCTGCTTATTTATTTTAATAAAATGCTTGCTTCTTTTAAATTTCTTTAAATAGTTCCATACCCTTATTGAATTCTGTGATTATTTTTATTTAATACTATGTTCATATTAACAATGTACACCTGCATTTAACAATACATATTTCCTTGTAAATATTGACCTATAGAATCCTTTATGAGGCTGATATGGAAGGCTAGAGTTCATTTCTGTTTCTTCAGATGTTAGACAATCAGGTTAGTTCCTGTTTGTTCAGTGTTTTACTCAATATTGAATCAAATAGCATCTCTGCTAGTCTGTCAGCACTGATCCGGTAATTTATCCTGCCCTATTTCCCCATACCAGTCATTTAAAAATTTTAATAAAGCTATAAATATCTTTATATAAATCCAAGGATTCTTCTGGGTACTTAACTAGAATTATTGGAATATGAAGTTATAGAGATGTAATATTTTTATAGGTTATCACCATGTTTTGATGATTGCGCACCAGAAAAATACTAGTTATACCGAGCTGGAACCCCTTCTTAGCTCAAAGCTTCCACATCATTTGTTCAAGAAGTTGGATGAGGAAAGCAAAGAAAGAAATCAAGCTCTGTTTGAGGTCCAGTGGAGACAGACATGGGCAGCTATTGATACAGAGGTACAGTACATTCATCAGAGTCTTGGCAAGAAAGAGCTATGTTATCAGAAGATGCAACTGAGGAGAACTAAGCAAGGAATGAGGATGACCCCTAAGGTTGGTGAAGCCACAGGGACTGGTAACAGTTAGGAGTTTTGGCTCTCAGGCTGATAGGCAAAGGGAGAAGCTAGGGGCTATCCCTGGGAGAGGGCTGCCTATGTTGTAGCTGGAGCAAAAAGCAATGCCCTCTCAAGGAAGGAGGAACTCAGCCTAGCAGGGAGGTCATCAGGGAATAAATACTGTTAATGTCATCTTCCTTCCAGTGCCTCTCTTTGACTGAACCAAACCAGTAGCCCCTGGGAGTTATTTGACCCAGAGATTAAAGAGTAGTCTTTCTAAGCAAAGAATAGACTGGAACAGGGGGGAGGGGAGTGAAACTGAGTAGGCAAAAGGAGCCCAGAGCTTGCAAGCCAGGCTCACACCTGTAATCCTAGCTACTCGGGAGGATGAAATCTGATGATTCAGTTTCAAGACTCTTATCTTCAATTAGCCAGTAGAATGCCAGAAGTGGAGGTATAGCTCAAGTGGTAGAATGCCAGCTTTGAGTGAAAAAGCCAAGCAAGAATACCAGGCTCTGAGTTCAAGCGCCCCAATAATGGCACCAAAAAAAGTTGGAGTGGGGAGAAGAAGAGAGAGGAGGGGGGAGAATGTGGAAAAGGGGGAGGAGGAGGAGAAAGGGAGAGAAAGAGGAGAAAGAAAAGGAAAAAGGAGGAGGAGAAAAAGGGAGAATGAGAAGAAGGAAGAGGAAGAGGAGGAAAAGGAAGGAGAAGAAGGAAGAACAAAGAAGAAGGAGAAGGAGGAGGAGGAAGTTGCGCAACATTTCAACCCTACACATATGCACATGACAGATTTTTTAACCTTTTTATTTCATTAGTGATACCATGTTTGAACTCAGGATCTTGCACTTGCTAGGCAAGTGCTCTTCCACTTCAGCCAGGTCCCCAGTCCTTGTGCTTTCAGTTTGTTTTTCAAGCCAGGCTAGGCTTGAACTGTGACCCTTTTTCCTCGGCTTCCCAAGTAGCTGACACTGAGCATCATAACTCCCTGCCCTAGAACTTTGTGAAGCAAGTTTCACTTTTGCCATCTGCCATAAGCCCCTGCCAACAGAGTGAAGGTTTTCACCACACCTAAACCGCACACATGCAGACAAAGGAAGACAAATTGAGGTTGAGCAGGAGGGAAAACGAGTTGATTTTATGTAACTTATATCCTTATACAAACTCCTTTTTGCTTTTGTTTTAACAAGTAATATTTATGAAGGTTCCCAGGTTGGCAGAGCGGGGAGGAGGGTTGTTAAAAAGCCTAACAGTGGGATTTTGATGTGATGTCAGTGGAAAGATCTCTTCATTCCTTGGATAAATGATGCTTTTGTTTGGGCTTTCTAGTGCTCAAAAAGGCAATCTGTTTTCATAAGCGTAAAGCATAAAGGAGACTCTCTAGCCACCCTTTTCGCATCTAGCCCTCTGTATCGTTGTTCACATGACAATATTCCCTGTGTGATTCATTCCCGAAGACATTCTTCTGGGCTAAATGTGGCTGCTAAATTTGTACTTCAGATTTTACTGAGTCCCACACAATGCCTGCTCAGGCAGTAACTGCACTATTCAAGTGCTCATCTCTCCAGTTCCAGATTGGCCCATGTTACCAGCGCTCAGTACCAGGCTTTATGCAGTGAGGTTGTCAGATTCCCCAAGGCATGTTTGAGGTCTGGTGAAGAGGCCTAAGTAGCACCCTCTCCTCCTGAGTTTGGATGTGTGGAGGTGTAGACAAAGAGTGGCAGATGGGAGCCAATCCCGTGGATGGCTGATCATGAATAACTCAGTTTGTGAGAACTGAGTATACATGGTGATCAGCTGCAGAATTAGACAGGCTGACCCATCCAGCCAATGGGCAATGCTAGATGGAGCAGATAAAGAGCCAGACCCTGGAAGTGACCAAGAAAATGTTGCCATCTGTACAACTGAGCATGCTCAATTCATTCTTCCTCCGTTTTCCACTGATGTAACTCATGATACTGCCTCTGACTGTTGGGCAGAGAGACACTAGTGGAACTCCTTTCTCGTGCAACTGCGTATTGAAAGTTCAGGTGATGTTTCTTCCCCCAAAGCAACATGGATAGCATGGAAGCTGAAAGGTGAATCTGTGTGAACCTAACCTACAGAACAGTGTTGATTTTGTTGTTCATTTCTTTGACAAACCATCATGGAGCAAAGGTAGAAGGTGGTAATAAGGAACTTACCCTGATACAGTAGAGAGCCTCTAAAAGATTCTAAAACAGGAAAATCACAGGCAGATTTATGTTTTTGAAAGATTACTCTGTGATGGGTTGAGAGGGAAGAGTGAGAAGAGGTGGAAGGTAGTGTGCAGGACTGGCCCAGATGGACAGCTGTGGATCAAACTGGCAGATCTACTGGGCATGGTTTTTTTAATGAATGAGGGTGGGTGGGTGGTAAAGATCTGTGAAGAAAAGTGACTTGACAGTGATCTGTATTGTTACTTGAGCAACCAAAAGGATGGAGAGAAAGCCAGCGTGAAATAGGTTTGGGGACCCCACTGAATAATTAGGTGAGTAAATGAAAGATGGGGCCCAGGGTTAGTGAAGCCCTTTCAGAGACGGTGGTGGGCTGCCCATACACCCCTGCTTTGCCTCTGACAATTCTGGCTTACACATACTGACCCCACACAATTATTAAGAATGCTTCTAGTCACCCCCCAGAATGACCGACTTTGGATGATCAAGTATGTGGCTGCTCTAGTTGAAAGAGTTTTGAGCTTGGAGGGAATTGTTGGAAAAGTGTGTTGAAATGTGCAAAACACCAGATAAAAGGACAACATTCATCAGCGCTTAGCCACATTGATAAGGAGTTGTCTAGAAACCGAATCTTCCCTGCTCATTAGCTTACACAATTATTTGGGGTTATTCCTCTTCCGTGCTGTGTGACTCCGTGTCTTCCTCCCCCCTCCTCTCTCCAGCCCTTCCTGTAGTTGTTATTGATATCTAAAACATCCCACTTAATGGGCCTTTGGGGCCTTTCCATTAAAGGGACCCTGATGGTTAATGTACTAGCCACTTGCCTCCCTCCCTCCATAGTGCTTTCTCAAGGCTAACTTCCTTTCCCCCTCTCACTCTGGAAGACAATCCTCTTCCCTTGTCCTGACTGTCAAAATAACTTGTGAAAAATGGAAATATTCACTTTCCCACCACCTTCCCATCTTAAGAATGTCTAAACATACCATTATACTCACAGAGGCTGGAGCATTTCATGCAAGTGGCACAACTCTATGTTGGCTGGGTGAGGTATGATGATACTTGGAGACAGATGTTTCTAGAGATCCAAGTTCTCATCTCAGCTCTACCTCTACTCTGCAGTGCCTCACCTCTGCAATTGCTTCTACCTTGCTTGTTTATGTCACTAGGTAAAAGGAAGAAATGTGAGGCAAGCAGAGTGGCACACATTTGTAATCTCAACTACTTGGGAGGCAGAAGGCAGGAGGATGATAAGTTAGGAAAAGTTAGGAAGACTCTCTCTCAAAACCAAAATAAGCAAACAAATGGGCTTAGAGAGTGGCTCAAGGAATAGAACACTAGAATGTGATACCTAGATTCAGTTCCCAGTACTGGAAGGAAGAAGGAGATGGAGGGTAGAAGTGTTTCTTGGCCTGACACAGGGTCAGAGGACTAGAACCCCAGTCCTTTATTTCTCAAGTCAAATTTAAACTGACTTGAGGAATGGAGGGCATGGCTCAAGTGGTTGAGTGCTTGCCCTGAGATCTATCTCCAGTACTACAAACTAAATAAAGACAAAATCATTTTGGCACCAGTGGCTCATACTTGTAATCCTAGTTACTCAGGAAGCCAAGATCTAGAGGATCATGGTTCAAAGTCAGCCTGGGCAATAACGTCCTCAACATTATTTCAAAAATAACCAGTAAAAAATACACACTAGTGGCCTGGCTCAAGTGCTAGAGCATTGCTGAACAGACTCAGGACCCCGAGTTCAAAACCCCACACTGGGGCTGTGGCACAGAGATTGATGCAAGTCCTTATGGTTTTCTTGTGGTCTTCTCCCTGCTTCCCTGTTTCCAACTTGTCTTACAATGGAAGAAATTTGTGCAACCCTATAAAAGGTCTCCCAGAGTCCCTTCCTATGTTACTTCCCTAGGCTGCTGCAGTAAATCTCCATGAACTGATGGTTTCAGCATCAGAATGTCACTGAGGCCAGGTGTTGGTGGCTCAGCCTGTCATCCTAGCTACTCGGGAGGCTGAGATCTGAGGGTAGTGATGAAGCCAGCTTGGACAGGAAAATATGTGAAATTCTTATCTTCAATTAACCACCCCAAAAGCTGAAAGTAGAGCTGTGTCTCAAGGGTTAGAGGGCTGGCTTTGAGCAGAAAAAAACTCAAGGACAACACCCAGGTCCTGAGTTCAAGCCCCAGTGCCAAGCACTGAAAAAAAAAAAAAGAGCACAAGCCACATCCACATAGCACATCCTATCCTACTCTATTTAATAGGTATATGTGCATAGAGCACTGTATTAGGTCTTAGATTTCAAGTTGAACAGGCCATGGTTCCTGCCTTCCAAGAATGCCCAGTGAATGGCCCAGGTTTTCATCAACTAATTGACACCAGTCTACCAGAGAATGAGAGGGACTTGCCCAAGGCCATGCAGCTGGTGTATGTCAGAATCAAGACTGAGACCCTGTCTGTCACATCCTCGTTCTGTCTCTGGCTTTCAGCCTGAAGGGTGCTGTGAGCCCAAGTTGCACCAGGCAGCTCTGAGCACACATCTTTTGCTGGCTGACAGACAGTTGCCTTTGCTTTGGTTTCTGACCACAGTGGAATTGGTGCTGGCTTGTGGTTGAGTATTGGTCTCATCACCCTTCAGAAGAGGCATCCTATTACATGGTCTGACACAGGATCTTGTAAAGCAAACCATCTCAAAGAGCCCAAGCATGACCAGAGATTTGTTAAATTAACGGTCTCTGGAGGATCTTGAGTTACAGCAGCACAGATGTACTGATGTGAAGGAGGTAGCTTGGTGGGTGGAAGGGGAAGGATTTGAGCCCCAGATCTGCATTCCAGATCCAACCCTGGCTCATTAACACCCCAGAGTTGTGCCTTCCTCATAGAACCTGCTCAGTGCTGGGCACTGCTTTCTGGTCTGTGGGGCCAGAGGAGGGCATCAGGGTGCCTGAGAGAAAGCTTTGCAGATCTAGATGAACCCTGGTTCATGCCCCAGAAGTCAACCCAGGTGGCCAGCTATTTTCCACTTGCTTAAAGCTAAATGGGTTACTGGCATGTTGGACTTTTAGCTTTACAATTAAGAGAGTCCTAGGCAAAAGTTGGTCATCCTAGATCCACTAGTAGATCAGGTACAGACTGACTGCCATGTGGAGCAAAGGAGTAAAATGAAGGACATCTGGGACATGTTTTACTTGTCACCCAGGAGCCCAGACTAGGGCTGAGCAAAGTTCTAAAGAAGAGACAGGAGTTCCAAAGCTGAGAATTCTCATGCACGCCTTCATCAACACTTTTGCCTCATTCCAATGGTTGAGGCAAGTCACATGGTTAACACAGATGGGGAAACAGACCCCCACCTCTTAGATGGTGAACTGTAGAGCCCCACAGCAAAGGGTTGTGAATGAAGAGAAGGCTAGGGTCAATCCTTCTGTGGAAAGTACTAAGAACTTCCACTTCTGCAGCAGAGAGATGCCAATGCCTGCCCTAACAGCCCACCAAGAGCCACAAATGTGATGATGAGCTGATCTTGGAACTTCTGGAGCCCCTGAGGCTCCATTACACAGAATCCCACACTTTGCCTGGTAGACTCTTCCCTTTGGGAAGACACCTTGGCAGTCAGTCCCCTCCCCTAGGAAATTCATCTTGACCTTCCGTGGTGGTTTATCTCTCATCCTCTGCGTGCCTCTGGACCACTTAGGATATCTCTATGCAATCCTGGGAGCTCCTGGACCTCCAAGACAATCAGCTTGCTTCTGCATGCCTGCACTCACTGAGGACATGGTACACAGCAGGTGATCAAAAACCAAGGTCGTGCTGGAATGGGAATTTCAAAGCCTTTGTCCTGTCCCCTGTCCTCTGGCCAGGACTTGGATCTAGGCTTCTGCCAGCAGCAGATGTAAGCATTACTGGCTCCTGCCTGCCAGGCACAAGACAATGATCTACGATAGGCTGCCACAGCGCTGAGGCTGCCTGATGCATTTTTGGGGGGAAGAGGGGATGGAGAGTGGGTCTTGGCACTGTCTAGGGCAAGAGTCTGCATACAGAGTGACAGTAATGAGGTGGCTGGTAGGCTCTGCTTGCCATGGGTGCGATTCTGTTGTTATTCCCAGAGTCACTAGAATGTGCCTAGCCTTGGTGCCCCCGGCCACCACCCTCTGGCCGTGCAGACACAGGAGCTGAGTTTAGAACAGGACAGTCACAGGGCCCTGGGTCCTCTTGCACTCATGCCTCTGCAGTGACCCCAGGTCAAGTCTCCTGGAGTCCTCACCTTCCCTCTCCTTCCCTTGCCCCTGCCTATGGCTGCAGCCCCCACCCTTGCTCAGGCCCTACCTGGAGGCTTCTCCTACTCAAACCCCACACAAGAATGAATTCCAAGCAAGACTCAGGAACCAGACCACCCACTCCTTCCATCCTGAGCTGGGAAGCCTTGCTTACTTTTTCTGTGTCTCCTCCACATCTTCATTTCTAAGAAGGGATAATGATACAGCCTTGTCGCCAGGTTGTTTTGAGAATCAGCTGAGGTGGTGTGTATAAAGTGCTTAGACTATCCCCAGATGAGGAGTTAGTGTTTAATACATGGTAGTCATAACATCCCTACCTCCGGCCATTCAAAGTGTCCCCATGTGTCACAAGATAATGCTAGAGCTTTTCTATCACCAAGAACAAGTGTGGCCCTTCTTCTGGCCGCCCTGCTGTGAACTCACATGAAATGCTTGGAGGTGTGGCCGCCATCTTGCCCCCATGAGGAAAATGTTAAGGATGACAGAGCTGGACTGTAAAAAGGAGCCTGGGGCTTTCATGACAATTTTGAACTGCTATCGGGAACTCCTTTTCCCCATACCACTTATTGCACAGAACAAATAAGCCCTCTTGTTTATTTAATGGATGAGTAAACAGTCCTCGCATCTCTGCTTGGCATTCATAAGCCGCCAAGGCTGGTCCCTGGTTCCTTCTGCAGCTGTACTTCCAAAATCATACTCCATCCTCCTACTTGCCAATTTGATATTTATATAGCCGTATTGAGCCATTTGGAATTCCTTCCGCACGTCACTGCCTCTCAGCCACTGGTTATGCTTTTTGCTTGTTTTCCTTCTGTTTGGAACTTCCTGACGCACTCCCAATCTGTTTTCTGCCTGGAAAACTCCTCTTCCTTCCTCAAAATTCACTCCTCAGTGAATATGTAACTGACCTCTGCAGCCATTCTTACTCCCTGGCTACAAACTTGACCAAGACCAAGTTAGGATGATGCCCACTTCTGCCACTTACTGGTAACACTAACCTCTCTGTACCTCAGTTCCATCATGAATTAATTTGTAGGAAACAGTGAGGTTGATGAAGAATAAGATAATTAAGTAGCAAGCCCAGTGCCAGTGGCTGACCCCTGTAATCCTAGCTGCTCAAGAGGCCTGAGATTGGGAGAATCTGGGTTCAAAAACCAACACAGGCAGACTCCATCTTAGTGAAAAGAAGCTGAGCATGGTGACCTGTACCTCTCATCCCAACTTATTCTAAAATAAGAAGCACATGGTCCAGATACATCAGGCAGGAAAAGAGAGCCTGTCTCAACTATAACCAATCCCCAAAATGCTTAGCTCAGTGTTAGAGTGCCTGTCTAGTAACTACAAGACCTTGAGTTCATACCTCAGGGCTGCCAAAAGGTAAAAACAACAAATAAGATAATAAGGATCAACCACATGGTCCCCTAGTAAGTGTTAGCTATCACCACCACCATCCTTAGCATCCTTGCTCTTCCAGGTTGGAGTCCTCTCTCTGCACAAAACTACAGAGGACAAGTCTTGTGTAATTATCTCTGAAACTCTGGCCTCCACAGAGCGCATGGCACAGGGTGGGAACTGGGAAGACCAATTAAAAGCCCCATGTGCCATGGTGTTGGCATTCCTGTGAGTAGAGTTGAGGGGCCCAGTGGCTCTTGGCACAATCTCAAGTGGAGCATTTCTTAATTAGGGTCAGATCAGAAGAGATAATGAAGCAGAAGCCCTCCACCGTGGTCAGGTGCCATTAAGAGTCTTCTGCACTTCTGCACCACGGCCACTGCTGTGGGTGACTCACCACTGAAATGTACGGGGTATAACTGCTCTCACTCTAGTCCCTTCTGGTCTGGCTGGAATACTCTGGATCTCCCAATTCACAGCGAAATAGGTGTCAAAGCTGGGTAGACTTGGATGCCTTGATATACCCTGTATCTGAGTCATAAGCAAGAGATTTCCACTCTGGGCCTCAGTTTCTACCTCTGTGGTAATGGGTTTATAGCTCAAGACTCAGGTAAAGAAATTTAATTTCAAGTGGAGCACCTGGCTCAGTATCTGGCATGCAGTAAGCACTCAGTAATGTCCCCCCCCCCACTTTGCTTCTCTGTGCTCTCTCCTACATTTTCCATGAATGTAACTGGGTGGATAGAGAATTCTGTCTTCTCCATGGACACCCCCACCCCCACCCCAAGTTAGCAGGCAGCTTTTCCTGGTTCACACACGCTGTGTTCACCCAGGGATGAGGCCAGGAGTCCTTGTGCATAAGGGAGACTTCCTTGGGCTCAGGAAGAAGGGCATGTGCTTTCTCCGAAGTACAGCTCCTGCCATGAGAACTAAAGACAATCTTGTACAAGTGAGCATGGGCTGTGGTCCTCACACACACACTGTGTTCACCTGACTAGGCTGCATTCAGTATTACATGGCAGATTGGAGCTGCTGGCATTGGCCGTCCCACTGAAGCTCATCCTACAAACTGGCTGGGAGCCAGTAGGGAGTACTTCCAGGATAGGCCTACCAGCTAGGACCAAAGAGCAGGGAGCTGGAAACCTGGCCCACAGAGCCCAGGCTTGCCCTTCATCTCTGTGAGATTGAAGTTTCTACCTGCAGAATAAGGCAAATGAAGCTTAAATGAAATACATATAGAGGTTTCAGAGGAATGAGAAAATACTGCCATCTAATTGGCCTAAATTCAAATTGAGTTGAGACCCACCAGGAATCAGATAGATAGTAATAACAATAGTAGACCTTTTCTGATAATACCATCCAGGGGAATGGATCTGTTTCTCTGCCCATGAAAGAATTAAAGACAATGTTTTAAGATAAACAGAGTAAGTCTATTTGAAAATAAAAGGAAATCCATGAAAGAAAGTAGTGAAACTCTCCATCTGGTAAGGGGCCCAAAGAGGAGTCCACTGGAGTTCTCCTGGAAGGCAGTTATTATAATACAGACTCCTCTCACAACTCCTCTTTTGAGCTTGGTACTGACTGCTTGATGGTTTGTGCATGCTCTGCCCTGGGTCTTTCTATTGGCTGAGCAGACACCCAGGGCATTATGGGAAATTGGAGTGTTTGAACAGGAGCCTGAGGCACTATAGGAACAAAAAATGATGGAAAGGCCATGATGGAGCCCATGTTATTAACCTCGTGTTACATGTTACGTCCACTATCTTTTAACCCTATCTACCTAACACTATCCCTGCTAATGAAGCACTAACACCTAGTTAGCACTTGGTATTTGGTGGTCTGGCTTTAACAATCATGATCTTAACTGCCACACTCCACCAATTATGATGGAAAGCTCTCATGGGGCTTTTACTTCTTTTGTCAGTCTTTGGGTTTGAACTCAGGACTTTGAATTTGCTAAGTAGGTACTCCACCAGCCTGTTAGCTTTATTTCAGATAGGGTCTCGAACATTTTACTGGAGATGACCTTCCTACCTTTGCCTCCTACGAAGCTTAGATTATAGGCATGAACCATATTTCCTGCTTTCAGTGTGGCTATAGATCCAGTGGGGCTTGCTAACACTTTAATCTTAAATGGATAGCCTTGGCCATGCTATTGAGCAAAGATGAGAGGAGAGTAATGGGGAGAAGAGAGGAGAAGGGAAGTATTATCTTCTCAAGGTTGTATGGAGATGAAGCAAGTTCCACTTTTTCTCTCAAACCTGCCCACTCCTTTCAAAGACTATAAGTTTCTTAACATCCCCACAACTAAGTGTGTATGTTCTCATGGTCATAGAGACCCAAAGTCCTCAATCTGGGTATTCTCAGGGTAGTTTTCTCTTAGGGGCTCTGTGGGTATTCATCCTGGGCTTCTCCCAGCTCCTATGGCTTGCAAAGATTCTTGGTGCTTTTTGATTTGTAGATGGATCATTTCTATCTCCACCTTTACCTTCATCCAAAGCTCTACCTTGTAAACCCTTTGACCCTCCTATTGGATATAGAGTCAATCTTATGCCAATCTTGACATCTGCAAAGACCATATTTGCCAATAAAATCCCATTCTGAGATTCCAAGTGGGCAAAATTCAACTGTAAAAGAAAACTGCACAAGGAAAGGAGTAAACAAAGACAAAAGTATTCCGCCAAAGGAAGTGTCTCCACCAGTAAACACAGTGCAGACAAAGAAGGTTCTTCCTTTCATGGCAGATATTGGTAGCTGTTTTTATGGTATAAGTTGTTTTCAGAATCAGTGTAGCCCATGTACAACATAAAAATTGCAGCTGGAGAACAGAGAAGTTCTGCTCCCCAAGGTTCTTAGAGACCAAGGCTACTTCTGACTTGTACTTCTGTGTTCTAGAATATGCCCTTAACCCCCAGCTTCCTTCCAAGGGCACAATCAAGAATTGCCACAGAACAAGTCTGCTCTCACTCCCTGGCCAGAACTTAGAAGAGCACAGTATAGCTCATTGCAAGGGATATTGGGAAATGTAGTCTTTAAAGACCATGTGTCCAGCCACAATTGGGGAATTCTGGGGAGACTGACTGCAGATAGTAACACTGAGCACACATGAATGGTCAGAAAGTTATCACCAGCTTTTGCTGTTATATTGCTGACAATGTCCTTTCTGGCCACAAGCCTCTATGTCCTCCTCTTCATTCACTGAAGTAACCCAAGGTCAGGCTGGCCATGCTCCCTTTACCATAAGGAGGCCCCTTCCTGCATACTGCTGCTCCTGAGCTGCCCCTTCTCCAGCTCAGCCCTGGGCCCCAGGTCACTGAACCCCAGAGTAGGGAAGCCTTCCAAGTCTCCTGAGCTCTTTGACTGCCAGCAATACACCATGTCCGGGAATCTAAACCCCCAGGCACTGCAGTCTCAGCCCATTCTGCCTGGTTGCCTTCCTGTATGCTGGAGGAGTTTATGGAAAGAATGTTCTGGCATTAGGGGGGTGAAAGTCAAAACAGTAATTAGAGGAACATCTGTTCCTGAGTGGAGAGCATATCCCTGCACACCAGGAGACATGCCTGCACAGTTCAGCAAGTTGGATGTTCATGTGGAAGAGAATATTCTGGGAGTGAGGGCTAATGGACCTGGCCATGAGGGAAGGCTCTGCCTCCTGGTAGAATGCTGTGCTGGGGAGTGGGGTGAGATGCAAAATGGAGGGATGAATGACTAACGTGAATGACTCAGGTGAATGAATGGATGAGTAGGTAAAAATGAACCAATGAATGAATAAGCAAATGGGTAAGTACACATGCTAATAGGAGGTTAGATTAGATTAGATGCAGAAATGCATGGTTTTGAGTAAAAGGATGAGAAACTTTTGGGAAACAAGTAACTTAATGAATCAGTGAGTGAGTGAATGAATTTGTTAATGAATGAGTGAATTCGCCAGTGAATGAATGAATAACCGAGTGAGTGAGCTAGCAGTTGAAACTACTCATTCTGTTACTTGGCAGCAAGACTGAAACTATGGACAGACAGGAGGTTGTTCTAGCTAGAGGCTCCAGGGCAGAGTCTTTCCATGGAGGCCTCAAAGCTGGCAGACTGGGAAGAGTGTATAGTTAGAGCGCATCAGAAGTGTTAAAAGCATCTGACTCACTCCAGTCCTACCATTTGCATGAATGGGGAAACTGAGGCAAAAATGAGTGACAACAAACATAGAAATAATACATTTGAAGCCAAGTGCCAGTGGCTCACATCTATAATCCTAGCTACTCAGAAGGCTAAGATCTGAGGATCTCAGTTCAAAACCAGCCTGGGCAGAAAAGACTGTGTGACTCTTTTCTCCAATTAGACACCAAAAAAGGGAAAAAGCATGAAAGAAGAAGCATGAAGTGCAATTGTGGCTGCAGTGGTCGAATGGTAGCCCTGAGAAGGGGGAAAAAAAAGCTCAGGCCCTGAGTTCAAATCTCAGTACTGGCAACAACACAGTAATAAGAAATTTAGAAATAACATAGTAATAATAAATTTAGAAACAGTATGATATCTGAGGCAAGTTATTCTCTCTTTAATTTTTATTTTCTTTATTTACAAAATATTAATGAAATAAGGTGTCCTTGCACACTGCTTTTCCTTATGGTGTTGATCTAGTTTCCCATGAAGAACTGAACCATAAAAACTGTGCTTGGGATAGACTTAGTAGGGTTGGTACATGTTACAAACTGATCCCATCTTCTAGCTCTGTAGTCTTGAAGCTGGGGTTCCCACGGTCAACAGGGTGAAGAAAAAGAGAACAAGGGCTCCTGCTTGCCATGGCCCAGAGATGATGGGTTTCTACCCTACCCACTCCTCTCTCAAATAAGGAAGGCAGATACAGTTGGGCAGTGAGCACACACCTGCACCATGCTGGAGTAACTTGGGAGGGCATGATAATGGTTCTCCAGAGGTGGCCATACACACAAGCATTTCTTCCTCAGTTGGGGACCCACGCAATGGCTTCCTCTGTGGACTGAGTCTATTTCAATCTGGTTCCAAATTGAGGGTCAGAGAATTGATGAGTTCCAAAAATCCCCTTGTTCCTGGATATGCAATTTGGGGATAAGTCATTCAACATCTCCTAACCTCCATTATCTTCTCTTTAAGAAAAGGATATTAGAGCCAATTGGCCCAAACATGCATTCCTATCCACTTGGGAAGTAGAAATCTAGAGAATCATGGTTCAATAACAACTTGAACATAAAAGGTCAAAAGCCTTCATCTTGACCAATGGACATGGTGGTTCACACCAGTTAGCCCAACTATAGGGGAAGCATAATTAGCAAGATCATGATCAAGACCAACCTGGCCATAAAATGAGACCCTGTCTTAAAAATAACCAACACAAAAAGGGCTGAAGAGATGGCTTAAGTGATAGAATGCCAGCCTAGCAAGGCCCTGAGTTCAGCCCAGAATACCAAAGAAATATTAAATAAACAAGGACAGTAGCATGCTTAGCTTACGTGTTGGAGGCTTCACTGAGGTGGGTGTAAAATCAGCTTTGGAAGTACAAACCTCATCTTCATCACCATCCCAGTTCCTTCCAGTCAGGCAAGGTATCACCCATTGAGAGAACAGTGTTATGGTCAAGAGTCTCACAACCTTCAACTCTGACTCCATAGCAACAACAGAAGTGTGGTGTTACCAATGACAATTCACTTCAGCTCCCACTCCTGGCTGTAGAGGAGAGAATAAATTAGTTGCCCAGGCCTTCCTGCTGGCATGAGAGAGCCTAGTGGTCTTCTGGATTTTGACCAACTTTGTAGGGAAAAATCCCTTTTCTTTCCCTTAAAGAACTTGAACAAAATTATCTGGTAGCTTAAGGCTCTAGCAATTCTCTTTTATTTGTGGAAATGTTACTTCCCATTACATGTATTCTCAGCAAATCTACACAAAAAAGTCCTAAGCAGAGATTAGACAGGCTTCAAGAGTGCAGTGTGCCAGGCAGGGTCCCTGGAACTTGTGTGAACCAGGAACTGACTGAGAGCAAGGGGAAGCCACAGAAGAGAGGATGAGTGTTAGCTTTGTTGGGTGAGTGAGTACTGGCATGGGTACCATTCTTCCCTTTTCTGGACCAGGGATAGTTAGGAAGTCCTAGGTGGGAAGTTTTGACCACAGACTGATTCAGCCAAGGTTTCAGTAATACTCATTGAATACTCACTGCTGGGGTGCAATGATGCATTACACTATCCAAGGCCTTCAGGAACCCACAGTAGTACAAGCCAGCAGATAAAACCCACCCAATACAACATAGTGGGATCATCACAGGATGCAGGAGGACATGGATTCCCCAGAGAAGAAGAGTCAAGGTTTGCTGCTTGTCACAGGGCTGTGTAGCTCAGGCTTTCTTCAAACTTTCAATCCTCCTTCCTCAGCCTCCCAAGCACTAAGATTACAGGTGTGTATCACCATGCTTGGTATCAGGGAAGATTTTCCAGTGGAGGTGCTGGTGGCTCGCGGGGAGGTGGCTTCAGGTGTGGTGGAAGTTTGGAGAAAGTAGAGAGAGCATGCCAGGCAGACACAAATATGAGTAGAATTGTGGGGAAATAGACCAAATGCACCTTTGCACAAGCTGCCTGATGACCGAGAGCCCAAGTTCCACCAGCCTGAGTACCAGCAGCCTTTAGAGCAGTGTTGTAGTGAATTTCGACAGGGTTCCAGTACTGAGCTGGCACATGGGGCACAGAACCAGGAATGTTGTAGGGACTTCGTGCATATTTGCTGAATAAACATGTAAAAAGAGAAGCCAGGTGCCCATGACTCATCCCTGTAATCCTAGCCAGAGATGACTGAGGATCACAGTTCAAAGACAGTCCAGGCAGGGAAGTGTGTAAGACTCTTCTCTTTCTAATTATGCACCAAACAGCTGAAAGTAGAGCTGTGACTTAAGTGGTAAAAGGCTAGTCTTGAACACAAAAACCAGGGACAGTACCCAGGCCCTCAGATCAAGCCCTGGCACTGGCACAAAAAAAAAAAGTAAAAGAGAAAGCAAAACAGTAGAGAAGGAAAAAAGAGGTCATAGCTTATTCTAAGTTGCACAGCACAACCTTGGGAACAGAGACTTATACATGGAACAGGCCCAGGGAGAAGTTGGGTCTCTGGGACCTGTGGTGATCGCCAGGCTAACCTACAGCAAACACATACTGACTGAGTGGAGGGAGAGCTCCTGGGTGAGAAGAGACCTGTGCGTTTGTATCCAAACGAGACAATTTTATTACTGATGATCCTGTTACAGCCTGTAGTTATAACCTGGTCTCATGAAACCCTGGAGCTGGAGAAGCCCTCCAAGGTGGTCCACTGCATCCTTCTGCTTTATTATTATTATCATTTTTTATTGTGAAAATACGGTACGAGGGGTTACAATGAGCAAGGTAATGAGTACATTTCCTATCAAACATTGTTGCCTCCTCCTTTGTTTTTCCCTTACCCTCCCTGTCCTCTCATCTCCACGACTACACTCCCTACCCCCCACCCCATCTCACCCCCACCCCCCAAACCCTCCACCCTGCCAAAGTTGTAAAGTTCATTTTTTGACATAGCATCTTGTACATTTCATTGTTGCAATGGGTCCACCTGTATCCCTATTTAAACAATTTGTTTTTTCCCTTCCCCTCCCCAAATTATAACAATATCAAATACAGTGAAAACAGGGGTTATACCATGGGGGGAGGGCCATACAAAGCAACAAAAAAATCACCTTATAAATAAGTTAAAAACAATAGCAAGAAAGAAAAGCCACTTGAGTCCTTATCTTGGGATTCATTTCGCCTAACATCAACTTATCTGACCTTTTCTGCTTATCTCAGACATATACTACTTATTGCAAATAAGGGAAATGCTGGAGGGGATGTGGACAGAAGGGAACCCTACTGCATTGTTGGTGAGAGTGTAAACTTGTTCAACCACTTTGGAAAGTAGTATGGAGGTTCCTCAAAAGACTCCACATAGAGCTCTCCTATGACCGAGCAATCCTACTTTTGGGCATTTACCCAAATGATCACAAACAAGACCACACTAAAGCTACCAGCATGACTATGTTTATTGCAGCATTATTCACCATAGCTAAGATATGGAACCAACCCAGATGCCCCTCAGTAGATAAATGGATCAAGAAAATGTGTTACATATACACAATGGAATTCTATGCCTCCATCAGAAAGAATGGCATTGCCCCATTTGTTAGGAAATGGAAAGACTTGGAAAAATTATATTAAGTGAAGTAAGCCAGGCCCAAAGAAACATAGGTCTCATCTTTCTGCTTTTATAGGTGAAGCAACCAAGGCTCAGAGAGGGCGTGTCATCAGGGAAATAGATTGATAATCCCTAGTCAATGCCTGGAGTGGGTACCTTCTCACTCTGCTCTTTGCTGACAACCTCTTATTCTGACTTCTCCAGCTTCCATTTCTTTCACTGAACTATGTGCCTCCAAGTCCTTCCTGTTCAATAAACACTCACTGATCTTGGGAAAGACCAGAGAGAGAGAGAGAGGCCCCATCCCAGCCAAGCCCTCAACCAGATTCCATTACCTTGGCCCTTGTCATATTTTTAAAATATTGTGTGCCTGCCATTCCACTGACTCTGATCTCCTCAGGGGCATATTTGATCTTTGTGCTTCCTTAAATTCTTTCTGGAGCCAGGCAGAGAGTCGATGCATAGATTAATTAATGCATCAACTCTTTCTTCTTTGTACCCATGTGCCCTATGCAGGCAGACATTCCCAGTAGACATCACCTGGAGGTGTTCACACAGCAGACCATTGAACAGAGATGACAGTCAAGCCAGTATGGCATTCAGGCCAGTAAGGCAGGCTGAAAAATAGGTTCTTGAGTCAGCCAGAAGATGAGGAAGGTTTGCAGGAGAAGGTGACCTTGTACTTCAAGGATAAGAAAGAATACTCAGAAGATGAGGAGGGTGACAGTAACCAAGGAGACAATACCCACAACCTGCTGGGGGGGTGGTCTGAAAGAGTCTTGCCAATCTGAAAATCTTCACAGAATGATTTGCCCTTCCACTTTCCTCTCCAGGGGCAGAGGTGAGTGAAGGACCAGACTGTCTAGGCTGACAAGCACACTGGCAAACAGCCTCCGACACACAGGACTGCTCTGTGGAGATGCTGGGGTACTTGCTGAACAAGGAGGGACCAAAATAATCCTGTGGACTAGGCAAGCTATAAAGTCACTCCCCCAAGCTAACAGCCCAGCAAAGCCATACTGCTGGCTCTGGACCATCTCTCTGGAGCCTACCTTTGGCCACAACCTGGCCTTTCTTGGGGACAGTGAGCACAGTTGCCCTTTGCTTCTGCTGGGCAAGCTCAGCTAGGTTGACACTTCTAAGAATGAAGCTCACCTGTTTCAGGGAAGAACTTACAACCTGTGTGGTTTAAACACTTTCAAAGTTAGATTAGTTATATGGCAGGCCCCATTTAAGTAGGATGGGTTGTGGCTGGAAGGTGGAGGGGATGGTAGATAGAAAGGAGAAGAGGAGTGTGGGGAATCCTTTGAGAAGGCTAGAGCAGAATTCTAAATGTAACCAGATATGCATCTGCAGATTTCAGAAAGAAAAACAAGGCCAAGGTATTCTTAGAGTAGGAAGGAAGAAGGAGAGGAGAAAAGAGAAAGAGAAGAGAAAGGAAGGAGGGTGGGAGGAAGGGAAGGAAGAAGGGAGAAAGCAAACCATCAAGCTCTACTTGGAAACAAGGATCTAATATTGTTTAAACATCACATGTTATTAAAGGAGCAAAATGGCCAGTTTCCGGGCCCCTCCACTGTCTGTCTTGATAGACTGCCATTGCTCTGGGGTTAATATGAGGAAATAGCATTCTTAAGTGCCTATATTAACTTGTCTGTTGTTCTGTGGACTGTGACAGCTACATTTTACATCTTAATGGTTAACCATTTGTTTTACACCAAAAAGAAAAAAAAAGACTTGAAGCCAAGAACTTGGCCCCAGAAACAAGTTGAGAGGCAGAAGCCCCAAGTAGGCCTCCAGCAGTCTCAATTAAATGACCCTTCTCCCCTTAGCCATTGATCCAGACTTTTCCTCTTTTCTGGATCCCTACCAGTTTCCTTTCCAATCCTGCCTGTAGGCTGCTGTCGACTTTCAGGGAGACAGCTATTCACTTAAGCCATGGGTCCAAGGTAATATAGGGAGAGGCTCCCAGAGAAAGCTTGAGGAAGCCAGGGAGAGAGGGCCAAGCTGGACCAGCTGCATCCAAGAGGAAGGATGCTCTGGACTAAAATGTATTCAATAAGCATTTATTGAGCACCTACTGGGTGCCATGTACTGCTCTAGAATAGCGAACCAGACAGATAATGGTGAGCATTCACTGGGTGCCTGGCTCCTGGAGGTCAAATGTAGGCCAATCCCAGGGAATGATGTTCACATCTAAGCTGGAGAAATTGACATTAACTAAAGAATCACTTGGATAGGTATGAAATTTCACAGGCTCTGAAGAACAGATGCTAGAGGAACTATGTGGTATGTGGGGGTAGGGGGAGCAAGGAAACCTTCTCAGGGTGAATCTAAGTGAAACTGAGCTAGGGAGATGGGGTGGGGCTCCCCAAGCAACACACTTCACCTGGAAGGACCTAGGAGAAGACTAGGGTGGAAGAGGCTCAGGACTAGGGGCAGACAGGGAGAAGAGGTCAGTGAAGGAAGCAGGGGACAAAGTAGAAATTTAATGATTATTGAAGAGTAACCTGAGGCTCCTGATGAGTGTGAAGAGAAGGAACACACTCCTTCTGTATTTCAGACCATCTCCAAAGCTTTTCACGCCCACCATTTTGGATTGGGAAACGCATCTGGCAAGGCAGAAAGGTCTGGGGTGCTTGTTGCAACTTAACAGGCCAGAACGTTCTCCCCCAAATGAATGACTTGCTAAGGCTGAGACTGAAGCCAAAAGCCAAGGAGCTGACTTAGAGCGACAACAGGCTTCATATTGACACCCTGGGCACAATATGGTGAATTAGCACTGCATGGTTTGGTAAGAGCTCAGAGATGAAAGGCCAGCACTATGCTTGGCGCATGCCACATGCTTAAAGAAATACCTAGCTTTGTTATCAGCTGGAGGAAGCTTAGCATTGGGCTTACTTTCTTCCTGGCCACTTTTCCTTCTATTCACATCTAGTCTTCCTTCCTGACACCAGCTTATTGTGGGAGAGAATTGCTCCTGCCCCACACTGAACAGAGAAACTGAAGATGACATCTCCCAGGTTTTCTGCTCCCCCCAGCCACCACTACAATATTCTGCACTGCTTTGGTCAGATAAAGTCCTTGGCCAAAAGAGCTAAGTTTATTTACTCAATTAAAAAATCTCTAATATTCATTTTCAAAGTCCCTTTCCTCCATTTTCCTCATGCAGTCTTCATAACAATTTTGTGAGGTACTTTTATTCAGGACAGACATTTTTTTAGAAGACTAACATTATTCATGTAACAAGGTCTTCTGAGCACAGGTCCTCTCTGCCCTCCGCCCTGTCTTCTTCTAGCTGCATGGCAGCGCCTCTCTTGGTACCATCCGTGGATATATGCTCAGAAACGTCACACAAACTCTTCTTGTGCCAAAGCAAGTAAGAGAGCGCCATCCTGAAAATGTGTGTAGTATTTGTAGGGGGAAAATCTGTACACCCTTCTTTCTAGTGAATTTAAGACTGGTCTATCTTTTCTCTTCTATGGTATATACCTTTGAGTTTCTCTGTGCATTGACAGGGTCATTTTGGACATCTTCTTGGTCACAGAAGGAGGAACGGAGACCCTCTTAGGGGCTTTAACCCAGAAGTCAGACTTCACTGGGAGTCCAGAGTTGCAGTTCCCTCTCATAGTGTCTGATGTCCACCAGACATCAGTAGATGGATGCCAGCCAGCATTACCCTCATGTCACGGAAAGGGACAGGGGAACGTGGCTGTCTCCCAGCCTTTTTTCTCATTCCATTGGAAGGTCGTGAGCATTTGAGCTTTTAAACCAAAAATAAATTATTGTAATCCGTTTGCTAATTATACCATGTGAATTTCTAGACGCTGTAAATTGCAGCATGATCTATCTAGATGAAGTTTCTGGGAGTTTATTTTTAGTGAGTCAGAAAGCACTTGGTTTCCTAGAGGCTTCATTTGCAAGTCTAGAAGGAGACAGGAAAACATATCTGCACAGCCCTTCTTGACCCCCGTGACTTGGACTCACTGCTCAGCTGGCCCTCTGGTCCTCCCATGTAAAAGGGAGGGGATTTTGGTAGTTCTTGAAGGACTGGCCTATCTTAAAACTAGACTATGTCTAAACATGGACTTCTAAAGCCTGAATATTAAAAGCCACCACACCAGTCATGGAGCACAAACCCTCAGGATCCTTGTACTTGGGGGACACATTGGCCCCCTCTTCTGGTCATCATCTCTTTGGAGGGTGGAGAGAGGATGGAAGATAACACAGTGATTTAGTACCTACTATTTGCATAATATACCTGCTTGATGAGTGACTTTTTGATGACCTCTTGTATTCAAGGTTATCATCATCTAGTTTCTCACTATCATTCACTGACATCTGGCACTAGGTTTAACGAGGAGAATTGAGTACAACTTTGAGCCTCAAAGAAAGTAGAAGGGGAGATACTGCCTGAAATGAATATGTGGAAATCTTTCTGAAGTGCAGATGTAGCTGTGAATGATAAAATACCAAGTACCAGCAGAGCTAGCACTGATATTTTGGGGTACGGGCCTAGTTCACTCACACCTCTTAAGGGAGAAAAATCAGAATATTTCAAGGATGAAGAAGTATTTGAGCCAGGCTTGATGTGCAAATAGGATCTGAAAATGTGGGGAAATGGGAAATGGAAATCAGACTGGTTTAGTAACCTTGGAAACTGTCCTAGTGAGATCACATGGATGGCTGTCCTTGACCTTGACACAGTCACAGATGCCAGGCAGGGCCCCTCCCTTCTCTAAGGACCATGATAGTTAACACATTTTCCTCAGTTTTGACAGAGTATTTTTCCCCAAAGGGTGAGCATTTTTTTAAAAATTCCTTTAGAGCAGTTCTTTTGTGTGAATGCTGCTGGTATTAAAACCCAAGTAGACTACTATGTCTGTGTAGCAACTCCAGGGTGGATAGATGGGTATGTGGCTAGATGGATGAATGGCCGTCTGGGTGTCATTAGAGAGCTTCTATATTGAGGATGGGAGTGGCAACACTGACTGGTGGAGCTTTATAGGAAGACAGTATGTAAGCTGAGCCTTGAACAATGAGTAGTTTTCTCAGCATACCGTGTCGATAAATGCCCTCCATTTGGAGAGAAGCTAGCACCATGGCTGTGTGTACTTGCAATTTTCCTAAGCTTCTACTTTCCCATTCTATAAAATGGGAATGCTTATGACACCTACCTCTGGGGTTATTATTGTGAAGGTTAAGAGAAATAAAATCATCTTTGACACCGCAATTAGCATGCACTTAATAAGTTGCAGTTTAGGGTTATTATTCTGTTGATACAATTTGAATTAACTTGTGGAAATGTCCAGTCAGACCACAGAATTTAAGGATGAGACAGGAAAAGTCTTTGTAGGCAAAGGAAAAGAGTCAGGAGGGGTTGGTGGTACAAAGTCTGGAATCTGCAGTGACATCATCTTTATCAATTTATAGGAAACGTTCGGGGTGTGGGGGGAGGTAAAGGCCATACCACAGTGATTTAGAAGGAATAGTGGTATAGATGGTTCTTTGAGGAAAACTCTGAGGAGAGGAGAACTTTGGATGTGGTGGGGACAAAGTCATAGGAAGGACATTTATAAGGTGAAGGATATTGGAGCTCAGATATTACAGTGTTTCTCAACCCTTGTAAAACCACACCCCATACCATATGGTAACCACGCCCATGAGCTCCCTTCAAAGTAAGTTCCCTGGCATTCACCACCTCCCTACCTCCAGACTCATTTTGGAGATTTCATCTGAACTTACCTCCTTTGGTTGTCTCTTTAAAATGGTAGAAATGTAATAATCTTGGAATAAAGTAAGAAATGATGGCAGCATTATAGGTAATAGGGAGAATGTGTCTCAAGGACAGAGGAAAGCAAGGAGTCAGGGAGGGGAAGGGTCCTGAGGTTCTGGTGCTGAGGGCAGAGTAGATAACTGTACTTTCAAGCTATGTCTAGTAAATGTCACTTCTTGGTAGTGATGCTACACATACTTAACACTAAATGACAGGTAATCATCTGGAAACTTCAGGATGCCTTATGAATGAAGGATATTTTAATAAGCATTACTACAAGCAAGGTACAGTCTGCTTTGGCACTAGTCTTTAGGGTTCATTCTCTGTTTCTGTCAGGACAGTCTTTATGTCAGTAAGTATAATTGTCAGTGGTGGGGGGGGGAACTAACTTGTATTGCTCAAATATAAGTGAAATGGAGAGGCAGAGAGGTTTCAGAGAAAGTAGCCCAAGATCACACCCACCAGCCAGAGAGTGTGCTGGAAACATTCACAGAAATTGACTACATCTTAGGTCATAAAACATGTCCCAATAAATTTCAAGGAATCCAAATCCTCCAGACCACAATCTCCTACCACAATGCAATTAAGCTAGAAATCGATAACAGAAAGATGAGTTTTGTAAAAACAAAAACTAGAAAGAAAACCCTATATTGAAAGATATTTACAAGAACACTCCTAATTCACTCATGGGTCACAAAGAAGCGATAATAGAAATTATAAATACTTATAAATGAATAATGAAAGACATATTAAATGTCAAAAAATATGGAATGCAGCCAAGACAGCACTTAGAAAATTTATGACCTTCGGTGCTTATATTAGAAAAAGAGACGGGCTGCAAACTAATGAATGGACTAAGTATCCAATTTAAGAACAACAGTGAGCATAAATACATAAGCCAGATCAGAGCTGTGCAATTGTAAGTAGTATACAGCTAGCTCCAAAGCTTGCTCTCATTTCACCACACTAACTCCCTGTCAGTGTGATATATTCCATACTGTGACCACTGCCTGGAAACTCCATTTATGATATTTATTTATTTATTTATTGTGTCTGTCCTGGGACCGGAACTTAGCCTGAGCACTGTCCCTGCTTTTAGGTTCAAGGCTATCACTTGAGCCACTGCTCCACTTCCAGTGTTTTCTTTGTTTTGGTTTGATTTGTTTGTGTGTTTGGTAGTTAATTGGAGATAAGAACCTCACAGATTTTCCTGCCCAGGCTGGCTTTGAATTACAGTCCTCAGATCTCAGCCTCCTGAGTAGCTAGGATTATAGGTGTGAGCCACTGGTGTCTGGCTCCATTTATTATTAAGGCCAGCACAGTCCTAAGCCTTCAGGACTCCATCTTAGTGGAAGAATCTAGGCATAGAAGCATGCTTCTGTCAACTCAGCTATAGCAGGAAACAAAAATGAGAACGATCACAGCCCAGACACAAACCTAGGTAGGAAGCAAGACTCTGTCTTATAAATAACCCGTGCAAAACAGTGGGTGTCATGGCTCTAGCAAGCTTAAGGCCCATCAAGTAACAAAGGTCCCTCCCTCCCTGAATCAGAGGTGACAGTGGCTCACGCCTATAATCCTAGCTACTCAGGAGGCTGAGATCTGAGGATTGCAATTTGAAGCCAGCCCCGGCAGGAAAGTCTGAGACTTGGATCTCCAGTTAACAGTCACACCACTACTGGAAGTGAAGCTGTGGCTCAAGTGGTAGAGCGCTAGCCTTGAGCAAGAAAATCTCAGAGGCAACACCAAGGCCCTCCCTGAATTCAAGCCTCCGAACCAGAGCTTGAACAAAACAAAACTGCAATAAAAAAATACCCTCAATCTCACATTTTTTTTTATCTTGTTCATTGAGTATGTGTTGAGCATTCATTCTAAATCTCCCTTTTTGCCTCTTATGAGTGTTCCAAATCTGTCCTTCAGCCTGGTGCAAAGCTAATGCTGCAGTTCCTACTGCCCAGCCCCCATTTCAACCCCATCCCCAGTTCAGCCCCACCCCCAAGCTGCTGGAATTTTTCTCTGCTGCTTGTCAGAATAGCAATCCTCATCAAAAAATGACTGATTTCTCTCTTGTCTCTTCCAACAGGTAGACTGAAATTACCATGTGTCCAAATTAAAATTGCATACTTCAAGGATTATTTGAAGGACTATTCTTAGACCCTTTTAAGAAGATTTAAAGAAAAGTGAGTTGCTTTTTTTTTATACTTCAGAGAGTATTCATGATTTAAGTTAATGTTACGGGTTCTCTTTTTTCCCCTCTACCTCTTAAATATGCACTAATAGACTTTTAACTCCATTTATTTTATAATAAAGGGTTTTTTTCCCTAAGAACAATGAGCGAGGAGTATAGAGTTGCTGCTCTAATGATTTTTATACATTTCCAAGGCTAGTGGCATGTTAACGTGGGGAGGGTTTGGGGGTCATAGATCAATCCCTCTCAGAGGGTGGGAAGCTGACTCTGTGTCCTTCTAGATGGTGGGTCTGGGCTTGCAAATCTCCAGGGACAGGTAGAAAAGTTGATGTCTTTCTACATTCAGGAATTTGAGAATGAACTTGAAATCCACTCCTTGGCTCATCCTGTCAAGCCAATTTCTTCTCTGCCAGACAGTCCTAGACAGGATTGGCCATCAAGATCATGTCCCTCAGTGAAATCTATCCTTTATCCTCATTCCTTCTTTCTCTAACAAGTCATAGTTTCCTATCCAGAGCAGCTCTTGTCTTGGCCAACTTTTAAGGAGGTGGCGTTCGCATTATTCCCACCTCTGGTCCTCAGCTCCTCCCAGACCTGAGCTCCTCCCTGCCATATAGCTGGCCATTCCCACTCTCCTCCTAGACCTACCTGCACATGCCACTAGCCCCAGAGCTAGATAGGGGCAGGTGCCATATTGTTCCCTCTCCTGGGGGAGATATGGCCCCTCTAATAAACCTTAGAATAATCTTTCTCTTGTGTGTGCCTGCCTCCATGTGATCTCCTGGGATGGTCGTGATGCATCCTAACAGGTGGCATATGGCCAGGGTACTTCCAGTGGAAGAAAGGCAGTGGAGAAGCAGCTGGAGTCCAATCCCAGCGTCTGTCCTTACTGTGTTCTTAGTAAGACCTTGTGGTTATTCTGAGCTCAGAGAACATGAAGGAGGCAGGACAAGATGACCCCAAAGGTGCCTTTTCCCTCTGTAAGGACAGTTGTGCTGACTCATGAGAAGAAAATTGCTGCTTCTTGTAGTCTGATGCACTATACTGAGCCAGGATCAGAGGTCCATCCTCTATCCTATTTCTTGCTAACTAGATGGCCAGATGATGTCAATTGTCATATCTCATGGTAGCTCTCCCTTCACATGGGAAATGAGGTTAATACGTGTTGTGAATGAGGTATAGGACAATGTGCTGGGGTAATGGACACACAGCCCTTAGTGTCTGGTACACAGGTAATGGCCAATAAATAGCAGTCTCTCGGATTGTTATAAGATTGATGGAATGAATTACCTTTTGCTAGAAGACAGGACAACAGATGGTGCTAATGATGCCAGCAAGGGAAAAGAGAAGATGTAGGCATGCATACTAGGCACAGTGGACATATCTCCACATTCCATAAACTCTTATTCCAATTCCAGAAAGTGCATGAGGTTAAAGTTCAATATCTCAACATCTGACAAGGAAGGATTGGTTTTGAAAACCCCACATAAATTCCATCCTGTGCTTGCCATTATCACATCTCTAGTCCTGGTAAGGTCTGCCATCCCTGGAGAAAGCTTTCTGGACCCATGGCCTAGGGTCCTTGAGAATTCATCACATACTACTGTTTAGAAATCTGGTTGAGAACATCAAATAAGAGACTAAATATGAACAAAATTTGTAAACTGATGTACTATCTGTAATATTTACACACTATTATGAGCTGTGTTAGTACTTTGGAAGTCTGGAGATGCTAAATGTCTGGGGAATTTGTAGTGATTCAATGTAGATGAACCCAGAGATTTCTTTTGGTAAAAGTCATATGTATTTGTATATATATATCTATGTGTGCATATACATGCCTTGCGTGCATGCACACCTGTGTGTCTGTGCATAAATAAGCCTTCAGCCCTTTGGATAGGGTCATTCATGACACAGAGACTGGCTCCCCCTAGGAGTGTAACACAGGATGATAACCAAGGCCATAATGCCAGGCAAGCATGACTAGCTGTGTCAACTAACTAGCTGTGCAACTTTAATCACCCTAATTGACAAGAAGGACACAGTCCCTGTCTTCCTGGAGCTTACAGTCTATGGAGGGGTACTCAAGAAATGACAGGATCCTGCATGGAATTACTCTTTAATAAAAAAGATATTTACTGTTATTATAAAGGTGATATATAGACAGGTTACCATTTCATAAGCCAGGTAATAAGTACATTTCTTTTTATTTTTTTTTTACATCCATTTTTTTAAATTGTGAGAATACCGTACAAAGGAGTTACAATTACATTTATCAAGCATTACATTACAATTATCAAGCATTGTTGCCTCCTCGTTGTTTCCCCTTCCCATCCCTTCCCATCCTCCTACCCTCCCCCCACCCAGTTCTCCCCCCCCCCCCGCCAAAGTTGTTAAGTTCGTTTTTGGACATAACGACTTGTACATCTCATTGTTGCAATGGGTCCACCTGCATCCCTAGTTAAACAATTTGTTTTTACATTTTTTTTTAGATAATGCCACCGCTTCTTTTGTCCTCTCCCAGTTTTTCCCTCCCATCCTCACCCACAAGTTATACAGTTCATTTTCAACATGGTTTCTACCAAGTACCACTGCTACAGGAATTACTCTTCACACTGAGAAAGGGCCCAGGGCAGGGAGAGAGACCTTCTCCAAACGTCAATATCAGTACAGAGACTGTGCCTTAATCTGATGGATGAAAAGAACCTCTAGAATGGCTAGGCACTTGTATCTCATGCCTGTAATCCTAGCTACTCAGGAGGCTGAGATCTAAGGATCATAGTTTGAAGCCAGCTCAGGCAGCAAAGTCTGTGAGACTCTTATTTCCAATTAACCATCAAAGAGCCAGAAGTAGAACTGTGGCTTAAATGGTAAAACACTTAGTCCTGAGCACAAAAGCTTAAGGACAGCACTTAGACCCTGAATTGAAGTCCCAGGATAGACACACACACACACACACACACACACACACACACACACACACAGAATCTCTAGAGATACTTAAGTTCTTCAAGACCATCCCCCAAAGTCCTGGTACATTGGTGGATAGAAAATCAGTATGAACATATCCTCTACTTCTGCTAAAACTACTCTTTCCAGGAGTGTTCCCATGCTTCGGTTATCCTTCTAAATCCCCTTCAAGGAAGTTGTGGGGCCAACAAGTAGTGAATACGGAGACTGGAAATAGTTGTCATTTAATTAAATATACCTCATAGCCTAGGCTTTGGCTCCTCAGATAGCTACTGACGGTAACCACAGAGATGTAGCTCCTACCTACTCCATCCATAGTACTCCTGTGCCTCCCAGGGCTATCCAAGCCTAGGGAATACTGTGAAATTGTGTACTGTGGTCTTTGCAAACTGTGGGTTATGATACATCAGAAGCAGGACAGGAAGATAATTTGTTGGTCCAAGATCATCATTTATTAAAGTGAAACTGTGACCCAGTCACCTGTAGAGTAGGTGAGGATGTTTGCATTGTATGAATTTAACAGAGCTTTCTTTTCCAAAGTACAAATAATAAGAACACGAAGAGCCCCTACAAATGAATAAAGACAAACTACCTCAGAGAAGAATGGGTAAAAGAATCAAACCCAACCAAAAGAATATTTCATGAAAGTGGATTTTAAACGAGCTAATAAGCATATAAAAACCATCACTACTCTTCAGGAAATCACAAATTAAAACTACAATGAAATGCCACTATGTATCCATTCAGAGGCGCTAAAGCAAACCTTAGTCATATTTGCCCAAGTGTGGAGCCACCAGAACCTTCCCACACACTGCTGCCTAGAGGAATCCGGTATAATAACTTGAGAACTACTTGCCAGTGCTTAGTCCAGTAATTCCACTTCACCATGTACACAATGAGATACAGACAGAGGTGCCCAAACACAGGGCCAGAAGCGGCGACCCTCTTATGTGCAGTATGTTCACACAGTGGAAATGGATACAGAGCAACATTGATGCTCTTCTAGCACACAGCTGAAAGAACCACTATATTGTACCAAAGACAAAACCAGGCATCACAAATCTATGCTGTTGTAAGTCTGGGTAGTGGCTATCATTAGGGGAAGCACTGGTAAGGGGAGGAGAGCAAGAAGGGGCATCCAAGGTTCTAGGGTCATTCCATCTTATGATCTGAGGCTGGCCGGATAGGTGTTTTCAACTTGTGAAAACATACTAGGCTGTTCAGTAATGATAGGTACTTTCTATGTACTTCTTTTAAGCCCTGCCTTAATAAAAGTATATAATAACGGAAGATAATAGAGGAGAACGGATTGCGGGTTGCAAAGGTTAGCATGGTTAGGTGGCACGTCCCTTACACGTGCATACGGGTGCATATGCCAGGTCAGAGTGTCAAAGGAATGAATCTTACCATGAGTCAAGGCAGAAAATGAGAGCCAGCTGCTGATTGACTTCACTCTCATTTTCAGGTAAGGAACTTGGACTTTCAGAGAGGAAGAAGCTGGGTACTGGTGGCTCACGCCAGTAATCCCAGCTACTCACTCAGGAGGCTGAGATCTGAGGATCATGTGTCGAAGCCAGCCCAGGCAGAAAAGTCCCCATGAGTTTCTTACCTCCAATTAACCACTCAGAAACTGGAAGTAGATGGTCTGGGAATGTAGCCTAGTGGTAAAGTGCTTGCCTGGCATGTATGAAGCCCTGAGTTCGATTCCTCAGTACCACCTACACAGAAAAACCCAGAAGTGGCACTGTGGCTCAAGTGGTAGAGCGCTAACCTTGAGCAAAAGAAGCTCAGGGACAGTGCCCAGACCCTGAGTTCAAACCCCACAACTGACCAAAAAGAATTTACATACACAGAGGAAAGAATTAAGAGCAGTGCTAGGACAACACAGAGTTAGAGAGAAGCTTCTTGGTATCCTTCTATATAGGTTGTCTCCAGTTTTCACTACTAGCAGGAATGGGTGGAAGGGTGTGTTTGAATGAATGGACTCTGTCTGGCTCTTTAGTCTCTGGGAGGCAGCCTTGCACACAGGGAGCAACTGCTTTTCTGCCCACAGGCAGCAGAACCTGAGGCCCAGCTACCTCTGCAGTAATCTGGCTGTAGCTCCGCAACTCCCTTCCTTCCCTTTCTTCTTGACTCTTGTCTAAATCTCCTTCCCTCCAAGCTCAGGAAACATGATTGCACACAATTACCTTTTCCATTTGTGTATAGCCACTGCCAAGCCAAAGCTGTAGAATGGTTGTGGAAGTTGGGAAACTGTGAAGAAAACACATTGGGAGACTAAGATCCCACAACACACGCTTCTGTGCTGGCTTTGAGCTTTTCTTTTGTTCCAGCATTGTCAGTCCATTCAGCATGCCTCTTCTGTAGAGCTGGAGTATGGGGGCAGGCAGGAAGCAAGGTGAGAGGCAGTCTGGCCTGCCAGGCCTAGCTTCCCAAAAGAGTGAAACATTATACACAGTTTTCAAAGGCTTCCTTGGCACCCTGCACATGACTTGAAACTGTCCTTTATGAGTCGTTTGCCAGTTCGCTGACCATGACCCACACAGCACTGAACATATAGGATCTCTTAACTCAAAATTAGTTCCTAGCCCCTTAGTGCAGGAAGGGAATGTGTTCCTCTGTTTCTCAAAAGCAGACCTGGCCCACTGTAGGTAGAATCAGTGCTGACTTTCTAGCCATCTTCCAAAGGCTGCCCCAGGGCCTTTGCCTGCGTGCTCTCCCAGCCTAAAGATGATCTGATTTCTGAGCAAGTCACTTGCAAATCTGTTTCCCTTCACCGGCATCAGGATCAGGATCAGGAAGGACCAGGATGCTGCTACTTTGTTGTTAGTAGACAGGGCAGAGGGAGATGAGGCTCAGGTTCCATTCTTGGTTATTAGTGCTCCCGCAGCCAGCAAGTAGGTAGTTCAGAGGGGCTCTAGCTCATCTATTATTAATTCATCACAAGCAGTTTCCTGCTTTCCAGCCATCTTTCTGCCTGTAGACATCTGCGCAAGCTCTTCTGACCTTCCTACTTCTCACAGGATGTGGTGGGAACCATCTGCCCCCCTGCCCTGCTCTCCCTGGGAAGATGGATAGGTATGTGTGCTGTGGGCACAAGGTGCATGTTGGGTCTGATCCCCCAGCTAGGGGATGCTTGTTCTTTACACCCCTGGTTTACAGGCAGAAATGCGGGTATCCACCTTCACTGTCAAAAATCTCACATCCTATGAGTCACCAAGGTCTGTGACGCCATCTCCAAAATGTCTTGAGTCCCGCTTTTCCTCTAGCTTGACATCACCAGTGTGGCCCAAGCAGCTATCTTCTCTCATTTTACCTTCCAATCCCACCTTTCCTGACTGCGGAACTAAATCAGAACCCCTGCTTTGGGCTCCCACGAGGACACACATCCCTTTTTTTTTGGTCCAGTCGTAGGGCCTGAACTCTGGGCCTGGGCGCTGTCCCTCAGCTCTTCAGCTCAAGGCTAGTGTGCTACCACTTGAGCCACAGCACCACTTCCAGCTTTTTAATTTTTTTCTGCTTATGTGGTGCTGAGGAATCGAACCCAGGGCCTCATGCATGCAAGGCAAGCGCTCTATCACTGAGCCACCTTCCCAGCCCAACACACATCCCTTTTTAAAAATGCCTTTTAACCTTTCAATTAGCTGTCAGCTCTGACCTGTGAAGTATGCACCAGCTTAGTCACTGCAGAACAAATGAAAAAAATACCACTTCCCTCCCAGAGATGATAACACGAGTATATTTTTCCTTCTCTTCTTCCCTGCTTTCCTTTCTCCTTTATTTCCTTTCTTCTCGTTAATTACTGATGATCCTTTGGTCAAACTGAATTCCTTCCAGAGGAACCTCAAAGTCCACTGAAGGAAGAAAAGGAAAAAAGAAAAGAAAAGGCAAGACTCTGAGAATGTCAATCTCTGGTTAGCCCAGTGGTTGCGCTTGATCTTTCTCAGACATTAGAACTTTGAGATTTTTCTTTATGGGAAATAAAAAGTGATTCTATGATAAAATGCTTAGACAACATAGACCTGTTATTAACTTTTTTCCAGAGTAAAACCAAGTGTTTCACATATGTTCCATTATAAACAAGGAAGGTATTATCCTTGTTTCAGAGATTTAGAAGTTGATTTCAGAGTAGTAATGAGACCTATCCATGTGTGTAGCGGGTCCAGAGTTTTCAGGATCCAGACTCTTCCCGGTGCCATCTGCTCCCTCCCAAAGACCTGTCCTCCCACATGCAGAGACTCTGGAGCCAACCTTACAGCCTGGTACAGCAAGAAGGGCCAGAGACACTGGGGATTAATTGGGCATCGCTTGCTTAGATGAACGGGGCCTTCATTCTTCCCAGTTTCCTGGCAGTGCAACCATGAGGTGCTAATTAGGGACGCAAGACTTGTGCAGACCAGGGAAAGGCTAGACTGCTTCAAGGGATCCTCTGTGTCAGAAATGAAACCCCATGAGGTGCTTGCTCTGAGTCCCAATCCTATCAATCAATTTTGGGTCTTCAAGTGTTGGAAAAAATCTCCAAGGGGAATCCTAGCTGAAGTAACACTTCAGGAAAAGAACTATGCTCCCAAGGCCATCTGTTTTACCTTGAACTTCAGTCTCCCTTAGCCTTTCCTTTGGCCCTAGCCCAGGATGTTTTAACTAGGTGAAAGTCTGACTTATTATAATGACCATCAAACTAGAATGAAAGACAGGAAAGCAAAGTTCTTGACCCAACTACCTAAAGAACTTACTATGTGATTCTGGACTTGTTAAGGTCTCTCTAAGTCTGTCTCTTCATCTTTAAAATATGGTGTTTGGGACAATCTGCTCATGTCCATCATGACAAAGAATGTAAAAGCTCTGATTGAGTTGTACTTCCTGAATTTAAATCCCAGCTCTGCCCTTGCTAATGGGACACTTGGGCAAGTTATATAAGCACTGCATGCTTCAGAGTTACCATCAGCAAAATGACATGGTAGTAATGACTATCTTGAAGATTTGTTGAGGATTGGCAATGAGCACATTCAAGTAATTCCTGACACATAACAAGGTATCATGAACCTGTCCAGTGTTAGTCTACTTTGGTTTTCCTTGAGCATATGGAAAATCTCCCAGTGGTTAGTGTTTATTCCTCTTGCTTTCCTTGGCTGAGAAAATATAGAAAGATAAAAAGTTGTATGGAGTCAGTCATGTTTTAAGTCAATACTCTACTCATCACAACAGCTCTTACTTATGCAAGATACTGACTTTATATAGAGACTATGTTTGGTGAGAAAGCATACAGGTTCCCAAATCATGCAGGTAAAGATGTGTCTGCCACTTAGAATGCTCTGATTTCTATTATTGTTGTTTCTTTTAGCTTAGATCCTATGCATGATAGGTACTAAGTTAAAGTTTGCATACAATAAGTGACTGCATGGATGGATGGGTAGATGGATGCATGGATTTGCTACCTGGATTAGTTTTCACAGACTAATTCATGTGTAAAAATGTTAGTTGTGCATATGAGCATTTACAGAGAAGTCCTCAGCTATTTCTCTTGTGGGGAAATAGATGGCCATAGTTTGCATATTCCCCTATTTGCTAGGGTGTAAGGTCATTTTTCACTAGAGTCATTTCAGCTGTGGTGGTTGACAATAGATAAGCACTCCCTTGGCCTCTCCCATGCCTTCCTCTTCCAATAATACAGGCTTTGTGCTGAGAAGATTGCCTATGAATGCTTCTTTCCCAAGGCTCTAAAGCCTCATCTGGCTTTTATCAAGGATATTGGGGAAGGAAGGGCCTCAGACAGTTGAATTCAGAGAGTAGTGCTTGTGGCCTGGTTCCAGTGAACATATCAGGCTAGAAGAGATAATTTGGTGTCTGTTCTGGGATCCAGGCAGCCTGGTTACCTGAGCTAGTTAACCAGCCACTACCTTGGAAATCATTAAGCTCTAGTTTCACAATCTTTGCTCCAGACACAACAGAGGAAGAAGATCTGGAGAGGATGAGTAGGAGATGGCCAAGGGTTGCACAGCTATTCTGATGGTGTGAAGAATCTCACCCCATAGAGCAAGGGGACTGCTGTGGCTACTGCCTCCTAGAACTTCAACTCACTAATGAGATTAAAATGCCAACAGCTTGCCTCTGTGCATACTTACTTAAGAACACTTTGGCTTGAGCTGCTTAATGAGTGTTACTCAGAAATCTGAGAGGTCTGGGCAGGCGCCTGGCTGATGCCTTGTTGATTAGAATACTGAATGTGTCACCCTTTGAAAGCCAACAATTGCTCGAGAGCAGACACAGAGTGTTGAGACTTCCCTGGTAACTCTTCCATTCTCGCTGCTTTCTTGTTAAGCCAGTAAGCTGATCTGGTATGGATTGATGGCGACACCAATTTGATAACAACCTGGACAACAAGGAAGAGTTTTATCACAAAAGTAAATAATTAATATCAAACCTGAATGCCCACCAGAAATACCTGGGGATGGGCTAGCTGGTTTGCTTCTTGGTTTTTGTTATTTTGTAAACATAGACTCAGGGAGCAGAATTCTTCTGGATTCTGTTTTTCTAGACCTGATATTTAGGAATCTGTGTATTAGATCAGTGTGTTGGGTGGTGTTGATGATCCTTACTGAGGCTCAGATTTGGGAGCTTTTGCTTAAGATGCAGAGGGTGTCTGATAATAACCTTCTATACTCTATGGCCTCAACCCTACTTCTTAGCCTCTGAATCCTAATTTTACCATTGTTAGAAAATGACTAGGTAAAATGGTGCTACTGTTGTTGGAAACAGTATGGCAATTCTTTCAGTAATTCAAGACACAATTACCATATGACCCAGCAAATTCCACATACAAAAGAAGTGAAAGTAGATCTTAAAGAGAGATCTGCACACTAGCTATCACTATTCACAATAGCCAAAGGTAGAAGTAACCCAAATGTCTAAATGTAGTATATTCTACAGACTATTATTCATCCTTAAAAATGGAAGTTCTGCTCAGGCTCTGGTGGCTCACACCTGTATCCTATGTATTCAGGAGATTGAAATCTAAGGATCACGGTTTGAAGCCAACCTGGGCAGAAAAATCTGTGAGGCTCTTATCGCTAATAAAAAGCCAGAATTGGAACTTTGGCTCAAGTGGTAGTGCACTAGCCTTGAGCAAAAACATGCTGAAGGACAGTGCCCAGGCACTGATCTAGGACTAGTACCCCCCCTACAAAAAAAAAGACACAGATTCTAAAATGGAGGAGCCCTGAGGACATTATGGAAGTGAAGTAAGCCAGTCATAAAAAGACATTCCAGTTGTAGTCAAATCTTTAGAGTCAGAAAGTAGAGCAGTGGTTGCCAGGGACTGGGGGAGGAGGAATGGAGATTTAATTGTCTAATGGATTCAGAGTTGCAGCTCTGCATGCTGAAAGTATTCTGTAGAGGGATGGTGGTGACCATAGCACAGCCAGCTGTGTACTTAGTGTACTTAATGCCACTGAATTGTGCACTTGAAAATGGCTAACAGTGGTAAATTTTGTGTTGTGTATAATTTACCTCCAAGTTTTACAAGGACATTAGGTGACATCTTCTCTCCAGAGTCACTCTGAGAATGGCATAAAATAACATCTGTCAAAGGCTTGGCATGGTGTCTGAGACCACACAGTTTGGGTAATTAAGTGTTCCTTCTCTTCCCATTAACATTTACAAAGTCCTTTCAAAAGCATCTTCTTATTCTCTACCCTACCCCATATACACACCTTTTTTGTGTGTCAATCCTGGGGCTTGAACTCTAGACGAGGCAATTTTGAGCATCCCTGAGCAATTTTGCTTAAGGCTAGCCCTCAACCACTTGAGTCATAACTCCAATTCTGGCTTTTTGTGAGTTTTTGTTGTTGTTAATTTCTTTTGTCAGTTGTATGACTTGAACTCAGGGTCTGGGCTCTGTCCTTGAGTGTTTCTTTGCTCAAAGCTAGCTCTCTACCACTGGAGCCACAGTGCCACTTCCCATTTCCTGGCAGTTAATTGGAGATAAGAGACTCCCAGATTTTCCTGCCCAGACTGCCTTTGAACCACTATCCTCAGATCTCAGCCTTCCGAGTAGCTAGGATTACCATCACAAATCACCAGCAACCCACTTTAATCCCCCCCCTTTTTTATCTACGTTCTTATTGAGAGGGAGAAGGAACTGATGTCTGTTGATAACAAATGATGAGTTCTCCTCCCTGAACTCTATGGACCCTTACAGGTGAATATTCACATAATATACATGAAACTTGTGCTATGATTTTAAGATTAAATGACTTGCTTACAGTCACAAAGCTAAAATGAAGTCAAGGTGGGCTTGCTTCATGTCACACTTCCCAGTGGCTTTTGACCAACCTGTGGCTAAGGAAAAAAGTTGTCCAGCTCCAGAATATTATGCCAAAAGCTATGCCGGCCAGCTGACATTAATATCATTTAAGACAGTGAGAAGTTTGGTTGACGTTCTTCCCCAGCATCCTTGGGGAGCTGAAGCTGTGATGAAGCCAAGGCCTTATCTGGCTCCCATATCACTTGGCCTATTTCAGCCTTTCTAGCCCAGCCTCCTGTCAGGCAAGGCCCGATGATGCTCACAGCATCTAAATATCAGCTTCTCCTAAGGTTTGGGATTGTGTGGTCCCAGATGGGCTCCATATTAACCTTGGAAATAGCCACCTGCCTACTTGGGCCACGAAGGAAAGAATAATACCCCTTGGGTACAAAGAAATGTTGATTTCCATCACAGTGAGTCTGGTATATGTGTGCCTCAAAGATAAAGAATGCTGATGAAAAGGAAAAATCATCTAAGCACTCTAATCAGGACTCTACTCCTCTGGGGTGTGGCTACCACCAAAGTCAATCTTAGGCTTAGGGTTTTATTATGGTGCGTGAATTAAATGAGACAGCAAATTGAATAGCTGGGTTATAAACATCACCATCAAAACAAATTGAGTCACTCACTTGAATAACTGAATAAAAATGATGATGATGATGATGATGATAGTAGTGGTGATAATGGCATAGGTAACTTGAACAGATGAAGTAGTAGCCAATTTGATCCCTCCCTTCCAAAATTATTTAAGAAGTTATACTTACCATATATAGGATTCATGATAAGCACGTTGCACTCACTCCTCCATCTTCCCTTAAAATGTCCAGTAAGGAAGAGATTACCATAGCTACTTTGCAGATAAAGATGACTGAGACCAGGTGACTCATGTGTCTAAGTCACCTTGGCTGATGTTGATCCAATATTGGAGCCTGAGGTCTGTCTACCTAGCCCCCAGACAATATGTTTCTGACTAAAGCCGATTTACTATGTTGTACATAAATCAGAGCTGATTATGCATTTCCAGAAATGAAAATCATTTTCTTGATTTACAAGAGGAGTCCTCTAAAAAGTAACTCGCACCTAGTGCATTTTATATCAAGCCCTGATGATAAAAGACTCATCCGGGGAAGAGAGGTTTCACAAATAATCCTTCCATCTATATAGCTGCAATAACATTTCCCAGCACTGTCATGGGTATTATGATAAACATCAACTTGACTTAGACAAAAGGCTTGGCACTCTTTTTCTCTATAGCAACGCCATCCATTTGCTGTCCATCCGTGGTTCAATGAAAGGCAATGGTGCTGATGCCCTTAACGCTTAGCTCTATCTCTTACTAGTTAGGTGAGTTAGCAAACTACTTAGTATTTCTGAATCAGTTTGCCATAATAAATGGGGGTTTACATACAATGGCGGTTAAGCTCTGGTACCACAATAGCAGAAAATAAGCAAAGGATGCTGTTTGTAACTTACCAAGCCAGCTCAACAACCCTCTAAGGATAACTTCACTTCCTGTGTAGAAATCTCTAGTTGGACTAATATGGATAGTTCAATAATTTATTAACTTATTGACATTCTGCCTATTCATTAATCTCGTAGAAACTTCCCAGAGGTCTTCAGGTGCCATTAGCATTGGGGCAGAGATAAATTTTAGATTTCTGACAAGGCCAAAACATGATCCTGACCCTAGGGTGGAGAAAATTTCCTAGTTTCTGCTCTATCCCACCAAGACTTCATCAGAGTAAAGAAACTAAGGATCAGAGCAGGCCATGAAGATAACATAGCAGGACACAGCGGGAAAGCAGCATGGACCTTGAGGTATAGGTGGGAAAGCTTGCTGGTATTGCGTAAAGGGAAGAGGTTTGTTTGGCCACTGAAGGCCTCTGTAGCCCTTCTCACCCATCCATACCTCAGTTTCCATATATTGCTCACAGTCTTCTGTTGTCCTGGGCAGTCAGCTTGAAATGGCAGCATAGCAAGTCAGAAAGGTTCACCTTCCCTCCTTCAGATGTTCTGAGTCTCCAGGAACAACTACAGATAGATACGTGGGTCTGGGATTCAAGATTGAAATGAGGACTGGAGAATAACAGGGTGAAGATCCACGTGTCTATACATGACTATCAAAATTGGGTGTGGAGAGAAAAGAAAAGACCAGGTGATTGATAGCAGTGATTATGGAGAAATAAGAACTGATCCAGTCCATGATAGTAAGAATGGAAGATAAATTTACTGGAAATTTAATAAGATGTGGTATCTGCTGATTTGCGAGGTGGAGGAAGCTATAAAGAGAGGCTATTCAAAGTTGGTTAAGTTCAGTGCTCTTCCCATCCCCACCCTCTGCCTACTCTAGGCTGAGCAGATTGCTTCTTATTTATATTCTAGCTGAGTCTCTACTATGGCCAACTCCACAGTGTATTGTAATTTTTTGTGTATGTGTTGACATCTTCCATGCTTCTGTCATCCGAGAATTTATTGACTTCCTTTTAGGTTCTAAATCACATAAAAACTGGCACTTGTTCCAGACCTACCCTTTTCTGAATATTTTTATTTTCTTTAAATAGTTGTACAAAGGAGTTGCCATTCAACAGAGCAGTTCATGAATATAGTGCATCTTGACCTGTCACTCCTTTACCATTCTTACCTACCTCTCCTACCTCACCCCTTCCCTCACTTAATTTTTAGGTGATGTATTGATATTTTTTGCCATTTAACAAAGCAATCTATGTATGCAATGTATCTTGATCTGTTCCTTTCCTTCAATATCTTTGCTCCTCTTTGACTCACCCCTTCCTTTATTTTTCCCAATTCTGTGGCATATATAATGTATTCTTGTCTCCATTCTACACCTTTCCTCCATTTGTTCTTCTACTCCTCCCCCTCCCACCCACAAGTACCCAGTTCCTAGTACCTATTTTGTTGGGATTTCACTTGGTCTTTCTAAAGGACTATACTATTTAGGCTTTCCATAGAATCTATTGTAGCCTATTATACTTCAGTTAATTTATTTATAACCCCTTGGATACCACCTACTGTGTTTACTTATAGATTTATAGGCACATTCTAGCTCCCACAAATGAGGGAAACCATGCAACCTCTGTTTCTCTGGGTTGAGCTTACTTCCCTATTTAATATAATTTTCCAAGCCTTTTCATTTCTTTACGCATGGTATGATATCATTCTTTATGCTAGATGAGTAGAATTCTATTGTGTACAAATATCACATTTTCTTGGTGCATTCAGCACATCCCCACCAGTCTTTGTTGTTAGTTTTCTTGATAATGGCCATTCTAACTGGAGTGAGATGGAAACTCAGCGTTGTTTTGATTTGCGTTTCCTTTATGGCCAGAGATGTTGAACATTTCTCCACGTGTCTATTGGCCATATTTACTTCTTCCTCTGAGGAAGTCTCTAAGTTATTCACCCATTTAGTGTGTGTGTGTGTGTGTGTGTGTGTGTGTGTGTGTGTGTGTGTGTGTGTGTGCCTGCCCTGGGGCTTGAACTCAAACTTAGGGCCTGAACATTGTCCCTCAGCTTTTGTCTTGTTGTTCAAGGCTAGTACTCTATTACTTGAGCTACAGCTCCACTTCTGGCTTTTTTGGAGTGATTAATTGAAGATAAGAGGCTCACCGACTTTCCTGCCTGGCTTAGCCCTATCCTTCTTATCCTGTTGTTTTTCTTCATGGCACTACCCAACAGAGATCATTGCTTATTTATTATCTGTCTCCTGGACTTTAAGCCCAGTAGAGCAAGGACAGACCTTGTCTGCTGCTGTGTTCATAGTTGTACTCCTAAGGAATTTATTAAATACTCAACAAACATTTGTTAAATATCTCTTGCCTTTTTAGATTCCCAGGTTGAATATCCCTAGTCCTCTCTGAGGTAGCACACATGGCCTGGTTTTTAATGATTCTTATCCCAACCTTAGAGACTATAACATACAACACCCAAATCCAAAGGGTGTCTGAAGTGATCTGTTCAGAATAATTGGACTATTGTTTCTCTGGATAATGACACTCATAAACAGAACCAGTTACATAAATCGTGGGCTATACTATAAAGTTAAAAAAATGTGGTGCCCCTATTTAAAACACATGGAGAATTTCAAGATGGGAATTGAAGAGCACTTATGAAGCCTGTTTTTTTCCTGAGCTCAGGTCCTGTGAAACTGTACAGGGCACACACCCATGAAGTTCACCCTGCTGATGCTCACCTCTGAATTTATAGTGTGTCATGTAGAGAGTAAGGACCTACAAGAGGAATTTGAACAGAAGTGACATTTCAAGTTAGTTTGTTGTTTGCTTACTCTAGGTTATAAACAATGTGGAAAATATGTGTAAGTATAAAAAGGCATAAAGCCCTGCTCACTCCTGCTGCTCCCTCTTCCCTGAGGTACCCAGTCCAAAAGCAATCACCAGGCCTTTGGTTAATTTCCTTCTTTCTGAGTCATTTTCCTAAGTAATATTTTAAGGTGGTACTTCAGCTACCCTCTTGCATTCTGTTCGGTTGGTGTGACATTAAAGGGGGAGGAGAGGGGCTTTTTAAATGCATATTTAAGGGAGTTTGGCCTGGGAGGGAATACCTGGAGCAGATGGGGTTTGCGGGGAGGGATTAAGATGAAGGCAGAGCTAGAGCTCGAGAGCATGGGGTGGAATCAGAAGTGAAGAGACAGTTTGGGAGCTGGAACCACTGTGCTGAGAGAATGACCACACTCCACCCTTCTCCACTTCTTCTTTCTCCAAGGTCTAGCCAAGTCTTGGTAGTGAGGGGTAAGGTGTCTACAGACAAGTGAGCGTTGGGAGTTCGGTGTCAAACATTGGGAGTTCTCTTTATCTCCACTACTACTCTAAAGCGAGGCATGTCTTTTCTCCTTCCAAGGCTTAGGTGCCGTGTGCTGGGCAGCCCTGAGTAGGGGCAGGCAGGATCATTGGGGGACTCCCCCCACCCACCCCTATCCCTGCCCCACTGGCAAGCACCAGTGAGGTGAGAGTTCCCAGCGTGGGAGGCACATGCCTTAAGGGATTGGATTTGCCCATTAGGTTGGTAATCCCCAGTGCCTGGGCTGGCAAAGGAGAGAGTTAACATTGTCACTGGATCCTTAATTGTGCGTTTCATGAATTTTCATGTTTCCGCTTGCAAGCTTAATGTTGCTTTCTCGGTGAGGTTTTTTTTTTATATACTTGAACATAAGAGAGTTGTAATTACAGAGTGTTGTGGATTGCAAAGGGTGATTAAAATGGATTTTGTGAAATCTGAAGCTTCCCCCCACCCCACCCCCTGTGTGAGCCCACATACACACACACACACACACACACACATGCACGCACACACACATTGTCCATCAGGCAGGGGATCTGAAAGTTATGAATTTTCTTGATGTTTTTCCTCCCTGGGCCCTGGCACTGTTCCAAGACAGCTCTCTCTCTCTCTACTCTCCCCTCCCCCCCCTTTTTTTTTGCTGCCTCCTCTGTCTCCTGAATGGAGTCCAGCTCAGTCCCTGACCCCCAGCCAACTCTGACCCTGAGAGCAGGCTGCTTTCTCACTCTAAGAGACAATGGGACAGAGAGTAGAGCTTTTCTTTGTGTTGGTACGAAGCTATTGCTCTCTTTGATTACGGCCCCAGCCAGCCTCTGTCCTGGTCACTTTGAATTGAAGCCTGAAGAACTTGGAAACCAACCAGGGTAAGAACTCCTATTTCTCCATCTCTCTTCCTAGGACAAATGGGTGCTTGATGGATGTGAGATCTGATCTTCTCTACTCTCTGCCGTAGTATGAGTCAGGAGTGGGCTTGCTGGTGCTCAGACCTGGGTGGGGACAGTGACTAGAAGGCTTCCTGGAGGATCCTCATCAAAGAGAGGAGGATCCTGGTGGGCTCTCTGGAGGTAGGACATCTAGCCTAGCTAACTTGGAGAATGAGCCTCTCGACACCATCGGGTCTTCTATGACCAGCAATGGAACTGACCTGGCTGGAGATGGGTGTCATATGAGAGCTGGAAGGAACTAAATATGTCACCTGAACTTCCATTTAAATAAAAATCAGCCACTTTACTTCAGCAAGTCTAACCCTGCCTAACAGAGCTTCCACTGGCCCAGGCTGGAATATGCTATGTCTGCTCCAAACAGAGCCCGGAATCAACACTCAAAGCTATGTGTTCTAGTTTGACAGGGAGATGGGGAGACCTGTGAACAACCTGCCCAGCTGTGTACAAGTCCTAGAGCAGCATGAAGCCAGAACTCTGTTTTTCCTTATGTTCTTTTCTTTTTCTCTATGTCTTTACCTCCTATATGCTCCACCATACTGAACCCTATCTGGGTTTCCAATAATGATACAGGTGTGTGTGTGTGTGTGTGTGTGTGTGTGTGTGTGTGTGTGTGTGTGTGTGTGTGTGTGTGTGTGTGTGTGTGTGTGTGTGTGTGTGTGT
>NW_012267238.1:7792273-7796002 GCF_000151885.1 Dipodomys ordii | reverse complement strand
ACACACACACACACACACACACACACACACACACACACACATATGCATACTCTTCCTCAAAGCCGAAGTAAGAAGTAAGTAGGAAGCCACTGCAAATAGCTTAGGGTCAGATTATGGGAGGAAGTATGTAGAAAAACAGGATTGAAAGCAAAGGAAGAGGTGACATTGTCCAAAAAAAAGAAATATACTCATACCCAGCTTATAAAATGGTAACCGCTCTTCCTAACACCTCTATAATAACAATAACATTGTAGGGTATGAATGATCTAATTATATTGCTTTAATACTACTGCAACCTTATGAGCATCCCCATTTTACAGCCAAGGGAACTAAAGCACAGAGAGTCAGAAATATCCAGTCACATAGAAATAAATGATAGAGTTAAGATTTAAGGCCAACCTTTGCTGAAAGAAAGCAGTGTTTACTGTGGTCATTCCATAAAGTATAGTCTTTTGGAGAAGGGATTAGAAAACCTGGTCTCAGATCCCAGCTCTACCTCCTGACTAGCCCTGTGATCTTGGACAAACTTCCTTCTTCCAGGGCTTCTTTACTCGAGCACACAAAGTGACCATACTGCCAGGACTGGAGTATGGCTCAGTGGACAAAGTGACCATACTTGCTCCATAGTTTAGAATGTTCATTAAATGCAGTATGTGTGAAAATGCCATTTACAAGGGAGGCATCTTATAAATGTATGTAGCATCAAAGACACTAAATAGACACATCCTGGCCTCAGGGAAGTAAGGGCTGATCTCACCACTGGACAGCATTGACTGGGAAACTTCCCCCAGGAAAATCATTATCTTCTTCATTATTCTCACCAGAGTATAGTGTTGAACCCCACTGATTCAGGAAGATGGCTTGCTTTGATTGGATAGACAGGAACCATAGCCTACTGTGGTTGGATACACAGCAAGCATGGTCTGTTGTGATTGGATACGCAGGGAGTATGGTCTGCTGTGATTGGATGCACAGGGTCTCCCACAGCTGAGAGCCTTCTAGCTGAGTCTTGAATGAAAAAGCCAGTGAGAGTGGAGAGGGGAATTAGGAGAAGCAATGGCTATTTTGGAAACTAGGCTAGCTAACCATTGAACTTCCAAAGAGAACCCAGGGAATTGCCTATTTGTATTTTTTTCTATTATTCTATTTTTTTTGTAAAGTTTAGTTTTTTATTGTAAAGGTGATGTACAGAAGAATTACAGTTACATGGGTAAGGAAATGAATACAATTTTTGTTAAAATGTTATCCCCTCCTTCATTTTCTCCCGTTATTCCTCTCCACAACTCCCCCCCACAAGTTGTAAAGTTCATTTCTAACATAGTGTCTTGTGAGTATTACTGTTGCATTGGCTCACCCTTTGTTCTTTGTTTCACCATTTCTATGATTCCCCTTCCCATCCCCAAATCAGATAAACTTATATACAATATGAAGGGTACTGAAATCAAAAACAGTGACAATAGAGAGTAAACTCAAGGTGGTAAAAAAATGAAGCAAAAAAGAAAGAACTGCATAAAATGCACTAAGAAAAAATTTAAACCTCTTGTTTCCATATCTTGGAGTTCATTTCAATAGCATCATTTTATAAAGTCATATATACATAGCTATTATGCTGTTGTGATCCTCTGCTAGAACTATCCTAGACATATACTAATTATTACAAATGAGGAAAACCAGGCAGCTTGTGTTTATTTGGGCCTAGTTTACTTCACTTTATATGATTTTTTTTCCAAATATTTCCATTTCCTCATGAATGGGGCGATGTCATTCTTTCTGATGGAAGCATAGAATTTACTTGTGTGTGTGTGTGTGTGTGTGTGTGTGTGTGTGTGTGTGTGTGTGTGTGTGTGTATGACCAATGGACACATGAAGAAACATTCAATATCTCTGTCCATATATATCTATATATATGTATATATCACATTTTCTTGATCCATTCATCCACTGAGGAGCATCTAGTTTGATTCCATATCTTAGTTATGGTAAACAAATTCTCAAAGAAACAACCACCCCATTAATAAGTTGGCTAGAGACTTAAAGAGAGACTTCTCTGAAGAGAAATTAAGAATGGCCAATAGACACATGAAGAAATGTTCAACATCTCTGCTCATAAAAGAAATGTAAATCAAAACATTAAGATTCCACCTCACCTGAGTTAGAATGGCCATTATCAAGAAAACTAATAATAACAGATGATGTTGAGAATGTGGCCAAAAGGGAACGCTACTACACTGTTGGTGGGGATGTAAACTTGTTCAACCACAAAAGACTAAACATAGACTAAACATAGAGCTCCCAGCAATCCCACTCCTGAACATTTACCCAAATGATTACAAACAAGACCACACTAAAGCTATCAGTACAGCTATGTTCATTGCAGCATAATTATTCTGTTCTAATTATGATTCTCATTAGTATCCTCAAATATATTAGTATCTTCAAATATATAGTATCCTCAAATATATACACACACGTGTGTGTATGTACTCTTGTATGCACCCTTGTATTCACAGTACACAAAGCAATTCATTATGCCTAATGAGAACAGTACAGCATAATGACTATGATATGGGTTCAAATGTCAGCCCTGCCAATTGTCTAGGAGTTGGCTCATGGGCAAGTTAATGAACCTGTCAGGGCCGCCTCTTTCTGAAATATGAAATGGAAAGACAGTCACAGTGACTTCCCCCAGGACTGTAGAATGAACATTTCAGGTTTCAGAAGGTTTTAGGGCAGTAACTGTGGCAGCCCCCTCCCCCAGAGGAGAGACTATAAGTTTGTTTGATAAATAAAAAAGAATAGTCTCTATATTTAATCTTCAATTAAAGAGTTTTCACTTTCTTCTTAGAGCCTCCCCAAAATACCATAAATGCTGCCATTTATTTCTGCTCTACATTACAGCTTATTTGGCTGTGGTAGAAAAATAACAACAGCAACAGAAGATAGAGAGGCTCAGGAGCTGTGGGTTTGTGTCCCATCTTTCCTATTACCCTGCAACTGGGATCTTGGGCAAGTTACTATTCCTCTTTGGAACTTCATTTTCAGGTGTATAGATGGGAGATTGAACCAACTAATATCAAAGAACAGATCCAGCCCTGAGCACTGGGTGTTGGACATCTGACCTGTGGCTTCACTTCGGGGGCAGAGAAGCGAAGTCTATGACACCTCTCCAGCCTTCTGAGCCTCCCTCAGCTCTCCCTTTCCATGTAATCTATCGAGTCCTAGGAAGGTGTTGGGTTCTCACTATAGAGCTGGAGATGCTCCTTGAGGCACTGAAAGCGTTAAGTGGTCACTGGTTTCTCCATGAGTAGTTGCTAAGGGTACAGCTAGGACTCCAGCCTGGATCTGCCTGTCCCCAAGCACCTCCGTCTCAGTTGCCTACAATTCTTGCCTGGTGGATGGCTTAAGAAGGAATGGGATGAATGGATGAACAAATGAACAAAGGTGCCATGGGTTAGTTACTTTGGAAATTCCTCCCCATTCTTAGAGCTAGACCTGAATTAGGATCTAGCATGGCTTCTTACTAACTCGGTGACTTGAGGGCAAATTATTTAACTTCTGCAGGCCTCAGTTTCCTGTTTGTAATAGGGAGAGGCTCAGAGATAACCCTGTGAAGTATTAGCATAGTGAATAAAATCTAGATTTTTTTTTTTTTTGGATCCGGTCGTGGGGCCTGAACTCTGGGCCTGGGCACTGTCCCTCAGCTCTTCAGCTCAAGGCTAGCGCTCTACC
>NW_012267238.1:7491945-7788881 GCF_000151885.1 Dipodomys ordii | reverse complement strand
TGGTGGTGGTGGTGGTGGTAATAGTAGGAGCAGTGGTGATGGTGGTGGTGGTGGTGGTGATGGTGGTGGTGGTGGTGGTGATGGTGGTGGTAGAGCAAAAAGAAAAACAACAACAAAGAAACCACCTGATTTCCATCTCCTGGAGTTCATTTCAAGAAATATTATTTTGAATGATCAGATGCATGTAGGCATTGCACCTTCATGTTCCCCTCCTGAGTATGCTGGAGACCTGTATAATTGATCATGTCCCAGTGTACTTAGCTTTTGCATATGAGAGAAAACATGAGCCCTTTGTCTCTCTGAGCTTGGCTTACCTCACTTAACATGATTGGTTGTAGACCCATCCACTTCCCTGCAAATGACATAATACCATTCTGTCTGATGGCTGAGACAGAGATGTTTTTCTCTGGACAGGACTTGGTGGGCTGGATGGGGGGTGGGGTAGAACAGCAAAAGGAATTCCAATGACCATGGTAGCAAAACACTGATAACGGCAATTGAGTCCTATTGCTCCCATTTCTTTCTCCACTTCATGAAGGGGAAACTATATTATATTAGTATTAATAACCACCATATTTATATGCAACTTACTTGATCAGATATAGTTCTAGGCAGTTTGTATACAAATTTAATACTCATAGGGGCTCTCTAATGTAGCTATTATAATTTTGCCCATGTTACATGTAAGGGAACTAAGATCTGGAAAGGTTAAATCACTTGCACAAGGTCATACTATGCTCATGCCATGGTGGGAGGCTTCCAGGATTCAAACCCATACCCTCTAGCACTGGAGTCCAGTTCCCAGCCATGATGCTTACAAAGACTCTTGTCATAAATCTTTCTGGAACTGGAAGACAGCTGCTAAGTGTACTTTCCACCTGTTTTGGCTGGAGTAGTAGAACTTGATTCTGTTCCAGAAACCCTTGGCTGAAAGTTATGCCCAGTCAGAACACAAATGCCTCACATTTCAGGAGTACTGTATGTCATTTTTAGAGGACTTTTCTGCCAGGTGTAGTTCTGGTAATAGTTATCCTGCCGTTCTACTATGTTTTCTGGTTCGCAGAGCACCTTCATTTGCATGTTCTCAGTAAGTCCTGAATCAGCCCTGAGAGGAGAGTAAGGCAGAGCATCATTTGTCACCTAACATGAGGAACCCAGAGAAGTACACACTTGCTCCAGGTGACTCAGTCCCTCTGGGTATAGCTGTGTCTCAAAGTCTCTTTATGTTGATCATCTTTGTCAGTGGGTTCCGAGATCAGGCCAACAGAGAAGCTGGAAAACTATGATCCCTTGTGTCAGCATTTAAGTAGACCAAGGTGGCATGCCATCCAATAATTAGAAATAAATTCAGGATTACCTAAGACTTTCATTTACTTCTATTCTTAGATATTGTCAAGAGACACTAAATCTACAGCAAAACTTCTTATAATCTGCCTTTTCTCTATCTTTCTGCTGCATCTGCAGACCTCAGCTTCTGCTTCATCTCTACAAAAATATTTAGTATGACTTTTTTCATCTATAGCCAAGAATAGGACAAATGCGGATAGTTTAAAGAATGATGATAAACTCTGGTGGCCCTACTGCTAACCTCTGAAGCTGTGAGGTTGTCAGAGCTCTTCCTGTCCCCCCTCCCTTCCAGGTATCAACCCTCCTAAAGTTACCTCTGCTCTTCTTTTTTTTAATACATGTACTGGGGCTTGAACTCAGAGCCAGGCTGGTTTTGAACCATAATCCTCAGGTCTTAACCTCCTGAGTAGGTAGGAGCCACTGGTCTCAAGCAACTCCTGTTTTTCTTTAGAATCCTGAACTGTTTTCCAATCCTCTGCAAGAGAAGCCTTCTGGAGTGAGGATGTGGCTAAGTGTTAGAGCTTGCCTGATCCACTCAAGGTCCTGGGTTCTATCCCTGCCCAGCACCACCAGACAAGAAAGAAAGGAAAGGAGGGAGGGAAGGAGTGAAAGAGAGAGGAAAGAAAGGGGAGGGGAGAAAGAAAAGAAGTAAGTAAAACCTGTACAAGTACTCTGCAGCTCACATGCCTCTTGGGCTTTGGCTCTTACTCCTAGCCCTACTTTGGATCTAACATGATATGTTCCTGGGATGGACCTGGGGAAAAGGGAGAACAGAGACCCCAGGCTGATTCCTTTCACGGATAGAGGCACTGGAAAATTAGGGACACTTGTACTAAATACTTTCTCCCTGACTTCCACATACTGGAAAGCAGCAGACGGAGCTTCTTTGTAGACTTACGCCATTAGTCAGCTGCAGTAGACTTCTCCTCACATGGAGTCCTGAACTGGAGAGGGACTTGGATTTGCACTGACAAGGGCTTCTTCATGAGGTCTTTTATTCCATAGATACTGGCTGAGCACTTTCTGTGTGCAAAGCAACCTCATAGGTTCAGAAAATGATGTAAGCAGAAATGAGGCAGGCAAATTCCAAACCTTTAGGAATTTCCTATCTAGAACAGGTTTTGTCTCCATACAACTGGATCTGGTCTTTGTTGTTGTTGTTGTTGTTTGTTTGTTTAGGTTTGGATTTGGTATTTTTGGTCATGGGGTGCTGTCCCTGAACTGTTTAGCTCAAGGCGAGCGCTCTACCACTTGAGCCACAGCGCCACTTCCGGTTTTCTAGTGGTTTATTGGTGGTAAGAGTCTCAGGGACTTTGGTGCCCGGGCTGGCTTTGAATCATGATCCTCAGATCTCAGCCTCCTGAATAGCTAGTATTACAGGCGTGAGCCACCGACGCCCGGCTCTGGTCTTCTTTTGGACATTATAAGGTACTCACCATTAAAAGATGATGTAGGAGTAAAATTAGACCATCATTATGGAAGGGCTTGGAAAGTGGAAACTACCTGTAGGCATTATCTTGCCCGTGTAATTGTAACCCCTCTGTACAGTATGATCACAAAAAAAAAAAAAAAAAAGAGCTCAGGAAGCTGTGGATATCCACACTTGTAGTTACCCAGGATAGCCACTAGATGTCAGTGGTGTGTAGGAGGGGGCGGGGAGCTAAGGGTGATGACCTTTGGCCAAGTTGTGAATAGTGCAAAATAATTGCTTACCTTGTGCTGAATATTGGTCTAAATATTTTACCTTTGTGATTCTATTTGAGTCTCAGGGAAATGGTTTTAGACATTTTTTTCCATAGTTTACAAAAAAAAAAAAAAAGAAAGGTACATGGAGAAGGAAGGTACACATAATTGGCCAGTGCTCCCTTATCTGAGAGTACCAGGCAAGATTGCCTCCATATGAAGTGTTGAACCAGAAAACATGACTGTTGCTGAGCTGCTGTGAACAATCTCTCCCTATTCATGGGGCAATAAATAGCTTCACAAATGAGAACCAAAAAGCTACCCCATAATCAAAACCCTTATGGATGCCCAAACTGGATGCAATGCAGGTGTTTATTATGCATATAGAAAGGTATCAGCTGACAAGAGCCCCATGGTAGCAGCCAGGCTCTCTGTAGATTTTGTCAGATAACCTTGGAAACAGCAATGGCTATTACCAAATAGCATTTGATTTACAAAATAAAGAAAAGAAAAGAAAAAGGGCTTCGGGACCCAGCTTTAAAGAGCATAGGATCTAAGCACTGGGGGGGGGGAATCTAGGCCAGGTTGTTTCTAAACAACCCTTGAGAAGTACTGGTGAAGATTAAATGGAAAGTGGGGGAGGGTTCAAGTTCAAGTTCATGGGCAGAGAGAGGTCGATCTACATGCAGCGTTTCCAGTGATCATCCCTTCAACAGGTCCAGCCATGACACTGCATGCTTCCTTGTTTTATTCCCAGAGGAACAAGCACCTCTGGGAAGGGAAGTAACAAAGGTAAAAAGACACTGCCTGTTGACCTCCATGTCCAGGGTCCTTCAGTTCATGCCCTGGCAGAGGGCATGGCCCATGGGATTGGAGGCTCCAGGAAAGGTTGCAGGGAGACCTTGCAGATAGCGTAAGTTTAAAGGCCCTGGGCCTAGATCCCTCTGAAGAAAATCCCAGCAACTTCTTTGAATGGAGCCTCTCCCAGGACATGAACTCCAGGTGCTGGAAGAAGTCAGAGTCCCTGGGAATGGCTGAGGCATGGGACTACTGAGACCTGACACAAAGGCTCCTGGATCTTGCTAGCCAGACCACATGTCTCTCTGATATCCCAGGAACCCCTGCTTCAAGGAGCCAGGTTTACATGTGCACCCATCTAACAATTTACAAAACCTTTTTCTTATATGCACCATTCTCAACTGATTCAGATAAGTCATCCTTTGTAGGGAGCTCCTTTTTGTCCTCACTTTATGGTTAAAGAATCAAAGAGTTCCCTCATTTCTCCATGTTCTAATGCTCAGATGAGAATTCATCGCTCTCACTGTAACCACACAGTAGAATTATGCAGAGATGGTAATGATACGTTCCTGGTATTCTTGATGGCTGTGAGGTAGGGCTTGTTACTCTCCCTTGACAGATAAAAGGTCTTAACCCCAGCAAGGCCTATCACTAAATATAGACTTTAGTCTTCAAGCATGATGCTCTTTCTGCTCCTCTTTCTTGCAAGAGGAAGCTCTTGGCTCCGAATGCTAGAAGCAAGTTCTGATACCCAGTCTCCCAGCTTGCCTTTAGGGGAAGTCCTCCTTAGGCAAGTGGTCGGGAGTAGATAGTAGCTAAGGGACCCCATTTCCTACAACAGGTTGTATGACTCATGCTGATTGGCCTGTGCACAGGCAGGTGCCTCCCTGGGGGTTCATTCCTGGGAGCAATGAGCAGGACTGGGGCTGAGAGGAACAGGAGTAGGGGCCATTAGAAGAGTCCTGGGGGCCGAGACAGGGGTTGTGCTAGGAGAAGACGGAAGCCAGGAGAGGTAAGTTCAGAGTGATGTGTTCAAATCCCTCTGCGAAAGATGATTCTCATGACCCAGTGGGGATCTGACCACCAGAGCCCCACGTTGGGGTTTGGAGAGGCCAACAAATGGGTGTGGGCAGTCCAAATCAGGAACACAAGACCGTCATGGGAAAAGACAACTCTGTGAGTTGAGACAAATGCATGTCCCTTTCTGATTGTGACTGAGATGAACACTTCTTTTCCCTCCCTGATGCCCCCATTATTATGCTGACAGTTGGGTTAGTCAGTCATAGGCCACTGTCTGGTTTGCTGGGTTATCTGAGTATGTGTGTGCTTCACTTGCTCACCCCTACTAAATCCAGTTCCAATTCAGCTGGTGGTCCCTTACCAGGACTTCTCAGCCATCTCACATCTTGACTCAAGACTGACCAAGATGGGAATATAAGATCAGTGTGGAAGAGAGGGTTGAGGGTGAGAATATCACCCTTTCTAATCCAAGGAGGTCATGTGGTGTGGAGACACATGTGCATGGACTTAGGAAGTCCCATCCGGCCTGGTGATGTGTTTACTTTCAGCTTCTAGGGTAAACCGGTGTTCTCTTTTCCTATTCATTTCGCCAGAAGCAATTCCTTCGGTACATTTTGAAGAGGCCGCAAATACAACCTGGCTTTTGTGTGGTAAACTTACAGGAAATTTCCATTTTCTAATGGCTGTGCTGGAGGTGGCAAAGCTACCCTTTGCCACCCTCAAGCCAAGGAAGGAGAGTCAGCAGATAACTCAGGTTAGACAGAACAGGGCAATTTCCGGGTCATAGGCTCCAGCAATGAGAAAGATACCCAGCCAACTTACAAACTCAAAGAAAAGAAAGCATCCCAAGGAAAGAAAGGGTCTAGCTGCCTAGCAACATCAGAACAGCCAGAGGGGGCAGCATGGGGGTACAGAAGGGACCCCAAGACAGTGGCCTACCCTCTGCCAGTCAGCTGCTTCCAAGTCCTCCTGTGGATCCAGAACCCCTCTCTCAAAGGCTGTTGTTGTAAGGACTCCGTGAGACAAGACAATGATGAATATAGTAGCTTTTTCACTTAGCACATACTGAATAAATATTAGCAATTGCTATTATTAAATTTGCCATTGAAATTGTATTAATCAAAGCCAGGGCCAGATTGTGTGTGTGTGTGTGTGTGTGTGTGTGTGTAGCCACACAAAAAAAATTGGATTTCCTAGAAAAAGAGATCTCAAACATGTGAGAAGGGAGCAGACTGTTCCCTTAGAGATTGGAATATCCTGGGAAAATTTCTATAAGTTGTTGAAAATGTCTTCTCCTTGCCAGAATATTCCACAGAGCAGAAGGGACGTCAGCCAGTAGCCCAGCTGCGGACTTTACTGGGCTGCCGGTCCATATGTTTGGCTGGCTTTGTCCTTCTGGCATCCCAGTCTTGCTGGGCGGGCTGGGGAGACATCTCCCGAGGAATCGCTGCTCTGGGTGCCTTCCAGAAAGCTGCTTTGTCTAAGAGAAATAGATGCCATGGGGGAGGCCCCGAGTGCCTGGGGAACTGGTGCTTTCCAAGTGGGATGGGCCTCAGAGAATGTACGGGGTGTTCTGAGCTTCTTGGGGTGAGTTTCCATGCCACTGAGCTCCATCTGCCAGTCCCCCATACAGCAGTGTTGCCAGCTCCTGAATGAGTCAACCGGCTTTCTTCATGCTGCCAATGCCATGCCGCACACCAAAGGAAGAAGAGCCATCCAGACAGTAGAGATTTGCTAATTCCTTACCACAGACCAGCACAACACCAGAACATTTCCCCAAGAAGGATTGTCAACAGAGCAGGTCCCTGGATTAGGCAGGTAAACCGTCCCTTCATTAAGACAATTGTGGAAAGCCACATTGCTTCTAAGAGGCAATGTTGGGTTCCTGATCTAGCCTCTGACTCCACATGCATAACCTCTACATGAGCCATAATAATCATATGGCACCTCCCAGACTCTCGCTGGATTAATCCAGGCTAGTCAGTTATTAGAGACGAAGAAAGTCTAGGGAGCTTAGAAGCAAATGGAGCCCCCTGGTCTTCGGCTTACTAACCTGCTGTGGATCATTTACTCCTCTGAGCATCTACAAATCACATAAACATACTTTTCCAGGTTACTAAAATAGTGATAACAGAAAGATCGAGAAATCTGCAGGGCAGGTATCTATAAGTGGCCAACCGCACTGCCCTTGCAGGTAATGAGGAGGTTATGGCTTCTGGGAGCCCTAGGGGCGACGGCTTCCCTCACATGAGGAAGGTTAAGCTGGCCAACTTAGGAACCTCAGGCTGAAAGAGGCCCTGGGAGGCCAACAGGTCTCAGAGCTTCTGGTCAGGCGTGGACACAACTCTGGCATGAGAGCTCATCTTGCGTCATAAACTCCCCTGAGCTGGAGGCTGCCATCTCTCTCACCACCCACCGGTGGCGTGCCTGGAAGAGCATGGAGGAATGCACAGGACTGTGCCCCTCCTACTGGCAATTCAGGCCGCTTCCACTTCATTAGTCAGGAAAGACATGCGGGCTGTGGGGTGCTGCCAAAGGAGGCCGAATGTGAAAAATAGAGCGGTGTGAGTGTCAGAGCTGAGTGATCCCCACCTGGCACCCCGCTTCCATGACCCCATAGGAAAAGGGGTGTCTTGCCTCCTCTAAAGGATTTCTAAGTGGAAGGAAGACTAGCTACAGGGCTCCCTCCTTAGGCCTGAACCCCATTTCCAAGAATAGCCTGGCCTCCCCACTCCCTCCCCAGCTCTCTGCAGGACAGACTGGAACAGATCCAGGTTCTCCATCCAGTCCTTTTGACCCATCCCTGGACCGTTAGGGGGCTGGTGCAGGGGCGGATCTGGGACAGCCTGGAGCCACTGGCAGCCTCATAAATCAGGCCTAGCCTTTGAAGCCACTGCGGGAGCCTTGGGAGAGCTGAGCAGCCTAGTCTTAAGGCAGGAGCTTTTCCTCCTAGCCTGGAGTCCAAAGGCTGACCAAGGCCTGATTTACTGAGGCCTCAGCCCAGCCTGGTAGGGGAAGCCCTGGAAGAATGAGTTTGCCCTCTGACCTGCCTTCCAGGCAGGGAGGGAGACAGACCGAGGTATCCTTGGGGGAGTCACCTCTCTCTGAGTCTGTGAAGACACCCTTGGCCACTCACCAGCCCTTCCAGAATTTGACCCTCCTTGCTGAGAAAATTCAGCTCTTGGTTTCAGAAAAGAGCAAAAAGAAGAAACCCTTCCTAAGCATTCTGGGAAAGAGCCATCATAAATGGCTGAAGGTCCATGTCCCAGCTCCACTGCTGACTAGCCAGCTACTTTCAGGCTTTGCTCTCTTTACCTGTCACAAGGGATGAATAGATGGCACTGACATAGAACTGGTGGCCCAGATGAGTGAGTCAGCAGAGACTAAGCACACTGCACATGACCATCACCTTGTAGGGTCAGCACTCAGAGAAGGTCCTCTCCCTCCCTTCCCCTTTGTCAATCCAAACACCCAGACCCCATGCTTGGTCTGTTGTGCAGGCTTGCCTAGAAGGAATGCATGAGATATTCTCTGGTTATCACAATCTTCCAGACCACCCTTGACAATGGAATCCTGCCACAAGGGAAATGTTAGGTGTTTGTACTGCCCAATCCATTCGCCACCTGTGGCTCTTACACTTTTAAAATGTGACTAGTGCCGCTGAGGACCTGATTTTTAATTCAATAATCTAATTGGCAATGTAAATATAATGAGTTGCATGTAGCTGGTAGTTACTATGGTAGACCAGGAAAAGGATTTGAAGACGTGGCTCAGTATTAGCCCAGGTGTATGACCGTGGACAAGTCCAATCACCCTGGCCCTTTATTCCCAGTTTCCTCATCTGTAACTAAAGGCTGTTAATAGAACAGTGAAGAGTAATGTGCCCTGATCAGTATGTATCTAGAGATATTCACAGGTTCGTGATGCTTATTTAATGTTTATTGCATTGAGAGCAATAGAAATGCTGGGAGATGGCTTTGGGACATGTGATTGCACCTATGAGACAATGATACAGTGAGGGGTGGGGAAGGAGCAGGAAGTATACTTCCAACCCTCCCCCAGAATTCTCTAAGCTATCTTAAGTCTGGCTGGGTCTCCTACTTCTTTGCTCCCATGGTTTCTTGTATATCCTTTGCCCCAAGGACTTTCCACACAAGAACATAAATGGTTCAGGATCCCCTCACACTTTTCTGTCTTATTTTGATCCATAGTGTTTGTCCTGAGATAGCATCTGATTAAAGGCTGGAGCCTCTAGAAGAGATGGTGGCTTTAGAACAGGACCCTCAGGGACAGGGCAGCAGACAGAGAAAGGAAGTCTACTTCACTTTCCTTAGAGCTGGCTTGTATACCTTACACATGTCACATGGTCCCAAGATGTCCACCAGAACTGATCTATAGGGGTAGAGTAAGCGGGAAATGAGTGGCACCAACCACAGTCCTTCCAAGTTCCTTCTGCCTGTGAACTTCCTTTTGCATCTTGGTGGCTAGGATTAAGTCACATGGTTGTCAGTAGCTGCAAGGGAAGCCAGAAAATTGGGTGTCTGGCAAAAAAAGGAAGTAGTCTTGTGATTGCCTTAGCCAAGTCCTTCCTTCCCTGGGCTGAGCATGTTGCTTTCCCAAACAAAACTGGTCTTGGATTTCCTGAAAAGTGGAGTAAGGAATGACTCTTGGGGTGGCCACCAACAGTCCCTCTACAACCACATTATTGCTCTGTAACTTATGAAGCACTTTTGATCTGTGATTCTGTTTGAGCCTCCCAAGTGTGTAAGACGGTGGGGGATTGTCATCCTCTTATTTCAGATAAGGAAAATGAGTCTGTGAGAGGTAAAGTAACTCACTCATTCCAGGAAACAATGGACCCAGGGCTAGGACTCAGGGCTAGGACCCAGTTCTCTAGATCCTTAAGCCACCTCTATGAGCTCAGTGAAAGACCTCAGCTGAGGACAGCAGTCAGAAGTCATTTAGCTGTATATCTCAAAAAGCAATCTTTCTGAACACCTGGTCCAAAATAGGCGTTTAGTCAATGTTTTGCTGAGGTTGTAGATTGATGCCTTACTTTATTAATTTATTAACTTAACCCTTAGAACATGGGATAAAAGGGCAGATCCAAGTCTGTGCATGTGCTAGGTCTTCTGAGAACACATCTAGACATGATAGATTCTCCTTCATGACAAGCTCAGTTGGACATTGTAAATGAGGAGGAAGGACTAATGACTGTTTTCTAGTCTCCATCATTCTCTAAACTAGTTCCACTTAGTAAATATCCTATTCATTGTACAGATGTGTAGAAAACATGTACTCACACTTACGGCTGCAAAAATCCATCTTCCAATCACACTGGGTGGTCCCTCGGCAGTCCCATCTAAGTCCCGTCTATATCCATGGGACCTGGCAGTTCAGGGATTGTGGTAAAGTTGAGAAGGATGGACATAAAGAACAAAAGGATCATCCCTCACTTTCCTCCAAGGTTCACCATCCTTTGAGCAAGATGTCCACATAAATAACAGACACCAAGCTAATGTGTACAGCTGAGAAGTGACAGGACACTGAAGCAAAGGAGTTAGGTGTCCTATGAAACTTCCTTCCAAGGAAGGAAGACATCAGCTACAGATCTGAGGTGAATGGGTTCAGGTAGAGGGCAGTATGTGTGCAAGGTTGGGAGCCAAAGAAGACAGACGGGCAAGTCAAAATGGCATTAAGTAATAGATACATGAAGAACAAGTGGGAGGTGCGATGGGAAAGGTAACAACAGGCCTCAGGATTGAAGGCCTGTGTTGGAATTCTCCGGTTCATTCAGTACTCATCAAACCCATGTCATAGAATTCACCTGTGAGTCTCAAAGCAGATTGAGTAGATTTTATTTAGCACAGCCTGAGATTCTGCATTTTTAACAAGCTCCAAACAATGCTGAAATCACTCATCAGGGCACCACACTTGGAGCAGGCAATCGGGAGCCATTGAAGGTTTTAAGCGGAAACTTTATTGTAGTCTCATTTCCTTTTTAGAGAAGCCTCCCTAAGGCTATAAAGAAGCTTCCACAGGATAAAAGAATGCACCCAAGATGATAGATTGATATTTTCTCTCCTTCCAAGCCTTATAATAGTGTCTAGCTCATAACAGGTAATCAATAGATACATGTAAGAGGAATAAATTAGCCATTTATGATAGACTTTGTAAATGAGAGGAAAAAAAGAAAAGAATAGATGAGTAGGTTATCCCAAGCCAATATGCCAATAGTACATAAATCACTCATTTTGGGAAGTCCAAATTTAGAATGTGCCCTAAGGAAATGGTTTTCTAGCTTGTTTTAACCAAAGATATGATTACTTAAGTGAAATCTCAAACAGAGGACCAATAGATGGATTACATACAACATAATGAAGTGCCAAGATTGACCTAGGGATGGGGGCCCTGGCACCTGACAACTTACTCCTTCCCCTTCCTCCCTACTGCCAATCACTGGCCAACTTCCACAGCATTGGGTTCCTACCAGTCACCCCCCCAAAAAAAAAAATCTAGCACAACTCCTTCCCTGCCCACACTCCAGGCTCAGGGATGCAGGGGCAGCCTTTCTGCAGAACCTTGGGTAAGGATGATGTTTCTGGTTCTCTCTCCACTACTGGAGTACTATAAAATAAGGCCATGAGAGCTCATCTTGGCTCACATGAGCTCAGAGGGACCTAGCTCAAATAAGGCCCTCGGGAAAGGTGAAGACTGGAGGTAGATGGGTGACCCAGCAAATCTCACGGATAGAGTTTGACTTTCTCTCAGACCCATCCCCCAAGTAAATGAACCTTTCCCTCCCAAGCAGCAAGGAGGGTGAGCTGAGATTTTTTTACAGATAATAATTTGTGGTTTGTATCCCAGCCTATTCACTGTTGCCAGTGTGCAAGTTGGGTGAGATATGATTAATAACAGGACTGTAACAAGCCGTCCCTTTAGAGGGATGCAGTGCAGAATAAGTGGGTTCCTGGATGCACGCCGTGCTTTCTAAACCAGGCAGTTCTCTCCAGACACTGCTGCTGCTAGCCTACAGCCTTGCTCTAGCGCAAGCATCTGCACATTGCATTTAAACAGGAAGCATCAGTCACGCTGACAAATCTCTGTGCCCCCAGGTGGTATTCCTAACCAGTTAGAGGTTTGGCATTTATTCTCACATGCTTGTTGTTTTATTTTTCAAATAGCCAAGTATTTAAATAGCATCCACTTGATTGCTTCAGTGGATTTGTAGCCCTTGTCCTGCATGGAGAGCAGGGGGAGAGGGGATCCTCTCCTGGGGTAGGTGTCCTCACAGTGTCTGTGATCTTAGGGGAGGGACACCGGGAGTCAGAACATGAGATGGAGTCCCACTTCTGCTGCTTGCCAGCTGGGTGAGCTTGCATATGTAGCTTCACCTGAAGAAGACTTCTTTTGTGCCATGAGAATGACACATATTGAGGTCAGGGTTCCAAAGTCATAAATATCTGTTCACGTGACATTCATCACCTTCCTGTTATAGCTCAAAACCTTGAGATTCTGTGTGTGTCTTGAAATCCCCGCTCCTTTACACATCGGCAGTGATTTAGGACAATTCCTTGCCTGTCTGCTACCTAGTTTATATTAAATGGCAAGAATATGGCAAACAGATACCTACTGGGTGCCCAGGGAGTGGGGACCACCACTTGTAGTGTTTGTTGTTTGCTTTGTTTTTTGGTTTGGGTTTTTTTTTTCCTTTTGTATATTCAGTGTCGTTTTTGAAAGGTCTGAAGTTAGCTGGTGTGAGCTAGACTCTAGACAGGAGCATGTGCCCTGTGCTTCTCAGGCTCAATGGAAGCAGCATGGTTGACAGTACGGTAGCAACTATACAATACCTGATCCGGAGAAGGTTCCCAGCACTGTGCTATCTAAATGTAGCCAGAACCTTTCCCTCTGCTGAAACCTCTCAGGTTTGCCTGTCATAGACCACAAGAGCTAGCCCCATGCATTTTTCTAGATCACGGTAGAAGTATTCTCCAAGTCCCTCTCAGTTCCATGTAAGCTCGGGCATCTGACTTAAACACTCTCCCTGCACTCTTGGGTGGGAAGAAGAGAAAAGCATGCAAGTTCCTTCTCCCAGCAATGGCTAATAAGTCATGGGGGCTGTGACCCCCACACTAGAGGCTACATGGGCTGATGTCCAGTCATGTGGGCTGTATGTGAGGCCTGGGCCACTCAGAGGTTAATCCTGCTCTGTGACGCTCCCTGGGAGTGACACAGAGCCTAAAGCAATTAAAACCCTCTCTTTGAAGGTGGTTCAGGTTTCCGAGGGAACAGGACTGCACAGTGGCCCAAGGTAATTGCTTCAGGGATTTCACTCCTCTCCTCCTTCCTGCCCAGAGCTGGAGGAGAGCTGGGGCTTTGTCTGAGAAGAGTCCACCACATTGTCCTAGACAGGATACATCAGATGCCTATGTGGGTCATCAGGAAGAAAGAAAGATAGAAAGAGTAGGGATATGAAGAACTGCTCTTCTCTTAGATAAGGAAGGCCAAGTCCAGGATGACTTGTGCACAGTACGTGCCTAGCAATACAAATGAGGATGTGCACTCAAAGCCAGTGTTTTCTCGGCTTTCGTAGAACAAGAATCAAATCCTAAGAAAGCCAGGCCCAAAGAAACATAAGTCCCATGGTTTCCCTTATTTGCAATAACTAGTATATGTCTGAGTCAAGCAGAAAAGGTCAGATAAGTTGATGTTAGGTGAAATGAACCCCAAGATAAGTATTCAAATGTTTTTGCTTTCATGTGATTGTTTCTAACATATTTATAAGATGTGTTGCTTTGTATGTCCCTCCCCCATGGTATAACCCCTGCTTTCACTGTATTTGATGTTGGTATAATTTGTGGAGGGGAAGGGAAAAAAAACAAATCGTTTAAATAGGGATATAGGTAGACCCATTGCAACAATGAGATGTCTAAGTATGTTGAAAAACGAACTTTACAACTTTTGGGGGGAAGATGGGAAGGGATGGGAAAGGGAAACAAAGGAGGAGGCAACAATGCTTGATAAGAAATGTGCTCATTATCTTGCCCATGTAATTGTAACCCCTCTGTACAGTATTTTCACAATTAAAAAAAAAAAAGAATCAAATCCTGTATCACCTTGAATCTCAGCACAGATTGGGGTATGCAGTGTGTTTCTAAGAAATGTTTGTTCAGTGACTACGTAAAGGAATTCATGGTAAACAGAGACGTTTATATCTCGATGTAATGGTGTGAAAGGGGTGGAGAGATCCAGACTTGCACTAAGCTAGAGTGAAATGAAATTTTTATAATTACTTTAAGAAACAGCCAAGTGCTAGACTGCTCTCAGTGCTCTGTCTATAGTAACTCCTTCAGTGATTCCCCCTTTTCTCATCCAGCAGCACTAACAGCAAGGCAGAATTTGTGTCTCCCCTTTGAAGAAGCATGGAGAGGTTATGTGAAGGCCATGAACCAAACTGGGGTGTGACAGAACTGAGGTTTGAACCCTGGGTGTCTGGCTGACTGCAGAGTAGGTGTTCTTGGCTGTCATGAACTGCCTGCTCTCTGACACGGAGATAGAGGTTCTGGTAATTTTTACTTTGCCTCTCTCACTGAGGTAAGGTCTCAGTGATATTTGAGAGGTGGTGAGATGTCCCACTAAGAGCACTGTACATACCAAAGTTGTTGCTGGCTCACAGAGGCCAGGCTGGGCACAAGATACTATAACACACACACACACACACACACACACACACACACACACACACACACACACACGCCAAGTTCCAGTTCTGGAAAGAGCAAACAGCCATCCCCACCACCTCCCTCCACCCCCCCTATGGAATAGGCTCCAATACTGGCACAATTAACTGAGGTTAACAACCCAAAAAGAAGCAGAATTGATGGGGTGGCAGACAGAGTTTCTTAATGAAACAAATTTAGGACTACAATCAAAGGAACAAAGTAAGGGCCTGGCCCCAGGAGGTCCTAGCCACCGTGCCCCAAGTGTAACACTAGCCAGCAGACAGGCAAGGGCCATAGCTGCCCCATGGAGGGTCAGACACAGGGCCTCCAGGGAGGCTGCAAGACATGGTAGTCACCATCGGTCTCTGCTTTGCCCATCAGAGCCTGAAGTGCGGACTGGAGCCAGTGGAGGAGATAGCTTTGCATCTGGTGGCTTCTGGGAAGGTAAACAGATGCCACAGCTAGATCCAGATTCCTGGGGCTGAGTGGTTAAGAACATTCTGAGCTGGCCTCTGGGTAGTGATCAGCAGGAAGGACTAGACAATGGGAAGCGGGACCTGAAAGCAGAGACCACAGTGCTCTGTGTGTGCCGCACTAAGGGTAGCAGGCAGAGCTTCTCCATGTTCCGGTATCTTCTGGGTGGTTTTGTGTTTGGCTTGGATGTCCCACAGGGACACAGGGCTGGATGGTACAAGTTCACGCAGGATTTGTGCTAGCAGGCTGCCTGTGATCCCACTCACAGGGCCAGAATGCTTCTGCTCCAGCTGGGAGCTTGTTTTGATCCGAATTCTCTTAGCATGGGGTTTGGCATTCTTAAGACATGTGGAACTCATCCAACAGCATTCCCTCCTAACGGTGGGGCAGTTATTCATTTCCTTGTCTCTCTCACCCTTGGGAGGTATGGAAAATTTAAGGGCAGACCTTTGCACTCTGAGGCGAAAGAACTGGGTTTCATCAGAGGTCTGGTTCCTGTCTCTCACTAACCGTGTGTGACTTAGAAACTAGATACTTCACCTGACTGAATGACAAGCCTTTATCTCACACAGGATCACAGCACTGCTCCTCAGGGGGGAGATGTGCTCATTGATTCAGTAGTCCTTATTTATTGTGTCTACTGTTTGCAGGGCTAGAAATGTGGGACTCCAAACTGAACAAGAAAGACACAGACTTCATCTGTATGGGGCGTGGAGCATATAATTGAGCAATTCATTAAATATAATTTGGATAAGTTCTCCAAAAGAGAGAAATTTCTATGCTTTGAAATTTTAGTTGAAACTTTAGTTTATTTAAGGTGCTTTGAAGGTCTGGGCCTCAGTTTCCTCATCCACAATATGGAAATAATACTTGTACCAGGTCTTTGCTATAGAACATCTGATCCTAACAGACATAACTTCAAGGGATCATTTGTGCATTCCTGTTTCTAAGGATCAATGATTTGGGCTGGAAAGAGTCAGGTGGTTTAGCTGTCTCTTCAACCATGTGCTTACAATCCACTGGGAGCTCATTGGCTTAGCACTGTATCTCTAATAACAAGTGGGCTAGCCTTGTGTCCATACATGATGGCTATTTTCCCAAAGCAGCAGGAGAAGTCAAGCCAAAGGGCCCAAGGAATTTTCAGTGTCTGTTAATTGAGTTTGCTAATATTCTTCCTACCCATTGGCCAGGGCAAGTCCTATGGCCAACCCCAAGCCAATAACACAGAGAAGTGAGATTCCTCAGAAACCATTACCATAACCATTAGTACCGCAGCTTCTGAACTCTCTGGTGTGTCCTGAAGACATATGATGCAATTCTTGTGATGTTTGTGTTAATACTCATAACCACAAGTAGTAGAAGCTCAAGAACTTGTAGGCATATGATCTGAGCAGCTTGCGTCCTTACTGGGAAGGAAGGAAAATAAATGCCAAGGGACTGGCAATCTACAAGACATTCTACAATGTGTGGCTAGATATTATAAGACACCAGAGCAATCTGTGTGATCATGAAACTGTATCAAACTCCAGTTTTCAACCCTACTGTTTCAAAGAGTGACCAAAAAAAAGTGACTCAGAGGGAGGAATAGAAGTATTTATTCTGAATAAGGATTCCACATTTGTATCTGTTGTTTATTGAGGAGTTGTTTGGTGCTAAGCACAGAGTGAAGTATTCTCATGGGCCACCTCATCTAAACTTCAAGATAACTCTGTCAGATAGTAGGTACTATACCCATTGTAGAGATGAGGAAAAGGAAGCTCAGATAGTTTATTTATCCCAATTAGCACAGAGAGTAGCACAGAAAGTACACAGTGGGTTCAACATCCCAATCCATGTATGTCTCACTCAAAACACTGTAACTGGAGGAAAAAATTGTGCTGGGTTTTTCTTTGGAGATTTTTTTTTTGCCTGTGCTAGGGCTTGAACTCTAACCCTAGATTCTACCCATGAGCTTTTGTGCTCAAGGCTAGCACTCTACCACTTGAGCCACAGCTCTGCTTCTAGCTTTTTATGATTAATTGGAGATGAGTCTCACAGATTTTTCTGCCCAGGCTGGCATCTAACTCAGATCTCAGCCTTTTGAATAGCTAGCATTATAGGCATGAGCCACTGGCACCCAGCTATTTTTTTTGAAAATTTTATTGAGATTATTGTGGTGAACAATATGGATGGAAAGAATGCCAACACATTCTGTGTACCTTTTACCCAGTTGTTCCCCGTGGTAACACTTTACAAAATTACAGTAAAAGCACATATCACAACCAGCATTACAATTAGCATTGATTAAAAAAAATCTGTTCACTTTATTCAGAGTTCTCAATTCACTGGAACTTACTTGAGTGTGGACTGGTTTGCTATTTGATCATGTGTACAGGTGACTACATCCAGTCAAGGTGCTGAACGTTTTCATCACCACACACCCCCCCCTCCTATTGCCCTGCATAGCCTTACATATATACCCGTTTCCTAACCCCAGCCACCACCAACCTTTTCTCCATTTTCAAAGTTCTGTCGTTTCAAACATGTTCTATAAGTGGAATCTTGTAGTATTCAACTTTTCATGATTTGCTTTTTTTCACTCAGCATAATTCCCTGGAGACTCATTAGTATCTTATTTCATTTTTTTTCAACCAGTGGGAAGTTTTCCATGATACTCCACCATTGATTTAACCAGTCCCCTGTCAAAGAACATCTGGACTCTTTCCAGTTCTTGGCTATTAGGAATAACACCTCTGTGAACATTGTTGTACAGGCTTTTGTGTGAACATAACTCTCCATTTTGGAGGGCTAAATGCCCAAGAGGGCAATTGCTAGCTTGTACAGTAATTGCATGTTTCGTTTTCTAAGCAACTGCCAAACTGTTGTCCAGAGGGCCCTACCATTTCAAATTTCTACCAGCAATATATGCTGATCCATTTTCCCTGCATCCTTGTCAACATTTGGAGTTGTCATTTTTTTAGCCATTCTGATGGGTATAATGATAGTTCATTATGATTTTAATCTGTCTTTCCCTCATGGCTAATGCTATTGAACACTTTATGTGCTTATTTGCTATCTGTATATCTTCCGTGGCAAAATATCTATTTATAACTTTGGGCCATCTTCTAATTGAAATATATGTTTGTTTATTTTATTGTTGAGTTTTGGGAGTTCCTTCTGTGCTGTAGACACTAGGCTTCTGTTAATATGTGGCTTGCAAAAATTGACATTCCCCCCGCCACACACACACACACACACACTGTAATGTGGCTTTTCATCCTCTTAACATAATCTTTTGCAAGGTAAAAGTTTTGAATTTTAGATACAATTTGTCAATTTTCCCTTTGGAGATTGTACTTTTGATAAAAGGCCTGCATTTTAAACCACTGTGTTCCATTGCTTTCCAGACTCTAGGGAGAAGTAGCCTTGTTCTAGGGAAGAGAAATTCCCATACTTGTCAGTTTCTAAAGCACCAGGTTAGGGCTAGCAACAAGGCTCTGGAAAAAGAAAAGTGAATTTCCTCAATCCCAGTAGATGGTGTACAGCCAATTTTGGAAGATGAAATGTAGCTGGATTCTGGTGACTTGCACTTATAATATTAACTATTCAGGAGGCTGACATCTGAGAATAAAGATTCAAAGCCAGCTCAGACAATAAGAAGTCATAAGACTCATCTCCAATTAATCAGTAAAAGCCAGAAGTGGAGATATGGCTCAAATGGTATAGCACCAGCCTTGAGCAAAAAAAGCCAAGTGAGAGTCTGAGGCCCTGAGTTCAGATCCCAGTATTGCATGCACATGTATACACACACACACACACACACACACACACACACACACATACACACACACACACACACACAGATGAACTATGTTAGGGGCAAGTTCATTGTCCTCAGACCCAGCAAAGGCTGTCCGGTGTCTGTGCAGAGACATAGTAGAAGGAATGCAAGCCTGAGATAGGGCTTGAGCAACTGCTACTCCATTAAGGGTAGAATGCAGAGATTCAGAGACAAAAAGCTGTCTATGTCCTGTCTTGGAGCTCGGGCTTCTTCCTGACTCCCTGTTTTTTATTTGGGGGGCAGCTGCATGGTTTTCTGCCCCCACCTCCACCCCAGCCAGCTCTTTCTCCATTCAGACCGCCCCAGAGAATTCCTTTCTTTAAAGCACTTATAAGACTTAATTACCAATGGCAAAGTCCTGTGGGGCCCTGGATGAAAGGCACAGGAGCAGTGTGAGGCTTGATTAGGCGTGTAGAACTCCAGGCGCAATTAGCTCCACGAGAGGCTGGCCCTGCCTTTATCTGTCTCCAGTTCTGTGTGACTTACAGCAGCTAATTATTGAAATAAAAATCGCCTGGCCACCCAGCTACTGGCAAGAGGGCACTAATATCCACTAAGTCTCCCTTTAATGATGGGAAATGGAGGCAGCTTCAGGCAGTTAGGGTTTTCCCATCATTATGGGCCTTTTTCTCCACTTCTTTTGAGACTTGGGTACCCGGAGGACGCAAGTGAAATTCTGCCAAAGTCACTTCTCTTTGCCTTGCCTTCCTCGTGACAGGCCTTTCTGGAATACCTTGGCTAAGCAGCCTCATCGTCTGTAATGAACCCTTTTAGCACCTCCCTAAGGGCTGTTGTAATCATTGCATACTACTGAACTCCTGGCCTGTGGTAGTGGGGTTTAAATGTATGTGTGTAAGTGTGCATGCTCGTGTGTATTCTAGGACATCAGACAGAGATTAAGTATGACCCCCACTGCTCCATGTGGGGGATGAAAAAATAAAGTCTAAGGCCAGGAGAGGAAGCAGGAAGTCACTGACAGTTCCTAACTCTGCTTGCTGAGATGTAATTGAGTCTTAGTCCCTTCCTCTCTAAAACATAAAGTCCCAAGTGGCTCTTGGTAGCAACATTATTAGCCACCTGCACACATCTGGGGGCTTATATGAACTCGAGGGAGCAAATTTGCTCCAATAAGAGTGACTTGGAGTCAAAGGGCAGGACTAGGCCTGTGGAGGGCAGGACTCCTGGCCACCTGAACAAGACACAGGAGGAAGCCGTCAGTGTGCAGAGCAGTAGTATTCAAGCTGCTCTGAGCTCTCAGCGGGCAAAGACAAGATCAGAGTGCTTTGTAGCCAGGCATCTAAGCATTAGATGGAGACCCTCCTGTGGAGAGCTATGCGTTTTTATTCATTTCAGCTCAATCAAGCCAACCCTGGCTGCCACTAGGTGGTTCTCAGCACTAGAGGACGAGTCATGATGTAGATCCCACCAAAGAAGTAATGGTCCCTGCTCAATGGGTCTTCATAAGATGGAGACATGAAGCAGAGATAGGGAGGGTCTTTCCCAATGACAGCCTGTCTGTGTCAAGGGCCTCTGAGAAGCCCTAGATAAGGGATGGAAGACCATTGGGGTGGGGGGCACTTCTAGCCACTGCTCTGTGGATGCAACTTGAGGGGTATGATTTTTAAAATGGCAAATTCATCCTCTGGGGCTGTCTTTTCTTTGTCCCATCTTGAGCCTCTGTCAGCTTCCAGTGCGATCTGAGCCCACATCCACTTGGCAGCAGTTCTGTGCTTTGCCAACTCTGTCCTCAGAGCTCAATAGCAAAAGGCCTGGTAAAGAGAGTCATGATAGATCCTTCCCTTTTTGATCAGGTTCTGTGGGAGAGTATAAATACTATATGCACATGTGTATGCAGATGCACACACCCGTACACAGATATACATACCATGCACTGACAGATGGTAACCCAGTCAATCCTTGCTGTCCTCCCAGCAGTGACTCATTGGAGGAACTGATGGTGATGTCTTGATTTCTGTCTCTCTGTCCCTGGGATACTGTCAGTATCAGGTGTGCCCAGGAAAACCCGGAGCTTTACTAGCCATACAACAACCCTGGGAAGTACGGGATCCTCATCTCCACTTCATAGATGAAGAGGCTGAGGATCCAGTAGAGAGAGAGGCTCATGTATGATCACAGGACACCTAAAGCTCACAGGAGGAGCTTTCACCCAAGTATATCTTTCCCAACTCTGAAGAGATTGCAGATGTTGAGGGCTGAATTCCCCTCTAAAGTGAAGACAACCCCGTAAGTGCCAGTGTTGGTCATTCTCTGGGTTAAATTATTTTCATGCCTTCCTCATTTCTATCTCCAACAGCTTTTCCTAAGAAGGTCTAGTGGTGACTAGTTTTCATTTTTGCTTTTTTGGTGTGTGGGGGGGTGGGGTGAGCGTTGTGAGTGTGTGTGTGCTTGTCTTGAGGCTTGAACTCAGAGCCTAGGCACTGTCCCTGAGCATTTTTTGCTCAAGGTTAGCACTCTACCACTTGAGCCACTGGTTCACTTCTGGCTTTTTAATGATTAATTCGAGATAAGAGTCTCCTAGACTTTCCTATCCAGGCTGGCTTGGAACTGAAATCTTCAGATCTCAGCCTTCTGAGTAGTAAGGATTACAAGCGTGAACCACCAGTGCTCAGCTATGACCACAGTTTTAAAAGCAAGGATGCACAAGGAAACTGAGGCTTACAGATGCTTGGTGTTAGGTGTCTGGTCAAAGTGTGCATAGCAGATCTGGGATTTGAACCCAAGGCAGCTCTTCTAGATCTGTGTTTTTTAGCATGGAGCTTTCCTGCCTCAATGGAGTAAAAGGAAGACTGATACGTAAATTTACCTCTGGGAGATGCCTCTCAGCACCTAAGTTCCAAAGTGGGTCTTGCTCGAACCATTAGGAGGCAACATTTTGATTATCCTTCCTAGGAGCTGGGGCCTAAATGGCAGAAAATAACTCCCTCTAACTCCCCCCTGCAGTTACTTAGAGCTCAGGATATGGCCTAGTTGAGAAGACAGAGGAAAAAAAGGATCTGGCCTCTTCCTGCTGCAGAGTTCATCCTTAAACTTGCTGTAGGCTGAGGAACCCTTTGTTGTAAAACTTAGTATCTCTAAGTTTCCAGATGCCTTGAACCAAGCCTGCTTCTTTGAGAAGCTGGCTCCCTTCAGGCTCTCTTCTCTACACTTGGCAGAGAGGAAGCTAAGTTGAAGAAGCCACAGGTTGGGACTTGGCCACTGGACAAGGTATGTGTTTATAAGCCTCTTTCCCGTCTCCTACAGTGTGAGCCTAGGCTAACTAAGCCCATTGAAAGTCAGGAAAAAGAACTCTTTTTTTTTTTTTACAGAGTTGGCTCTCCAACAAACTGGATTTCAGCATTGATCCTTGGAAAGAGAAAAGAGGTTCCTGCAAGTCAGCTGAACTGTAGAAGAGACAGGCTATGGCCCAGTGTCATTCATGAAAAAAAAAAAAAAAATACCATGTCTTTGACAAATAGTCAGCTTGGCCTGAGGGCTGGTGGTTCTAGCATCTAAGAAAGTCAATGGGATGAGCTTCCCTGGGGAAGATGGTGAATGCTTCAGGAGAAAGAGGGATATGGAGGACATCAGGCTGCCCCAAGATGTGTCTGGGAGGTTCTGGTTCACACCTGGAGAGGGTCAGGATGAGCCCTGGAGTGACTGCCGTTTGGTCTGTCAGAGTCAGCTCAGCGGTCACAGCCTCCAGGCAGCAGAGGCCTGGAGTTAGCATCCCTGTCTCCATGCCTGGCTCTGGTTCTTCTTTGTGACCTTTTTGCTGGGTCACCTGCAGGCATGTTTGTGCTTCCTATGACCCTGTGGGTACCTTGAAGACCAAGATGTATCTAATCCAGCTCCTGGTTTCCAAACGGAGCTCAGGAGCTTGTCAAGCCTGATGAGAGGCAAGAGGGGGCACCAAGTAGATGTGCCTCAGAGCAAGGGCATCAAAATCTACCTAACTTAAGGCAGGGGCTTGGGATCCATAGCAAACAGGCACCCTCTGATGAGAGGACTGCAGGACATAATTGGTCCCAGTCATCAGTCTGAAGGAGCTGTTTTTGGGGAGCAAAGGCATATGATTCGTTTTCTGGAACTCTGAAAAGAGGACCGCAGCCTATGGAAGAAAGGAAGCTAAGAAGGGGTCAGATTTTTAACTCCATAATGGAAAGTACAGGCTGGCAGGCAGAGCATCCCCACATGGAAAGTCCCAGAACTAGATAGCATGTGATCATTCAGAGATAGGATCAAAGTGGGGGTAGGGGGGCCTCAAGAATCCAATAGGATATGAACCAGCTGACTGACCTTTGATGTCATTTTCAATCTAGACACATTTTTCTGACTCTAACATACCACTGTGTATGAAATGGTTTTGACTAGTGGATGGTTTGGGATAAAGGAAGGCTAGACCAGAGATCTGGAAAACACAGACATAGTAAAAATCCTCCTGTTGACTGAGGGCCTATTGTGTCCCAGATCCCATGCATGTCCAACCCTTGGAGGGGTCAGGCAGCTCTAGTAGAAGCCCTTCTGGCTCAGGTTCAGAGCCACCTGCCTTTGATACCTCCAACAGAAGGGCAAGATGGCTTCTGTAGGCAGCAGTACCATCTGTCACCTGCCTGCCAGCTGCTGGTTGGGGATATCCCCACAGCTAGGCTGGGCACACAGCCACACTCCAGTATACTCCCAGAAAAGCCCTCTCCCTGGCCGTGTGTGAACTTCTGTACTGGGCCTTGAGAAGCAGCTGTGAAGGCCCTTTTGTCTAACCCAGGTCAGGGCTAAGCTAATTGTTGAAAACTAATTCCACTCCAAGGGAAAAAAACAAATAGGTAACTTGAAGGCTAGGAGAGATGGGGGAGAATGATGGAAAGGCATGATATTAATCGAGATGCATCGTAATCATACATGGATATGTTGAATCTAAACTTCTTTGTAGAACTACATAAAAAAGTTTAAGGAACATTAAAATAAAATAGGACAAAGCAGAAAAAGGGGTATGCATGGGAGGAAGCCAGTGTAGCTTATGACTTAAAGTATGAGCCTTGCTGTGGGACAGACCTATATCTGAATTTAGACTCTTGTAGCAATCCCCTGAGTAAGGGCATACTATGTCTAAATGCTATTTCTCTGCCTGTAAAATGGAGAAGGTGTTAGTGGCTCACACCTGTAATCCTACCTTTTCAAGAAACAGATCTAGAGAATCAAAGTTCAACAACAGCCTGATCGGAAAAGTTCACTAGATTCCATCTCCAAAATATCCTAAGCTGGGCTAGGCTGGGCTCGTGGCTTAAGGGATAGAGTGCCATTCTAGCAAGGGTGAGGGCCTGAGGGCAAATCCAAGTGCTGCCAAAGAAGAAAAAAAGAGGAAAGTTTCAGAGGTGGTAAGGATAATGTGGGATACTGCACAATAACCCCTCATCCTTAGCTCGTTAGATATCCTCACTGTCTCTCTAGTTAAAAAGCAATGAGTTTCTCAAAGTGATGAGGCTGTGGGTTCCGAAGAGAAACTCGAGAGACATAGTCTTGGGAGCCTGCGCTCCAGGATTCCAGTGTTGGGTGAACTTTAGCATCACTTTTCCACCTTGAGCTTCAATTTCTAGATCCATAAAATGGGGACGAGAGTGCCTCCTTCTCTGGTTTGCACACCACCCACCCACCGCAGCACGTGGCATACGAATAGGGGCCCTTCCCCCTCCACACTCCAGCTTAAAACAAAGGACTTACAAAACCAAACTTTGAAGGACTAAGGAAAGTAAGATTTATGGTTATATACACACCCAGTTACTACCCAGGACTTCTATTTTGTGGAACACATTTTAGCTCTGGAATATTTATGGGCCCTTTTTGACACACAAAGAACTAAAAATATCACCCCATGCTTATGTTAAGCAAAACTTATAAAAACTTTAGTCCGGCAGGAGTTCAGGCAATTTCCTGGCTCATTTCTGGCTGGTCCTGAGGTTGCCAGGTAACCAGGGTGATAACAACCCTCATTTCCCTATGGATGGTGTTTAGACAGAGGTTCTTTGGCCATGCTGTACCGTCTGTGGATGTCTCCCTGCAGATGCTCCTGCCCCTGCCCCTCTGTAAATACCCCCAGAACCTGTGGGAAGGAAGGATCAGCTTTGCCTCTTGAGTTTTCTTGTTGAATCCTCAAACTGTTGTGTATTATATTCCCCCTTATCCACAAGCCCCGCACCCTAGTCATTCTTTCAGTCTAGCTTTAAGCCCCCCTCAGCATTAGAGCCTCTGAAAAGCACAGGGAAGGCAGCCCCCTGCAGGACTTGTCTAGCTAATCAGTAGGTTGTCTCTGCTACATGCATTTTGGATCCTATCATCCACTGATAGGATGGAAATACATTTATTTCTTCTACTAGGCCTCTTACTCCTTACATCTCCAGCTTTATGCTCCACTCCTGTCTCTCAGAAGCCTGAACTCCAGGAAGACCTGGGCTTCTGAGTGGTCTGGTTTGTTCATCCACAATGGTCTGGAACACTGTGTTCAGACTATGGGCTGGAACCCATTGGTAATTCTATGATATTTGTGTGTGTGTATGTGTCTGTGTGTGTGTGTGCCCATCCTAGGGCTTAACCTCAGGGTCTAGGCACAGTCCCTTAGGTTTTTCACTCAAACCTGACACTCTACCACTTGAGCCACAGCTCTGCTTCTAGCTCTTTGATGGGTAATTGGATGTAAGAGTCTCCCAGACTTTTCTGCCCTGGCTGGTTTCAAATCACAGATCTCAGCCTCCTGTGTCACTAAGATAACAGACATGAGTTACAGTTACCTAACTCTGAAGTGATATTTTGATCACTGTCACCACCAGATATCTCTTAGACCGCTCCCTATTCAAACCTTCTAGATCTATCCAAGGCTGGAAAGATGAATCACAACACTAAAATGTGGGTATTAGAGTCAAAGTCATGGTCCCTCATTTGCTATGTGAACTGGATCCACCTCCTGGGTTTCTACAGTGAGAAAGAACCCACGTTTTCATGAAGGGGACTGGGAAGTTTTGAGCTTTGTGCTCACTGCATGCATGTTTCTTTTCTCCTTCTGTCCAGGTTTGCTCTCTATCCTCACTGACAGACCAAAATGATACCCATGTAGAGCATAAGGTACACCAACTGCAGTTCTTGCTTTATCAAAGCATTTGTCACCTGTAGTCCCTAAGGCTGACATCCCAGTGGGATGGTAAGCTGTTGCCTGCTTGTCTCTGGAACAGTCTTGCTTGTCTCTGGAATCCCCAGTGCCACCATTTTTGGAAGTGAAGTGTTCTCTGTAGGCACTTCTGTAATGTTTGGGTTGTACCTAGAGAAGAGTCTTGGATAGTTGTCTTTAGGAGCAATGCTAGTGGCTAAGTCTGTACCAGGGTCTTTGCACAGCTCTGTACTATGTCGTTGTCAGTGTGGCACAGGGCTGGATGTTCTACTTGATTATAAACTTAAGTAGAACCCACCATTGTGTAGTCACAGTGTTTAGCCCATGGTCTGTAATGACAGAGTTGCTAGTTATTCCTTTAGTGGGCATTTATTTGCTACTTGAGCACCCCATAACAGCCTCCCCTGCTTTAATGTATGTTTAAAGTAACAGTTACAAAATTTGTTGGGTAGATATCACCAAGCAATAACAAAAATGACATTGATAGTAATCATTTTCCTTCTTCCTCATATCAATGTAGAACATCACAGATGACAAAAGCATCTAACAGACCTGGTCTTTTGGAGTGAGGGGCTTCTGTAGGGCCACATAGCTAAAAGGTGGCCAGAGGAGAACATGGGAAGGTTTGGAGTCGGATATGTCCAGCTCTTGATTCTCTTGACTGTGATTTCAAGCCAATTATTTAACATCTCTAAGTCTTTGGCTCTACCATGGAATTGGGACAAAGGTTCAAAGATAGGAATACTGAGTATGAAGTAGGCTTGAATGAAACCCTTAACCCATGATGGCCTGAGTAATGTGGTAGCTGTTCGTCAATAGTTAGATGGTGATGACAATGGTAACTGCTGACAGACAGACAGGCAGATAAGCTATGTCAGGGGGGTCAGGATCCTTATGGGAAACAATCCCCCAAAATTGTTTAGATGAATAGACTTTAAGGAAGAGATTGAGGTATGGTAGACTTAAGAAGCCAAGTAACCATGAACCATGTCAGACCTCCTATCTACAAAAAAAAAAGTGTACATTTACTGAATTGCTAGGTCAGACTTTGAGTGCCTTTTAAGTTTAAAAACATTATACATAGCAATGCCTCTGATTCAGGCTCAAAGGTCTTTCATGCCTAGAGTGAACTACCAATATCTTATGATAGGATAAGAAGGAATGAAGTACTTGTCGTGCAATTCTCTTCACTTACTCTCTCAATGGATCTTCTGGGAGCCCGGTGGATGCCCAGCCTGTCCTCAAGGAACTACACAAGGAGAGAGGCAGTCACAAAAATGGACCAGCTAGTTGTGATGGAACATCACATCCAAAGGCCCAGAGCAGGACTGCAGAATTCATGCCCAGGAAAGAGCAAGTGCTCAGTGAAATGAAATGAGATGGTTTGGCTGAAGAAAAATCTTTGTTCTGGCAATGAAACTTAAATTAGTTCTCGTGGATCACAGAGCTTGGGGGTGAGGGAGCATGCTCAGGTCACTGCCCTAACCTGGGCTTTGGAAATTCATCTGGGACAGGGTTTAAGGCAACACCATTGAGGGTTTATGTCCATGTGCAAGTTCAAATCCCTGGGTTATAACTCTGACACGACCAGGCAAGTGCTATATGTAACTATGGGCAGGATGTTTAACCTTACAATTTCTCACCTGTAATTTGCAGATAATCACAATTCCCAGGTCACAGGATTGGCATAAAATTAAAAAATGTTATCACACAGCAATGTTTAAACTAAGCACGCTCTCATATATATATATATATATATATATATATATATATATATGATATAACATATATACATCTGAGATTAAAAGCTACTAATAAAGTATATTTGTTATTATTGCTCATACTTTAATTAGCATTAATATAAATTATTAGTTACGAGTATTAATAATGGCTAGTGTTAATTGAGTACTTATTCTTACCATCAACATTATTGTTCCTTGAGGTTGGAAGGGCCAGAAGGCCCAGAGACAGCAGTTGCTATAAACCCTCAAGTAAATTAGACCCAAAGAATGCCGTGGATTGAAAGCCAGTACAGGGCCACAGCAGCAATTTAGAGAGTTATAATCAGTCTTTTTAAAAAATGGAAGCGAATGAATGGGAACTGGCTTATCATTCAGTCAATTGCTTTAGTGAGCCTTTTGCTGTCTTATACATCCAAACACACATGGTCACATACCTCAGTGTGTGTTTCAGGTCTCAATATGAGATGCTTTTTTAACCATGGATTGCAGGGAAGAAGGTTTTAATGACCCTGCAGTAGAAGGCACAATCACCGGACTTCCTTGTGATCCTGCCTCTCGGAACTCAGCACCATCACCAGGGCAGCCAGTGGACGAGGCTGAGTATCAAGATGGCAGAGCCCAGTGCCCTGTCTTACAATTTGATTGTTATATATTCCAAGTCAAACTTCTTGCCTAATTTCCAGAGATATTAAAAAGGAAACCATGCTTATCCATCTTAACTAGGCACAGCCATAGTCTACAATGCCATCTGTGCCACTAACTTGTACAAGCTGGGCAGGAGATTGTATCATAGAGCCATTGGTGCTCCACCAATCCTAGGGAGGATGGAGTATTGTCTTCTATCTTTAAGGCCTTTAGGTAGCACTAATAAGATTCGAAGTGTTTGCACGCTGTAGCATTTGCAGAACTATGAAGCTTTGCAGTAGACACTTGGGTTACATGATCAATTGCAGACATGGAGTGCTAATCCAGACCATTCCCTTGTAAAGTGATGCACTTTTCTAGTTATGATATAGGGACCATTTTAGTGGGCCTAGTAAATACCTGGGATTTTTAAATTCAGGCCTTTGTGCTTACTAGGCAGATATTCTACCACTTGATTCATTCCCCTATTCCCTAAGTCCTTTTGATTTTACAGATAGTGTCTCTTGCTACCTCAACCTTCTAAGGAAATGGCATTACAGGTGTATACCACCATATCTGGCTTCTATAGAACTCTTTAAGAAAGCGTTTTTGGAGCTGTGAGCTAAGCCCTAACCTGGAGAATATTCTGCCTTTGAGCTTTTAGGAGGGAAGAGAGCCAAAGGGCTGCCTTAGATGGTTACAGGCAGAACTGCTAGTCTTCAGATCAAACCTAACCCATCAGTATGTTTAGTTTGGCCTGAAAAATTATTTTTCAGTTAAAAAGAAAAACATATATAACATCTGAGCTGGAGACACAGCTTAGTGTTAGAGTTCCTGCTGCTTAGTAAATGTGAGGCCCTGAGTTCGAATTCAAATATTCTCATTTTTTTAAAGATTAATTTTAAAAAGGAAGAGATAAGGTTTAGAAAGCATATATTTTACGTTTCCATCCAGATTTCCAGCCTGTCTTAAAAATTTGCCTCCCTACCCCACGCTTTTACACTGCAGCCTAGCTGTCAGCCAAGAACTCCACTTCTAATGTCAGATGCCCCCCCAGGTGTGAGACCCCAGGTGCTCTATGGTTCTCATAGAGCTAGTGCTCTGCTGTGTCTGTAACAGGACAACCAGACAGGGGAATGCTTTGAGCATCCTCATTGTTTGAAAACTGGAACAATGCAAGGCCAACATTGAGAAAGTTGTAGGTTTCAAGAAAAATAAGAGCACTATGTATCTTTTGAAGGATGTTACTGGATTTCCTCCTGGCCCTTAGTATGTTGTGCTAGCCTGGAGCTAAAAGTAGATTGACCCGTTGCAACAATGAGATGTTGAAAAAAGGAACTTTACAATTTAGAGGGGAGGGGGAAGTGTAGTTGTGGAGGTGGGGAGGGAAGGGATGGTAGGGGAAAAGCAAAGGAGGTGGCAATAATGCTTGATAGGAAATGTACTCATTACCTTGCTCATGTAACTGTAACTCCTCTGTACAGTATTTTTACAATTAAAAAAAATTTAAAAAACACCTGGAAGGAGAATGAAGATCCCAGGTGTCTGTATAGGGCAAAAGGCACAAGAGAAGCAGCTACTGCAGTGTAAGTTTTGGGACAGTAAGACCCATTATACCCCAGTTTCACAGGGCAGGGGGCCAGGCTTTCTTGCAGGGACAGAGGAAGGTGGGTCTGGAGGTGACTAGCTAGAAGGATTCTTTCTTTTTTCTTTTTAATACTTTTTGATTGTAAAAATACTGTACAGAGGGGTTACTGTTCCCTGAGCAAGGTAATGAGTATCAAGCATTGTTGCCTCCTCCTTTGTTTTTCCCCTAGCATCCCTTCCCTCCCACCTCCACAACTATACTCCCCCCCTAAATTGTAAAGTTGGTTTTTCAACATAGTGTCTTGTTGTTACATCTCATTGTTATAATGGGTCAATCTGTATCTTGCTGGAAGGATTCTTGTATGCACTAAGAGCAAGTTAGAGTCTCTGGGAGACAGAACAGGAAAAACTCAGCCAGCTCTGGCTGTTTCCTTGTTACCTAGATAACCTTGGCAAGGTTTCAAATTCTGTCTGTCAGATGGAGGTTGGTGAGCTGCCTGATTTCAAGAAGTGTTTACTAGGTGACTATTGTGCACCAGCCCTAGGTTCAGGTGCTGTGGCTCATGGGTGAGAACCCACCAGTGAGTATAGTCTGGAAGTTCACCTAGTGAGTGGAAGCAGATGAACAGCAAAGGTTCATACAACAGTCTGGTGGTGGTATGAGTTGGTTACTTGTGCTTTGAATCCAAAAGAGGATGGTGACCATTGTAACGTCTGGAGTCATGTGAGTAGTTTTTGAGATCATTTATGCAAAGTGATTCCCCTCCTGCCTGCATATTCACTTCACAAATTCCATGTGCGCGTGTGTGTGCACACACACATGTGTGTGCTCACGTGTGAGCACGTGCGTGCCAGTCCTGAGGCTTGAACTCAGGGCCTGGGTGCTGTCCCTTAGCTTTTTCCACTCAAGGCTGATGTTCTACCGCCTGAACCACACAGCTCCACTTCTGGCTTTTTGGTGGTGAATTGGAAACATAAATCTCATGGGCTTTCCTGCTTGGGCTGGCTTTGAATTACAATCCTCCTGTCAGCCCTTCCTGCAGAAGCTAGGATTATAGGTATGAGCAAGCCACCTATGGTGGGTGGGGTGTGGGGAGGCTGGCTTTCTCTCACACATTGGAGTTCTAAGTCAGCCCCTATCCAGGCTGGGATACGCTGGGAACCACACAGGTTCAGTTCCTGTCTAGACAATTAGCATCCAGTGCTCCTGGGTACCCAGACTGCTAAGGAGCAGACAGAGCCCGACTTGCAGGGGCCTGCGTCGTGGTGGTGGTGGTGGTGGTGGTGTGGTGGTGGTGGAGGTGGAGCAGGATCCTTCCTCATCACATCCATGGCAGGCAGGGCGCTCCAGGCCCACCCCTCAGCGTTGTCTTCGCGCTCCTCCTCCCCAAAGGCTGGAGCCCACCCCCTAATCCTTGCTTCCCACCGTTCCAGACCCCCTGGCCCTGAGTGAGGAGCAGACACGGTCGGGTGCAGAGGACCCGGGGCTGGAGGAGATGGATGTAAAGGACCGGAAGCCTTACCGCTCGCTGACCCGGCGCCGCGACGCTGAGCGCCGCTACACCAGCTCGTCGGCCGACAGCGAGGAGGGCAAAGCCCCGCAGAAGTCCTATAGCTCCAGCGAGACCCTGAAGGCCTACGACCAGGACGCCCGCCTGGCCTACGGAGGCCGCGTCAAGGACATGGTGCCGCAGGAGGCCGAGGAGTTCTGCCGCGGAGGTGAGGGGCGCGCGCAGGGCGCACGGGGCCAGCCAAAGTGGGGGGCCACTGGGGGACTTTGGTCTGGGAAAAGCCTGGCCTGTGGTTCATCCTCATGTTGTTGCTGCTCTCTCCTTCCGTGGCTTGGCAGAGTCTGGGAGAAGGGAAGAGGGGGGTGGAGGGGAGGACTCGATTGTGGCACCCTCTTCGAGTCAGGTTGGTGGGTAGGAGTCTCTCTGTTGCCTTCATCTTGAAGATGTCATGAGATGACTTCTTTAAGTTGCTAAGCAGAGCTAAGTGTTGGTTCTTCCTTTGGGTGTTTCGTCATTCAACAAGCATATTCTTAGCACCTTTGGTGTGTGTGTCAAACTCTGAGACCTTGAGAGGAAGATGTTTCTGAGATGATTTGACCTTGAAACGTAATTCAGAACATAATCTCAACACCTTGACTGTCTCTCTTTTGCCTTCTATATACAGTCATCACTAAAAACCTAGAGCTGTCCTAGAATACCATTCAAATGAATCCTTCTTGCCGGCCATGGTGATGCATGGATATACATGCCAGCAAAGCCTGGTCTCAACAACAAAATGCAAACAAAAAGGCTGGAGATAACTCCTAAGTGGTGGAGAAAACAAACAATATACCCCTCTTCTCCATCCCCTGTCACTGTCCAGTTCTGGCCATTACCACAATGACTTTATACCCAGTTCTGCAGCCTTGAGCCACCTCTGCCCTGCACTGTATCTATATTGTCCTGACATTGAGGCCCTGACCCTGGCACTTGGGGGTAGCTTCCCAGCTCCTTTTCTTCCTAGACATTTTTGTGTCCCTTGTCTGTCCTAGACATTTTTGTGTCCCTTGTCTGTCCATACCCTTCACTCATGGCCCAGCCCTACTGGGGCCTCAGATATTTCTATCTTTCTGCCTGCAGAGCCTAAGCAAGCCCTCTTCCAGGCCTGGCAAGTGACTGGTCCTCAGAATGTATGAAAGCCAGCCCTGATTCTGCCTGCTCTTTCCCCTTCCACAGGCAACATTTTGATCATGCTATTTGTTTTTTACAATTACCCCAGGCTAAATCATTTGCTTAAGATCACAGGGGGGAAAGAGCAGGACACACACACACACACACACACCCCACCCATGACCTCATTTCTATTTCCTCCCACAGATTTGGATCCACATGAAAGCTGTCCCATTAGCTGCCTCTCTGGCTTGAAAAATGAGGGCTCTCCAGCTCTTCCCAAGCTTTGATTAAGAGCTCAAGCCCTGGCATCAGACAGATCTGGATTTGAATCCTGGCTCTGCCATTGTTATGACTCTCAGCCTTTTTACCTGTGCAAAGGGATAATAGTAGCTAATAGTAGAGTGAGCATGAGGATGAGTGAGGACTGTAAATAATGCACCTGACATCGGTGCCTGGCACGAAGCAGATGTTTCATAAATGCTACCCACTAGTCATTGTCACCTCTAAGTCTTGGTGATGGGAAAAGAGAAAATTACTCAAAGCATTCCCCTAGCTCTGTCCTGTCTATATTTGACAAAGCTCTCCTAGGCCAGATATAACCTATATGAGCACATGAGGCTCAGAATAGGAGCCCATCCTGGGATTGTAGTTGTTGATAATGATAATAGTACTGGAGTTTGAACTCAGAACCTGGAGCTTATTAGGCAAGCATTCTACCTTTAATCTATACCTCCAACCCCAAGTTCTTTCTGGTCTTTGTAAAGAGCAAATAAGCATTCACATACAGTCATGTACAGAGTGGCTTATAAATTGCCATCCTGGATCCAAAAACCCTTTGAAGGCCACAAGGCATAGATTATTACCCCCTTTTAGAGACAAGAACAGGCCAAACCTGGTGGTTTATGCCTGTAATCCCAGCTCCTCGAGAGGTGTATATCTAAGAGGATCAAGATCCTCTTAGTGCCAGCAAGGTGTGTGTATGCGGGGGGGAGGGAGCATGAGAGCTTCTCTAAAAAATACTAAAGCACTAAAGGTCTGGAGGTGTAACTCAAGTGGTAGAATATCTGCCCAGCAAGTGCAAGACTGTGAGTTCAAACCACAGTACCATAAACAAACCAACACTGAAGCTCAGGTGATCACCAGCCCAGAACTACACAGCCAGAGGCTGAGTGAGGTGGGCTGTCAACCTATGCCCAGGGAAGAAGCCAAAAGGTCTAAAGCCAAGAGATCATGAGGTCTTCTCACATGCGGTGAAAGAATTTCAAACCACCCAGGAGAGGGGCTGAGTCTCAGCTCACTGGCCTGAAGGCCCATTTTGACCTTATTATTTAGAAACTGCATCTTGGGGAAGTTGGAGGCAGGGAAGTGGGAAGGGAAGGGTACAGAGCTGCCAGCACAGAGGCTGGGGGGACGCTGGAGGTGCTAGAAGAATCTGGGAACTTGCACACCAACTAAATGCTTACTTACCAGAAAAGAAATGTTTCATGACAAGTCGAAGGTGACTGCAGCAGACTTGAGCCACAGCTCCTGCTAGCTCTCTAGACAGCCATGTCCCATTCAGTCTCTCCTCCCCTTCTGCTTCCTCTCATGGAGGCTCCAAGGGCCTGCCAGGGTGAGTCTGTCTCTGTGCTCACTTAAATTCTACCGAGCACTGACTCTGCCACAGGTGTGTGGTGTACATAATAGCAGTTGGTGAGGCCCTTCCTCCCCAGGTTGCAAAGGCTTGGCTAGGAGGGAGACGTTGTTATGAAGCCATTTGTGCTGGCTTCCCTGGGCCTTCTGGGGAGACCCATTTCCCTTGCCTTCACAGGTTGTCCCCATGAATCATGAGGACCCACCTCTTCTGTCTCGTTCAGTTCTCATGTCATCTCTCCCTGCTCTACTCTCAACTCCCACTCCTGGGTTACATCTTCCCTCTATGCTCCTAGAACCTTCTTCATGATCTCCCTACTTTCATCTTCACCCTTAAATCTCCCCCGCCTAACTGGGAGCTGTACAGCCAGACACCACACCCTACTCAGGGCTGCATCTCAGTAAAGCCCCTGGGCTAGCTTGAGTTTGTGTCAATGCGCATGCCACCTGACATGAGTTCACTTCCCAGATCATCTGTTTAACTGGAAGGTGACCTTACAGTCTTTGTCTGTCCTCTCATCCATTTCACCCAAGATATGCCTGGGAATAGCAGCCACATAGGAGAAGTTGTCCCTTAGTAGACACTGAATTAACACAGACAGAAGGAAAGAGCTCGTATGTCCCATGAAAGCACCCACACCCTAACTCCAGGGTGCATTCTCCCTAACACCTGCCCCAGCCTCAGCTCTGGGCCTTCTCTTGTTCTTAGGAACCCATCTCTGCTAATTCTCTATCACACTCTACCTGCTGCGAGGAAGCAGCCTGTGTGCCCTATATCTACATCGCCAGTTGGTTTGTGCTCTGCTCTCCTAAACAGCTCCAAAAGGACCTCTGGTTCCTGGCCAATCCAGGCCATTAACCAGGCTTCTGCCCTTTGCTGGGCTTGCTGATAGTCCTCCCTGAAAGAGGAATCCTAGACTCTCCATACAACTTAGCAGGCATTTATTGAGCTGAATATTAAATTTTACCCCAAGTGCAGAGATTTAAGAATAAGCAAGACACTGTACCATACCTTGTCACCTGCAGCAGAAGGAACAAGACAACTCTATTGTGCAAGGACTTTGAGAGGGATCTGGGAAGAATTGGCATTGACACCTACACAGGGGTAGGATTTGAGGAAGATCTCCCAGAGAAAGTGACATTTGAGCCTACTTTAAGGATCCAGAGCCTAAGCCAGGCATGGATTGCATTTAGGAGGCAAAAGGAAGATCACGTGTTGGAGGCCAACCTGTGTTAAATAGTAAGGACCTGTCTTAAAATAACAAAGATGACACAGATAATTTGGCTGGTAGAAAGACACTAGGAGTCATTGCTGGAACTGACCACCACCATGAGTTCAAAACACAGCCATGAATCCTGAGCTGGGGGGCTTTGCTCCAGACAAGGTGCTCCTCCCAGCACACTGACCATTTTGACTCTGTCTTCTCCCAGGCACCAATTTCACCCTGCGTGAGCTTGGACTGGGCGAGGTGACCCCACCTCATGGGACCCTCTACCGGACAGACATTGGACTCCCCCACTGTGGCTACTCCATGGGGGCCAGCTCTGATGCAGACCTGGAGGCTGACACAGTTCTGTCCCCCGAGCACCCTGTGCGCCTTTGGGGCCGAAGCACACGGTCAGGACGCAGTTCCTGCCTGTCTAGCAGGGCCAACTCCAACCTCACACTCACCGACACGGAGCACGAGAACACGGAGACCGGTGAGTGGCCCACTTGGCCTGTGTTGGGTTCAGGGCTGGGGCTTTAATTACAATCTTGATTTGCTGCTCCATCACTGGGGCATTGTGGAAGGTGCTTTGCTCTCAGTGGTCGAAAGGCTCTGACTTTTGCACAGTCATAGGAGATACTCCCTATCAGTGATCTGTTAGAGATGTGGTCATAGACCTCTAGGGAAGTGCTAAGGGGCTGTGTTATGGTGTTCTTGATTCCTATGTGTATGGTGGGGGAGGGGGGAAGCAATGGGGGTAGGATGATGGCAACCCATCCCCCACAGCTGATTTTGTCAAGCCAGGTCACCTATTCCAAAATCTTCTCACAGATTCTTTAGCTAAAAGTGCTCTGAAGTCCAGGGCAATCTCCAAGGACCTTGTCAGACTCTGTGTCTTATGTTGATCAGAGAATGGCTTAAAATCCAAGTGTCATTTCAGGCTAACTTGAAACTTGAGCTGTTGGAGAGTGGAGGTATTGGTCAAAGGATACAAAGTTTGTTCAGAGGAATAAATTTTCAGGATCGATTGCAGTAATGACATGTATCAGCACAAACTGAGTATTCAGTGTTTCAAATGTGTGGGGGTAAAAACTGGGAGTGTTTCAGGTTTGGTAATACTTGTATATAAACTACTGTTTGGCCATCACTAATCCAAAAATCTGAAAATCCTACATGGTGCTTAAAAGTTTGGAATTTCAGAGCATTTCAGTTTTTCAGAGTAGGGCTGCTCAAGCTTTGTTTCAAAATTGCTAAAAGGGGAGATTTAAATTCTCTCTCTGTCCCCACACCCTCCACCCCACCAAATGAAGAATATGGGGTGACAGACATGTTAATTGTCTTGATTTCATGCTTCCACAATGGATGTATGTATTTATCAAAATATCCCACAATATACTCTACAAATATACAGTTATTTGTCCATTAAAAGGAAATTTAAAATAAATTCTAAGATGAGGGGCATAGGTCAAGGTAGAGTGCTTGCCTAGCCACATCTCCAAGGTCCTGGATTTGATCCCCAGTAGCACAAATAAATAAGTCAATTGTAAAAAGTAAAAGCTTGAGGTTTCACCCCAGCTTCTGCCTGACTTTGTGGGGGGGACTGGCTTCAGACCCCTTAGGCCAGTTTCATGTCTGCAGCCCTGTCTCCCAAGGCCTAGAGAAACTGTGGGAGAAAATGAAGGTAACTAATACACAGCTTCTTCCCAGGATAAAGAAGTTTTAGAAGCAGATCTCCAAGAAGCTCCACCTGAGTTCTAGCCACTAGGAGTATCCCCCATCTTGTATGCATCAGCCCCTGCCAGGGTCTGGCAGGGACAACTTAAGGAGGGTGCCAAGGCCTAGGAGTTTTTGCCCGTAGGAAGCCCAGCATGGGGGTCTGCAGGAGCTCCTGGAATCCACCCCGCCCCCTCCAAACAGGGGCACGGGAATGGTGTTGGGAAGGAAAGCCACAGTGCCCCCTACTGGCTCCCAGCTCCCATGTCTGGAGCCTAATGATTTCTGCCAGGGATTCCAGGGACAGAGTGAAGGAGAGACTCCAGGTGAACTTGCAAAACCAAAGTCCCAGATCAGCTTAAGGGTCAGGTGGGAACTCAACCCCTTAAAGAACCTGGTACTACACATCCAACTATTTATGCTGCCATCCCTGCCTCAGGTTTTTCCCAGGTAGCCTGTGTAATTGCTGGAGCTAGGAAAGAGGCAGATCCTGGGTAGCATTGTGGTGGACCTGCTACCTCCTCTCATCCTAGTCAGTCTATGGGGTCAGTGACCTCTCAGCCTCTGGAGAAGCTTTCCCTCCCAGCTCCCATCAAGACCCAGGCTGAGCCAATGGGTTATCTCTCCCCCACCTCTCCATGCACTGAACCAGCTTACCAAATTGGCACCAAACCTGGCACAGAGAGAGTGGGTTGTGTTGTGGCATTTGGGTGAATTACATCCTTTTGGTCCCCCTCCGTTTTCTCCTAGAAAGTATAGTTTAAATGAAGTCAGCGTCTATCATCTTCTGAGAATTTTTATTGAACAAAATAGGAAAGTATTTTTTGGTCCAAGTCCTGAGAAAATACTGGACTAAATCCATTTAAACCAGTTTCTCTTCAGCAGGACTTCTCAGAGCCTTTAAGATGCTACTGTATATGTTAGCAGATAAAACTGCCAGCTTAAGACAGCATTTTTCCCTTCTCTTGTACCACAAGACCTTTCCTTCTCAGAGCATCTGGCTGGACCAGTGTTCTAATTCAGTTAGTAATAGCCGAGCCAAACAACCTGCAGGCTCTCATCTAGACCTGGGATTCTGTTGTTCTAAGTACAGGCATACATAAGAAAAAGGTCCACAAGATGAAAGTAATAACAGCACTGAGAGTTAATAGCTGCTGGTGGTTATGAGCACCAAGGAAGAGAGCTAAGCACTTTGGCTATGTGATCACATTTGCCCTTCCTGTAACACTTTGAAGCAGAATTTTATTATCTCCATTGCATGGAGGAAAAAAAAAACATAGCTACAGCCCAAAGAGGCTGCAGAAGTCACCCAGCTAGCAGGATGGGATTACAGTCAGGGCTGCATAACTCTAAAATCTGGACTGGTTTAGCATTAGTTATTCTGGTGAATTTTCTCCATAGCAAAATGTTCAGGTTGTTTGTTATTTTGAAGATTTCTTGCTATGGTGACAAATGATCATTTTCCATAAAGTCATGACAGAATAAGGCACACACCACCCACATTATTGTGTATTTCCCGAGAGCTGAATTAAGCCTCTGTTGGGTGATAATGACATCAGATGAGCATGAAGAGGCTCAGCCTTTGTTAGAAGGAAGGGTACATTGATCTCTCTTTGGTTGCCCATTCCATACATGACCATGGAACACAAAGTTCAGCTATACTCTGGGAAAATCAACATGCAAAGGAGGTGGGAAGGGAGTCTATCAAAGTACCCTTGACCTCTGCATCCTTCCAGACCTGGACTCCAACCTGACACCTCCATGGTGACTGCATGCCTCAGCTGGAAAATAACATAATGGCTTTGGTATACGACATTCTAAATTACACCAACCACAGGAATTGATCACTTTCTTTTTTTTATAATTATGTTATTGTGAAAATACTGTACAGAGGGTTTACAATTACATGGGCAAGGTAATGAGTGCATTTTTTATCAAGCATTGTTGCCTCCTCCTTTGTTTCCTCTTACCATTCACTGGTTAGGTTCATAGCACTCTTGCTTAGTAAAACAGAGGCTCAGAGAGATGAAGAATGTGCCTGGTGCCCCGTGTCTAGGTGAATTGGCTTCTGGACAATGGAGAAGATCTTGGCCTTATATTTTGGGTGTACCAGTCCTACCTCTGAGGTCTTAAGCAAGTTTACCTCACCTCTGTTAGCTACAGTTTCTTCATTTTCAAAACAATATGCCAGGGCAAAGTTGTTCATTACAAGGGGGATTACAAATAGACTGTAATCCCAGCTAGTTGTGAGGCAGAGATTAGGAGGATCAAGGTTAGAAGCCAGCTCTGGGGAAAGCATGCGTGCATTCACACACATCTCCATAAGGAGATTCTGGTTCTCTTCATTCTTCCTTTTTTCTTCCTGCCCTTCTTACCTCCTCATCTTCCTCTACTCCATCTGATTCTCTTTCCCATCCTACCCACCCCCTGCATTTCTCTTTCCTTTTCCTTTGATGAAAACTTGGATCCCTCTTTCACAACAAGGCCCAGTTCCACAGGCTGTGTTAGCTACAAAGCACATCATCGTAGGGCCAGTGTTGAGGAATACGAGAAGTCATGAATCTCTGCTGAGAGCCCAGGACTACAGATACACAATGGCCTTTAATCCATTAAAGTGCATTGGCATTCCCATTTTCCAGATAGTAAAACTGACCCTCCACAATGTTTAACTGACATGACAGTAAGTCACTATGTCAGCCAAGCTAGGACTTGAACTCAGGTCTCTCTTCCTCTATAGTCTGGGCCCTTTGCTTACCTCCATTTGAGTCAATGAGAGTTTGGAGGTCTCGGTTGAGGCCAGCAATGTTGGACAACCAGGTCCTCAGAGATGCAGATGGATAAATAGGAAATGCAAAGCATAAACCCCAGCAACCTCTATCCACCAGAGCATCGACCCTGCCTCCACATACGACCTTGTATCCATCAATAGTAATTGTCAACAGTATTGACGGTGGTGGAGGCTTTTGCTGAGGTCACAGGGATGCTGCATGCAGCTGCCATCAATAATAACTTTTATGGGGTCCATTAAAGCCAATTTTTGCCCCTGAAGGTTAATGTCAGCAGCTTTTATGTCACTGCTTAATATCTAAAATAAATACAAAATTGACTGGGTAATGTAAACATAAATCTTCCTCCTTGGGCATCAGAGAGAGCCTGCTGGGCAGGAGGGTTAGCAGGTAGCAGGCCGGGAGCAATGAGAAGAAGCTGGCATGCCAGTCACACAGTCAGCATGCAGTAAATGGCTTTTAGGAGGTTGATGCTGGAAGAGGAGCTGCATCCCCAGCCACAGGGTCAGCATGACACCATGTCTCTCTTATAGATTCATTCTGCTTCTGCTTCATTCTGCACTTTGTGCTATGGCCATGCTGAGGTTCCTCAGGATGCCATGTGTTGTTTTGTTCTAGTGGCAGAAGCTAGATGAATAGTCGAGGAGGTGGCCCTGGACTATAGCAGAGGTGTCACAAGACTGGAAAGAACATTCATTTCTGAACCCACCAAAGAGACCTGGCCTCTTATCCTAGTTGTATCAGTCCTAGCTCTGAGATCTTGAACAAGTCCCTGTACCTGTTTGAGCCAGAGTTCCTTCATTTACAAAACAATATGCCATAACCCAGATGCCCCTCAGTAGATGAATGGATCAAGAAAATGTGATATATATATATATAGATACAGATATAGATATAATGGAATTCTATGCTTCCAGCAGAAAGAATGACACAACCCCATTCTTAAGAAAATGGAAAGACTTGGAAAAAATCATATTAAGTGAAGTAAGCCAGACCCAAAGAAATATAGGTCCCATGGTTTCCCTTATTTGCAATAATTAGTATACGTCTAGGATAATCTTATCAGTTGAGCATAAAAGCACAAAAGCTATTTACATATGACCATAGAAGATGATGTTAAGCGAAATGAACCCCAAGATCTGGACACAAGAGGTTTTTCTTTGTTGTTATTGTTTTTAATGTAGTATGTGATATTTTTGTTTCTTTTGGATGTTCTTCCCCCTATGGTATATCCACCGTTGTCACTGTATTTGATTTTGGTACCCTGTGTCTTGTATATACATTTTTCTAATTTGGGGAGGGGAAGGGGAATAACAAAATGCTGAAACAAGGACAGAGGATGGCCCATTGCAACAATGATACTCTCAAGACACTATGTTAGAAATGACAACTTCTTGTGGGGTGGGGAGGTGGGGGAGAAAAAGGATAATAGGAGAAAAAGGAGGGAGTAACAATGTTTGACAAGGAATGTACTCATTACTTCACTCATGTAACTGTAACCCCTCTGTACAGCATCTTTACAATAAAATAAAATTTAAAAAACATGTTAGGGCTAGTAATTCCAACACACACACACACACACGACCCTATCTGAAAAATAACTAAACAAAAAAAGGGGGAAGGGCTGTGGGTGGTATGGCTCAAGGAATAGAGCACTTATCTAGCAAGTACAAGGCCAAGTACAAGTTCAAACCCCTTAGAATTTCCAAAAAATAAAAACCCAGCAAACCCCAAACAAAACTCATATGCCTGAGATTACCAGGGGCTAAGAGAGGGATAATGAAATGGGAAGTTACTGTTTGATGATTACAGAGGTCTAGTTTGGGCTAACAAGAAGGTTCTAGAGATGAGTATTGGTAGTGATAGAACAAACATGTAAATATAGAGATGCCACCAAGGTGTACACTTGAAACTGGTTAAAGTGTTCCATGTGATTTCTAGTTTTTCACAATTATAAAACACACTGAACACCATCTCCCTTTCTTGAAATGTCTGCTGGAGCCTTTGCCATCCTGATCAAGCTAGTCCTGAATTCATGCTAGGTGTTGATGTTAATTACTTTAGCTCTGGGTGACAGCCAGGGGACCTCCATTTTGCCCAGAGGGTGCAGAGGCCCGATCCTTCACTCCATTCCTGTTGTGTACCCAGGCCTGAGGACCTCACTTGGAAGGATCTCACTAAGTGGTAGATGGAGAGAGGCCTTCCCAGGAGAGGCAATTGCCTGAGCCAGGGCTTGGAGGCATGAAGGGGCCCAGGAGTCTAGGAACCTGTGAAAAATCACTGTTCTGGGGGCTGGGAAGTTGGCTCAGTGCTAGAGCGCTTGCCTTGCATGCCTGAGGCCCTGGGTTCGATTCCTCAGCACCACATAAGCAAAAAGAAAAAAGCCAGAAGTGGTGCTGTGGCTCAAGTGGTTAGAGCGCTAGTCTTGAGCTGAAGAGCTGAGGGACAGCGCCCAGGCCCAGAGTTCAGGCCCCACGACCAGACCCAAAAAACAAAACAAAACAAAACAAATTACTGTGCTTTTATTCCAAAGGCCAATCAAAAAATTCACTTAGAAGAGAACCGATGAATAGAGTCATATTTGTTCCCAAATCATCAAACAGCCTGGTATCAAAAGGGAAATTATTAGTTAACCTAATTAGACAGCCAAATTTTTAATTTCAAGTCTAAATTCATAGAAGATGCAGCTATCCCCAAAGTACAGAGAATAAGAGCCATTGCTAGTGTTACTCTAGTTACCCTCTTCCCTCCCCAGCTCCATACCCATACCCATGAGGTTCATTTAAAAATCTGTAAGAAAGTCACTAAGTTCCAAATGGTAGGAGGGCTTCAGCCACCCAATCTATTGTCCAAAGGGACACCATCTTCTAGAATAGAAACTTGAATCGAATAGCTTGGCTAGGGGCAACCCCACATTCCTCTGCTTGGGAATGAGGAATGTTGAGGCACCTGCTGTTTTTAGGGAATTAGTTTCCTACTGGGCAGAGTTGTCTACATAAACTCCTAAGGGCCAGAGGGGGCCAGGAAGGGCCTGGTCCGGTCAGACCATCTGAGAATCTGTGAGCTAGAAGAGACCTTAGCGATAATAAGCCCCTTGGTTCTTAACCTGTTCTTATTTCTCCACGTCTGTGCCTTCAGATTTGGAGAGGTTAAGAAATTTATTGGAGGGGACACAGCTAGTACGTGGCAGAGCAAAGGTCTGAGCCATGTTATGATTTGAGTATGAAATGTCCCCCTGTAAATTCCTGTACTGGAGTCTTGGTTGCTAGCTGATGAGGCACTTAAGAAGTGATTGGCTCCTAAGGGCTCTGACCTACCCTTCATTCCTTATTAAGGCATAATGTGATATGCATTAGTGGAAGGTGCTGGGAAGCAGGAGGTGGGGCCTACTTGGAGAAAGCAGGTTACCAGGGTCTATATCTTGCCCTGGCCTCTTCCCATTTTCCTCGCTGCTTCCTGTATTCTATGAGATGAATAACCTCCTCTACCAAACTCTCTCACCACCGTGATATGCTGGCCAAGTGCATGGAACCAAGCAACCATGCACTGAACCCTCTGAAGCCTTGGAAATAAATCCTTTCTCCTTGAAGTTGTATCTGTCAGGTTTCTGGTCTCCATAACATATAAGAAACTAACAGAAGGCCAGATCTGTCACTACTCCAGTATCCATTATCTTTCTTAAACACTCTAGTTTGTACTGTTTGGAAGAAACGTTTTTATTAGAGTAATTCATAAAAGATATGAGATCTAAGAGATTCATTTTAGTTGTATACAGAATAAATTTGTCAGTGTTAAAAAATAATCCAGAAAATAGGTTGGGAATGTGACTTATAGTAGAGTGCTTGCCTAGCAAGCAGGAAGTCCTGGGTTCGATTCCTCAGTATCACATAAGAAGTAGCACTGTGGCTCAAGTGGTAGAGTGCTAACCTTGAGCAAAACAAGCTCAGGGACAGTGTCCAGGCCCTAAGTTCAAGCTGCAGGACTGGCAGAATAAAAATAAAAGTAAAATAATAATAGTCCAGAAAATAAACTGAACCCATAGCTTGTCAGGACTGATTATACTAGGATCATACTAGGATACTTTCAAACTGTGACCTACTTAAGAAAAGACAGATAGTAGAGAAAGTCCAACCAGCAAGTAGCTGAGGTTTCATTGAAAAGGAGTCAGTCCTGGGCTTTGAGAGGTGAGAAGGACTTTTTACCGATTAAAGAGAAGAAAGGACATTTATGTGGGCAAATAGAAGGGGTGTCCCTTGAAGCTGTGTAACCATGTGTGGTGGGAAGAGGGTGCTAGGTAAGGATGGTATTTGAAGTGTCTTTCCTGTCTCTTATTTTATGAGTACCTGCTGTCTTCTGGGTATCATGTTAAGTGTTGGGGTTCCAGCAGTGATCAAAACCAACAAAGTATCCCATTCTTATGGAGATTACATTTTGTTGTAAAGACTGATGTTGAACAAGTTAAGAACCTATTACATGGGATCTTTTAAAGATGATACACATTCTGGAAACAGAAGGAGGAGAGCTGCTCTTTTAAGTGAGGTAGCCAGAGAAGACTTCCAGGAGAAGATGCTACTTGAGCAAAGCTTTACCAAAAGAAAAATGGTCTTGGCAGACAGAAGGGCAGGTACAAGATCTTAAGCAGAAAATACATGCCTTGTCTGCACAACAGCAAAGGAGCCCAGCCTGTAATGCCTGGAGGGGTGGAGGAGGCCAAAGAGGTGACATGGGTGTATGTGCAGACTGTAACCAGTCTTGCCACAGAGGGCTCTGACTGAGGATAGACAGAGTCTAACCAAGATTTAACCAGGATCATTCTGTATGCTCAGTTGAGAGTAAACTCTAGAGAACAAAGGTCAAAGTAGGGACCACTGCAGCAATCCAGGAAACAAGAGTGTTCACATGGGGCAAGCCTACAAGCAGCCAGGGTTGCATCTAAGCCAGAGCTTTCTCTTCCCTGCTCCCCCCAGGATTGAAGATGACCTCAGTCCACAGGTTCTATGACCATAGTGGTTCCTTCTACTCTAGCAGAAGGAATGTACACTGGATCCTTCACCTGGCACACAGCTCACTGCAGCCCAGTTACATGGGCCTTCAGCCTCTAGTCCACACCACACTCTTTCATTGTACTTCATAGTTTGGTGATGGGTTGTTCCTAATACCATCCTGCTGCTTATCATCTTGGTTTCTGACCTTGCTGCCTTCTCTTCCACGTGAGACATTTAACATGGTCTTGTTTTGTTGTGATGTTGCCTTCCCTTTAGCTGTATTTCCAGCCCATCCTGCTCAGCCGTACCTCAGTCTGACTTAAACTTTCTTGGTGAAGGGTGTCCCAGGGCAGCCTCTCCAGAGCACCACTTCTGCTAGAGCTGCCTGTGATCTAGGACCCAGTTCATGGCAGCTACTGATGTTGCTATATGTCCTGGCCCAGTTCTGTGACCAGTATTAATCCAGCCACACTTTGCTTCTGAAGTGAAAAAGCAGGAAATAGAGGCAAGGAGACTCAAAGCCATGCTAAATTAAGATAGATTGCATTCTTGAAACTCAGTTAAGACCTGCTGTGTGTGCAGAGAGGTGCAGCAAACAAGAATTTTGCTTTTAATTTGAGCGAACATGACTGAATTCCAGTGGAAGCAGTGATGTGCACAATGACAAAATATTTTCCAAAAGATGTGTGAGAGGTGTTTTCCCCCTCCAGTAAGCTCAGCTTTGTACAGGGAGAGCACGCTTCAACTTTATCTAACCCAGGATGACTCTGGAGAAGGAGAATAACCAGTGGTGGGGAAATAGGAGCACAATTCCAGTGCAACGTGTGACATCCAGGGACAAATCTAGTTTAGTATTAGTCTCCTCACCAGTCCTCTGAAGACCCTGGACTAAGCAATTCTCTCTAAGCATTTGTTTCCCATCAACCAAAGAGGGTCTTGGGAATCTCAGGCAGTAGGAGTACCTTGGGAGGAAATGGGTTGAGGGATTACACTGAGAATTCCAGTCCAAATATACAGGTGATTTTGTACACATTTCTGAAGCTGCTGACTGAGTCTTAATTGCTTCATCTGCAACATAGAAATATACTTGTTATAATGGGAGCAGGAGATTGTACACAAGAACCAGGACACTCTTTCCGAAATTGTGGGTTATAACCAGTCCATCTATGAAATAAATTGTACAATTCAGTACCATTGTTGAAAATAATAATAAAATAGAGTACAGAAGAGAGGAGATATGGCCTATTGTAAGCTAGGTGTTACCCTGTGAATTTTTTATTTCAATTATCTTTTTGTACACAGAAAGATGTTCATTTATAAAAGGATTGAAAGAAGGTACCTAGCACATGGGTGAATCTTGTAAACGTTAATTTCCTTCCCTATAGGATCTCTCAGCTCACAACAAAACAATTTGTGTGCCAGTACTGAAGCTTGAACTTGGGGAGTTAGTGCTCTTCATTATCTGCTCAAGACTAGGTGTTCTGGGGCTGGGAAGGTGGCTCAGTGGTAGAGCGCTTGCTTTGCATGCCTGAGGCCCTGGGTTCGATTCCTCAGCACCACATAAGCAGAAAAAAAAGCCGGAAGTGGCGCTGTGCCTCAAGTGGTAGAGCGCTAGCCTTGAGCTGAAGAGCTGAGGGACAGCGCCCAGGCCCAGAGTTCAGGCCCACAACTGGACCCCCCCCAAAAAAAGACTAGGTATTCTACCACTTCACACCTCCACTTCTGTTTTTTTTTCTGGTTAATTGGATATAATAATCTCTTGTCTCTATCTACAACTACTGGCTTTGATATCAATCATTACATCTCAGCCTTCTGACTAGCTAGCTAGGATTGTAGACATGAGCCACTTTAGCTCAAAAGATTTATGATTCATATGATAGTTTTACTACAACTGCCAGCCTGCCATACTATGGCTTTCTTACTGAGAGAGTTTATCTGGGTTCCATGAAAGAAGACAGGCTCTGGGACCTAACACTCCGTCTTCTCCCTACTACCCTCCTTTGTAAAAGGCCATTGAGTAACTAACTAGCAAGCCCTAGGGTGACAGTAGGCATGGTGACAAGGGAATCAGGACAAGCCCCAAACTGGAGGGGCTCACCACAAATTTAATTGTGCACTAATCAACCCCAGCACATAGATATGGGCCACCACATAGATATGGCTGCCCTTCCTTTGACTTCAGTGTGGAGAGGAGCATGGAAACCAAGGGTAAAAGAGTTTAGGGACTCACATGGGTTTAATAACATGAGGTGCAGTACAAGGGGGGTGGCCATGATTATCCGTGGGCTCAGAGAAAAAGCCACCAAAAAGCCTCTTTATTGTACTTAACTAATAGACTCTCTGCAAACTCTTCTAACAGTGGCAAGCCCAGTTTTCTCCAATGAGGACTTAGCCAGGGTGAAGAAAACTATTGAGCTAGCAGAGCCTGAAGGAATAAAAAGAGATAGGAACAGAGAAAAATCTGGGTTCTATGATGGTGGGTGATGGTTCTGAATGACTGGCCCCAACTTAGCCTTTCTTCGGAAGTCAATAATACACCACAGAAAAGTCTTAAGACGAGAGGGAGTAATGGTAAAGACATACATTGAGGGTAAATCACTTTTGAGAAGACAAGAAGTCCCTTTACTATTGAACTGCAAGTGCTTCCACAGAATATTACCAGAGAGGTCTGGCTCGAAGCTACTTCTAGAATGCATTTGCCCTGAACAGTGAAACATGATCTTGATTCATCAATGGTATCTGGTCCTTCCCTTGCTAAATTTAGATTTTTAATGATCTTTCATAGTACCCACTACCCACTAATGATCAGTTTGCTTTTGCTTGTGTGTGTGTGTGTGTGTGTGTGTGTGTGTGTGTGTGTGCGTGTGTGTGTGTGTTGGCTTGTATATGTAATATCTTTTCTTGATAAACCTGAGTCTTTCTTAGAAATGGGACCTTGAGGAAAGTGTAAGAGAGATGCCTTATTTGGGAGTGTAATCTCAGTAAGGGAAAGTGAAGTACAGCTAAGGAGGAGAAGTAGCTTAGGGTCTAGCAGATTCTCCCAAAAGAATCTGATAGAGGTATATAAGCTGTAAGCAAATCCATTGTTAACTGTTGTTCTCTCCTTCCCTCCCTCTTAACTCTGCCTCATTCTCCTGCCCCTTTCTCCACTTCTTTTGATTCTATTTGTCAATAATTGCAAGACTAATGTTTGCTATTTATGATACATTTGCAAGGACAGGTAGTAGAACTGTACTTTTTTATGTAATTGCTATGATCTGCCTATCAGATTATAAATGATGAGATTGAGACCTCAAAAGTTGAAGTAACCTGCCAGCCAGAAAGTTCCAGAGCCAAATACTACCTAACCCAAGACTGTCTAAATGCAAAGTTGTTACCACAGGCCATAGTACCAGTTGTAGAGACTGGAAGATAACACTACTGGAGCAGATGACTGTTGATATAATTTTGAGTGTTAAAAAGATGTTAATATGGGCTGGGAAGGTGGCTCAGTGGTAGAGCGCTTGCCTTGCATGCCTGAGGCCCTGGGTTCGATTCCTCAGCACCACATAAGCAAAAAGAAAAAAGCTGGAAGTGGCACTGTGGCTCAAGTGGTAGAGCGCTAGCCTTGAGCTGAAGAGCTGAGGGACAGCACTCAGGCCCAGAGTTCAGGACCACGACCAGACCAAAAAAAAAAGATGCTAATACTCCAGACCAGCCCCTCCAGAAAAATACTAGTGACCCACACATAATTCAGACCCCAAGTCTTTCACTGTGTGTCAATTTATAATACAAAGCAAGTCCCTTAATCTTGCCCTGCCTTTGTTTCCATATCTGTGAAACAGGGATCATTCTGGTATCCAAAGAGCAGTTGTGAGAGTTAACTGGGTGAAGAGAGTTTTAGCACTTCACATAGTGTCTGGCACACCGGAAGTGCTCTACAAGGACATGATGTTGTTATTAATTAGTGCTTCATGCTTTAAGAAGTATTTTCATATTTTGTCTAATAGCTGCAGCTGCCTTTGAGGTAGCTATCTGCCTCGTTGTTGTTTAGAAGTTCTCTTGGATGCTGCAGCTGGAGTGTGATGAGATAGGACTCCACCCAGGACCCTGACTCCACACACCCTGCATGGCTATTTATCCCTCCATCTGGCAGCTTGCCAGCTTGGCTCTTAGCCCCAGAGCTAATTCCCAGGTTCCAGGGCCAATTATACAAAGGTTTCTAGCAGGTCTAATTTTCCTCAAACCAGTTTCTCCCAGTCAGCCCTGTAGGAAAGAACCTTCTTCCAGACAAAATACAGCCCCTGAGATAAATAGCCAAAACCCTTTATGTCCCAAACACTGAAGAGGAATCTTCTTTCCACCTATCATCCTCTACAGCCTGGCTCCTAAATGACTTTGCTGTGCTTAGTTTTCTAGTACCTTAACTACAAAATAAATTGCTTTCCCCAGTATACTTCCAAGGAAGCAATAAGGGTGTGGAACAAACCGTGGTTCAAAGCATGGTATCTACAAAGGGAAATGGTTTGCAATTCCAGCTGTTTGTAAAGATGGAAACGGGAGGAGGGGAGCCGGCTTGTGTGTGAAGCGGACTGTGAAATGTTCTTCAGGTAGGAAATCAAATAGGTAAAGCAGGAATTTGACCACAGTTAGAAGCCAGGCACCTCACATTCCTCTCACCTGGCAGCCAAGAGAGGAACGGCTGAAGCCCAAAGGAGTTAGAGTCCTTTCTAACTGCATCCACCATCTTTGATCGTTCACTAATGCTGAAGTATCCGCACTGGAGTTAGCAATGCTAAAAAGTGGGTTTTGTTTGGAAAAGAAAATATTGTGACACTTTTTCCCTAGCTAGATTTTAACAGGTCCTCAACAGTGCCCCTAACAGCTTGGCCATTATTATTCACATTTGCAGAGAGCTTAAGAAGTCACAATACCCTTCTATACATGACATTTTCTAAATAACAGCATCATCTCAGGCTAGGTCATCTGAGTCCCCACCTGACTCTGAACCCTGGCAGGGACCTTAGAACTGATATCCTGAGTCTGGGCAAGTCTGTGAGATGCTGGAAAGACTCACAGGGCTGGGCAGAGAGCAGGACTCTCAAGATTTATTACAGCAAAGGGCTACAAAGCAAAATTAGCAAAGGGAGAAAGGTATGAGGCTGACAATGTAAGAGGCAAGGCACAATCTTCCAAGAGTCCTGTCTGTGCTGTCACACAGGTCAGACATAATCTCCCCATAAGTGCTGGTACTGCCTATCAGCTAAACTCCAGAGAGACCTAGAGTCCAGGATTTCCATAGCTCCCAAACCCTCTGAATACCTTGCACCAAGTTCTAGACCTTCAAGGAAAGGAAGAAAATGTTGAACAGAATCTTGATGTTTATACAAACATCCTGGGCACTATGAGCCACTGAGATTATTTAGCCAATAGAGAACTGTTTACCCAACAAGTTCCCAAACACCAACCCAGGCCCAGCCTTGAAACAGACTTCCACAAGGACACAGTGTTGGGCATGCTGTGGGAGCTCTTTCTCTGCACACTGCCCTTGAACTTCCCTCCTGCTTGCCTGGGAGCAGCCCAAGCAGACCACACACACACACTTCTCAGGACAGCTCTATGGAGAAGTCTCTACTCATGCCCCCAGGTGTGCAGTGCCTCTTAGAGAGTGGGTATACGAGAAATAGCCTGATAAAGAAAGCTTACTGCTAGTGCTGGTCATGAAAGTCTAGGGGAAAAAAAACGAAATGATCTTTCTGTGTGGAAAAGCACAAACCATTTTCAAATGAGTCTCAACAGTAGGGCAGTGCTTTCAAGTCTACCGTGGGATAGATGAATTAGCCATGGCAGGGAAGGATATTGTGAATCTTGGGAAATTCCACACACATGAACCAGGCTGTGTGGTCCTGGGTTGCAGGAAGCCTGATGTGTTAAAGGTATGGTCTGGACCTCAAGGATCATGATATGAAGAAGATAGCACTAAGTGGGCACTTGTGGTTCATGCCTATAATCCCAGCTACTTAGGAGGCTTGAGATCTAAGGATTGAGATTAAAGCTAGCTCTTGCAGCAAAAATCCAGAAGAGGAGGTGTGACTCAAATGGTAGAGCACCAGCCTTAATTTTAAAAATCCAGTACAATTGTGAGACCCTGAGTTCAAGCTCTAGTACCAGTACCAAAATAAAAATAAATAAACAAAACCTTACAACATCAGTACTGGGGTCTTCCCAGTACCAAGGGAAAGCTGAAACAGGGCCAGCTGGAATAGAACAGCCTTCCAGAATGACCTCTCTCACCCTCAGTCAATCCCAGAACATACTTTACAGGAGTTTTATGGCAAACTAGTTGGCTTGGAGCTTGTGAGGTCAGGATACTAGACAGATACTATATACTGGATAGATAGAATAGATTAGAAAGAAGACTTTCTGGCAGCCAGATGTGGGGAACGTCCCAAACACTCTATCAGACTTTCTGCTAAGACAATAATCCCCAAATCCCAGTGCATGTGGAAATGCACTGTCCTGTGAAAGACCATCAGAAACCCACTTGAGGACATTGCACAAAGATAGGTTTTTCTCACTGGGAAGCAGTGGATGTCTCAGGAGAGAACATTAGCAAGAAGGGACAGTAACAGGCCTTATGTCTGGCGATTGGGGGGATGGGCTCAAGAAAATGTAGTTTGGTTGGTTCTGCATTGGCAAGTCTGTTGCTAGGTGTCAAATGAATCTTTTTTTAATTATTTTAATTAATTGACTTTATAGAAGTGATGTATAGAGAAATTACAATTAGTAGAGTAGTAGGTTTTGAGGTCTGGTGATATCACCTACTTGCTTTTTTCTTTTTTTCTTTTGCCAAGGTAAAAGGTTTGTTGTTTTTTTTGTTCCATATGGATTTATGGGTTTGGGGGATTTTTTTCTCTATCTCAGTAAAGAATGTCATTGGGATTTTGATGGGGATTGCATTGAATTTGTATATACTTTTTGGCAGTATGGCCATGTTAGCAGTATTGATTCTACTTATCCATGAACATGGAAGGTCTTTCTATTTCCTGGTGCCCTCTTTGATTTCTTCAGATTTTTTTAGTTTTCAACTTTGGCAAGGTCAATTCCTAGGTGTTTCATTTGACTTGAGGCTATTGCAAATGGAGTTGTTTTCATGATTTCCCTTTCTGCTTGTGCATTGTTGGCATACAGAAAGGCTACTGATTTGGGGGAGTTAATTTTGTATCCTGCTACTTTGCAAAAGTGGTTGATCAGTTCTAGGAGCTTGGGATGGAGTTTATTGTGTCCTTTAGGTATTAGATTATAGGGATAGTTTGATTTTTTTTCTTTCCCTGTATGAATTCCTTTTAGGTTCTTTTCTTGCCTTATTGCTCTGGCTAGGAATTCCAGAACCATACTGAAGAGGAATGCAGAGAGTGGACATCCTTGCCTTGTTCCTGATTTTAGGGGAAATGGTTTTAGTTCTTCCCCATTTAGTATGACATTGGCTGTTGGTCTGTCATAGATAGCCTTTATTGTTTTAAGGAATGTTCCTTCTGTTCCTAGCTCCTCCAGTGCTTTTAACATGAATGAATGTTGTATTTTGTCAAAGGCTTTTTCTGCATCTATTGAAATGATCATGTTGTTCTTGTCTTTGGTTCTGTTCATGTGGTAAATTATATTTATTGATTTGCATATGTTAAACTAGCCTTGAATCTTTAGGATGAAGCCTACTTGGTCATATTGTATGATTTTTGTTTGTTTCTGGATTCTGTTGGCTAGTATTTACTGAGGAGCTTTGCATCTGTGTTCATCAGAGAAATTAGTCTGCAGTTCTTATTTTGTTGGATTCTTACCTGGTTTGGGGATAAGTGTGATATTGGCTTCATAGAATGAGTTTGGAATTTCTCCCTCTGTTTTTATTTTACAGAAAAGCTTGAGGAGTATTTGTGTTAGATTCAGTGGTGGATCCATCCAGGCCTGGGCTTTTCCTTGTTGGATGACTTCTGATTACTTCCTCAATCTCATTGTGTGTTATTGGCCTATTGAACTGATTTATATCCTCTTGGTTCAGCTTAGACAGTTGTATTTTTCTAGAAATTTGTCCATTTCTGCTAGGTTTTCTTCCTTTTTTAGTCTAGGTTTTAAAAGTAGTCCTTTATAATCATTTGGATTTCTTGGATGTGTAATGTTTCTTGTGGCATCTCTGATTTTATTGATTTGAGCCTTGTCTCTTCTTTTCTTCCTCAGTCTTGCTACTGGTCTGTCAATTTTATTAATTTTCTCAAAAAATGTTTTTCATTTCATTGATTTTTGTGTTTAGTTTTTTAGTCTCTATCTCATTAATTTCTGCCCTAGTCTTTGCTGTCTCTCTCCCTCCAGTAGTTTGGGGTTTGGTTTGTTCTTGTTTTTCTAGCAGTTTTAGTTGTATCATGAAACTATTTACTTGAGCTGTTTCTGTTCTTTTTTTTCCATGTGTATCCTTAGAGATATAAACTTTCCTCTCAGCACTGCTTTTGCTGTATCCTAGAAGTTCTGTTGTGATGTGTTATCATTGTCATTGAATTATTAGAACTTTCTAATTTCTTCTGTGACCCAGATGTTCATTCAGTAGTATGTTTTTCAGTCTCCATGTGTTTGACTGTTTTCTGCAATATGTTTTGTTGTTGAGAACTAGTTTGATTCCATTGTGGTCAGATAGGATGCAAGGAGTTATCTCAATCCTCTTGATTTGCTTGGGTTCTTTGTGTGTGCTATGATATGATCAATTTTGGAGGATGTTCCATGGGCTGCTGAGAAGAATGCGAATTGAGTCATTGTTGGGTGGAATACTTTGTAGATATTTGTTGTCTATTTGGATTATGGGGTCATTTAATTCAGAGGCTTCTTTGCATATCTTTTGTTTGGTTCACTTGTCCTTTGGTGATAGCAGAGTATTACAATCTCCCACTATTGTTGTTTTGGGGTCTATCATGTTCTGTAAACCCAAAAGTGTTTAATATATTTAGGTGGTTCATTGTTTAGTGCATGCATATTGACCACTGTGATTTCTTCTTTGTGGATGTAATGACCTTCCTTGTCTCTTCGTACTGACTTTAATGAAAAATCTATTTTATCCGATACCAATATGGCTACTTCTGCCTTCTTCATTTGCATTAAAGATAATGAATCCTTTGTAGAAAGCAGGATACATGAGCTTCAAGTAGTCCTTGGAAAAGAAGCAGCTGCTATTCATATTCAACAGGATGGGCCATGTTGGAATAGTTTGTGGTACAGACAGTGTTCATGACACAAAACCAAGACACAACTTTAGAGTGGCTTTGTCTTTGTGTAGATCCATTCTGGTTAGGGTTTTCCGAAGTTTGTATGTGAAACTGTTCATGTTCAATAGGAGAACACCACTGACAAGTGGGGGTGCCTGGCCAGCTCCCAGCCATCATGGAAACTGTTGATCCCTTTCTTATCCCAAACCAACAGACAAGCCTGGAAATGTAGTTCATGTGGTAGAACTACATGTAGCAAGTACAAGGTACCAAGTTCAAATCTGGTACTGCAAAAAAAAGTATACAGAAAAAAAACAACTTGAGGTAAAACTGTGCATGGTATAACCACTTATTCCAAGGGTCTTCAGTGACCTGTGCCTGTGACAAATTTCATTGTTCAGGGAAAATAATAATGAAAGTGATGTCCTAGTAGGTATAATTATGTGAATGAATTCAGTACTCTATTGCATATTTAATATATAGTGAAAAAAATAATTATGGGTCAGGTATATAATATAATCCATAAATAAATCTTGTTTCATTCTCTTCATATCTATGCAAAATTGGCGTTTGGTGGAGAGTCAAGGAAATAACAGATGCCCTCTCTCCAGGGTATGCATCCCTCCCCCTGGCAAGGATGGAAAACCCACCTTTGTGCAACTTCCTCAGGCAGGTTTTCTGGTGATCTTTGGTGGGAAAGCACATACAGCGACTGGGTGGGGTAGCACAGAGGCTGCTGGGATAAAGAATAGGGCTGCCAGGTAAAGAAACAGACAGGCTAGGCACTGTTCTGTAAGTCCTAATATCTAATACACAGTAGAGGATAAATTCAAACATGGCTGTCCGCTTAACTAAAACCCACCACTATCCCAGGCTTCTCAACAGATAGCTGCACCAAAGTACCAAAAGAAACAGCTTGCTTTTACCACACCCCGAATCACATAGACAGAGTTAATGGGACCACAGACAGGAAAGCCCGGGCAGTGAGGCTGCTCCTAGAGATGGCTACCATAGCTTCAGTCTAATGAGCTGTTCCTGGGATCCCCAGAGAGTAAGGGGTAGGATTGAGCGCCTTCTTATTCCTGCAGAACTGGCTAATTAATATGAAAAAGAGCTGGCTGCCCATTATTGATTAGCTTTGTATTCTACCATGAAGATGTCTTAATGAAGTGCAATACCTAGTGCACAAATGCTGGAAATACAAGGGCTAGTCAAGCTTGATGTCCCTGACAGGGCTACAGAATTATGATCATTTCAAGTATAACCCTTGGTCAGGGGCATTCTTTTTCTTTTTCTTTTCGTGTGTGTGTGTGTGTGTGTGTGTGTGTCTGTCTGTCTGTATTTTAGCCAGTGCTGAAGTTTAAGCTTGGGGCCTGTCACTTTGCACAACCACTCAAGTCACACCTCCAGCCTTCTTAGCTTTAGTTTATTTTTCAAATAGCACATTGCTTTTGCCCAGACCGCAATACTTTTACCTATACTTCCCCCCAATAGGGATGAATTAAAGGCATGAACCTCCATGCCCAGTTTGTTCTTTAAGACAGGATCTCATTCACTTTTTGCGTGAGCCAGCTTCTAACTACTGTACTCCTATCCTCACGTTCATCATGGTAGGGATTACAAGCATGAGCAATCATACTTAGTGGAAGCATTATTTTCTTTCACTAGTCCTTTGTATTTAAAACTTTCTCACAGATCTACGTAAATCTTGGCACAATCATAGTTTATCTATCTCGAGTGTAACCAGGACCTGGACTTGAGAGTCCATGAATGCATGCACATTGCAGTGGTTCCCAAGGCATCCTGAGGAGTGCTCATGTACCAGAAAGGAAACAAGATCTGGAACTGGCTGTTCTTGAATATTGAGGTTCTTTCCTAGGGTGGTTGTCATAATATACCACAAATGGGGTGCCTTAAAAGCATATAACTCGCTTGTGCTGGAGGGGAGGAATCCAAAATCTCAGAGCATGTGCCCTCTAAAACTCAGAGAACTCCTCTTGACTCTTGGAGAGTTGCTGGCATTACTTGGCTTATAGCTGCATCGCTTCAGTCTCTGCCTTCTTGCTGAGTGCCACTGTATTCTCTCAGCTGTCATCTTCTAAGGATATCAGATTGGATTGGGGGACCCACCCCACTCCAGTGTGACTGCAAATAATTAAAACTACAACACATCTCCACATTCTGCAGAACTAGAAATAAGGGTTTTCATTCCATCCCATAGCTGATATCCAAGGCATTCCACGCACCAATCAGAAGTAGAGCTTGGAGCTTGCAAGTGAGCTTGAAACCTTTTAGTGCCCCATGAAGTCAGCAGAAAGTGCTCAGGGTGAGTAACATACCAGTTGCCACTCTCTACCTTGGACTCCTAGGCATTTGAAGTGCTTCCCCTACTCCCACCCTACCCCACTGTCCTCCCTGGGCAAAGCTCCAATTCCAGCCCCTTCGAAGTGAGTCAGAGACCATGGGAAGGGGGGCATCTAGCAGCAGGGAATGTGTGAGTGTGTCTGTGTGTAGACCTAATGATGTGTTGATATGGAAGGGCCTGTGTGTTTGTATTTCCAAGGGCTAAGTATGGATACACAGGTCAGTGTGAGTTTGTAACAATGTCAGGGTGTGACTGTGTTAGTGTGTCACGGTGCATAGTAACAAACACACATAAGTTGAGATATACGCAAGGGTGGGTGATGCATATGTGTATACATGCGTGCTCACGCATGTGTGTTTGAGTAGAGACTTCTGCCAACAGCCTGTTGTAGCTTGGAATCAGCTAGCAAACAAGGGTGAAGTCTCTCCTCCCATTCAGATGGGGGAGAGACGCCTTGGGTTTTTTGTTTTTAACTTAAAAATTAAGTGCACCATCCAGTTAGTGGTAGTTAATTAGGAACAGGTCCCAGGAAGCTGCCTGGCAGCAGCACCAATAAATCACTCATTAACTGTCTATGGCTGCCTGCCTCCACATCCATCGTACTGCAGCTCCAGCTCCCTCCGCTGGGCCAGCACCTCCACCGCAGGCCTGCTAGCCATAGTGGGGTGCTTCCCCAATCTCTCTTCTCTCGAGAGTATCTCCCAACCTCATCAGGAAGAACAAGAAAGGCCCCATCTGCCATTTCTCTGCTCATGGACTTATTCTAAGTATCTTTGCACCAAGACCCTTTCTGACCCCCCACATCTGACCTTGTTGGCCTCTAATCTCTCCACTCTGCTTCACTATGCTCCTTCAGAACTCTGGCCACCTAGGTCTCCACAATTTTGCCCACACCTTTGACTGTGTGGCCACCTGGGTAGTGAGCATACTGGGGGCACCCAGGAAATACTCTTGCTCGATCAGCTCCAGCCAGCGCTCTCACCAAAACAATAGCCACCCACACTGTTTCAAAGCACTGATAGAATACCATAAACCTGGGATTCAGAAAGGAGAAAGTATGTAATGGGCATAGGGTCTCTTGTTAGAGCATCAAAATATTCTAGAACTAGGTAGTAGCAAAAGTCATGTATCATTAGGAATATACTAAATGTCACTGAATTGCATGCTTAAATCACATATAGTTATGTCACATATACGTTTCTATTATAAAAGCTTTTAAGACTGTGTACAGTAGCTTACATCTGTAATCCCAGATATTTGGAAGGTGGAGATAGGAGAATTGCAGTTCAATGTCAACCCAAGCAAAAGAGTTGGCAGGACCCTATCTTGAACAAGTCAGGTATGGTGGCTCATTTCTGTAAATCTCAACTATGCCTGAGGTACAGATAGGATCATAGTTCAAGGCCAGCCCAAGGCAAAAGCAGGAGACCTCATCTGAAAATTAATCTAAAGTAAGAGACTGGAGACATGGCACAAGTGACAGAGCACCTGTTTAGAAAGCATAAGGCTCTGAGTTCAAACCCCAGGACAGAAAAAAAAAGCTAAATGCCAGTGACTAACACCTATAATCCTAGCTACTTGGGAAGCTAAGATTGGAACAATCCTGGTTTAAGTCCAGCTGAGACAGGATTCCCTCTGAACTGAAGAAGCTAGGCCTGGTACACATACCTGTCATCCTAGTGAGGATGGAAAGCCTCAATTGGGTAGATCTCTATTTAGGCATATGCCAAGGCAGGAAGTAAGACTCTGTCTCAAAACTAGCACCAAAAGGGCTTCTGGAAACATGGGTCAGAAGTATAGGGCCTGCTTAGCAAGTGTACCAAAAGGCCCTGAATTCAAACCCTAGAAACACAAAAAACAATAAAACAAAAACCTTCAGAGCATTTTATTCACTTTTTATTTATTGCTTCAGTTTTGTTTTGGCTTTGGTGCTGGTTGAGCCCAAGACACTGCACATCCTAAGAACACACTCTACCACTGTGACCCCTCCTCCAACCAGCATATGTGTGTTGAAAACAACTGTAGAACGAGACCCTGGAGATACAGTAGTAAGGTTAGGGGTGCAGCTAGCATTTTGCACAAAACCAGTAGTCTGTGTGTGCCTCCAGATTTGGGGAGGTTGCTAGACTTGACCCTACTTTCTACATAGGAAAACACTGAGGACCAGGAGGGCAGGAAACTTACCCAAAGCTGCACAGCTCTTAAGAAGTTCTCCTGCTTCAAGTCCATCCCATTTCAGCATCACAGGCTTCCTCCTACCTTCAAGTCATACCCCTTATAAACAAATTGAAGCATACCCAGCTAGAGGGTGAAGAAATGGTGCAGATAACAAAACAGACATGACCAAGGGCTACTGCTTTGTCTCCTCTGCTAGAGGACACTGTAGTCGCACCCACTGCTCTCCCTTCCTCCCTGGCACCCCGCCTTCCTCTCCTCCATGTACAGCACTACCCGTGCAGTGATCTTTCTAACCTGATTATCTAGATGCTCCCTTAGCAAGATGTTTTTATTAGTTCCCTGACCTTGCACTAAGCAATAATTTCAGGAACCTGTGACTTTACAGTGACATTCTTTATATTGGTGTTTGTTTTGGAAAAATATGTAGAATCAATCCAAAATACCATCTCTGCTTTTGTGCTTCATGGAAATGTATTGAAAGATTTCAGGATAGGAACTGAGTATTTTCCACATGTGTATATATTTGGTCTTAGGAGGCCATTCTTTAATCTGGGGTTAAGGGATGCAACTATACAAATGAAAAGCCTCTGGTTCAGGTATTTCAGGAATCCTCATCCTTGGGACCAAGTCCAGAGACAGACTTGGAAACCTGAAGTTCAAAGATACTAAGATTGGGACCTGGTAGGGAACTGGCAAAAACTATGTCTCCGGTCCCCTTTCCCTAGACACTGAAACATATATGAGGGTCTGTGTGTAGTTTGTTTAGGTTGGCATTACTACAGAGATAACTTCCAAGAAGGAAAACCAAAATGTTTAGATGTACCTCTGAGTACCATTGGAGATTAAGAAGATCACTACTAGGGAAATCGAGGTACTGAGATTGTTATCACAAGATATTTTCTTTTGACTTTAGATCTCACATTCCATTTTCTGAACTTGTTTATTCATCCATTTGGTATTTATTCATCCATTAGATATTTACAAAAAAACTTGACATTTCCATGTCTTGTTTTAGTGATTGTGGACAGAAATAAGATTACTAGACAGTATAGGAGTGAAACTCATAAGAAATGGTTAACTTGTGAGAGTCTTAATATAGTCTGTTTCTTATATTATTTATTAAACATACTTTGTTCTGCATAGCCTCTCAAGGACCCAGGGCAATAGAAGCCCCACCATCTCAGAGCTATACTATCTGGAGACAATGGCTTTTTGGGCTACCTCTTACAGCTGAGGCAGCTGCCTTAATCATATGGCCTCACTAATTGCCAGAGAACAAGAAAATGTGGCCCTCCCTTGTGTCCAAAAATAGCCCTTGAAGTCTGATACAACCCGTGATTAAAAAAAAAAAGTGTTAAACATCTTTCTCTGAGTTGCTCCCATCCAGAAGAGACAAAAGTGAGGAGAAAGGGAAGTCATGATGTAGAATCTGAGAGGAGGGAGGCCATCTAAAATCTTCCAGGGTAGGGGTGGCTTCATCAGGAATTGTCACTACATAATCCTATGAAACTTGGACTAAGTGACTACTGGGCTCCATGCAGAGAGGCATATGTGGGAAGAGGAGACTCTATATAATCAGGACCTGGACTTTGAACTTGATTCTGCACAGGAGGAAAAACCATTGAAAAGCTTTCATGGAAGGAATATGGCCCACATAACTATTTTAGAAGGATCATAATGAGTTCCACCAAACAGAGGCAAGTGAGAGACAAGGTAGTCCCCAGAATCAAAATAGTGGTCATCCGGACAGAGCCAAGAGGTGGGAGAACCAGGAGAATCAATAACTAAATGCATGTAAGTGATAGGACAGAAAACGGGTTTGTGACCAGTTTTTTATCGGACTTATGCCTTAAGTCCATTAAGATTATTATAACAAAATGCCTTAGACTGAGCAAATTTTAAACGACAATTTTGGAGATTGGGAAATCCAAGATCAATAGCATTGTCGTTTGGCGAGGGCCCACTTTCATTCATAAATAGCTTCTTCTCTCTTGTTTCTCAGAGCCTCTTTTAGAAGGCCACTAATCACCTCCTGAGGCCGTACCTCCTAATACCACCACACAAGAGCTTGATTTTTAATATGTGAATTTTGAAGGGATACAAACAGGCCCCACTGGCAGGGCAGGTGTGGTGGGTGCAGGGAAGAAATGTGAAATGTGATTGTAGAGACAGAAGTATCTGTAGAACCTTGAGATCAAAGTACCTACAAAACACGGGGATATTAGGGCCTAAGGCAAAAGAGAGTCTGCTTGCCCACCTTCCCTGAGTTGCTAAGAAAGCAAAGATGTGGGGGTGACCTCTAGGGAAACTAGTACTTTCCTCCAGGGATCTCAAATTACATATCTGATGATGCCAGAATTGCTTTTTAAATTGGGTAGCAATCTGGGTGCTTTCAAAATGGAGTCATTTCCTGTTTACTTCGTTCCTAAAATCGGCTTCCTCCCAGATTGAGTGGGTCACAGGTCTCTGGGATCCCACAGCCCCAGGTATACTAGGTTGCTGTCATTGTTCAGGCCCTGCACCCCTGGAGGGCTTGGTGCTGTTCATTTGGCCTGGCACTCGGTACTCAGTAAATATTTCTTGAACAAATGAATGAATTTACTGCATACTCTTCAAAACTGTTAGGTCCCTTGTGAAAACATAAATAGTACTTCCATTTTCCAACAGCCTTTAATAAACTATAACTCAGCAAATTAAAATAAACATTTGTTTTAACTTCCACCCAAGGCTCTGGTGGACCCAACACCTTTTCATCTTCGGAAGGCTTTCAAAACAAGATCTGGTTTCCTCCAGAAGCCCTTTGTGGGCATTATAGATTGTAAACAGACCCAGAAATGTATTCACATTTGTTAGCCAAGATGCCTCTGGCCAATTTTGAAGAGAACGTTTGCTAAGAAAGAGAATAACTTGCTTCTTTCGTTTTGTTTGCTTGTGTGCCTTTTTTATGCCAAGAATTGGGTCACGACCTCCCAATCAATGTCGGTTACATTATTCTCTCTATGGTGTTGTCGGTGTAGGAAATCTTCTTACCTTCTTCTCTTTTTCATGCCAATACTGGGGCTTGAACTCAAGGCCCTGAGCTCTTGCTTTGCTTTTTCTGCTCAAACCCAACCTTCTTCCCACTTGAGCCACACTTCCACTTCCAACTTCTTGCTGGTTAACTGGAGAGAAGAGTCTTATGGACTTTTCTGCACAGACTGGCTTTGAATCATGATTCTCAGATCTCAGCCTCATGAGTACCTAAGATGACAGGTGTGATCCAGCTTTCTTCCTGCTTTAGAGATAAGAAATCTGAGGCTAAGTTGATCTGATTTGCAGAAGGAAAGGGGAATCATCGAAATGGCGGGACAAGGGGTGAACCAATGAAACAGTGACACTCAGTAGACACTGTTGTAAATGAACCTGACATCTTGGGGGAGAGGGGAGTCGAGGTAGGGGAGGAGTGAGAGAAAATGATGGAGGAGGTGATACTGCAAAAAGAAATGTACTCATTACCTTACTATGAAACTGTAAGCCCTGTGTACATCACTTTTACAAGAAAAAAGAAAAAAGAAATCTGAGGGTAGAAGATATAAGGTTGACTGATCCCAGGATACATTGAGAGGGAGAGAGAGCCAAGCCCTTTAAAAACTCTTCTAGAGCCTCTGTGGCTTGCATTTGCCTGGCATCCTTGTTTCCTGACATTTGGTCTACAGTTTACCTGTGTTAGCAATGTACAAGGATGAATCCTGGGTCTCATCCCAGAACTTACTGGATGGACTCTGAAGAGAAGCCTGGAGATCGACATTTAAATAAAGCTCCCAGGTGCTTCTTAAGCTCGCTGAGACTGGATCACTTACACTTGATCTCCACAGTGACTTTTTCTGAAACACAGAGTGATTTTTGGCTAACAGAACAAGAGAAAAAAAACAAAAGGGAGTAGCCAGGCCCAAACCTCTCGCTCCTCGGGTTGAGTTTGGCAGTCCTGGCTTTGTGCAGAAGGCAACAGCCTCTCCCTCCCCTTGCCTCTGCAGGCTGTGACTGCCAAGATAGAAAGCTTCCTCTGGGCCCTGCCTTTCATGGCAAGCTTGGGTGGATGTTTTCTCTCCTCTCCATATGGATTTTGCAATTAACTCGCTAGAAAAGTAAATCACAGGGTGCCTGGAATAATAAGTGCAGTGAACACCAGGCCTCAGCCAAGTAGACTGGGACTGGATCCAGAGCATGACTAAGGTTGATGGGCTAGTGCAGGAAGAAGGCAGGAGGCTGGAGGCTGGCAGCATCTAGAGGCCAGAGAGAGGCAAGGCAGGAGGAAGGGAGAAAGAGGACGATGATAAGACTGTGTCTCGGTGTATACATGTGTCTATTCTTCATCTCATCCAATCTCACAACTCCTTTAGGTAATATTAGCATCCACGTCTTGCAGAAAAGAAAATGGAGGCTCAGACAACATCGCTTTAGAGATTTTGGCTTCTCCAGGAAGCCTTCTGTGCTCTCTTCTGGCATGCAAGGAGTTTTTCCTTCCTCCGAACAGCTAGAGTGGGGAGAGCCCCTTAGTAACCTCATGATAGCTGGAGAAGAGTAAGAGCTGACCTTAGGGAACCTGGATCTTCTGTGAAATGGGATAGTGATTGTTCCTAAGTGGCAGAGCTAGAACAAGAACTGGACTTGCCAGCTCAAGGCGGGTGAGGGCCGCCTGCAACAGCACAGGCTGTGGAAATGTCACTCCCCTCCTGCCATCACATTGCTCACCTAAACCATTTCCTTTCCCAAGATGAGACAAAAATAGCACACATGCAGCATGGGCTTTATAGAAGGGTTCACATGGAAATCAAGATCAATGTGCCAGTGCGCTTGGTCTTTTTAGAGGCTGGAACTGGCTAGAGGTTTTGGATCTTGGCCTTCAAAGAGGCCCAGATCACTGTATAGCCAGTCACCTTGCTTGGGGTTGGTGGGGTTGGGGGGGGGGAGAGACTGTTACTTCCAGTTTTAATTTCTGAAAGAAGAATGTGATTGGCTCAGCCCATTTGAAAAGATGTCCACTCCTTACATGGGTGGAGCCAGGCAGAGCAGAGTCATGTGACAGGGACACACAGCCTGGCTGCAGCTGAGGCTACCTCTGAGCAGACATTTGGGACAAGCTGCCTGCTTCTGAAGGAGCAATGGCAGATCTGCACAAAAGATGGTCTTTGTCAGTATATATGCGTGTGCACATGCGTATGTAATGACAGCCATGCACAAAAGATGGTCTCTGTCAGTATGGCCCCCAAATAGATTATATGTGCACATGCACACATACCACTACAGGCCCTGAACTTTGGGCCTAGGTGCTGACCAAGGCTAATGTGCTATCATTTGAACTACAAACAACTTTACTCCTAGCTTTTTGGTGATTAATTAGAAATAAGAATCTAGCCTGGTGATGGTAGCTCACGTCTGTAAACCTAGCTACTCAGGAGGCTGAGATCTGATGATCACTGTTCAAAGCCAGCCTGGGCAGGAAAGTCCAGGAGACATCTTATCTCTAATTAACTACCGGAAAACTGGAAGTGGAGCTGTGGCTGAAGTGGTAGAGCCCTAGACTTGAGCTGAAGAACTCAGGGACAATGCCCAGGCCCAGAGTTCAAGCCCCATGACCACCATCAACAACAACAACAACAAAATGAATGGATATTCCTGCCCAGGCTGGCTTTTGAGATGTGATCCTCAGATCTCAGCCTCCTGAGTAACCAGGATTATAGGAATGAGCTGCTGGTGCCTGGCTCCCATGTAGGCTTTTACTCTCTCCTAAAAGAAATTCTGGTCTGTCTGTGTATCTGCCTGTCTGCCTTATGGCCCTCCTGCCCGCCCCCTCACACTGGGCCTGTCCTGAATTCTCCTGGACTTTATGGGATTAGGAGGAGTAGAAACAGGTAGAGGTTTAATTTGCTCCAGTTGGCTATGGATTTTTTTTTTTAACCAGACAAAACCTTGCAATCTTGTGCAAGCACTATCCATTCAACCCCTTGAGAAAGGTATTATTATTCTCAATTATAGATTTTTTTTTAAAGTATGGCTCAGAGAAGTTAGGTAATTTGGGGGGGTCCAGTTGTGGGACCTGAACTCTGGGCCTGGGCACGGTCCCTCAGCTCTTCAGCTCAAGGTTAGTGCTCTACCACTTGAGCCACAGTGCCACTTCCGGCTTTTTTTTCTTGCTTATGTGGTGCTGAGGAATCGAACCCAGGACCTCATGCATGCAAGGCAAGTACTCTACCACTGAGCCACCTTCCCAGCCCCTTTTTTTTTTTAAAGTTTTAATGGAAAGCTTGGGTGCCAGGTCTCCCTCTGAGGGGTTCTGCTCACCCTATGAGTAGTGAGGTTGTTTTCTGTACAGCTCAGCTAGGGTCTGACAGCTCACTCCCTACTCAGTTGACCACCTCTAAATTCAAATAGGCTTGTTTACAAGTCAAAAGAGCTTTTCTCTTTCTGCCTCCTCAGCCTAAAAATCAAAGCAGCTGCTCTCTGGTTCTCAGGGTCCCTGAAATGAGAGCCCTGACAGTTCCTTGGTGTGTGTTGATGTATGAGAAACAAGGGCTAGGATCCTCCCTTGGTGGCATTCTCTGCCCATCACCACAGTTCCCAAGCCCTTGGGGGGGGGGGCGGGGCAGCAGGAAGGAGGGAAGCAAATAAATGAAGGACCATGATTCAGCATAGCTCAGCATGAGTAAAAGAAGCATACCTTGGTTCTTGACAGAGTTTGACGAAGTGTCTTTGCCCAGTTTACAAAGTGAACAAAGGGATAGGACTTTAAAAGCAGCTGTAACTCTTTTATCTGAGGGCCAAACTCCATTTCCTCTTAAACTGCCAACTTCCAGGACATTCTACAATGAAGGAAATGTTCTGTCTGCACTGTCCTATATATGTAGCCACTCATCACATGGAGTTATTGAGCACTTGAAGTGTAGTGACTGAAACAGAGAGGCAAGGATTTTAATTAAATCTAAATTTAAATAATTATTTATGTCTAATGGCCACCATATGGATTGTGAGGCTGTTGAATTAAGGAACTTTTTCTTTTGGCTCTATGAGGGCAGAGATGATATATTTACAGTAGCCTAGGATAGTGACCACTCTGTCCAATGGATGGAGTCATTGTTGGTGGTTGGTAATGGTGACACTGTCAGATAACAGATGAGTGTTCAGGATTTTGGACTAATCAGACCCAAAGGCAAAATCTGGCTCTGACATTGACTTAGCTCTGTGAGTGTAGGAAGATTCCTAGCACTTTAAGCTCTTCTCTGCAGTGAAATGACTACATTGTCTATTTTCCTCATAAAGGAATAAAGAGAGTCACCCATAAAGTAAATGGTATATATAAGAAACCCCTAAATAAGCAGTCAATTCATAGAAAAGGCAGAAAAAGTAAAAGTCAGCCCCTCTCAACACGATGAGATATTAATAAGATATTAATAATATCATGAAATGTTGCATAGCCACATGCTCTCTGTGGTCACACACCCAGTGCATAGACAGGGCCTTTTTGATCCTAAAAGTAACCAAACACCCTCTTACCCCTATCACTCTCCTCTGCATAATCATTGCTTCTCCTCTTCTGTTTCTTTTCTTTTCTTTTTTGAGAGTCCAAGAGTTTGAACTTGGGGCCTTGCATTTTTTGCTAGGCAGGTGCTCTACCGCTTGTGCCACATTTCCAGCTCCTACTTCCTTAGCTATTTTTTGGATAGGATCTTGGCATTTGTGGTGGGCTGAGCTCAGACTGCAGTTCTTCTACCTTTTCTTCCTGTATGGCTGAGATTACAGACATAGAATACCATATCCACTTTATTTATTTTTGAGGGGGGGGTCCTGTCATGGGGCCTGAACTCTGGGCCTGGGTGCTGTCCCTCAGCTCTTCAGCTCAAGGCTAGCGCTCTACCACTTGAGCCACAGCGCCACTTCCGGCTTTTTTCTTTTTGCTTATGTGGTGCTGAGGAATCGAACCCAGGGCCTCAGGCATGCAAGGCAAGCGCTCTACCACTGAGCCACCTTCCCAGCCCAATACCCACTTTTTTTTAAAAGATGAAATCTTATTTACTGTTGTGCTCAAGCTGGCCTTGAATTGTGATTTTCCTAATTCTGCCCCCCTCCAAGTGCTCACTGCTTCTTTACCCATTGCAAATTCTAGCCCTACTTTAGTTCCCGTAAATAAAATAAAAATACATCTTCAGTTGTCTACACTTCTTGAGAGTATCTAATCCAAAGTTAGCCTTCTTTCCTGATTGTCTTTTGAATTATCCAACCCAAACACAAATCCTAATAAAGCTCCACACATGCCTGAGGTCCCATTTTGGTACATTCTCCTTTGCTTCCAGCAGTTAAAAACACTTAACACTGTCTGTGATGACAGATGTGACCTTGATGGCCTTCGGGAAGTCAGTGGACACCACCAGATGTTTCATACTTCACCTTTATACCTTGAGACACCTGAAAGCAGAACAGTCATGCAAAAGCTCTCCCTTTGCTGGCTCTTTCTCTTCTCACAAGATGGAGCTGCCAGCAACCTCACTACCAAGTTCAAATGCCAATTATAAAACAGCACTTTCCTTAGCCAGGATTTGAACTTATGTAGTTAATGGCAAAGGTCCTTGGTCTCCTTTACTTCCTCTAAAGAGGGTTCTCTTTCGTTACAGCTGGAAAAGCAACAAAGAGAGATGAGAAGGCGCAAAAGAAAGCATCTGTTCTTGACAGAACACCCAGATGCTGTATATCTGGCTTAGCCTCTGGTCTGGCTTTATAAAAATCCTACTCAGGCACTAATCTACATTTAAATAAGAAAGGCAACCAGTGAGAGAGGGCAGGTGAGAAGTGTCAAGGGAGGCCTCAGGTAGATGGAATATTTGCATGGGGAATTTTGAACATGAAGGAGGTGAGAAAGAGAAGTTCAGATAATTAAGGTCCCCAAAGGAGCAGTTTTCAGGAATGGGAAAAAGGGCTGGATGGGCTAGAATTGTAAATGTGATCCATTTGAAGCACCTGGGAGAGATCTAAGTTGAAAGAATTTCTAGACACCTGGAGCGGAATAAGAGGTCCGAAGAATGTTGATTTAGTGGTGATCATTCTCTTATGCATGCATTCATTCACTCATTCATGGGAAATGCCTGCAGTTCCATATTAGTCACCATATTAGTGGTAACAAAACAGATATCCCAGATGCTGGTGGCCTTTGACTTCATTTGCACAATTTTGGCTTTTCAGGGCCACTGGTTGTTCTGGACGTCTGTCCCTGTTAATGCTTCCTCTGTGGATGTCTCATAAAAAGAAGGCATCTTAAATTGTGACTAATAGTCAAAGATGGTTGTGAAATGCAAGCCCTTGACTTTATTCCAACATGGGAATCATCATCTAGTATTGTTGTTTGTTGTTCTGGTTTCTTTAGGGAAGAACCCAGTCTTTCTGATGATTCTCATACAGGTCAAATTCATGGAAAGTTTATTGGATATATATCTTCCATTCCCTCACTTCTTGCATTCTCTTCTTGGGATATCCTGATGGATGAGACTAAAAACTGTGCAAATAAGTATCCATTGGCTTTCTTGGGCAGGTTTCAGGTGTTCTAGAAGAATTATATTTATGGATAAAACACGGAGAGATGTTTCGCCCCCATCTGCAAAGAAAATTTAAGATGAGATGTGATCTATTAGGGGCAAGTTTTGGATCTTTTCTTTTCCCCTTGACGAGTTTCCACTCAAGCTATTCTCTGGTTGCCAACAGCTTTTAAAAAAGCAAAATAAATACAGTGACAACAGGAGTTATACCATAGGGGGAAGAACATGCAAAAGAAACAAAAAAAACCACATAGTATGTTAAAAACAACAGCAACAAAGAATAAAACCTCTTGTGTTCATATCTTGGGGTTCTGGTGCTTGGCATCTTGTATACATTTTTCTAATTTGGGGAGGGGAAGGGAAATAACAAAATACTGAAACAAGGATACCGGTTGGCCCATTGTAACAATGAGACAATGAGATGTACAAGATACTATGTTGAAAACCAAGTTTATAACTTGCAGTGGGGAGAGGAGTTGGGGAGGTGGGAAGGGAAGAGATAGTAGGGGAAAAAGGAGGTGGTAACAATGCTCAATTGGAAATATACTCATTACCTTACTCATGTAACTGTAACCCTTCTGTACAGTATCTTTACAATAAAAAAAATTTTAAGAAGAACCTGAATTGGGAAGCCAGATTATGTGCCCCCCCAAAAGCAAAGTATAGAAGCTATACTGAACCATAGAAGCTATAAGGAATATAGTGTCCAGGCCTGCACAATATTATCACTAACAGGGCAAGAAGCCCAGCTCTGATTCTCAGAATGTCATAGAAGAGAGAATACTCATTTATTTCACCAGCTTGATACAAATTCTGATATTTAGTTAACCTCTAAGGCACTGTCCCACCATAGTTACCCAGTACAAAGGTTGCTTTTATAAAGTGGCAAGGGGCACTGGGAGGAGTTAACCTTGTTGCAAAGTGCCTCTGGTATAATGTGCCCTCATCAATGGTAGAAGAGCTTCTTGCCAAAGGTTGCATTTGAGATTAGAGAAATGGGCAGCTGAACATATCACCGATTACCCAAAACTTAAGAAGACTTGTACATTGGTTGTAGTGTATGTGTGTGTGTGTGTGTGTGTGTGTGTGTGTGTGTGTGTGTGTGTGCCAGTACTTGGACTTGAACTCAGCTTCACAGTCTCACTTGGATTTTCACTCAAGACTGGTGTTCTGTCATTTCAGCCACCAGTGCCTAGCTAATATATTGTTTTATTTTGTAGTCAAGGAAAGTGGATGATAAAGACTGATGGGGGAAATACAGGAGAAGCAGTCATCCTGATGTTTATACAAGCTAAGGAGATGAAGGCCTGAGTAGGCCCTGGAGTGTGGTCCCTCAAAGAGTTCTAAGGGACCAACAGCTAGAGAAATGCAGATAAGGAATGCAGAATTTCAACACCACTCAAGTTTCTCAACTGATTTATACTGATGTGCACATACATATACATGCATGCACACGCACACATATGTTGTGCAGTCATGGGCAAGATATTCAAGAAAATTGATTTCAGAAAAAAATTACTGAATTAAAGGTTAAGATCAGGAGCTTGGAGAGATGATTCTAAATCCTGGAGAAATCAGACAAGCTAGGTCTATCTTTTATGTGTTTAAGTATCGTGACTGACTAAAATACAGAATCCAGTTGTTGGGAAAATAGGAAAATGTCTAGAAATAAAGTCATATTCTGGGAAGGTGAGTGGATGGTGGTAAGATAAATGGGAAGGAGTAAAAGAAGATGGGTTTGTGTTCAGCTTATTTCTGTATTTCTTGAATTTTAATATGTGAATAGTATTATTTTTAAGGTAAAAGAACTTTTGAAAACAGATGGGATTTTTTTTTTTAGTAAATGTAAGTTTACAATATAGTAAAGACTAACCCCAGCTGGCAGCACAGATATTTCTCAGGTGAGTTGGAATTGAAAAGGAACAATGTCTTTGTGTTAACTTAGGAGCTCCCAGTAATTGGAGTTTTAGGTGACTGGAAATATGGGTGATTTTATAGCTTTTCTTTCTTTCTTTCTCTCTTTTTTATTGTTATCTGAATTTTTTACATTTCTGCAATGAGTGCATATGGCTTAATGTAATAAAAATAGATAGGCCAAAAATATTTTAAGGAAGAGTTAACAAAGGCAAGAAGGAAAATGATAAGTTATCATGGGCATAGTAGCATGGCCCAGAGCTGGAGAAGCAAGCAGCCATCATTTATGGCGAGCTGAGAATTTAAACATAAAACACAAGATAGAAACAGGAGAACATAGAGTACAAGATAGAAGCAGGAGAAGATGATTTGAGTGTGTTGTGTAGTGAGCCTCTAAAAGTGTGGTCAGCAAGACAAGTGCCACAGGGAAGCAAAGCCTGAGAGAGCTCCAAGAACTTGTCGGAGGTCAAGGGAGGAATGATCAGCATTGCCAGCCATTACCTTGCTATTTTGCTCTGTCTTGTAGTCTTGGATCGGTGAAGGCAACATTGCAGTCTGCACATAGACACAAGTGGATTTGTTAGACTGACTCAGAGGACTCGAGTCCTGCTGTCTCCCCAAGACTTGATTGGAGCTGTTCTTCAAGGGACCAGGGGGACTTAGCCCAGACTTTCTGAGGGCCTTGAACCTCCTCTAGGAACTCTTGGATCCTACAAAGCACAGTGTGAAAACAGGTTCTACAAGACTGTCCAAAAAGAAAAGAACAGAAAGAATCCAAGCCAGGCCTGGTGGTTCATACCTGCCATGGTAACACATGAGAGAGTAAGGCAGGACTGAAAGTCAAGGCCAGCCTACCTGCCACTCCCCCCTCCCCCCGACACACACACAAACAAACAATTAGAGCAGAAAAATGGAAGGGGGTAAGGAGGAAGGGAGAAGGTAAAAGGAGGAAAGAAAAGAAGAGGGATCCACAGAATCCTATACAGGTTTCCAGGAAGATGGTAGGCTCTCTTCCTGTTCCATCTACTCATAGAAATAGGCCCTGTGCACCATTATGGTCCATGTCCAGGTGAATCTAAAAGCAATGCGTGTGTACCTTGTCATCCACTCCCTCTCTGGGCCCAGTTAACCACAGACAAGACTTTTATGAACTGTCCATTAATACCTCACAGCCATTTTTGCAATGCTGTCTTAAACCCCTTAGAAACCTCACATTTAAAAGAAAATTTTAATTAAGCTTTCACAACATTTTCTACATGATTACTTAGCATTTCTGCAGAACATCTTGTTCTTTGAGGAAAAAAAAAATTCCAGAGAGCTTAAAAAAAAAAAAAAGGCCGCAATTATACCCACAAGGAGAACAGGATCTTTAGCTCAAGCTTCTGAGAGCCCAAGGTTAACAAGGATTCTGCCTTCATGAGGCCTGGGAATAGCAACCATCACTATGCCAACTACACTACACATTATAAGGCTCCCCTCAGTATTACCATGAAGGGCCAAGGAGAGACACTGAGGTCACAAACTGACCTGCCATTGCATGCTAGTCATAGTGTTAGCTTTTCTTTTTTACTTCTTCCACATCCACAATTAAGGCTGCTTTGAAATGAAGCATTTCCAAGTAAACACAAAAAGATGAGACTGCTACATTTCAACAGTGAGTGTCTCTGTTTTTTCACAGATTACAAAAATACTTAAAAGCCTATGTTCCAATGGACTAAGTGAATCCATGTATAATTGTCTTCATTTTATGGATAAGAGATTGACAGTTGAGCTGGCTCGTGTCTGTAATCCTAGCTACTCAAGAGGCTGAGATCTCAGAATCATAGTTTGGAGCCAGCCTGGGCACCAAAAAGCCAGAAGTGGAGTTGTAACTAAAGTAGTCGTGCGCTAGCCTTGACTGAAAAATCAGAGATAGTGGCCAGGCCCTGAATTCAAGCCCAAGGACTATTACAAAAAGAAAAAAGAGGAAGAGTAGGAGGAGAAGAAGGAGAAGGAGGAGGAGGAGGAGGAGGAGGAGGAGGAGGAGGAAGAGGAGGAGAAGAAGGAGGAGGAGGAGGAGGAGAAAAATAATTGAGAATTGACTCAAAAGATGGCAGTATTATAACCTTTCCCGCTCTCTAATCTTTATTGTTTCCATTACCTAGATCTCCTGGGCTAGGCTCAATTTCGGAGCATTTTAGAAAAAAGGTCAATTCATTGAATACATGCCAAACTATGGTTTATTTGTATTTTTGTAAAGCCTTTTAAATGAATAACTGCATAAGTCATAAGTTTACAACTCAAATCAAGTCATTTTACTTATGGAGTTATATCTACCTAGAAAATAAACCAGTCTTCTGATAGCAAACACTGAGCAAATTACAGGGTAGTGGGCCAGGAGGACTTGTGTTTTGAAGTTTTTGTAATCCTAGCTCTTTCAGTATCTGTTTCCTGATTGGCAAAGTGGTGATCATAATAACTTTCAATGGTTTGATTGAGGATTTTTTGATTTTATAATGATACCCACATAATAATATTCTTTTCCACTTTGAGTATTTAAAAATAATATGAGATATTCAACACTGCTATACAATAAGCTTTGTACAAAATGATTTTGCCCAGGTATAGGGTAATATAAGTGTCTGAGCATGTTTAAAGTAGGTTTGGTTAAGCTGGGATGTTTGGAAATTAAGTATATTAAATGTTTTTTTGTTGTTGTGTTTGCTTGTACTCAGGGCCAGGGTGCTGTTCCTAAGCATCTTTTGCTCAAGGCTAGCACTCTACCATTTGAGCCACAGCTCCACTTCTGGCTTTTTGGTGGTCTGAATTTTTATATATAGTATTTTCAACATACCATGGGTTTAACCCCACCAAAAGTTGAATACTACCTATATTTTATTTACAGACTTGTCAGGAAGAGTAAATATATGACCCTCAGCACCTCATGAAGCCTAGGGGATGAGAAAACCTTCGCACCCTTCCTACTTTAATGCAATCAGAACATGAAAACGGTAGTTAATCCTTCACCCCAAACACACATACCCCATTCCTTCTCTGGCACCTACCTTGTTCCCTTTGATTTAATTACAGAAAAAATTAAGAGATGGATGGAAGGTGAGGGCAAGGAATTTTACTGCTCCAAGACTTGCTAATTGACCCCATCTCCCCAGCTGAGATCTTTAATTTTCACTCCAAATAAGCAAGTCATTGGTATCTTCTTACCAGGGACAGGAAGAACATCTTTTCATCTTCAAAGTAAATATAAGGAGCCTGGGGAAAGGGAAACAAATACCTATTTGTGGTGCTAATCTTTTAACTTCAAATACTAACTTTCTTTGGACTGGTTAGGGAGACATTTCTTAACTACTACACAGTCATCCTAGTCTTTGAAGTTGCTCATGAATAGTTAAAGGTGTCTTTTCAGGGATTAGACACAGTGGCTCACATCTATAATCCCAGTTACTTGGGATGTAAAGGAAGATTGCAGTTCAAGGCCAGCTCAAGCAAACAAGTTAGCAAGACCTTATCTCAACAAAAAAACTTGGATGTGATGGCATGTATCTATAATCTTATCTCCATGGTATGAGGATTGCAGTCCAAACCAGCAGATTAAAAGACACAAGGCCCTATTTAAAAAATAATAAGCAAGAAAGGCTAGATTGTAGCTTAAATGGTCATATACTTGCCTAGAAAGCAAAAAGCTCTGAGTTCAAACTCTAGTACTACCAAAAATAAAGGATATTTTTCTCTCACAAAAGAATTACTTAGCCACAAGCTCCAACTAGACTTTTTCTTAGGCGATTGCTCCTTGAGCAAGGGTTCCAGATGAGTTGCAGGTGAGCTGTACCTAATTACCTGAATGCTTAAGAAGGCTTTCAACAAGCAACTTGTGTAAATCACATACTTCTCCATCCCAGAGCACTTCTGGGAAACTAAGCCATCAGAGGTTCTGTCTCATAGAAAGAGCTCAAGGCTGGCAGCCAGGAAGTGTGGGTTGTAGGCTTGGTCTGCTTCTCACTAGCCCTATGACCTACCTTGGTCATTTTGCTTTAGTTCTTTAGTTTGTGCACATGTAAGAAAAGCCAGTGGAACACGGTGCTCCTAGGAGTCCTATCAGCTCTGAAGTCTGAGGTTGTAAATTCCAGAAGGCTAAAAGGAAGTCACTGGTTTTGGGGATCTTCTTGGGGTGCCTTGGTGGTGGCCTGCCTGTGCTCAGGTCTCTGGCTGAATGGTACAGTGCTCACATTGTCCTCTGAGACCCAAGCCAGTGCTCAATAACTATTTATTGATCCCAATGATCTTAATTGTGGTGACCAAAATACCTCCCAATAAGGCCTGAGATTCAGGGACAGGGAGACACTTGTGTTCCCAGAGAGCTACAGAACAAAGCCTTCAACTCTTACCTTTTAGGCCAGCTAATTCTTTGCGGTAGACCCTGCCCTATTCATTACATTATAGAATGTTTTCCAGAATTCCCAACTTGAAGGTGACAATAGCATCTTCCCCAAATTGTGATGGTCAAAAATGTCTCCAAATGTTTCCCAATGCACCCTGGGAAGCAAAATGGCCTCATGAGAACCACAGTCTTAGAGAGTATTAACAATCTTTATGCACCTTCCCATCCTAAGACAGGAAGTGCTCAGACGGTCCTAACCTTGTCCATCTTATTCCACAATCTTCTTCGCATTCATTCACTCAGCAAACTGGTTCTATGTATCTTTCGTACACCTGGATCAGTGACATTTTCTGAGAAAGCAGTGGCGAGTTTCTGCCTTCTCCTGCACTGTTTCTGAGATTGAGTGCACGCTGCTGCCTTTCTGGTACCTAAGAGAAAGTGACTTGTCCTGCCAATGGCCTCTCCTGGCCTGGGCCTGTCTCATTGGGAGCACCCTTAGATCATTAGCCTTCAGCCCTCAATGTGTGCTTTTCCTGGTGGCTCTGCTGGGATCTCCGGCCTGAAAACAGGAGGAGAGAGGTAAGGGAGTTCTTCCCCTCCTCATCCACAGCTACATCCAATCTTTATGTAGGCCTTCAGCGGGTCAGCATACATTTTCTGAGCTTCTCTTATGTGCAAGGACTTGTGTTCTCTGTGCTTTACATCTCTTTATTTTTATTTGCATTAAGAAAGTGATTAAGCCCCCTCCTCTCCTTCTCTGCGTTGGCTGCTGTACCCACAGACCAGGCATGTCTGCAGAAATGAAGGGCTTTCATTACATCATCAATCACCCAAATAAATGTTCCTTTGATGGCTTTCCCAGTCCCTGCCCCGCCCCTTAACACCTTTCTCAATGCCTTTTTTTTTTTTTTTTTACTAACTCCTTTGTCCCTCTGAATTTCTCCATCCTTCACCCACATCCATTGTCAGCAGGGTCCTTTTGCTCTGACCAGGAAAATGGTTTCCCAGGGTTGCTGGATCTTGATCAGGTAGCTGTCACCCTGGCTTCCTCCTGGTAGGAGAATGACAGTCCTTTAAGGGGTCTGCTGGGGCTGTTTGACAGGAGTTGGCTGGGCTTGGAGATAAGTAAGAAAGATCACCCCTTCCTGAGGATGGTGGAAGAATATGAGGCCCATAAATCACCCACTAAGAACCTGTGGAGGCAGCCCAGGGCTCCACTGTGCTCTATGGAGAAATGCCTAGTGGTGGAGAGGAAGAGAAGTCAATACCCTGAAGATGGTCTGTCTGATACTCAGGAGAGCATCCTCTCCTCCCTGCTGGAAGAAAAATTGTTGCTGAGTTTTGTTGGTGTCCTTCTAAAACGAATGGATCTTTTGCTTTTTGAAAAAGCCTGGGCCATAGTGGCCCTGAGCCTAGCATCTCAGCCAAGGCGGTGTGTGGGGATCAAGAGTGGAGAGAAATGGGCCTGACCCTTCCTGACTCTGAGTAAGGACTTGGGAGCTCAACTTCTGACTGTCCAGGTAAACCTGATCATGTTTACTTCCTTGAGGTTCAGTTTTACGTAATATGAAATGGGGGTAACACTAAAACCTCTGTCATCTCACAGAAGAGAACACTCAAGAAATGCTAGCAAATGCCTTGGCATGGTAACTGGGGCATGCAGGGCTCAGCAGACTTGGGCAACACTAGCCCCCAAGTTACTTTCTTGGCTTCCTACTTTCCTCAACTTACCCATGCAATCTGTAAATGCAAAGTAAGCAAACCTTGTTCCTGACCCTAGATGAATTCTAATTACCTCCCCTTCAGCCTAATACCTTTCTCTTGGTACTTCTAAGGCCTTAAAACCTCCCTTTTCTGAAGCTAGGAGGACACAGAATGAGTGGGAAACCGAACAACATACAACAAAGGGCCTATCAGCTGCACTGGACATAGAAGAAAAAGAACTAAGCAACCCAAAGACAGCAATGGGAAGGGAAGAATGAGAAGGAAAGAGGGAACAGCCTACACTAAGCAAAAGGAAATAAATGTAAACATCACCTGATGTGGAAGAAATAATTGTATTGTCAAAGCTCTTAGAATTCACAAACTTTATAGATCATGATGATGATGATTTGCCTTGTGAAGGTTAAAATGTGTTTGTGACTTTAACTAAGTATCACTATCCACAATACTGTGAAATTTATGTAATCACCTAATCTCAATTTTTAAAAAAAGAGAGAAAAGTGAGAGAAGGGATGGGTTAGGAGCAGTGGGTGACAAATTTGTTAGACACCTTGTATTCAACTATTGTTTTGTAGAATAAGAACTTCTTTGTACAACTACTTAAAGATAATAATAATAATAATAACAATAAATGTTTTTAAACCCTCCCTTTTCCCTCTGCTAGGGTAATAAAGCTGTTTAATGGCTGTTAACATACTCTGTTCAGCAGATCAAGTTCATTGTGAGGTTATACGATTTCTCCCTATAAAAGACTTGGGGATTTCTCACAATGAAAGCTGTTTCCAGAGTGAATAGTGTTATTAATAGGGCTTCCTGGAAAAGAGCCTGCCTGGATAAGAAAAAGCCACTTGTCACAAATACCAAATCATTCTTGTCCCATTTTAGTGCTCTTTCCCTCTTTCCTGTGCCCTCTCACTTGGAAGGTACTCTCTGAACTCCCACTGTGAAGGCCCTTCTCGAAATAGAGCAACGTGGAGGCCTGGTTTGAAGGAGGTCTAAATCACTCAGTCCTCGAGGGTCCTCTGCTCCTCCAGGAGTTCTGAGGTTTCTAAGACAGCCAAACATCTACGATGAAATAGATTGCTCTATTTGGACAAGAACAATTTAATGATCCAAGAAGTAGAGAACACGGGCAAGGGGGAAGACAAAAAGAATTCTACTCTGCCTTCAGACAGAAAGCAATTGATTGAAGGCAGGGGAAAGATGGCAGTCCCAGGAAAAACCAATCCACCCCTTTAAGAGCACAATTTGTCCACCTCCCAGAAAACACAATGAAAAGCAATGAATCTGGCAAGGAGAAGAGGCCTGAGGAAACATAGTAGTTCTGGAAGATGCTTGTGCCTTGCCTCTCCGTTAGACTTCCAGTTCTCTGTGGGCAGACGTGGTCTTACATTTGCAAACTGAGGATCTCAAACTGAGATATTCGTATTCTGGGTGCCTGGACAGAGTTTGTCAGGGAAGAAAATGGTGACCCAAATTTCAGAAGATGTGATGGCAAAAATACTTTTGTATTTAAAGAAACATGAATCCATCATGAAACGTGTGAAAACTTGTTTATCCTAGCTATTTTATTTTATTCTGATACTAGGACTTGAACTCAGAGCCTCACTCTCTTGCTTGGCTTTTCTGCTCACGGCTGCCATTCTATCACCTGAGCCATGCCTCCAAAGCTGGCATTTTGCTGGTTAAGTATAGATAATTCAGATTTGTCTGCCGGTTCTGTTTTTTGAACCTTGATCTTCAGATCTCAGCCTCCTGAGTAGCTAGGTTACAGATGTAACCCAATGGCTCCCAGATCCCAGTGAAGTCTTCAAAGGAAATATGAGAATTTAATGACATGATCTCTTTTTACAACAAATTCCTCTGGATTATCTAGGGCATTGATTCTCAAACTTTAGGCTATACCCATACTATGTGGAGGTACTTATTAAACTCATAGAATCAGAATGGAGCCTGATTAACAGTCATCCTAACATGGAACATCCTAACATGTTAAGTAGTTCCCAAGCCATGTCAGTGCAACTCTGCTCATGCTATCCTGCTTGTAGGTTTTGGCAGGAAGAGCCCTGCCCTTCTGCTATGTTGGGTTGAGGTAGATGCTCTGGAACATCACCCATATGCCCACCATACCCAAGGCTCTCATACATTCCCCAAATGCTAGGGAGAGAATTCTGGGATCATGGTGACTTTTTTCCTTTGGGAACTGTCTTCCCCTGAAGGGAGCTGCGTTGCCCGGCCCAAGGATAAGCTTTCTGTGTGGAGGGAGTCCATACCCAGCAATTCCCCATGGGAAAGGTGGGGGTGGGAGTGAGGAGTGAGAACTGTACAGCCTCTTTGCTCAGCCTGAGGTACCTCAGGAAGGCCGGCTCTGCTCAAAGCTCTTGATGAGCCTGGCCAAGGCTTGTATTTTTGCAACTTCAAGTTAGTCCTCTGTCCCATCCTGCCTCCTTACTCCTTTGTAGGGGTGCTCAGGATACCAGGAAACCACTGCCAGCAGATCTCTCTCTCCAAATTTGTTTCCCAGGGAAACTGACTTAGGCATCCTTCAGACAAGTGTGAGAAATGGAGAACACAAGACACATAGTCATGAGAATTAGACAAGCTTTGATGTAATAGTAACAACAATCCAAGCAACTAGTATTTATTGGGCTCTTTATATTTAGTTTCTCCTTAAATTCTTTACAGCAACCTTATGACCATCCCCCAAGAGGCATAAGAAAATTTATCAACTTGCCCAGGGTCACACAGCTACTAAAGTGGCATAACTGGAGTTTTAGAAGCATACAATCTGATATATTGTCCTGTGGGTATCCTTGTTGCAGTGGGTCAAACTGTGTCAAACTTCAGGCGGAGAGAGGGAGGAGGGGAGTTGGGAGTGTGGGAGGTGGGGGAGGGAAGGGATAGTGGGATAACAACAAGGAAAAGAAAGGGTAACAATGATGGACAAGTAATGTACTCATTGACTTACTCATGTAACTGTAACCCCTCTGTACAACATCTTAACAATAAAGTAAAAAAAATGAATTAGAGGTCTATTAAAAAAAAAGAAACATCCAATCTGTTCCTAACAGACTTTTTGCCACATTAGTTTATTATTTCTTGGGACCAACATTGAGACTTTTCCATATACTACCTATCTTACCTTCCTACAAGTAACTCCAGCTGACCCTCAGTTTCCTTATCTGTGAAATGGGTCCATCCTATCTATGTTGCAGGACGATTATGGAGCTGAACTGCGATTCAGTGGGTGTCAGGTCCTTACACAGGCTTGGATCTAGGAGCAAAGCCTACTGATGGTTGGAGCCTTGAGAGGAACTCAATACACACTCCTCAGAGACAGAGAAAAGAAGTGACCTCTCCCACAAGAAGCCCTGAGCTGACTGAGGTTCATAGAAGGTCAGAGAATGGCCAAGGAAGTGAGACGCATCCCTGTGAGAGAAGATGAGGATGTGGAAGTGTTGCGGAGGAGAAAGCAGTTGCACTCACACACAAATCTGCAGCTACTGGGAAGTCAAGAGCATTGCTTAGGAAATGGAAGATAAAGCTGAGAGTCTCTTTTTTGGGACAGTGACCTGATGCTCAAGGTAGCCCTGACCACCACCTAACTCACATAATCCTCAGTCCAAACTCAGCTTTGGTCGGGGAGAGTTTGGTCAAAGCCCTTTCACAAAATAGCTGTTAGATGCAGGCAGTGCCAGCATCCTATGATGGTGACCTCATTTGGAAATGAGAATGAAAACCAGGACTTAGAGTTCCAAGACTACTAAATCAGACACTAGGTATCTGCATGAGTCTTTGGCCTGCCCTTAATTTAGGAATAACTGCTAGCCCTCAGTGGTTTGTGGAGAGAAACCACAAACCACAAACTCACTGGCAGAAGCATTTTCGGCCCTAACCACTTCCTCTGAATTTCATGATTTTTTTTAGAACTTTTCAGTCTGTTTAGTTATAAGTTCAAATCTTTTGTTTTAGCCTACATTCACCTCTTGTCTACCTTCTCATAGACCAGTTACCCCTTGCCTTAAACCCATGAGCATTTATCTTGGAGCATCTTCAAGAACAAGGAACTTATTCCTCTTACTATTTTTTCTTCTTTGTTTCTCTTTCTTTGTGTGTGTGGAGGGGGGTACTGGAGTTTGAACTCAGTGCCTCAGGCTTGCTAAGCTGTGTTTTTCCATTTGAGCCATACTACCATCCCTGCTTTCTGCTGGTTATTGTGGAGATGGATAGCAAAGTTTTCTGTCCTAACTGGCCTGGGACCAGCATCCTCCAGATTTCAGCCTTCCAAATAGTTAGGATTACTGGCATGAGCCCTAAAACACTTAGCACTTCATCATTAAAATAACAATACTAATAATGCTAATATAACATTATGGAATAGCTCTCAATATGAAGTATCAGAATACTCAGAATATTTATGGATCTCACTGCCACTTTATCCATATCTCCTCTCCTTTTGTCTTTACTATTCACTCCTCTCTCCTTACCTCTCCTCCCTTTCCCTTCCCTCATTTTCCCTCCCCTTCTCCCCCCTTTCTCTCTTTTCTCCTCTCCATCTTTAACAAACTCATACATGTACATGCGTATATGCACACATACAGTCCCTCCCCCTCTCACACATACACACACACACGCACAAACTCATTCTTCCATATAAAGGTCCCCAAATCTGCAGAGTGACCAATTTGGCACAAGTTGTTTATGTAGAAGGCTCCCAAGACATACATTTGCTTTGTCCAATAACCACTGTCCCTTCCGCTGTGTGAGCATCCTAACTGATGCATCTTGTCAAGGAATCCACTGTTCGTGGATTGGAAACCAGACCACCCAGCTTTTGACTCAATCTGACAAGAACATTTGAATCCCCTCTTACCTTCTTGGCTGTCTGAGGATTAGATGAAATAATTTATACAAAGTACCCGGCAGTACCTGATCAAGGGAGCCATTCAAAAAAGCACCAAAAGAACTACTTCTAACACCACTGGCCACATTTCAGGAAGGCTGATTTGTCTTTGATCTTGAAGTCTGGGAGACATCCTGGCTGCTCGGTCTGATTCTTTCTCTACCCAACTTTTTGGTAGAAACTTGGACAGTATGCTGTGTCCACAGTGATCATTACAAACCTTCCTTCCACTTGCTTCCTTGGGTGATTATCTCTTCCCCTTTTAACCTGATAACTACCAGAAAACGCTGTGCCTTGAATTCCATCTGTGAACATTTTTTCTCCTTCCTAAGGTACTAGTGCAAGTCAGGACAGACCATTTCACCTGAATTTTTACTGTAGTCACTGTGACTCTTTGTATTTCTTCCCTCACAATCAGGGTCATTCAGGGTTGGTAGAATATGGTTAATGAGTGTCACACAAAATGAAAATCAAATATACTACTTACAGCTCTTCTCAGCACTGGGATACTTGCCCTCATTCATACTTGGACAGGTACTGCTGTGAATCCTGCTCATACATGCTCGAGTCTCTGCTAAGATGGAAGAGTTACAGCACCTCTGGGTAATTAAGCAAAAAGTTCTGAATGGGCACATTGTATGTTTGCCTGGGAGAAAACAAGTAGGCACACATATGGACTCCCACTCATGTACACTGGTGAGTCGCATGCACATGAGCTGGAGCCAGCCATGCAGCACACCTGCAAGGATTAACCCTGTTTCCAGTGTTCCTATAAGATTCCCATCCATTTCCATTCCACTGAGAAAGTTGTGGGCATGATAGCACCTCATTAGTGAATCCAACTTCAGGCTTCAGGAATGTTGATCCAGGCAGTTAGCCCTAAGTGAAAAAATACTCAGGCTGAAGAGCCACATTGATTTGGCTTTAAATAAAATTTTTACCCATGTGAGCTCATCTGAAGAGTAGAGTTAATAATACTTATCACAGCCAGTGATACCTCTGATAAGAATTGAATGAGCTGCTACCAGCAAAGGGCTTGACATCACTGGTAAATGTCAGTGACTTATACTGCTTCTGTGGCCATGGTAAACCTCTCATGTTGAGATGCTAGTCCTTGCCCTGCAAATGTGTTTACAAAACTTCATGGATCATGGAAATTTGTTATCACCATTGCCTGCTTAAAAACTCAGTGAGCGGGGGAGGGGGGGAAGGGGGAAGGAGGAAGGGATGGTAGGGGGAAAACAAAGGAGGAGGCAACAATTCTCAATAGGAAATGTGCTCATTACCTTGCTCGTGTAACTGTAACCTCTCTATACAGCATTTTTACAATAAAAAATGTAAAAAAATCCAAAAACCCAGTGAGGAGACTGGGAAGGTGGCTCAGTGGTAGAATGCTTGACTTGCATGCATGGGGCCCTGGGTTCAATTCCTCAGCACCACATAAGCAGAAAAAAAAAAGCTGGAAGTGGTTCTCTGGCTCAAGTGGTAGAGCACTAGCCTTGAGCTGAAGAGCTGAGGGACAGCACCCAGGCCCAGAGTTCAGGTCCCATGACCAACCAAAAAACTCAGTGAGACAGGTGCCAGTGATAATCCTAGCTACTCAGGAGGCTGAGATCTGAGGACTGCAGTTCAAAACCAGCCCAGGCAGGAAAGTCCATGAGACTCTTAACTCCAATTAACTACCAGAAAACTGGAAGTGGCGCTGTAGCTCGAGTGGTAGAGTATTAGCCTTGAGCTGAAGAGCTCAGGGAAATTGCTCAGGCCCAGAGTTCAAGACCCACAACTGGGGGCGGAGAGGGGGGGGCGGGGAACCTCAGTGGAATTCTGAATATGACCCTGACCTTGACCCAGGAAGTTTGCAGAATCACATTACAGAGGACAGAAGTCTATCCCCTCAGTTTTCCTCACCCTGATGTCTTCTAGGGATTTCCAGAAGATGCAATTCCTAATGCCTCATCCCTTTTCTAAGTAAGAACTTTTCATCTAGGAAAAGTTCCTGGCTTCATCTGTTGGTGCCGCTCTCTGCTTCCAAGACGGTTCCTTGAACACTGTGTCCTCTGGAGAAGGCAGAAAGGGCCAAGCTTCCGCTGCCAAGCCTTTTCATAATGGCATTTATCCATAAGGGTAGAGCCCCCACAGACAGAAACTCCTCCCAAAAGATCCTACCTTCTATCGCTGTTAGGGATTTATGCTTCTAGAACATGAATTAGAAGGACATGCTCAGATCACAAAGAGCTGAGGTACTTCAGGAAAGTGAACAGTCTAAGTTAGAGATACTAAGCCTAAACTCAAGATACTTTGTCTACAGCCCTTTTCTGGATTCTTCAAAGTCTTTCTTTTTTTTTTGTTCTTTTTACTTCCAGGAAGGTGAGGAAGGTACCTGTATTTATGGCAACTCTTAGTTAAACTTACAACATGCATAGGCTGATATAGTTAACTATTAATTCCCTCACTAACTGAAATGACCCTAAAAAAGTCATTTAACTTCTCTAAACCGTGAAATTATTACAATGACTAATGTTCCTTTCATAGTGCCATTATACAAGTTATAATGGTAGTGGCTTTCTGTTAGGATAATGTGAGAGGAAACCCTCTGTTGCCATCCCAAGGAGAAGCCAGCCAGTAAATGCTGCCCCAGGCTCCATCTGTGTTTATCCCATGGATGTCAGCCAAGCATGAGAGCCTTCAAGGGCTTCTCTGAGCCAGGCACCATTGGCTCAGGCCTGCAATCCTCACTACTCAGAAGCTGAGATCTGAGGATCATAGTTCGAAGCTAGCCTGAGCAGGAAAGCCCTGAGACTCTTATCTCCAATTCATCAGTAAAAAGTCTGGAAATACATAAAGATGGAAATATATAATACAAAATACGTTATAATGTCGATAAATACTATATAGTTATGTGTGTGTGTGTGTGTGTGTGTGTGTATGTGTATGTATAAATTTGTGAGTTTCCTGGTATCCGTATATCCGAGCCCACTGGGTCTTTGTCCATAGCATGAGCATCATTGAAAAGCAAGACAACCCTTCCTTTCAACAAATTACTGAATAACTTTCCAGTGCCATATTAACAGCGAAGCAGATAATTGGCATTCATTTTTAGGAGTTGAAAAATTGTTGGTAAGGATCAGAAGGGTCTCACAACGACAGTAGTGTATCTAAGTATTTATTGGATAAATGATTGAATTAAAAAATACATAAATAAGTTTATGAGGGGAGTTTGTTAGGTTAGTGGTTAGAGGTACAAGGTTTTAGAGTAATATTTCAAGCAATAACTTTCTTTAGTTCCTTTCCATTCTTGAGTTGTGACTCTCTTTCACTAAGTTTCAGTTTCTTCTGTGTTAAATGAAGATGCTAATCATATTTTTTAGGATCTGGGGGATAATCACATATAATGTGTCTCAAGTGCCCATCATAGTAACTGGTCTAACTGGTCCATTTAGGTTTTCAAGAAATGGTAGTTGCTGCTACCCACATCATCATGAGCATTGCCATCTCCGTTATTTTTATCACTACCATCTCAATATGATCACTATCATCCATCATCTATTATCTGTCCTCATCACTATCTTCTTCATTGTCTTAATCATCTCCATCCTTTTCTACAAAGCTTTTAAGACCTTGATCAAAGCTAATCTTTGTCCCTATTTGGGGAATATCACTTTCAGAAAAACAAATGCTATCTTTTCTATGTATGTCTTTTAGACACATTTTATTCTGAAATAATTGTGTTTCCAGACAGGACTCTTTCTTCTACAGTCTGCAGAGTAATTATGGCAGCCACTGTCATGTTGAAAGGTTTCCAGGGCTATGTGAATAAAGGAATGCATGGGAGTGGGGACTGCTCTCCCTCTAGTCCTGGGACTGATTATCTTGTTTGCCTTTAATCACAAATCAGCACAAAGATCCTTTACCAAGGCTGTTTACTGCATAGCTGAGCCCAGTGGCACAGCCTTTGAAGGTCTGTGGATGTGCGGCTGTGGAGAAGGGCACCATGGGGTCATGGAATTAAGAACAGACTCACATTCTTGCCTTTGGTTTTGGGTTTACTACTGGGTCTCCCAGCCTCAGTTTCTTCATCTGCAAAATATTTTTGTAGCGTTTTCCAGCATTGCTCTGAAGATTGAATGGTATTAATGTGTATGAACAGTACAACATGGGGCCTGGCACAGAGAATAAGTGTCTGGCAAGATGTCAGATGACTTGGTGAGGCCCGCAGAGTGATTGGACCTTCCTGACTTTTCCTACCAGGGCTCCACCCATCACGCACCTCAGTCTCTATTAGATCTGCTTTCATGTCTGAAGAATTGGGCCAAACCACCTGATTAACCCTTCCTATTGTCATGTCATACAAATGCCCCTCTCTCAAGGCATTTATTTGCTCAACTAAAGACAAAAGAATTTTCTTCTGCAGATGGCTTATACCTTAAAAGCAACTTGCACTGGTGGCTCCCACCTGCAATCATAGCTACTCAGGAGGCCATTCAAAGCCAGCCCTGGCAGGAAAGTCTGTAAGACTGTTAACCCCAATTAACCACCAGAAAACTAGAAGTGGTCCTGTGGCTCAAAGTGGTAGAGCACTAGCCTTGAGCAAAAGACCTCAAGGAGCGCACACCCCAGGCCCTGAGTTCAAGTGCCATAACTGACCAAAAGAAAAGCAAATGTGACACTTGTAATCATGATATCCTAGGATGTAGTAGTACAAAGCACCTCCGATATCTCCTAGTCTTAGCCTCCAGACTACTATGTGTCCCATGTCATCACATGACCACAATTCTTCAACTGAAACTTCAACCATGAGTACCTTATTCATATCCTCTGATGACTGCAGTGCTGGCTCTTCTTCCAACTTTAATTGCTTCCCCTGGAGCTTCTTTAGCTTCTGAATTGAGCTTTACCCACACATTGGGCAGATCAGATGTGACAAGGAATGGATAAGCATCACCTCCCCCCCCACCCCAGGAGTAGCCCTTAAAAAAGAATTGTTTGGTATTGGTGTATTAAAACCCAGTCCCCTCACTCCTGGCAGGAGATAATCTTGTGAACATACTCACTATTAGCTGCTTTCCCTTCTATGTCTTACATTCCTACCCCAAGCCCTTGATATTTATTTTACTTTCAAATGTACTGTGCAGGGTTTGCACCGTAGCCAAATGTTCAGGGTTTGCACCTAGGAGATCCAAACAATAGGACTAGTCCTTGATACAGGCACTGTAAGAGCAGGGCACTTTGCTCAACAGAAGTCGATGAGCGAATGCTAAATGATTCCTGTTTTCATAGGCTTATGGAGCTTGGTAGGATTCTTGGGAGGAGACTTGGAAACATTCAGATTCGGTGTGTTGGTGGTTGTGTAGAAGAATAGGCCACTTGCAGGGCTGCTGTGAGGACTCAATAAAATCATGTTTCTGAAATGTCAGGTGATTCATTAAAATCCATCAAACATTTGAGCGCATGTTATATGTGTGCTAAGCTCTGGGCTGGTAACGTGGGATGCACACATGACTAAGACACGGCCTTTCTTTCTCCTCAAGGCATCAGCAGTGCAATGGCAGAGAGTGTCATAGGAGCTGCACAGAGCAAGGGTGTTTGGCTTCCCTTGTGGAGCTCAGGCCTTGGCATATTGTAAGGGCTCAGTAATGGTGGTTGAACTCAACAGTAGAGTGAGGAAGGAAGAAACTTCTGACCCCATGCTTCCTAGGACCAGCTAAGAGAAGTCTTTCCTCTTAAATCTTTGATTCTAGAGGAGAAAAATGCCCAAATGATGTGAATAATGTTGGTGATCATAGACAAAGGGGTCAAAAAGGACAGAGACTTTGTTTTTTAGCCTTTTTTTTATGCCAGGAAAAATTCTCATTTATATTCTATGGTTTAAAAGCTTACAAGGGTGGGGTAAGGAGGAGAAATCTGAGCTGCAAGCTATTGTTCATGCTTGACTGCTATTTAATCAGTTTGTTGGATTGTAATTGAGAATATAACTCCAATGACACATAAATTCAAACGATCGAGTCGAAGCCAGTGAGTCTTCCTCATTATTTATCTTACAGTAGAGATAACCTTTTCATTATTGAAATATAATTGCCAAATGAGATAGTTAATATTAAAACAGAATTAGCAACATGAGCTCAACATTCAGGAAGAATTTTCTAATAGCACTTTTTATGTCTGTGAAATGAGTGTTCAGCCTGGCTGCAGTGTTAATTGATGGTTAGGGCCGGAGGAGGAGCCAGTCCCAGCTGCCCTGCTGTCTAGCAAGGGGGTCCTCTTGATCCCCTAGACCAGTAGGAATCGTGGTCTTACCCTAAAAGCGGACCATTGTTGAGCTGTAGTATTCAACAAAGAAATGTTGAATTGGGGGCAAGGGAGATGGACTCTGGGAGAGTGAAAAAAAAAGAAGGATGAATATAAACATTCCCACAAAGCTAAAGGGGGCTGGCAGGACTACAAGATATTGAGATAAGTAATGACAGAAAGCCAGGTGCTCACACACCTGGAGGCTTTCGTGCCTGTCTTTACCTTCCAAGCTTACGCCTCACCCATCTTCCCCTTCATCACTCTCTCTGCCATCTTAAGCTCACCTTTTAAGATGTAGCTTGTCTCACATTCCCCCCAAAATCCTGGCTTGGGCAGGGGTATTTGGGGTATTCCGTGGTGTTCCCTCAACTCCCAATTCTTCCTTCCAATTTCATCTTCTCCTTCTCATGTTTTTCTCTTTTGCTACTGGTAGGTTTTTAAAAAGAGGTAGTCGAGTAAGAACCACACCACGCATGTGGCATTCAGGGAAGGGGTAGGTTTATTCATTGTTCCGGCTGGCACCAGGCCATGTTGGCCCTCCATGTGTCTGTGAAAGACCTCGGAGAGAGCTGGGAAAGAGAGCTGGGAAAGAGAGAGAGCTGGGAAAGAGAGCTGGAAAAGAGAGAGAGCTGGGAAAGGGAGAGAACTGGGAAAGAGAGCGTCTGGGCCTGGGCTAGGCCTTATCTAGGGTATGGGTGGAGAAAGGTGTGGCCACATCAAATTCAGATGTGACCTCAGTGGATGCAGATGTGACCTCTTCCAGGTGTGCCAGTTGCCTAGGTAACGCAGGTACTGGGTGGAGACTTTGCTGTGAGGAGGATGGAGTCTGCTCGCCATCCAGGAGCAGACCTTACAGCTACCTCTCTCAAGACTGAGAACTTGAAGGTAATGATAGTGTCTTCCTCATATTTGCATCCTGGACTCTTACCTTCGAACCACTGCATCATACAAAACACACTGTGAAGTAGTGAATAAATGCTCACTGAACTATTAAGTGAGAATGGGCAAAAAAAAAATGCTTTGAGAACAAATCAAAGGGTTTTCTGGTAGAGGTGGTAGCCAATAGGAACTTGAAAGGTAAGGATAGAAATCCTACGTGCTTCTGCAAGAAGCTCTTATGACCTCCTGAAGGTAAAGGGCACAACAGTGATTTTAGGGTACAAGAATTAGGCTTTGGGGGTTGTAACGTATGGCTACTGTTTCCCAGTCATCCCCAAAGACATGAGAAACAAAAGATTCCATTCAATACGATGTTCAGCCATTCTTTTTTTTTTTTCCTATCTTCTGCCCTGTTGCCCTTTTCTACGTGGCTCAGGTCCAGGCCCCAGAGAGCTAGTGATTGGTTCAGCCCTTGGAGCAATTCAATGTTTTCTGTACAGACAATGTACTTTCACAAGGCATGGAAATGTACAGGGGAAGAGAACTGTCCAGAAAATGGCTCTGCATGCTTTTTGTGGTCTTGGCTATGTTTTCCCAGGAGTGACCCCAAAACTACCACCCTGTGATAGTGAGTCCTCCAAGAAAACAACAACAAAAAAATGCTCAACAGATGGTCTGAGAGTCAGGGTTCCACATTGTAAAAGCCTGGACACGCCTCTCTCCCTTTCTGGGCCCAAGCCTGCTCCTCTGTGAAAAGAGGAGGCTGGACTCACTCATCTTTAAAATAATCTTCGTCTTTGCCAGCTCTGTCATTCGAAGATGACTAATTTGAAAGTCTGGTTAAAAAATGTCCATGGAGAACATGTGGCTCAGCTTGGCTGGAGTGAATCATGTCCATTCCTCTCTCCCTGCCTGGCTCAAATCACATTTCACATATTAAATCTATTCTGAAAATTAGAGCAAGGGAAAGGTCTCGGGGAAGCAAGTAAACCTATTCCCAGTAATCTCTCCCTCCTTGGCCACTCTTTCCTTCCTAGTCAGAGATAAGCACATTGTTTCAATCAGGCCCAAGTTCCATTTCCTTATCTTAAAACTATCTTCTGCCACATTATAAATAACCAGCTTCCTGGTGAACGAGGCCAGGTGTGCATGTGTGTGTGCATGTGTACATGCCTGTGTGTCTGTGGCATAGCATACAGGGCCCAAGCAACAGCCCTGACTCTTAACCAACCCAAATGAATAAGGTTACCTCTTATTGTTGGCAAAAGAGTCTTACATTACAGTGAATTTGTCATCTAAAGCAGACATTTCTCAGAATGAATGAGGCCTGTGTTCATAATTACACTGGGATAAAACAAATTTGGTATCATCCCAGTTGTCTGAGCTGTAGGTCCCTGATAGAGAAAGATCTAGCCCTTAGTGAGTCCCTTATATTTAGTCCAGGAAAAGGTAGAGAAGTGGCTCCATTTTTCCACCCCACCCCATGCTGGAAGCTGTCCCACCACAATGAGCCAATTATTTGCTAGGCCCACTTGACATTCCCCCAAGGATGAGACACACTTTTCCTCCTCAGCAGGACCTACTACGTTTATGGGACTCAATGAATCACGGAAACACGAAGCATCATGCTCAAAGAGTATAAAGAATTTCAGATAGTGACTGTGGAGCCTTACGTAGAGGGTGAGGACATGAGCCACGGGCCCTCTGTGGCCACATGTGTACCATGGCCCTGCTCCACAGGCAGGCTGAGCTTTGTTTAAGGAGCTGTCTCTCAGGATGCTCTTGCCTGCCTATCGGCTTCCTGCCTAAGTACGTGCTTGCTTGTATGCTTGCTGACTCCCATTATGTTTTCAATTTGATATTTGGAAGATGTAATATGTTTATTTGATTCAAAAGTCAAAAAAGCACAAAACGTTATATGGTAAAAGCTTTACTTCCACCTCTTCCATTTTCTTTTTCCACACAATTCCCAACATCTCTCATTCCCATCCTCATAGGTACCTAGTAAGATTTTTTTTTGTTTAAACTACTGAAGTTTGAACTCAGAGCCTTGTGCTCTGAGCCACACCCTCAACCCTGGTAACTAGTTTAGTTGCTTGACTCTTCTTCCAGGATCCTTTCTATAAATCAAAACATATGTTCTTACCTTCATCCTTCTTTCAAAGGTTGTATACTAGATAGACCATTTGTGTCCTGTATTAAAACATTCTTCTTTATATCCAGTACAAGTTTATATCCAGTACAAGTACACCCCACCTTCAGAACCCACAAGAGAAAGCCAATTCTTCTCCTTCAGTGAAATACTTCAAATAGAAAAACAGGGCATTTCCCACTCTCTTCACCTTATTCAGCCTCGGCTTCTTCAGTCTGTTTCTTCAGCCATTCTTTACCAGCTGGGGTGTTCTGGACTGCTCATTTGCCTACTCATGTATTTCAGATCCTCATATCATCTTCCCTTCTGTGATCACCTGTTTCTTCTCTCTCCTTAATCTTGCCTCCTAAGTCGAATTTTGAAAGATATAAAATGGAGCTGGCTCACACCTGTAATCCTCACTACTCAGGAAGATGAGAGCTGAAGATTACAGTTCAAAGCCAACCCAGGCAGGAAAGCCTATGAGACTCTTAGCTCCAGTTAACCACCAAGGCTGGGAGTAAAGCTGTGGTTCAATGGTAGAGCACTAGCCTTGAGCCTAAAATCTCAGGGACAATACTCAGACCCTGTGTTCAAACCCCAGCACCAGCAATCAATCAGTTATTCAGTCAGTCAGTCACTAAATGGAGTGGGTTTATGTCCTGATTAAAATTCTTCTATGTCTTCCCTTAATTCCTCAACAACACTCAGAACAGTGGTCCTACCAGCAAGGCTGCCATGCCTGTGATCCACTCAAGCTCACTTCCCTTTCCCTCATGCTGCCTCGGCCATATTTTCAGGTTCCTAGAACACACTTAGCTCACCCTTACCTTGGCCTTCTCATATCTGTTCCCCTTCTTGGAATGTTCTTCCTTCTGATTTTGGCATTTGTTGCCCTTCTCATCTTTAGTACTCATTCTTGAAAGCATTTTGCTGATAACTAATGTCTTGACGGTCTCTTTCCAGCTGTCTTATTAATATTTTTCATCCGTTGTGGCCATTCTGTTCTGGGTGACCATTTTGTTTCTCTTGACTGCCCATCCTCTCACGGTGTGATAAACTCCGTGGGGCAGCAGCCCTGTGCCTCTCATGGGCCATGTGACCTTCAGCAATAAGCACAATGCACACATTGTGCTTTTCTTTGGAGATTTTGTCTCCTTTCTCTGGTTTTTTATTATACTAGATATTATTAGAAAGCTGCAGTATATCTTATATTACCTGTTGTTTTAATTGAATAGGTTTTACACAGTGGGGAGCTGACAATAAAGCTGTGTCTTAGAACACACACACACCAAATGGCTTATTCCATATAAAATTAGCAGCATGTCTTTTCTTTTATGATCTGCAATATGAATGGAAAGAGATGGCCACTAGTCTTTTCCATACCTTGGGAGGCAGTAGAGCACCATTTGACTGGAACAGTTCCTGGCACCACTCCATGCAGCGAGTGTTTGTGTGGCGGTGGTTTTGACTATAGACTTGGAGTTAGATTGCCTTGATTCAAATCCAAGATCTACCTAATTCCTCATCTTTACAATGGGGTGATGAGCTTTACAAACTTCTGTGGTAGTTGTGAAGATTCTATGAGCTCACAGAGAAGGGCTGGCAGGTTGTAAGTATGCAGTAAATATTCGTGATCATAAATATCCTTACTGTGAGCTGAGCACCTTACAAATATTTTCTCCAACAGTCTAATGATGTTTTTTTTTTTTGGTAGTTCAATTTAACAGCTATTTCTTATGCCCATCCAACACAGCTAGAGATAGACTCTAAAGGGGTTCTCAACTTCTTGGGGATTCAACACAACTAAGCTAGAGTGAAAACATGAAATTAGTTCAGTGTCAGAGTGCTACCTAGGAAGGAGATCATGGACCCCAGACAGCTGTTTTCTTCTATGGCCACTGTCCTCACAGATGAACAGTTTTTTTTGTTGCTGTGTTGGCCAGTACTGAGGCTTGAACTTAAGGTCTATGCACTGTGCCTTAGCTTCCTTCACTGAAGACTGGTGCTTTACCACGTAAGACACAGCTCCACTTCTGGCTTTTTGTTGGTTAATTGGAGATAATGAGTCGTTCAGACTTTCCTGCCTGGTCTGGCTTTGAACCATGATCTTCAGATCACAGCCTCCTGAGTAGCTACAATTACAGGCATGAGCCACTGGCACTCAGAATACTCATACTCCTGTAGACCATATCATCTGTGGTTATGACTTGTACGTGGCAAGTGAAAATCAGTTCCATCTCCAGAGTCTTGCTCTCTTACCACCTAGGACTCTGGACAGCTGCCTCTGACGCTAAGCCAAAGAACCCTGGTGGCCACTGTACAATTAGACTGTTTGGAGCCTAATGAAGTGAAAAGGCATTTTCCTGCCCTGGACCTGGAAGTGTAACAGTTACTGGCTGCTGAAGGCAGACATTAAGGAGACGCATTTTAATTGATTAGAATGTGCATATGCTGTATTGGTTTAGTTCGAGGGCATTTTGGAACAAATAGCGCTGTCATTGTGGGCCTTAATTAGATAATAAATTAATAGATAAATGGATTCCCAAGTTCCAATGGCCTCCAGCCACCTTGCCAGCACCAGCACAGAGATAAAGTCTTGCTCTTGCATTGCCAGTGAGCTGTGAGCAGAGAAAGAGAGTTGGGGCTCTGGGCCACAGTTCCCAAGGTTCTCTTGGTTCAGACATCCAGGAAGGTACCTTTAACTTAGATACTGAAGCAGAGGGCAGCTTTTTGTCGTAGAGGAAATTGGTTCAGAACCTGAATCCAAGACTCACTCACTTCTCTGCTATCAATTCTTTTAACAAATATTTGCAGACTGCTAATTGTGGGCCAAAGACAGTGCTGGGCCCTGAGAATATAAGTAACGAAAATCCCTGTCCTTGTGGACAGATAAATGAGAGATGCAAGAAGTCCATAGTTCGTTAGTGACAAACAAATAAACGAGCTAAAAGACTGTAGAGAAAACTTAAGAATGAAAGGGAGAGATTGGGAATATAAAGTTAGGAGGTTAAGAGGGAAAAGGGTGGGAATTTTAAGGAGTGTGATTAGAGAAATGACTGGGGGAAGTGGCACTGAGACAAGAGTGGGAAGAAGGGACTTGTCAGTATAAGAGCCCTGGGTCAGGAGAATACCGGTGGGTTTAAAGAAAAGCAGGGAAAGAGGCCATAGAGGTGACAGTCACAGCCCAACTGGAATACTTAGGCTGAGGGCTCCTGGCCAGGGTGTAGGCTCTGAATGGAATTAAGGTGAGGAGCCTGGAGGCGGAGGGGGGTGAGACGGGGGGGGGGGGGGGGGGGGGGGGGGGGGGGGGGGGGGGGGGGGGGGGGGGGGGGGGGGGGGGTCACATTGCTCATTGATCACAGCCATCTTGCCCAGTGAGCCTGATTTTGCCTTTGACTCTTTCATAGCCAGCCTTCTAGCAGTAATACCACCCCTCCCTCAAGGTAGTACTCCAGAAGTGACACTCTGGAGGTAGTATTCTACAGGAGGCATTAGATTTCAGCCGTCTTCCCATACGAGGCAGTAGCCACTTTGTTTCTACTGGGCCTGAGAGGCTGGGCATGGAGAAAGGCAACAGGCCTGGTACCTATCCAGATGGCTCAGTGGAGGAGCGTGGGTGGGAAGGAAAGTCCACAACACTACAGCAGGACAGGTCTAGCAAGCTCCACTAATGAACATGGCATAATTAATTCTGCCTTGGGAGAAAGGGACACAGGCAGCTTCCCAGAGGAGGTGAATTTGAGAAAATCTTAACAGGATGGATAAGATACCAGTGTGAAAGATCAGAACAGCCTGAGGAGACATCAACAGAGAACAAGAAGGAGAATAGGACAATCTGGTATGGCTACTATCAGGGATGGATGGATGAAAGGGAAGAAAATCTGGGGAAGAACTTATGGAGAACACCATGTCCCTTTTAATGATTACTATTCTACAAATGTCCCTTTCCAAGAGATATCTCATATCAAGTATATTAGCCTGGATAATGCCTGTTACTGTAGTATATTAACCCTCAGAGGCTTACATAAATCTCTCTTCATTGTGAATCAGTCTTGGGGCAGCATTCCTGATGGACAGGCAACATCTCTCTATGTTGGAGATAAGAGTAACTCTTGTTCATTCTATCTTGTGGCTCTTCCACTACCTACCAATGACATCATGAAAAAGGATACAGGGACGAAGAAGACACCCTCACTTCTTAGCCATATGGGCCGAGAAGAGTTGTGTTTCTCTCTGTTCAATTCACAAGTGAGATCCGGTTAGATACAAGGAGGGCTGGGAGTTGTCATCCTTGGCTGAGCATCTACTCAGAGGCAAAGTTCTGTGAACACACATGATAAGCCTCTCTCTCCCGTGTGAACGCCCCACGAACTCAATACTCACCCTCCCACTCCTCATTCAGCACAGCAGACCCTACAGGCAATAAGCATTATTATTCATTGTGTTTTTAGAAAACTTTGTCATTCCTCGAGAGCTTTGAAAAAAGTTCAGATTCATCAGCATTTATGAAACTCCTACTTTAGGTCTGTCAGTGAAGAAACTGTCTCAATCTCTTGCTGTGGAAATAAGGGCACATCTTCTCATAGGCTCAGCATTATTACAAGGAATGGGGGAAGGGCGGTTCCAGACATGCAATAGATACTTGTGCAGAATCAGTATCCATCTTCCCTTCTTCTATGCTTTCCTTGCAAGCCTTCTTTCTTCATCTGCACCCTGACTTGGAAGATCCTGTTCTATCATAAGGAAAAGAGTCCATTTGTATATAGGCCAATAGGGCAAGAATCAAACCCCTTTGTAAACCCTTAGGCTATTCCATATGGGTATACATGTCATGAAATGTTGACAATAGTTGTGTGAATGAAATCATTACCGCTCATTTTCTTTAAAATATGTAATTATTTTTCCTAAGAAAGACAGGGAAATAAAGTTTGCTGGCAGCAGACAAGTAGGCCCATTTGTCTTTGCAATCACCAGGGACCGCCTGCTAAGGAAGCCCGTTAAATCGGGGCAGCAGAGTCCCTGGGACGAAATCGCTGTCTCTAGAGCATATTTTTTCTTTACTGAGGAAATTGCTTTCCATAAAACCAGCTCTCTGACACCTCCGAGTACCAGGGATCCATGTGAGCCGGCTTTCCTGGGGACATTCTCTAATGGGGAACTCCATCACATTCCAGCTTGGTGCTTCCAACGAATCCTAGCCAGCCATAAAAATTTTTAGCACCCAGTATGCAAGACTGATTGTGGCGGCCTCATAAAAATCCCATTCACCGACCAAGAGCTGCACATTTGGAACTCTGAGTTTCCCGCTGTTTTAAACCCAGTGGCAAGATGCCTGGTGGAAATGCACACGGCAAATGGGAACCAGGATCTGGGGCGAAGCTAGTTAACAGAACAGGACAGAGTCGGCCTGCGCAGAGAGTTCACCATACAGTCACCATCAAAACCCATCTTCTCGCTGCGCTTTCAGGCAGGGTAAAGTGGAAAAGACAGGAATTAGGGCAGACTGCAGCCCTTTAAGGAGTAGTGGATGTTGTTGGAAGAAGAATGTGAGGGTCTCCTTGCTCCATCCACAGCCGCACAATGGGGTGTTCTTTTCGTCTTGCCCTCTACAAATGGCCTCTACTCAGCCCACCTCTTTGGAGGTTTCAGCAACCTTTCTAACAATGGCTGGCTGGCCTCAGTTTGGACCAAAAGCCCCTTGGCTGTATGCAGAGTGCAGTTTCCCAGGAGATGGGCCCTGATGCCATGCACAGCTGCTGCCTCCTGCAGGGGCTGGCTCTGGGAGGCCAGTACCCAGTTCCTAGCTTCCCCCATGTGGCTCTCTCACACTAGAGAGGCTATGGCATAGTCTGTATCATAGCACTGTTTAGATCATCAGTAGGAGGAAGGTAATAAATGGTCTCCCTCTGCTGCACCCTGCATTCACAGACACATCCAGTGTATTAATATTTGAGCACAAAACATTTCCATGCTACGTAAGTAAAATCGCTTCAAAATCAATGAATTGCGGTATTAGCCAGGATTCTCCAGGGAAACAGTACCAATAAGAAATTTTAATCCATACAAAGAAATTCACTGGAAGGAATTGCCTTGTAGAAGCTGGCAACTGCAAAATCTGCAGAATGGGCTACAGATTGGCAATCCAGGAAGAATGGTGTGACCATCCAAATCTAAAGGTTATGTAATAACCTTGGGACGGTAGGACATTGGTTCTAATCAGGGCTTCAGCTGATTGGATGAGATCTTCCCTTCATAGATTGGAATTTGTTCTACTCCAGTCTATCATAATTTAAATGTTAGGTTCATCAAAAACACCCTTATAGAAATATCCAGAATGTTTGACCAAATATCTGGGCACCATGGTTTAAGTCAAATGACATAAAATTAATCATCACCAGAACTAATCTTTATGCTTCTTTAAAAAAAAAAAAACTAATCACTAATTTAAATGTAAATTTTATTCAAAAGCACCCTCATAGAGGCATCCAGAATAATATTTGGCCAAATAAATAGGCATTGTTGCCTAGCCAAAATGGCACATAAAATTAATTATCACCAGAACTAAAATGTTATTGTACCTTGTGCTTCTTTATATACAGAATTCTCTGCAACTCTATCCTCTGGAACAAATGATAGCAAAGCTAAGGTCTGTCTCATAAATCTAAAGTTGGGGGGCTGGGAAGGTGGCTCAGTGGTAGAGCGCTTGCCTTGCATGCATGAGGCCCTGGCTTCGATTCCTCAGCACCACATAAGCAAAAAGAAAAAAGCCGGAAGTGGCACTGTGGCTCAAGTGGTAGAGCGCTAGCCTTGAGCTGAAGAGCTGAGGGACAGCGCCCAGGCCCAGAGTTCAGGCCCCACGACCGGACCCAAAAAAACAAAACAAAACAAAACAAAAACTCCAGAAGGAGCCGGGTGAGATATCCTAAGCCTGTAATCCTCACTACTTTTAGGAAGATTGAGGTTCAAGGCCAGAGTGGGAAAGTTGGGGGAAGATTCCATCCCAACCAATGGCTAAGAATGGTGGCTACACAAATAGGAGGGTTACAACCCAGGACAGCCAGGCATAGTCAGACCCTACCTTGAAAGTAAATAACCCAAAAAGGGACTAGTAGAGTACCTGCTTGTCTTGCAAACTCAAGGCCCCGTATTTAATCCCTCAAACAGTCAAGAGAAAAGATCTCCAAAGACGTCACGCCACCATCTTCCTAGGGTTGAAAGGTCTAATTGAGTAGAAGGCTGGTAACAGTTAGGTAGATGAAAAAAAGCAGCAGGGAAAATGGCACTCAAATACTTCCAAGAGAAGTACTCTCTAGAGTGTGTCTCCAGATGTCTCCTAGGTCTGATGGATTTTAATGTGAGTCCAGTCTTCTGTAACTTTGCTGATTTTTGGTTTGCTGTTGTGAGTAAAATTTTTATATCTCCACTTATTATTATTGAATTATTTTATCTCTCAATTCTGTCATTTATTTATTTATGCCAGCGTTAGGCTTGAACTCAGAGCTTGAGTACTAGTTCTCTACCTCTTGAGCCACAGCTCCACTTCCAGCTTTTTGGGTAATTTATTGGTGATAAGAGTCTCTTGGACTTTTCTGCCTAGGCTGGCTTCAAACTGTGATCCTCAGATCTCAGCCTCTTGAGTAGCTAGGATTATAGGAATGAGCCTCTGGTACCCAGCAATATTTTGCCTATATTATACTTTATTAGAATGTACTTCAGATTAATACTTAGAATTTTGCTAAAACCCAGAAATTGTCTTCAAGATGGTTCTATTTCTTCCTTCCCTTTTTCTGTAACTTTTGTCTTACGGTGTTATAAGCATTGCTATACCCAATAGCATGACTTTGAAAGATCTTAAAAGGAAAAAAATAAGTTTTATGTGTTTGCGTTTGTTTAGATTAAACCATATATTTCTGACATTTTTATTTCTTCCTACAAATTGTATATATCTCAGTATCACTTTCAACTTAAAAGACCTGATGTAAGCCAGGTCTTCTAGCAATAACTTCTTTCAGTTTTTGTTTACCAGGTAATATTTTTATATGGCCTTTATCTTTTAAGGGTATTATTGTTGGATATAGAATTGTTGATCGACAGTTACTTCTCTTTTTGTTCTGATATGGCCTCCACTGTTTATGGTGAAAAAAAATCACCCATTAATTCTTGTAAGTAGAGACCACTCATAGTCAAGATTTTCTCTTTGTCATTGAGTTTAGAGTGTTAGATTATGATGTATCTATGGTTTTTTTTTTTCTTACCAGGGTTTGTTTTGATTCTTCGGTAGATATATTAATGTTCTTCTTCCTCAAATATGGGGAAATTATAGTCATTGTTTCTTTAAATATCCTTTCCTACCTCTTTCCTCCTTCTGGAACCCTCACTATATGTTTTTGGGATGTTTCATGCTGCCTCATTCTCACTCAGTTTCTATTGATTGCTTTTCCTTCTTAGGATGAGCCATGCTTCCCTGATTCTTTGCATGTCTCCTTGATTGCTGTTATTGGTGTTGAAATGGATATTTAGTTCCTACACTGTAGTAACTCTAGATTCTGATTTTCTGTCATGAGGATAATTGTCATTGTTCTTTGTTGCTTTTCCTTTTCTGCACTAAATAAATAGAATATTTCTACACTAAACCTGTGAGATCTTGCTTTCCCACAGTGAACACTGTTGCCTCTGATGTGAATACTGTTGTTGTTTTGTTTTTTTAATATTCTTTATGGCTCTGTCTGCATTGTTCAGTTGTCAACCAATGCTTGCACAGAGATTGTGCTTGGGCACTTCCATTCAGGTGTCTATTCAAAGTTCAAACCTTTGTTAAATCTGTTCTGGTCTTTAATTTTCACTGGGTCCTTTGCAGTCGCTCTATACGTGTATCCTAGCTGGCCAAGAGTATATGGCTAGCTTGGCAAGCTCTGGTCTCCATTATTCATTCATGTCTCAGCCAAGAATATGCATGGCCAACTATGGCTTCATGCTAGTAGAGTTGTTGGCCTTCCCTTACTTGCCTTCTGCCAACAATCATTATTTCTACTGACAAAGCCACAGCCATGGGCATCATCCACTTCTCCCAACAGACTCTGCATCAAGTTGTCAGTCCTCAAGGTAGTCTCAGCCTGGCAGAAGCTCTGTGCTAACCCAACTGTGGAGGATGGAATGGATCACGATGATAATCCTATGCATCCCACTGTTCTTACCTAAAGTAACAGTTTATCAAACTAACACCCTTCCAAAATTATTGTATACCTTTCTCAGTCTCCAAAACATTGAAAGGGCTGAAAGACAACAGTCTGAATTTATAGCTCTTTTGAAAGAAGATGACTTGCCAGCTTCTTCATTTGGCCATGTTCAGAATTCTCCTCAAGAGTAATGGTCTGATTTGAATAAAAGAGATTGGCAAGGCAAGCACTTAGAGTCTCATTCAAAGATAAAGATAAAGTTTAGTGCTATCCAACTAGAAACTAGATGAGCCAGAATTTTCCACCTCAGTTCTATCATGCGCATGCACTTGTACAGCGTGTGTGTGTGTGTGTGTGTGTGTGTAAGAGCGAGAAGATTGTTGAGGTTTGAACTCAAGGCCTATGTGCTCCCTAGACAGATTCCCTACCACTTGAGCCATACCTCCAACCCTCAGTTTAGGGTCCAATTGTATATTAAGCAATTTTAACTCCAGTTGCTACAACTAAATTTACAGGGTGGGCGGCTTAAAACAGCATACATTTACATCTCCTGTTTCTGGAATTGAGAAGTCCAAGATCAAGGTGTCTTGCCTAAGATTTGTTTCTTAGTGTGAGCCCACCCTCCAACCCACAAGTTCGTACATATGACTTTTCTTTAGTGCCTGTGACAGTGCACGTGCTCTCTTTGTCTCTCCTTTCTTCTTTCTCTCTTTGCTTTCTGCCTTCTAGGCTGCAGAGTTTCATTGTGTCTTCATATTCAGCAAAAGGCAAACCTGAGGGGCTTGGGATGTAATGGGGGGGACAAAAATGAAGGCTAAACTCCACTGCTGAATCTCAGGGCCTTTCTCTTTCCACCATTACATGAGAGCTGAGATGGAATTTCTTTCTCCTGGAGCTGTCCTATACACTGTATTTATCTATGGGTAGCACCTGAATTATAATTATGGCATGTTCTTATGTTGACTAGTCTTAAAAGTTGTAACAGCCTTTTATTCCTAGCTCCCTTTGTCAATTGGTCCATCAAAGAAAGGTAACGTTTGCTTTAGGATTTAATGTTTATAACTCCCTAGGGTCAGAGCATCACTTTTTATTCCAAAGCAAGGACTAAACATAAGCAAATTCCGGAGACGGATAACATTTTTCTGAGTCTGTAGGAATAATTCTCTGAGTTCTGCCTTCTTGGGTGACTACTTTTGCTTCTGAAATATTTTGCCCAAAATAGTTGTCAGGGGGAAGAGTCTCATGGAAAGTGCTAGATTTCTTCAGATGTCAGGGCCACTTCTCTAAAGATAAAGGCTGTCACCTTTTGAGCATTTACCATGTACCAAACACTATGTTAGGAAAGCATGAATATCCTCATGCCTTATCAGGCCTTGGTCAGATTGGATAATAATCCAAATTTGCTAATTTCTTCCCACCCCCGCCCCTACCCCTAACTTTTATAGACCTACCACTTACTCAGGAGCATCACATGTGATCAAGGAGATGTCTGCTCTGATGCTTTCACACCATACTTGTTGTTAATAATTCTCTGCCTTTACACTTCTGCTGAAGCCCTCCACAGTACTGTTCTTCTGTCCAATGTGCTAGGTCTTAAAGCCATAAACCTTTAGTTGCTATCCTGTCAATGCTCATTACCTAGAGAAAGAAGAAGGGCCCTCATTCTGCTAAACCTTTGTGCTTTGGCCCCAAAGCAGCAGTGCCTGGGTGATCCCCTAAAGGCTTGGACCTAGTCAGGAGAGCAAGCCCCCTATTTCTTCTGGATAACTTTCACTATGTAACCAACCACCCCAAAGGTCAATGGCTTAAGGTCACAACTATGTATTCGATTTTCATAATTTCATGAACTAACCAGGCAACTCTAGTAGTCTTGCTCAGGGTCTCAGATGAGATCACATTCCTCCTACTATGGCAGCAGCTAGAATATCCCCAGACGGCTTTCCTCACGTGTCTGGTGCCTTAACAGGGTCAACTACAAAGCTGCTTCCTCTGCCTCAGCATGTGGTCCTTCTACTTGACTAGCTTGGGGTTCCCCCCCATAATAACTAGATCTCAAGAGTTTAGCATTCCAATAAGGAGAAACAGAAGTGACTCATTCTTCTTAAGATCTAGTGCATTATCTTGTCCCCTACATTCAGTTAGTTAAGGTGGTCATATGGTCAGCCATGATAGAAATAAGCCCCACTTCCTTATGACCTTGCTAATCATTTGTAGCCTTCTGTAATCTATTACCCTCCCCCATTCATATGGATATCCCCAGGCAACAGTTGTCTTGGTAGGCTCTCTCCAAATGTTTAAACGAAGAAACAAAAACTCAGCAAGCTTAAGTGACTTACCCAAAGCTGTGGCCAGCAAATGGCCAAGCCAGGACTCAAATCGAGCTCAGCCTAAATGCAAAGCAAGAACTCTTTTCCCCCTTTACTCTTCATCTCTAGGTCTCAGATGCATCTGGTGCAATGTGAAGCATTTCAAACCAAGCAAAGAACAAAATGGTTTTCAAGGGCTTTGAAGGCCATATAAAATTCTAGCCTTAGAATTTTATAGTACTCCACCCAGCACTTGCATCATAGTATAGCTTTTCTATGACTGTTGTTGGGATTTTGACCTCATAGGATTTATTTGTGTCTTATACTGTTTTGTTTTGTGGGTTTTTTTAAATCCAAATGGCACTTATAGAAAGATCATTTAAATTCTGGTAGAAAAGAATTAACTTCTAAAGCCCTCTCCAGCCTCATAAATCTCCTTTGAGTACTCAGTACTTTTTGTCTGCCAGCTGGGAGATGTTGAGGACAGGAGTTTTGGGACTGTCACTCTCCCACTTAAAAGCTTTCCTTGGCTCCCTTATTGCCCTCAGGATAAAAATCTCAACTCTCAGCATGACATACAAGGCCCTTCGAGAGCTGATCTGTCTCTCCAGACTCATCTCCTACTGCTTCGTTTCTGTGCTTTTGCTGATCTCTTTGACATTGTCTACAAGCCCTCCCTCCACCCCTCCCCCTCCTGGCTAGAGACACAGGGTGTTTCTCATAAAGGAAGCTCCACCTATACGTGCAGCTAACATTCCAGGCAGAACTTTACCACCTCAACACTAAGTTTTGAAAACAACCCTTTGTCTAACTCTCCTAAAACATATGGACTCCCTGAAGAGGGAAATTAAGCTTTTTGTAACACTAACTTCCTTCCCCAGTCTAGTGGCATGCTCAGAGCAGGTATCCGCTGAATGATTGAAATGAACACAAGCCACAACCCACTGTAACCTCTGATGAGACAAGTCTCCTTTTGTCTTCTTCACCCCGCAATCCCTACTGCGTAACACACAGCAGGCGCTCAGTAGGTGTTTGTTCATCTTGCTGAAATGAGTCTCCTCCTTCGTTGCCTTATGTTAAGGTGCCACCTATTCTGCAAACAAACTCTTAAGACTCTTTGTTTTCTACTTCTCAGAACTTTGCCATAAATGGTTGTTAGCAGCAGATACCCAGAGATGAAACTAGGGGTTTTAGATAGATATTGGACAAAAGCTAATACAGCACTATGGTCACCATAAGAAAGGAAAGTATGTGAACCATATGGTTGTCCCAGCTTTCAGCCCAGAGGAACTATATGACTCTCCAGGGAGAGGGAGTTCAGACAGTACAGCCATCCAACTACTTTAAGGCACTGACAAGTCTGGAATTTGTACCCTAGGGGCCTAGAGAGGAATGACTTGAGGAATCTGCATAGAGGTCCCTTTTGAGTCTTTGATCAAACCCTAAGTTTCATATATCTTAACATTCCATGTGGCTGGACAACAATGACCGCTGAGGAAAGAGCAGTTGCTAGGGAATCGGTGACCTACATCGTAACATAGCAACAGTGAAGTGAAGTCCCCAGGAGGCTGAGATTTGACATCCCCCACCCACCTCCACCTCTACTCCCACCCCCTCACCAAAGAAAATGACTTCATTGAATGCTGTAGGCTTCCAGTAGGCTACAAAGAGCCGTTCTTTAGGACCAAGGTTCTCTAACCAAGGAGTAGAGACTACTTTGGACCTATTCACACAGAGCTTCCAATAAGCCTTGAAAGACCAAACTGACCTCCTTATCTAAGCAAAATTCAATATTTTGTCAAGAGAAATAACAAAACCCAGAGCTCAGCCCTCCTTGCATGTACAATGGGCAGTGCATAATCAAAACTTACCAAGCTAGGACAAGCAAAAAAGGTCAAAAGTTACGTACATATGGCCATGTAAGATGATGTTAAGCAAAATGAAACCCAAGACAGGATCATGTGGTTTTTTTCTTGCTTGCTATTGTTTTGAACATACTTACAATGCACTAGGTGATTCTTTTGTTTCTTCTGTATGTTCTTCCCCCCACGGTGTAACCCCTGTTTTCACTGTATCTGATTCCAGTATCCTGCATCTTGTATATACATTTTTATAATTTGGGGAGGGGAAGGGATATAACAAAATGCTTAAATAAGGATGCAGGTTGACCCATTGTAACAAGGAGATACACAAGACACTATGTTGAAAAAGAACTTGACAATTTCGGGAGGGGAAAGTTGGGGAGGCGGGGAGGGAAGGGATGGTAGGAGAAAAACAAAGAAGGTAACAATGCTCAATAGGAAATACATTCATTACCCTACTCATGTATCTGTAATGTCTGTGTACAGTTTTTTTACAAAAAATAAATAAATGTGTGTGTGTGTGTGTGTGTGTGTGTGTGTGTAGGAAAAAACTTACCAAACACTGCATAGAAGATATAGGACATACAACTAAGAAAAAAAAATGGGCAGTTGAAGTAGAACTCACTGAAGTGATGAAATTAGCAAATGAAGACTAGCTACCGTAAATATTCCCAAGGAGATTTTTATTTGTTCACACATATGAATGTAAGTGGACAAATAGAAAATCTCCATAAAGAAATGAAAAGAAATTGAAATAATTCTTCCTCCTCCTCTTCCTCCTTCTCTTACTGCTGCTTCTGCTGCTGCTGCTGCTTCTTCTCTTCTTCTTCTTCTTCTTCTTCTTCTTTTTCTTCTTCTTCTTCTTCTTCTTCTCTTCTTCTTTTTCTTCTTCTTCTTCTTCTTCTTCTTCTTCTTCTTCTTCTTCTTCTTCTTCTTCTTCTTCTTCTTCTTCTTCTTCTGCTGCTGCTGCTGCTGCTGCTGCTGCTGCTGCTGCTGCTGCTGCTGCTTCTGCCTCTTCTGCCTCTTCCTCTTCTGCCTCTCTGCCTCTTCCTCTTCTTCATTTTCTGAGGCAGGATTTCATTATATAGCCCAAGCTGGCCTTGAACTCACTGTCTAGTCCAGACTGGCCTCAAACTCATGACCCTCATGCCTCAGCCTCCTGACTGCTGGAATTATACTACATCTGGTCCCAAGGGAAATTTTTAAGTTTAAATATGTGACGTTGGAAATAAAAATTTTACTGTTATGTTTAACTACAGATTATTGTAACCTATACAATAAAAGGCCCATCAGCTTGTATACAAGAATAAAAACTTCCCAAACTTAAGCAGAGAGAGAAAATAAAAAATAACTAATAACTTGAAGAGAACTTCGGTGACCTATGGGCCAATGCTAAGTAGTCTAACATGTAATTAAGAGTCCTGCAAGGAGATATAAAGCAAGGACATAAAAATATTGGATAAGAAAAACTCCAGTTCCTTATCAAATCTTGAACATCTAAGCAAATAATTGCCCACAAGCAGTTGGACACAGGTCATCCCACAATTTCAGAGTAAGCATCCCTTTTCAGGATGATAATATTTGAAGCCACAATTTATTGAGTGTTCACTGAATGTCTGGCATTGTGGTAAGCCATTAATACACACCTAATTAAAGTCTTACCCTGAGAAAAACCAAAGGGCAAACAGTTAAGTGAATTGCCTCCAGTCACATAGATAGAAAGTGGGGTTTCTAGAGTGTTCTCTCAAGATTGATCTCAAAAGCTATGCTTTAAAAACCTTTTTTTTCTACAGGAGCCAGTTCTTAATCTGCTATTTTCATGGCTTCTGTTGCTTCATGGCTTCTGTTGCTCCTTTTGCTCATTTTGTCTGTTATACCCTTCTTTCATCCAGCTGGTAAGGTCCATTTCTTTCCCAAGATCATCAAGCAATTACCCTTGGAGAGAAAAAAATGCATTCACTCACCATCCTAAGCCCAAAAGGCAGAACTATACTATAAGTTCTCGCTGTTTTGAGCCATAAGAGTCTAGAGATAAACAAGATGTGTTTTCTGTTCTAAAGAAATACATAGTCCAATCAGAGAAAGATCATTGGGACAAATGAGATCAGTGCTAGTGGAAAGCAGCTCTTGAGAGTTGGAGAGATCTAATCCAGTGGTAAGGGAGAGCTTCCTGGAAGAAGCTTCTTAGGGTTATAAGCCATGGCCAGAGTACAAACTATGGTTGGGAAAACAAAGTTATTGTACCTTTATGAGAGGACACTAGCAGCAAAACCAGGCTTCATGGAATGGTGGGAAGGAAGGAATTCCCTTAGAAGCTGCTTATTCTCTCTCAACTTTTCCCTAGCAGGTTTTAGGGAGTCTAAATTCCTGTTCATTCCATAAGAGAAGTCTGCTTGAACTCTGATTCTTGCTTCCCCTACAGCCCAGGGAATTCAATTCCTTTTGAATAGATCTACCTTAAGAGTGAACAGTTAATGGCTCACAATTTTTCAAATTTAGGGGAAATCCATAGTTGTCTCAGTTTTATGGTTTGGTATTATGGGATAATCAAACACAACTATTTCCTTAAAAGAGTCTGGATCTCTCTCACCCCCTCCCAGGTCCTTCCTGGCTGCTGCTACCGGCTGGTGGTGGGAAGAGGGATCCAGGGCTTTGCCTGGGCTCCCCACCCTCCTTCTCTTTTAACTCTAGACTATGTAATTGGCCCTTGCAGACAGAGGTTAATTTCCCACTGTGAATTCCCTACCAAAGTAGCATGAGTCCTAAGGGGAAACCAGAGCAGAAATTGCTTCCAGGTGCCACCTGGTCTGCCTGCGTGGCTGTGAGGGGAGCTAGATGGGGATACTCAAGGAGCAAAAGTTTGGGAAGCCAAACCAGAATATGATCTTAGTGTGGCCCAGTCCAGGGGACTGGGGTAGCTAGTATGGTCTCAAGGCTTCCATTTACTCATCAGTCAAGTGGGGATAGTACCACTTGTTGACCTTAGAAGAAATTCAGAGGCTTGGGCATGATATTTATGCGAACAAGCATTCAACAAATGCTACATCTCTTGAGTGCTTGGCCCCGCCCTGCCATCATCTGCTTCTCTTTCAGGGAATTCTCTCAGAAAGCTCCTGGTGCCCTACCTCCCTCAAGAGGAAGTAGTAAAGAATTCCAATCTCAACTGGGATGTAGATGGAGACACCTCAGAGCGCCACATTACAATATTCCGTCGGCATTCTTTAGCAGGTCCCTATTGACATTTTGAACAGAATGGTTGTAGCATTCTTAGCACCGTACTGGGATATTAAGTGATAACAGATAACAATCAAAAATAGACTCTACCTAGTTCAAGCCACACACACACACACACACACACACACCTACCCTTATGCCACCTGAGAAATGGTCACCACAGGACAAGTAACAAGTTGATCTCACTGACATAGTGTGTTATCTGTGTCCTAAAAGCATTGCCATGATACATTATTGTTAACATGTATTGATTCTTAATATCCTTTTTCTAATTACATAAGTAATATGCATGGTAGTTGAAAAAGTCAAACAAGGGAGAAGTATGACAATTACAATAATGAAAGTCCCCAGAATGAACATTTTAAATATTTATATTATTTTCTCTTATAAAAAGTAATAAAGTTACATGATTAAAATTTAAACAGTGCTAATGGGTATAAAATGGAAAGTAAAGGTCTTTAGCATCAACCCCATCTGGCCATTAACAGTTTTAGATATGTTCTTCCAGAAATTTCTATACACACATGTGAGCCTAATACCCTATCCGAACATAAATGGAATCCTGTACTGTATTTATTGTTGAGCAAGTTGGGGGAAGGGAGAGTTCAACTGAGTTATATATTTTGTGGCTTACTCCCTAGTATATCTCCATCATCCTTATTGTTCTAAGGTTCACATTATCTGTGGTATTAGGACCCTGGAAACATGGCAGACAGTCCTGCCATGAAATTATTGTCTCTGACAGCTTTGAGGACTCACACACAACCCATTGTTGTCAGTCAGAATAGAGGACAGACATTCAGCCAAATAAGAGACACACACCAGGCTGAGCAGGGGTAACTAGAGATACAGGAGGAGAAGTGAGAATCCCTGGATCCCAGAAGATGGGTGATCTTCATCAGTCTCTTCAGGCCATGGTTTCCTTGGAAGCTAGGTGCTGGTGGCTCATGCCTATAATCATAGTTTCTCAGGAGGTTTAGATCTAAGGATTGTGGTTTGAAACCATCTGGATGAGAAAGTCTATGAGACGTTTATATCCAATTTCCACCAAATTGCTGGAAGTGGAGATGTTGCTCAGGTGGTAGAGCACTAGTCTTAAGTGGAAAAAACCAAGAGTGTGAAGCCCTGAGTTCAAGCCCCAGGGCCATCCCCACCAAAATAAATAAATAAAAATAAACAAAATTCAAGGGGTAGGGCAAAGTGATTTGTACATCAGTAATATATCTGTGAGCCAAAATCTTTGAAATTAAGTTCTGAAATGACCCTGGGATTCAATAAAGAAGGCAGAAGTACAGAGTCACATTTTTTCCTAAACTCTAAACCAAGCCACCAATACATTCATTAAGCACTACAACTTTTTGGGGGAGTAGTGGCGGAGGGTCGGGGGGAGGGGACATATTGGGAATGACAGGGGCCGACGTAGGACAGAAGGAATGGGAAATTCCCCCTTGAGCTTCGTGTAGAGCTGCTCTAGCTATTTAACCCAAAGATGAGAAGAGCAAACTATGATTTAATTACTCTCTGCGTATCTACGAAGGGTTTCTCTGAAGAGAGCTCTTAACACTTGTTCAACATGTTCTCAGAAGACGAAGCAAAAGAAAAAGAGCTGAAATGAAAGCAGTTGAAATTTGTCTGAGGTGGAAAGACATTTATTTGATTAGGATGAAACAAAAAGTAGAAAGCTCAAGTTCCTACCAACGGACATGGAAGTCTCTAGCTCCAGATACATTGTAATGTGTTTAAAACATCTGCCTGGAAACAGGAAGACTGAGCTAATATATATTGCTAGCTGCTTTCCTGTGGTCCGTGATTTTTTTTCTTTAAGCACTAAGTTCTGATCAAATTGCTAATGTTAATAGAATCTAGAACAGTCTGGCCCTGATGATGAATAGTCTAACAAGACTAGACCAGTATCCAACACAGCTGAACTGTTATGCTCTGGGCCTTCAATCAGACTAGCTTATTAATAAACTATTTGCAATTTTTTTATTTCTCCTCTGAGAGATTTGACATAATTTGGATTGTGGTTGAGAGGTTGCAGCTACAATATATATTAGCTAAGAACAGTGGCCTGCCTTGTGGAAATAGCTTTGTGATTCATATAAGATCAGTGAGAGTTACTCATTATTTAATTAGAGCAGCCTTCTCTTTTGTATGTTTTTAAATGTCATATGACAAAATACCCTGAAATTTAGCTGCTTAGAACATTTATTCATGCTTTTACATGGTACCTAAGGGTTAGGAATTCATGAGCCACTTAAATAGCTGATCTGACTTGTGTCTCAGCAAGGATTGGGGTCTTGACCAGTTGAACACTTGATCAGGACTAGAAGACTTTCTTCCGAGATGGCTGCTGATAAGAAGTCTGAGTTTCTCACCGCCAGTACCTCTTCATAGCCTCTTAAGTGTTTTCCCAGAAAAGTGATCTGAGCAAACACAAGGTCTTTTCTGACCTATGCTTGAAAGTCATATTCTGTATTTCCACAGTATTGTATTAGAATCATAAGTCAGTCCACTGTGTGAGAATTATACAAAAGAATGAGTTATTACCCAAAAACATAGATGATTGATGGCCATCTTGGAGACTGATTACATCTTATGTGGAAATGCACTAGGTTGACCAGGTGTCAACAGTCACAGGCTTTAGAAGAAGTACAGATCTAACCTTGAGTCCTCGCTGTTGTGGGCAAGTTATCTAGGCAACTGGGACTATGGTGTGACCCACCACACCATGGTAGAGTGCTTGCCTAGCAAGCATGAGGGAGGCCTTGAAGTCAAGCTCCAGTATGATTCCCTGAAAAACAAATGACTAGCTGGGAACTGGTGGCTCATGCCTATAATCCTAGCTACACAGAGGCTGAAACCTGAAAGATCATAGTTTAAAGGCCAGCCTGGGAAGGAAGTCCATGAGATCTTATATCAAATTAGCCAACAAAATGCTGGACTGGGAGCATTGCTCAGGTAGTAAAGCATCATCCACAAGCAAGAAATCCAAAGGAGAGTGAAAGGCTCAGAGTTAAAACTCTGGCCCAAAAAGAGAAGAGAGGAGAGGAGAGGAGACAAGAAAAGACCTTGTAACTGCTATTTTTATTACTTAGAGAACTTTCACATTGATCCTTTTTTTCAGATTTTTATTTGATGTGGCTTCCTTTGAGAACATTTTTTAAGAATGACATGTGTACGCTCTCATGTATAGTGTAGGTAAGTGTAGAGTTCAATGACATTTTACAATGTGTCCCATCTCGGTAGCTGTAATTCAGATCAAGATATAAAAGATTTTCAACCAACTCATAAGGTTCCTCCTGTACCCACAGTTCTACCCCATAAATACTCCTAGTTTGCCTGCCATTGAGCTTTATAGAAACAGAATTATGTGGTGTGTGTCTCTCGTCTGGTTTTCCCACTTGCCACAAAAGTGTGAAAATCTGTGTGATTCATCCATAGTATTGCATTTATCAATCTTTTTCCTCCTAAATCGCTGCAGAGCTTTGCATGTTGGGAATACTATACTTTATTTATCAGTTCACCTGGTGATAAGCATTTGGATTGTTGTCAGACTGTTGTGAATGAAACTGCTATGAAATTGCAATTATTGAATCATAATCACAGAGTAGATTAGGGATAGGAGCAAACCCCACTGGAGAACAGTTGTGACTGACCCAGAAACCATGGGATGGGGAAGAGACAATCAAGTAGCTGCTGCCATTGTTGTTAATATATTTTTACTCCTAAAAATTATTAAGCTGGCCAGGCCCCTGGTGACTCAGGCCTGTAATCCTAGCTACTCTGGAAATATGGGGATTATAGTTTGAAGCCAGCCCAGGCAGGAAAGTCCATGAGTCTCTTATCTCCAGTTATCCAGCAGAAAGCTGGAAGTGGAGCTGTGGTTCAAGTGGTAGAGTGCCACCCTGGAGCAATGTAAAGTTGAGGACGAATGCTAGGTCCTGAGTTCAAACCCCAACTGGCAAAATATAAACTGTTTCTATAGAGCAGGAAAAAATTATATATATATATATATATATATATATGTGCATATATATGTCTATGTAATGTATAAGTATGTATACACATACTTCCTAACCCTTATATAGGAGTGGGCATAATTATCTTTATTTGACACATTAGGAACGTGAATTCAGGTTAAGTGATCTATTTACACCATATTATTAATTCTTCTGGCTCCAGAGCCATTAACAACAGGAATCAGAAAACTTGGGTGGACATCCTCTCTTCCGTTTACTGTGTGACAGTATCCTTTGTCCCATGGACTCTTCCCTGAAAATGAGGGTTTTGCTTCTAACCATCGAAGGTGAGATATACAAGAATAAATATAAAGTCACAGCAGAGTCTGGAATATGGTATGGATTTATTCATATCACCTTACTTCCTTCTGAAAAAAATTAAGTCTTTCATGGTAGAGATGTTCCTCTGAGTCTTGAAAAAAAAATTTTAAATCAATTCATTCCTTCAACAAAAACTCCCAATAGAATTTTCTGGGAAGCTGCAAGTTTTCCTCACATTTTATCTGCCCCAACCTTCCTGGGTCTCCAGTAAGAATATCCCAGTATGAGAGTTGCCATTGTCCCCAGGTGTATCCAAATGGAAACCAAGTCTTCGAAGGAATTGTGTGCTCCTAAATCTAGCCAGAGGGGAGACAGGGATTTGGAAGGAAAAGACATGTCTCTCTGGAGGCAGAGGATCTTCTGAACACACATGGAGAAGCAGAAAGTGATGGCCCTATTCTGTCTATATGTGCTTCTTTGCTGGCTTTAGACACTGAGGGGCCTAAGCAAACATGATGACAGGAAGCAATTCAGGAAGTTGGCTGACCTTCACTCAACCCAGAAAGAAAAGGCAGAGAAATACAACTTAAGCATATCCACACAGGAAAGAAGTGCATTTATATGCCATAAATAATATGAAAGGAGCTGAGCTTAGGTGGCTCACACCTATAATCCTAGCTACTCAGGAGGCTGAGATCTGAGGATTGAGGTTTGAAGTCAGCCCAGGTAGGTAAAATTAGAGAAACTCTTTTCTCCAGTTAACCAGCAAAAAGCCAGAAATGGAGATATGGTTCAAATGGTAAAGTGCCAGCCTTGAGTGAAAGCCCCAGTATTGGCACACATGTGTGCATGCGTGCTTGTGCGTGTGTGCACGCACACACGCACACACACAGAGAACAATATGAAAAGAAACTAGGAGCATAGTATTTATATTATATAAAATTGATTTCCTTAACATACAGAAATCTGCATAAATAAAGAGAAAAAATGAACAGCTTAGTAAGCAAAAAATATGCAAAGACATAGGACAGTTTACATCTAAGCAAATATTTCTATTTGCTTAGGAAAAAATCTTTAAGCTCACTAATAATTAAAGTAATGAATATCAAGCTGAGTGCAGTGATTTGTGCCTATAATTCTAGCTACTTAGGGGAAAGCTGAGTTCACAGTTCACAACCAACCCAGGCATAAAGTTCTCTAGATCCATGTCAACCAATAAATGACTAAGCATGATGTCGGGCACTAGGTATTCTAGCTATGTAAGAAGTGTAAATAAAAGGCTTTTAGTACAGGCTGGCCAGAGCATACAGTTAAGACCCTATTAAAACTACAACAGATGTCACTTTAATATTTTAAATCCTTGTTTATCTAATGTAGAGAATCCTCAAGCATATTTGATATTCATTATTTTTTGACAGTACTGGGATTTGAACTCAGAACTTCACATGTGCTAGGCAGGTGCTCTTACTCCTGAGCTATGCCCCTGTTGTTTTTGCTTTTGTTATTGTTTAAATAGTGGCTCATACTTGTGCCCTGGACAACCTGGACTGAAATCCTCCTATTTATAATTCCAATGTGACAGCCTGATCCTAAAGCACCACTTGCTCCTATGGTGGGAAAATTGCTGTTTCCCAATATGGTAACCACAATGACCCATTCCAAATATGGCCATTGTGTTAGGGTCCTATATCTTCTACTTACTTTTAATTAAAATTGAAGCTTTAAATAGTTACTGTATTAGACAGCCCAGCTCCAGAGGTGGTTTTCTTAATCACTGTACTATATTAGTTGAGATTACAGCAGTCTCCCCTTATCTATGGGAAATATGTCCCAAGATCCCCAGTGAATGTTATATTTTCCTATAGATCTCCATGGTAGTTGAATTTATAAATCAAGCACAGTTAGAGATTGCAACAATAACTAACAATAAACTAGAATAATTAGAGCAATAGAATGTAATAAAAGCTAAATGAATGTGGTCTCTCTTTAAATATCTTGCACTTTTACCTTTTCAATTAAATAAACACTGGCTTCTCTTTGGCTTATCTGAATTAGCGACACTAATCTTGCACTTTGGGACTATTGTTAAGTAAAATAAAGGTTACTTATACACCTTGTAATGTGGTGGTAGTCAGGCTGATAGTTACTTGGTGACTAGCAGGTGACAAAAGTGTATACAGTGTAGATATTTTACAGAGGCCACAGCGAGGAGGTCACAAACGTTTATCATGCTATTCAGAATTGTATGCACCTTAAAAGTATATGAAATTTTTATTCCATTTAACATTTTCAATCTAAGGTTGACTGTAGGACACAAAGGTCATAAAAGCAAAAAAACTGTGTAAGTAGAGTGCCAGTGGCTACTCAAGAGGCTGAGATCAGGGTTCAAAACAAGCCTGGACAGGAAATTCCATAAGACTTTCTTCAAAATAACCTGCAAAAGCTAGTCTGGAGGCCAGGCTCAAGGGGTAGAGCACCAGTTGAGCAAGTGAGAGGTGCTGAATTCAAATCCAAGTACTGAAAACAAAAACAAATCTATGAATGAAGGGAATGTTTGCTAGTGGTATTATAAGCAATAGCTGCAATAATATTTGGGGACATTAGAAGGAAAGTTTTGTGATGGTAAGCTGAATTTGTGAAGGTTCTGGACTTCTCTTGGAGTGATCAGTGAGTTTCTTGTCTATAACAACCATATTGGAGATGGGATTTAGGCACTGGATTTGGGGAAATTAAAAAGGCAGATTGTAGGAAGGGGCTGGAAAGGTGCTGATTTTCAAGGCTGAGTCAATCAATGATATTTTGAGCCTAAGAGCAAATGCAGTCCACACACCTCATCCTGCTATCACATTAGGTGAGAAACTTTATCATCTTCCAAGAACTTAGTTACCTATGGCCCCTGAAAAGGGACAACTGATGTTTACTGGATAATTACTCATACTAAATACTACAGTAGGCTTCATTTATCCTATCCTATGCCTTCCATGGACACAACAAGTCAGACCTTGTCATCCCCATTAGATGGTGAGAGACCGAATAGTTTACCACAAATTAGTCTGAACTTAACATTTCCTGGTTCTAAAACCCAATCCCCTCACCTTCAATTGGAAAATTTGAATCCAACGGCCCATGGATTCCTCATTGTTGGAATCTCCCTTCCCCCCATGATGCTTGGTAGGCAGATGACCATCTATTCCTTCTGGAACCCTCTGAGTTGCCCCATTTCATAGCTGCCCAAGTTAAATCCTGGTGATACTCAAGGTCACAAAGGAAGTTACTGAGAAGATAACACAGAAAGCCAGGCTCTTAAGGTGTTACCCCTCCAGACTCAAATCCCACTCTTGGGGAGAGAGTATCCAGAACCAGGCCTGGCCGTCATGCCTCTAGAACAGGCTGGTGAGCTTCAGGGACCTAGCAGAGGTTACCTTGTTTCCTGATTCATCTCCTAGGGTATTAAATGCATCTCAGTAGAGTGTCTCCCCCTGCTGCTTGTGACACAAGCCTCAGTCTTCGAGAAACCTCTGGTCTTCAGCATGTACCACACTTCAGAACACAGTACTTTCTCATCAGAATCCCAGTTAGACTTGATCTCCTAGGGTAGGGCTATGACTCACCTGTCTGTGTCCCCAGTGGACAGGGGTAGACCCTACCACACAATAGCCTCAGTTCTTTGTTGCAGAATGAAAGCACAGAGGAGGGCACTAACAGAAGTTTTCCTTACCTAAAACAGGTGTTAACAACACCAACAAGTCCATTGTGTATTAGAGTATTTAAAGTGCTGGACACAAGGCCAGGAGCTGGTGGCTCACGCCTATAATCCTAGCTACTCAAGAGGATCGTGGTTCAAAGCCAGCCCGGGCAGGAAAGTCTGTGAGACTCTTATCTCCAATAAGCCACTAGAAAACTGGAAGTGGTGCTGTGATTCAAGTGGTAGAGCACTCGCCTTGAGCTGAAGAGTGCAGGGACAGCGCCCAGGCCCAGAGTTCAAGCCCCATGACCGACAAAAAATAAATATATAATAAAATAAAATAAACTAAAGTGTTGGACACAATGCATGCTCCATAACTCTGTAAGTACCTTGAGGACAATGGTGCTGCCCTAAAGCCAATGACATATATGGCTCTCAATAAATGAACTTCATTTATTCACCCATATATTCAAATAAGTGATTGAAGGGATGAATAAGCAAGTCATTTAACAGACAAATATGAATGTACTGTGACATTTCTGAGGACCTCGGACGAGGTAAAAACACATGTGTTCTCTTACTTCCAAGGATGTGGCATTTAAAGCAGGCTTTGAAGAACAGATACCGCAAGGGGTACTGTAGGTCAGAGGAACAATACAAGGAATGGCCAGAGGCCAATCTAGGTCCCAGGACAGTGAGTGCTGTGTGTGGCTGGTAACCTTGAGAGGTAGTTATGGAAAGCCTTTACAGGTGGTAGTAGGAACAGTCCTCTGAACTGTTTGTTGGCTATTTGGCAGTACTGGGGCCTCATACTTGCTAGGCAGGTGCTTTACTACTTCAGCCTTACCTCCAGCCCTTTTTTCTCTAATTGTTTGTTCTTGTACTGGTTCTGGGGTTTGAACTCAGGGCCTTGGTACTGTTCCTGAGCTTTTGTACTCAAGGCTAGCACTCTATCTCTTGAGCCACAGCTTCACTTCCAACTTCTTGGTAGTTAACTGGAGATAAATGCCTCATGGAATTTCATTCCCAGGCTGGCTTTGAAGGGAGATCCCAGATCTCAGCATCCTGAAGAGCTTAGTTTACAGGCATGAGCCACCAGCACCTGGCTGCTTTGTTTATTTTTTTAGATAAGCTCTTATCTTTTGGCCAGCTTTCTTGGAACATGATTCTCCTTACTTCTGTTTCCCATGTAGCCAGGATGAAAGGTATGTGCCAGTGCCTCCAGATTTTTATTAGTTGAAATGGGATGTTATAAACTTTTTGCTTAGGCTAGCCTTGGGCCACAATATGTAGAGAGCTTCCTAACTGTCTAGGATTCCAGGTGTGAACTGCTGTGGCTGGTGAGGACCATTATTCAGATAGGCTGAGGCTCACAGGGTTCACCAGAACTCCTCAGAGAATAGCAGCCTTCCGAAGAGCAGGAAAAGCAGAGGTTTGGTACCAGTGGGTACACCAGGGCCTGGGATGTCTCAGCTGGGCATCAGGAAATAATTTTTGACATTGAGGAGCCATGGTTGCCTTTTGGGTGAGCTCTAACTAGGAAAGTGCATAAGTTTAGGCCTGGCTGGATTATTGGATATGGCAGCTGGGTAGAAAACCGGCAGCAAGAAGAGCAGTGTCCTGTGAGCATGCATACACTCAAGGACAAGTTCCACTAAGGGCATGAGGAAGGTTGAAGGGCCAGGCTAGACCCTGTTTTACCACTTGAGACATGGTACCACCCAAACTGGCTTCAAAGGAACCTCAGAGAGGAAGCTGGGGCTTGCAGCAGGGCATCATCTAACTGTCAATCACAGAAGCAAGCAGGAAATAGAAGCCCAGTGGGCAGGTCCTCAGACTACCTCAAGAAGATGCCTGATTTTCTGAAGTGGTCACTAGCAACTTTAGTGGATCTGGTGCTGAAAGGATACAAGGCCTCCAAGAATGACTGCCTTATTAAACAAGGAATACTCCAAAAGTAGGGGAACCTCTGTTGGCTCCCTGTGCCTGGCATGAAATGCCAGCCAGCAGATCCTGGGATTGTTACTAAGAGAAGTGACATTTTCTTTTTCTCTCTCTTTTTGAAACATATGTTTATTTGCTTTAAGTAGTTGTACCAAGGACTTGCCATTCAACAAAGCAGTTTATAGACACAATGCATCTTGATCAATATCATCCTTTTCATCATTCTCTCCTATCTTCCCACCCCACCCCTTCCCTCCATTTTCTTTGTAGGCTATGCAGAAGTAGCATTTCTCAAAGGGAAACTGAGGACCTTGTCCTGTCTCTTCCCACAAGCAGCCTGTGACATGTATCATTATCCCAACCAACCAGAGGCAGCAGCCGCAGAGTCACTGACCAAACCAAGCCTCTGTAGGTGCAGTTCCTTTATGTCTACCCTCCAGCATGTTCTGGTCCATGGATAGATGCTGGAAAAGGAGATGCATGTGATAGCTGAAAGAAACCCGAAGAACAGAGCCACAATTTGCTGTCATTTGAGTGAGAACAGCAGAGTCAGATTGGCAAAGGACGTGGCTCGAGAATGAGTATGAGAAGCAAAAGTAGTAGGAGGGGATTTTTAGGAAGGCTTTTTTCAGCTGAGGTAGTATTTTTCAGGAGAGAAAAAATAATTCAAAACTGTACTTTGCCCCTCACCTGTGATTCATGTCTATAATAGTAGCTCTTCAGGAGGCTAAGATCTGAGAATGACAGTTCAAATCCAGCCCAAGCAGAGAAGTCCATGAGAATCTTATCTGCAGTCAACCAGCAAAAGCTGAAAGTGGAAGTGTGGCTCACATGGTAAAGCAACCTTAAGAGAAAAGGCCAAGCAAGAGCTCAAAGCCCTGAGTTCAAACCCTAGTAGCAGCGTGTGTGCATGCACACACACACACACACACACACACACACACACACATATACACACACCCTGCCCCTTAACTGTGTATAATCATTATCATTAACTTGCCCATTTACTGTTCCCATTAGCAAGAAGTTCTGAGTCAGGACAATCTCAGATGCAGTCATCAACATTCAGATTCAACTCCTTGGCTCCATCTCTTACAATCTCCAGCATTGTTTCCAGATGGTTCAATATCCAGAGGACCCCAGACCTTTTCTCATGCCACACTGACTAGTGATTCCTATTGTACCTCAGGAAAATGGGACTACTGTAATTTATCAATCATGATTCACTGACGAAGACACGTAGAGGAGGCATGCCTCGCAGAACAAAGTCAGGATGCTGTTAGCAAGGGCAGCGGGTGTTGGTAGGCAACCAAGAGTGGCTGCCACAAACAGAAAGTAATCTAATTAGCTCCACTCCCCTATCTGCAGGGCTGTTCTGGGGATGCAGTCAGATAATGGGTACAAAGGGGTTTTCTGAACCAGCCAGGGCTCTGTACACAGGATGAGCTGTTAATATCCTTAAAGAGTAATTACATTTCTATGATAGCACAATAAGTGATATTCAATGAAGGCATCCATCCTGCTTGTAGCTGTGCTTTCTTGCTTATTGTCCCCTCAACACTCTCTTTCTCTTTCACACACACACACACACACACACACACACACACACACACACGTGCACCTTTAATGGACATTTAAGAGCTATCAGCATTTAAGATAGGTCAGAAATGCCCCAGCAATGAGGTGATAGAATGACAGATACCAGTGCTTTCTGCAAAGTTCTGTGCATAGGGGAGAGGTTATTATGGGAAATTATAGGGGTTTGAGAACTAGATGGTCCTGGATTCCAGTCTAGCTTCTGCAGCTCCCATGCTTTAGATACACTATTTCTAAGCATGTATTTCTGTCTGAAAAATAGGAAGAATTGTCCTTCTCCACAGGTTGCTGTGATAAAGTACAGTAGCCCAGGGCCTGGGGTTGCATAGCCTGTCAGTGGTAGAACTGGATTGGAACTCAAGCAGATGGCTTCTGGAGCTGAGTTCTGACAAGTCAGCTAGGGTGCTCCTTGTGACTGTGTTATTATCAATATTCATGGCACAAAATCAGTTCTATTTCTGCCCTCTGCCATATGACTTTAGGCTTATCTCTCCAAGCCTCTGTTTCCTCACATATACATCTGCAGGTTGGGCTGGAAAAGCCTTGATCTTTGTGTGTGTGTGTGTGCCAATTCTGAGGCTTGAACTTGAGGCCTGGGCGCTATCCCTCAGCTTCTCTAGCACTTGAGCCACTGTTCTGCTTCTGGTTTCTTGGTAGTGATTAGACATAAGAGTCTCATGGACTTCACTTCCCAGGCTAGCTTTGAACCATGATCCCTAAATTACAGCCTCCTGAGTACTTACAATTACAGGTATGAGCCACAGGCACCTAGCTCAATCCTTAACTCTGTGTGTGTGTGTGTGTGTGTGTGTGTGTGTGTGTGTGTGTGTGTGTGCTGTCCTTGGGCTTGAACTCAGGGCCCTGGGTGCTGTCCTTCAGCTTCTCTATCACTGGAGCCAGTTCTGCTTATGACTTTTTGGTGGCTAATTAGACAAAAGAGTATTACAGACTTTCCTGCTTAGTCTGCCTTTGAACTGTGATCCTCAGATCTCAGCTGTCTGAGTAAATAGGATTACAGATATGAGCCATCAGCACCCAGCTTGAGCCTTGCTCTTTTTGAGCTTCTCAGAAAAGTGATCAATTGCTCAGAATGTGAATGGTCTGCCACCTATGGGTATTTCAGTATGTAGCTGACCCTATGGCGTTGGCCTGGCTGATCACTACAAATCTGAGCTTCTTCATCTCTAAACTGGGATTGGGACAAGTCTTTAGTACCCCACAAGCCTGTTGTGGGGATTAGAAGTGGGCATGACCAGTGGTATACAATGACTGGCAAAGAGAAAGCACTGGATCCATAGCAGATGTTGTTACTCTTTGTGTTAATTATTAAGAGACATTGTTCACTCCCCTGCATACCATTTCTCTGAGAGCAAAGGACCTGGTTTTCAGGAAGAAAATCCCAGAGCATTTTCTTTTCAAAATCATAGACTTGTAGAGATTTGTGTCATTTAACTCTTGAACTTCTCCCATCTGCTAAATGTGGGTAATAAAGAGTAGCTCAGAGACCTAGATAAGGATTACATGAAATAGCAGAAATCGGTCTTGCTACTTTTATTATTGCAGTTTTAAGAGAGCTTAGAGGGTAACCTGTTTAACTATGGTAATTTTTAGCTTAAAGGACAGAGAAGCTGAATGACTCAGTTCAGCTGGTACAGCCTAGTTGGAAATAGATACTAGGAAAAGAGCTGAGGAAGTAGTGACCAGCCATGGATTCTTCTAGAAGCCATCATCAGATCCAAACTCTGCCTCTTTCTGTACTCACTTTTGTACCACTTTCCCTACCTCTGCTGCATACACCCTTAATTTCCAGTCCTCTTGGTTCCCTAGCAGCACTGAACTTGTTCTTACCTTTGGGACTCAGTACATGTGGCTCTCTCTGGATACTAACCAGCCTACACAGGTGCCTACACAGCACCGGTGTGCACGTATGGCCCATACATACACACCTGCCCACCCTCTCTTTGGCCTGGCCCACTTGGAGTCACTTTTCAGGGGTCTGTAGAAGCATCACTTCTCCTAGAGAGGAATCTCTATGCCCCAAGCACTAATTAAGGACCTCCTCTGTGCTGCCCACTCTCATAGTGTTGTAGGAAAATTGCCTATTCTTGGTTTGGTTGGGTAACTTCTCAAAGGCAGTTGGGGAAACCCAACCTGAAACTCCCTTTGTCAGCTCTACTGAGGTATCAGAGTCCTCTGTGAGGTCGCAGAGATTTGCCTTGGAGGATACAGATATAGAATGCTCTAGAAGGTACCTTGAGTACCTTATCCTATGGTTGGTACTCACCATCTAGCCCAGGGACCTGGAATAGATCACACATAACCACCCCTGCACACACACACACACACACACAGACACACACACACACACACACACACACACACACACACACATTAGCCTCTCCAAATATTAGACTCCATGTACTTGGCACGTAGGGACATCCTAAATGCATTTCCTCCCCTGCAGGCACCTCTCCCTCCTTCATTTCCCCAGCCATGTGAAATCCGAAGCAAATGTAGTCCATGTGTGTCCGCTCTCAAGCAAGGGATGCTGTTTCTTAGAATCTGTCCAGGAAACAAGTTTTACCCCACACCCTGCCCTCCAGAAAGCAAGACATTTTGTTTTGCTAGCAACAACTAGACTTTCCTGTCCAAGCTACATCTGAACTCTTAGGCTGAAGCTGTTAAATGCCCTTAGCCTCCAATGTATAAATTCTTCCGCCTCCAACCTTTTTGGTTAAAAGAAATGAAAACAAACTAATCCACTGCCCTCCACCAGAATGAGCAGCCTTCCTGGGAAGCCTTGGGGATTGGGTCATTCCATTAGTTGTGTTATCTCTGGCTCCATTTCTGGTGTCCTGTTCTCCTACCCATCCACTGACTTGGTGAAGCCACAGAAAAATGGGGACCTTGCTCAGTCCTTTACTTCCTTTTCCAAAAGTACTCACCTTGGTCTTTCTAGAACTCTTTGTCAGTCAAATGGAACTAATACTTGCCTTATAGAGGAGTCACAAGAATGTAACATGGTGATTCTATGCTTCAATCTGTCTATAAGTTCTTTTTATATAAATGAACATCAGCTGAGGATCCCACACACTGGTGAGAGAAAATAGTGTGGTAGACAAAATATGGGGACTGGACTCATATCTGTTTTTGCAATTTACTACTGTGGGTGTTGGGCAGGTCACTTGGAATCTCTATGCCTCAAGTTAATCAGCTGTAAGACTTCTAGAGCTAGCTGCAGTGGGTCATGTCTATAAACCCACCTCCTCATGAGGCAGAGATCAGGAGAATCACAGTTTGAAGTAAATCTGGACAAAAAGCTAATGAGGCTCCATCTCAACTAATAAGTTAGCCGTGGTGGTCCAAGCCTGTGAGTCTAGCTATGTAAGAGGCCATAAGTGGGAGCATGGGTCAGGCCATTCCTAAGCAAAAATGTGTGGTCCTACTCTATAAATAACTAAAGTAACCTCAAGTTCTCCTGCTTTAGAGCCTCCCTCTAGGAATGTTATCAGCCAATGTAAAATGATGACACCGGGGGACAGAAAGGACATCCATTTCACTACTTTCTCTGTTTGCCTTGATTTCCTCAAAATCTTCTGAAATGGAGGCTGGGAAGGTAGCTCAGTGGTAGAGTGTTTGCCTCCCATGCATGAGGCCCTGGGTTCGGTTCCTCAGTACCACATAAGCAGAAAAAGCCAGAAGTGGCATTGTTGCTCAAAGTGGCAGAGCACTAGCCTTGAGTTGAAGAGCTGAGGGACAGTGCCCAGGCCTAGAGCCCAGGCTCCACAACCAACAACAACAAAAAAAAATCTTCTGAAATGACAGGAAAGGTATTTCTGAAACACTTGGCTCATATTATATTTATACTCCCCCATCAAAGAAAAAAAAAGGGATGGGAAGGGGAAACAAAGGAGGAGGCTACAATGCTTGATAAGAAATGTAGTCATTATCTTGCCCATGTAATTGTAACCCCTCTGTACAGTATTTTCACAATAAAAAGAAAATCTTAAAAAAGAAACAAAAAAACAATGCATGAAGCTCCCTAGAAATCTAATAAGAGCAAGAGGCCATGGCCTGGTGACAAGAGAAAGCTGTTTCAGATGAGAATGTTAAGGAAAACACCTCTCACTTCATGTGTGCATGAATGCATGGCTTTCTGTTATGTTTTTTTAAGTTTTTATTGGAATACTATATTTAGAAAACTTTACAAATGACAAATATATGGCATTGGCTTTATTTTGTTTTGTTTTGTTTTAATTTCCTGGTTGGTTTTTGTCCAGTTCCTTAGTTACTGTAATCCCTGAATCTCACTCTAATACTCAAGAACAGTGAGTTCTTGGGAAGAACACCAACTGTGGCTTCAGTGGCCTGAGTCTAAAGCCCACATCTCAAACCAATTTCAAGAAAGGAGCTTAACTTTGAACATCATTGTGCTCTCCAGGCCTAGTAAGAGATCAGAGAAATAAGCACATGATTTTACAAAGGAACACTTATGTTTATTACTACACTCCATTCAAGTTCCTTCTGTAGAGAGAATGTGGGCTTTGGGTCAAACAGAGCAAATCTACCACGCAGCTTGGTACCTATCCTCTGGGTGACCCTGATTATGTTCTGGTTGAGCATCTAGTTCTGCATCTATTAACTGGAGAGATCCTAATGCTTTTCAGGGTATGAAGATGACTGGTGCTGAATTTCATAAAAGGCCTTCCACAGTGCTAGGCACATAGTAGCTCCCTTCCTCTGGCTTCTTTCCTGTGTGTCTGAAATCCCCCTCCTCCCTCCAGTATCTGAGTAGGAGGCAGCCTGACGGTCAGATTGTGCTCTTCCTTACCCATGGGGCCTGGAATTTTCCAGCTGTTAAATGGAGTAGGGATGGCAAATATGTGGAGCTACAGCTCCAGGAGGTTCTATGTGACTTTGGACAGCTGTTGGGAAACACTTTATTCGTCTCATCTCAGCTCAGAGTATACACAGCCCAGGCCTCCCTGTTGGAGTGACCAGATTGTTCCGGGCCTGCCATAAATTTCAGCAACTTCTTGGCCACATTTGGCAGCAGATTTTGACAAATCTGGAGAAAACCCAACTTGCCTTCTTTTCTCCCTCATCTCATCTCACAGAAAGTAGCCCCTTCTACTAGCTCAGCTCAAGCTGCCAGATGCCTGCCTGGAACATCCTAAATCCCTTTGGAGTCCCCAATACTTATCTCCTTAGGCTTCATCTCCACTAGTGTTCCTGCTTCTCTTGTATAATGAACATAATCTATCTCTGTCTCCTTCACCCTGGAGACTAGTATCCCTCTGGGTAAGGGGCTGGCCTTCTCTATGTGAGCAGACCCAGTGGAGATTGGCTGGCCTGGAGTATGACTGAGGTTGTCCTTAACAGGGAGATGGGAGAGCACCACCACTACTGAACACCTATTGTCTGATGTGTATGTGCTCAGTTGTTTACTATTCATGGATCCTGTAAGACTGGCCCCAATCATGAGCTTCTGGAGCTCTGAAAGATTACACCTAGTGGCCCTAGTCTGCCTTATTGAAATATCTATAATCTAGCTCTTGGTAACCTCTCACAACTCATCTCATAGGCCTCTCCTTGCTGCATTCCTCCAGGCCTGTTATCTGCCTTGCAGGTCCTCTCCTGTCTCTGCCTGGAAAGCAGAGACTTTCTGCAGCTATTCATGGCTCACACCTTCCCTTCAGTTACATGTCACCTTCTTAGAGAGGCTTTCCTGACTACCACGTTTCAAATAGCATACCCATTTGTGGGGCATCACTGGACAAATGGATCAAGAAAATGTAGCCTGTATACACAATGGAATTTTATGCATCCATTCAAAAGAATGAGGGTGTAGCATTTGTAAAGCAATGGAAAGACCTGGAAAAATTGTGTTAAGTGAAGTCAGGTCCAGAGAGATAAAAGGTTGCATGTGTTCCCTTATATGTGGAAGCTAGATTTAGCTTATAAAGCTACAAGTAAATACTTTGGATGATATAAAAGTGGATACAAATGTATTCACTGATATACTATAGATTCAAGGGAGATCTCAAATAGTGTAGTTCCTTAGAAAGGCAAAATGTAAGTTCAGCAAAATAAAACACCAGGAAGCAGATACTTGAAAGGGATAGGAGGGGGATCGGAAGGGTGGTCAAGGGGGAAGGGGAGACGAATGAAGAGTAGAAGAGAGGGGAAATGTAGACACTGATCCAATATATATCCTACAAAATTAAGAAGAGGGAGGGAAATAGTGGGGAGGGGAGAGTGAGGGTGAGAATGGTGAAAGATATATTGTATTCATAAACTGCTTCGTTAAATGGCAGCTGCTGTCCACTTAAAGATAAGAAAAGAAATATCCCCAACATCTGTTTAAAAAAAAAGAGAGAAAGACAAATAACCCACCCCATCTCATCATTCTTGGCTCCATAGCCTCTGGTGGACTTTTCTCTAGAGCATTTTTCCCCCCACTTGATCTTGCGCTAGAAAGATATTTGTGTTCTTCTTTGTTGCTTTTCTTATAAGCTACCATGTAAGTTTTGTTTGTTTTGTACCAGTAACTGCAGCTTGAACTCTGGGCTTCTCATTCTCCTTTGGCTTTTTTGTCCACATTCTACCATGTGAGCCACACATTATTTCCAGGTTTATACTGGTTAATTAAAAGTAAAGTCTGACAGATTGTTCTACCTAGGCTGTCTTTCTTGAACAGGGATCCTCAAATCTCATCTTCCTGAGTAGCTGGGCTTGCAGATGTGAGCTATCAACACCCAGTCTAGAACCTAAGTTTTGGAAAGCAAGAGTTTGATGGCACTTTTTGTCTTGTTTTGTTTTTGCATATGATACTTAGATGTGTCTGCAATGTAGTCACTTAATAAATACCTGAGGTGGGGGGGAAATCAGTGGCCACGACATTATTGACTTAATAATGAAAACATTAAAATGATAAAGAAGAATCTGAATATACACTGCTTCAAAAAAAAGTTCATGATGGTGAGCAACCTGTTGAACAACCATCAGTAAAATACAAATCAGAGCACAGTGGGATACCACTGTATGCCCACTAGAAAAGCTCTAGTCATAGTTAAATAATAGCAAATGTTGGCATGGATGTGGAAAAGCTGGGTCCTTAATCCACTGCTATTGGTAATGGAAAATAATGGCACAGTCACACTGGAAAATGAACTGGAAGTCCCTTGAAAGATTAAACATATGGTTACCATACAATACAGCAGTTCTACTCCTCAGTTTATACCCAAAAGTAATGAAAACATGCTCCCCCACAAAAATAAGTATACAAATGTTTGTAACAGCATTATTGATAATAGTCCTAAAATACAAACAACCAAAGATAGATAGATAGATAGATAGATAGATAGATAGATAGATAGATAGATAGATAGATAGATAGATAGAAAGATAGAAAGATAGATAGATAGATAGATAGATAGATAGAAAGGTAGATAGATAGATAGATAGATAGATAGATAGATAGATAGATAGATAGATAGATAGATAGATAGATAGATAGATAGATAGAAAGGTAGATAGATAGATAAATAGATAGATAGATAGATAGATAGATAGATAGATAGATAGATAGATAGATAGATAGATAGATAGATAGATAGATAGTTGTATAGTTGTATATCCATACAATGCAATGATGCTTCAACCTTGAGTGAGACTTGAAAACATGATGATAAAGGAAATAAGTTTATAGCAAATGTCCAGAATAGGTAAATCTTTGGAGGCAGAACAGATTGGTGGCTGGCCATGGATACAGGGGTAGAAAGCATTGCCTACAAATGGGTATGGGGCTTAATTTGGAGAGCAGGGAATGAAAATGTTCTCACATTGAATGTGGTGTCTGATATTTGGACTACACTATGCATATACTAAACTCACTAAATCATAGCTATTCAAGAGGCTGAGATCTGAAAAAAAAAATCAGTTTGAAGCTAACCCAAGGTGGAAAATCCATGACACTCTTATCTCCAATAAACTACTCAGAAAAAGCAGAAGTGGAGCTGTGGCTCAACTGGTAGAACGCTAGCCTTAAGTAAAAGAAGCTCAGGGACAGAGCCCAGGAACCTCAGGCATGTGTGTGCGCACGCACACACTTACACAATATCAACAAGTGTCCTCGTTGAGTATGATTATGTTAAATAACCAGACTATCTGGCAGGCCAGCCCCATGTGAAACCAGACAGAAGGCATGCTTCTTGCTTAAGAGAAGGAAGGGACCAGGCTCCCAGGCTAGCAGGTGAACACAAAGTTCCATTCTCCATGAACGTTTAAAAACATTTTTATTTTTGCAAGTCCCTGAGAAACCTGTGAGGAGGAAAGTAGAGATCAAATGACCTGAGCCTGAGAAATTTACTGTGTCCTGTTTTCCAGACACCATTTCCCCAGCATAAGTCACAGAGACAGATGGCTAGGGACCTGCTTCTGAAAACAACCACTGTGGAGGAGAGTTGACGTAGTGGGAGCTGTCTGGCTGGGGGAGTGAGACACACAAGAGGCAGGAGGCTGGTTTACACGCTGGAGGAAGTTCTGTCCCCTAACACAGGACCCTCAGGCAGGAGCTATCTTTGGGGCTGAGTTATGGTTTCATCTCTTTCAAATAGCTTTTCATATTCGTTTCTTGTGTTTTCAAATAGAAAATACAGACCAATAGAAGGAAAAAGTGAAGTTATTTCATTCTGCTGCCTTATGATAAAGGAGTAGTAGCAGTTTTGAGTGGATTACACACACACACACACACACACACACACACACACACACATACATAAACACACACACACTTTTGCTGCCTTATGATAAAGGAATACTAGCAGTTTTGAGTAGATTACACACACACACACATAAACACACACACACTCTTAAACAAAAGCCAAGAGACTCACACTCACTTTATATCCTGTATTTTTCATGCCCTGTTTTCTACATCACTAGCTCTTCTCTACAAACCTGGCTTAGGATATCACGTATATGTGATGTTAGCACTGTATTGCTGTGCCTTCCTTAATTGGGCATTTACTTTTTTAAATTAAGGATTTTATCCTTTTTCCACTGTTTTAAAACTTTTCCCTTTTACTATTACAATAATGTTGTGGTGAATATACTGAAAGGAGTACCTCTTGAAAAATCAATTTTTGTGTAACTTCCTAAAAATGAAATTGCTCAGTTAAAATTGCTTTCTACCTAATTATACTACTAATGTCAATGCAGAAAATGGTGTTTGTATTTAAGACCAACTTTTCTTTTAGCACCTACTAGATGCCAAATATTTTCACACCTACTATTTCATACTCTCCTGTAGTTTTAAATAGTCATCATTAAAAGTATTTTAAAAGGGCTGAGAAGGTGGCTCAGTAGTAGAGTGCTTGCCTCGCATGCATGAGGCCCTGGGTTCGATTCCTTTGCACTGCATAAGCAGAAAAAGCCAGAAGTGGTACTGTGGCTCAAGTGGTAGAACACTAGCCTTGAGCTGAAGAGCACAGGGACAGCGCCCAGGCCCAGAGTTCAGCCCCTACGACCAACAAAAAAAAAAAGGGTTCTGGTGGCTGATGCCTGTAATCCTAGCTACTTAGGAGACTGAGATCTGAGGATAGAGACTTGAAGGCAGGCCAGGCAAAAATGTCATGAGAATCCGTCTCCAATTAAACAGCAAAATGTTGAACTGGAGATGGTTCAAGTGGTAGAGTAAAAGAGAGCTGAGCTAGAACACAAGGCCCTGAGTTCAAGCTATGCTACTGGCACACACACACACACACACACACACTATTATATGATCATTATAGGAAAATTTAAAGATATAAAAGCATATTAAAAATTCAAAATTGCCCATAAGAGTGATAACTTTTTTTAAAGTTTTTTTCCTTTTAAACAATCTTTTTTCCTATACATTTATACAAATGGATTCCATCTATAAATATTTAATGAGCATTTACTATGCTGGAAAAATATCAGTGTCCATTATAACTGAAGTCATTTATATCTGCCCTTTTCCCCCATTGTCTCTTTTGAACCGCATAACAACTCCTTGAGGCATAGACTACTGTAACTTTTAATCCAACAGGGAGGTGAGATGATGTGCCACAAGGTGCTTTGTTGACCCTGCACCCAAATCTCTTGGTCCCTTATCCATCGCTACAGGCTATCCTCTGATGTAGACCTAAATCTGTACTTTAGTGTCCTACAATAGGGTAGCCATGTGCTGAATTATCCAAATCAAAACTTTTTAAAAAGTCCCTTTCTCCTTCAAAGTAGAAGTAATAGTCTTTCTTACAAAGTCTTTTTAGTAAAACATTACCACTGACTCCCACGAAGGTGTGAGCCACTGAAATTGTTCTTTCTACTGATCTCAGGATTCCCTTGTCCTGTATTCTCTTCAGATTTCACAGCTGCCCCGTTCACATTCTCCTCTTGTGTTTTCGCCATCAAGTTATACACATTAATAAAGTGTCAGCTTCATCTCTCAAATGTATTCTGTCTGTAGGGATAGTAGAGGGAACCCACACTGGCTGTGCCATTACTATGAACAAGCAAACTGGTGGGCTTTTTGGGAGCAAAATTACCATGATCCCAGACACTCAATGTACAATGTAAAGTAACGTATGTAAACTGGGACTGCTCTTCACAAACAGGAATGTACAGTCACTCTCTATTTTCAGGTGTCTAGCTCTTTGAAAGCCTTTACAGGGTTAGATCCCAATAAATTTCAAATAACTGAACCAGTTCTGTTGACCATTGCTTATCTGAGGTTGAGCCTGGTCCGAACAGACATGCGCAGTGCACAGTCCCTGTTCAGGTAGATGGTCCATTCAAACAGTAGATGCAAATGCACTGGAATAAAAAGTAGGGCAGAATATCACACAATTGAGTTCCTGATCCTCCATCAGTGACAAAACTTTCTGTCAGGAGGAGACCTCACTTTTCCTCAGTTCCCTTTCCTCTATTCAGAACTGAGAAGGATTTTACTTATTCAGTGAAGTGAGTGGCTAGCCTGTGTCAGCATATGAGAAAAGAAGGAATGGCTTTAGGTGGATTGACTGAGTGATTCCAGAAAGGAGAAAATGAAACACAGCTGGCCTCTGCAGGGAGGATGAATCCATCAAGCCTGTGTTGCCCTGAGAGGAGGTGCCTGTGTTGGGCTGAGGGCTTGCTTTTGTTTCTAGGTGTCATTGATGAATGGCTCTGAACTGAGTTAAGCAATTTACGTAAAGGCTTCTTCTAAGTTATAAGGCTGCCAGTTCAAAGGTTACTAGGAAGTCCTTCTAATAATCCAAGGAATTGCCTAGGAAGAAAGTACTGTTCTTATAGCTCACAGTTAGAACTCTGTGTTGCAGATGAGGACTCACACTTTCCCACCTGTGCAAACCATGGTTTCCCCAACTTTAGCCTGGATGGGGTTTAACCTAGATCGATACAATACCCTGTGGGCATTCAGATGGATTTCTCAGGACTGCTGAGCAAAGTGTTTACAAGTGCATCTTGTTAATGGTCTTTCTTTGAGAATAATAAACCTGTCCATCAGTTAGCACTTCAAGACTTTTCAGTATCATGTCCTGTTACAAAACTATGCTTAGAATTTAGAATGCTGGAAGGTTCTTTGTGGTGCACTGGCTTCCTCTAGGTCTAAGGTAGATTTCAAATGCAAAGGGAAACTACTATTGATTCGCACCAAGGCGTGAAGCACTGAAATTGTTCTTTTTGTGGGTCTCAAGATTCCCTTGTCTTATATTCGCTTCATATTTCATAGCTGTCTCCCTCACACTGTCCTTTTATCTTTGACTTCATCAAGTAATACATATAGTAAAAGTATCATGTTTCTTCCAAGTCTGTTCTCTTCAGTGTATGTCAGATCTACAACTGGAGAGTGGTAAAGGGAACCCATACTGGTTGGACTTTTACTGTAAGCCAGCTGATTGCTGGGGTCATTGTGAGTATAATACTATGAAGCATCAGGCAACTCTCTGTGGTGGGTATTACCACTCCATTTCTTTCCTTTATTTTTCTTTTCTTTTTCTTTTTTTTGCTAATCTTGGTGCTTGAACTCAGGGCATGGACACTGTTTCTGAGCTTCTTTTACTCAAAGCTACCACTTGAGTCACAGCACTACTTCTGGCTTTTTCTGTGTATGTGGTACTGAGGAATTGAACCCAGGGCTTCATGCATGCTAGGCAATCACTCTACCACTAAGCCACATTCCCAGCCCCTATCACTCCATTTTTTAAGGGAAAACTGAGAGTCATGGAAGTGACTGATCCCATGTCAGTCAACAGTGAAACTTGGTTTAAACCCTTGGCTTGCCCAATACGAAAGTCATGATCTTTCTATTTTAATTGTATTTTTCTAATAGACTTTCCCTGTGGCCAGTGTGAAATATTCAAATCAAGGCTGGTAAGTTTCGTTCTCACCATTCAGTGGTAAGGGCACAGCAGTTATAGGTTCTAATGTGGCGCTGATGGCCACAGACGCCTTATTTCATTTCTCTATGCTTTATGTTTCTTGTCCTTGAAAGCAGATGAATTTTCCTACCAGCAGTTGTAAGAAAGAGATCATGTAAGGTATCTGGCTGTTAGCCAAACTTTAGCAACTATCCACTACTCTAGTAAAAAAAAAAAAAAAAAGATACAGTTAGTGCTTCTACATTGTATAGACATATATATGCATAGCCACAGCTAGTGTTTATTAGGTGTTTACAGAATAGCTTCAATATGTGACTTATATTCACTCCTTTATTCCTCAAAAGATCCCCCAAAGAGAATAGGCACTCTTCTTTTTCTTCCTAATCTCCACTTTAAAATGGAAAAGCCATCAGGTGACAAAGGCTCATGCCTATGATTCTAGCTACACAGTAGGCTGAGGCCTGAGGATCCTGATTGGAAACCAGCTCAGGCAGGAAAGTCCAATAAACCCACAAAAATGCCAGAAATGGAGCTGAGGTTTAGTGCCAACCTTGAATGAAAAAGCCAAGGGACAGAGCCTTGGCATGGAACTTCAAGCCCCAGAATTGGCACACATGTGTTCACACACACACACACACACACACACACACACACACACACACACACTGAAAGAAGTGAGGTACAAAAGATAAAATGATTGGCCCAAGTTCACTGTACTAGCAGGTAGCAGGTAGCAGGTAGTGGACTTGGATTTCAAGCAAGGCAGTCTGGCTTCAGAGCCCAGACTCTGAATTTGCCCTTTGCCCTTCTCCTGCTTCTGTACATGCTGAATTATAGCAGTGCATCTAATCATTTCCTGCATCCTAAGAAATTATTCTCTGTACCCTTTCTTGGAGACATCTCAAACGAATGCCAATGAAAGAGAAGATGGGGATTAAAAAGGAAGTTCTTGTCCTTACTAAGGGCCTGGCACTTTGTGAGGCACTTGCAGTGTGAATAATGACTATTCAGAGCACCCCCAGAGGCCTGGAGAGAGGCCTCAGGACTGTTCAACTAGACAAATAGAAAAGAAGGCAGACATGAAACCTGGAAAGGAGTGCCCAGGGCTGGGCTTAATTCAAGATTCCTAAAGTTTATGATGGAATAATTTACTTAGTTCTGGAACTCCTTTCTGGTAAAACTTGACATCTTTACTCAGGAAGAGGCTGGAACAAGCACCCTAAAACAACATATCATATTTCTTAACTATGGGCTGAAATTCTAACAAGCAAGCATGGTGTGGTCCTGGTTATTTCAGGCTCATCAAAGGCTCTGATTAGAGATTAAAAGATGTCTGGTTAATAAAAGAGGAAATGAGTGTGCATTTGCTTAATAAATGCAGCCTGGTAGAAAAAGTCTTTCTAAATCTCAGATCATAGAGGAAAGTGGGGGGAAAGGAGTCAAGACTGGGTTTCTGGTGGGATGGTTGTATTCAAGTTAATGAACATTTAGCACTGCATAGGCTCCTACTTACTGTGTTCATACAGAAGATCTCTTATCCTCACAGTAACTATATAAAAGGCAAGGTGCTGGGGATTAGTGTCCCGACCCGCAGGACGTCAACCAGGGCAGTGAACCTAAGCTAGAAGGAATGAAGGGACAAGAGACACAAAGAATGACAGCAAGACAAGGATTCTGATCAAGCTGCAAATTTTTATTTTTCACACAGGGGTATTTATATGCTTGGAATAAGGAAGCTTTTTCCATTGGCCGTTAAGGAAGCTTTTTCATTGGCCGTAGCAGTTGCAGGATGTTTACTTAGGGCAGGAAGAGGGTCCCATTCTGTAAACTCAGCCTCAAGATGTTCCAGTGAGATAGTCAAGCCTAATATGTTGAGAGACTCAACTTTTGGCTCCCGACAGATTAGACTGTTTTAGCTATGAAGACCTTCTCACATCCTTACCCCTCCAATTATCTCTAACCAAAGGCTACTACTATTGTCTGTACCCCAGAAGATGGTAGAGGATAGTTAAAGGTGAACTAAATTTCTATCACCCATGGCATATCTATACCACATAATCTCTTTCTGTTCAATACTTGTTTCCTAATACACTTTCCTAGCACTTTCAGTAAAAAAAAAAAAAAAGCAAAGTGCCAGAGGCTAGACAACTTACAAATGAGGAACTAGAAATAATTTTTCCAAGTCATATAGATAATAGGAGGCTAGGCTAAGATACAAACTCCAGGTTGTTGAATACCAAAGCTCACTCCAAAAGTGCACTGTACCCACAGAGGTACTGTTTACGTTTATGTAGAAGACAGGCACAGTGAGTAAGTACAGTGGGACAGATGTTATAGCTGAACAGAAGGCTGGTTGGTTCATGCAAAGGTGTGCCTCAGTCTTATAACACTGGCTATGTCAGTAAGCTATGTCAGGCTTTCACGGTGAATTGGGAGTATTGCTTTGGACACCTGAATCATAGCTTGAAGTTTCAGATGAGAAAACCAAACTTTAAGAGGAGAAGCCATCTAAAGATTGATATGTGTGCCTCAGTTCCTGCTGAGTTTCCAAAAAAAAAAAGGAGGGGGGAGTGTAGTTGTGGAGGTGGAAGGGAAAGGATGGTAGGGGAAAAACGAAGGAGGAGGTAACAATGTTTGATAGGAAATGTACTCATTACCTTGCTCATGTAACTGTAACCCCTCTTTACAGTACTTTTACAATAAAAAATGTATTTTAAAAAGCCACCTAATTGGGAGAGAGAGGGAGAGAAAGAGTAACATTTCCAAAAAGAAATGTACTCATTACCTGACATATATAAATGTAACCACTCTACACATCACATTATTTTTTAATTTTATTTTATGGTAAAGATGCTGTACAGAGGGGTTACAGTTATATACACCACCTTTATAATAACAATATTTTTTTTAAAAAAGAGCCACCTAAATGCTAAACAAAGCAATTAATGGTATCATGCACAGTTAAGCTCAGGGTTGGTGATAAGGTCATGGACCTGCAAAACACCACAAGGTTTTGTGGCTGTGAACTGAGTGGGCTTCTGTTATATAGACAGCTTTTTCTTTGCCCCCAGCAATCAGCAGCTCTTTACTCCCTCTTCCTGTTAGAGACCTGCCAAATCTATGATGGCTCATCTGGACTGCATTATGGTTTCTAAGGTTGTCTCTTTGCAAAGCTGGATGGATATGATTATGTTATGCACCTTCTGTCAGTCAAGACTGGAAAATATAAGCAGTCGTTGCTGTCAAGTGGATGCATTGTCTTGTACTGTATACTTTTATATGTCTTGTGCTTATGTTCTCGTACACGATGTACTGCACATGTGGAAAGCTCAACCACAGACAAGACTGCAAATTGTCTGCGCAAAGGTCATCATCTCCTTCAGAAGACTTGGGAGTTTGTTCATAGAACTATAGAAAGCCGGGCCCTTAGTTCCAAGGGAAAATAGAAACTAGGGTCAGACATGCTGAATTTTGGGATTCACAGAATGGTAGTATCCTAATATTATAACATGATACCCTTTTAAATTATTAGAGCTTAAGGATCATAGTATGTTTAGATCCCTGGAGTTAGTCTATATGACAAACATGCATACTATGTATTAGACACTCTATTACATTCAGAACATAAGGAATTGAATGAAACTTCTTACTGTCACTGAGTTTGAAGAGTAGGGCAGAACTAAGAATCATAAAAGCTTAGATTCTTAGAAAAGGAAAACACTGGTGTGTCAAAGGCGGAAGGGTGCTTTAGCTCATTCTTTCCAGCTCTTTCTACCTTTTATGAGGCCCAGGGCTTGTTTCGGGCATGCCGGATTAAAGCCTCACTAATAAGAACATCATTTCAGTTTAGTGACATCACAGAATTGCCAGATTGTAGGGTCTCAGTGATCACCCACTCTGGCTGTTCATCTTACCACCCAGGGGGAAGCAGCAGCCCAGTTAGAATTAAAACCCAGGTCTCTCTCTATATATACACACACACACACATATCAGAAGGTAGGAAGGAAGGAAGGAAGGAAGGAAGGAAGGAAGGAAGGAAGGAAGGAAGGAAGGAAGGAAGGAAGGAAGAAAGGAAGGAAGGAAGGAAGGAGAAAAAAGAAGCTGGAAAAATACAGAGAATGAACTGTGTGCCTGCGAAGGACCGAATGCAAGCTGTGCAGACTTCTGCGCCTCCGTGCCCCTGTTCTTTGAAGGAGTTCAGGCCAACTTTCTCTGTGGAGACAGACACCAACTCCACTTTGTGCAGTAGATCGTGCAGTGTTGGGAGTCCCCCTCTCCTGTTGATGCGTGTTTTATTTTGCTCCCTCCCCTTCCCCGTGTGCCTGGAAATTGATTTTCATTATTTTTTTTTTCTGTCTGTGTTTGTCTTTGTGGTCCGCAGGTGCTCCCTTGCATTGTTCATCCGCTTCATCAACCCCTATTGAGCAGTCCCCCTCCCCGCCCCCTTCCCCTCCGGCCAATGAGAGCCAGAGGCGGTTGCTAGGCAACGGTGTGGCCCAGCCAACCCCGGACTCAGACTCTGAAGAAGAGTTTGTCCCTAATTCATTCTTAGTTAAAAGTGGCTCTGCCAGCCTGGGGGTCGCAGCAAACGGTAAGTGCCTCTCTTCCTAACTTTTGTGGGGTTTTAAAGTTTTGTTTCTTATTGACCTGCTCAGACTGCTGGCAGGGCTGAAGGGGTCTGGTGCATGGTGGGCTCCTGGGGGTGAGTAGAGGTCCAGAACACTCCATTTGCTTGGGCAGACTGCTCCTGCCCTGCCCCTTTGCCGTGCCTCCAGGTTGTAGGGGCTGGGGAAGAAAAGTGACTGTTGTCCTCGTGTCCCATAACAGAATCAGCAGGCAGATGCACTGGTAAGAGGTGCATGGACAGGCAGCACCAGACAGAAACACCAGGTAGAGATAGAGACAGGTAAAGATACAGAAACAAAGACCAAAACGGGAGAAAAAAATGCAAAGAGCACTAATTGTCTTCCTGCTACATGCCAGGGACTATACCAGGCATTGCCACCTGTTGCTTCATTAGATCCTCACAGTCCTAGCAAGAGAAATGCTGTTATGTGAAGCCCTGTACTGGCTTTGAAAGTTCTGAGCTTTCACACACCCAACATGAACATAGCCCCAAAGTTTGAGTCCCAGGACTCAATCTGGCTGCACTAGACCCAGTAGATTTCAGCACGCATCTGCCTGGTGAGGAACTCGGTTTTTCTCAGCCGTCTGCTGGCTTTCTTAAGAAGATAAAGTTTGAAGGTTTTTGTGGAAGAACCCCAGGCTGGCCAGCTTTTGCCCTTGACCTGGTGCTGTATGACTTTTGCCCAGATGTTTGCCCTCTCTGTTTCCAGAAGAGGTCAGTCCACTTGTCTGCAGGGACGTCCTTCAGAGGACTCCAACCTTTAAGTGAGAAGGGGAAAAGAAAGTGGGAAGGGGAAGGGCTTGAGGTGACTTAGGTTCATCACCATGGACCAAGTTTTCCTCATCCAAAGAGGAAAAAAAAAGAAGTAGGACTGTTTTCCCACAAATGCTTCTGTAAGTTGTGTTAGTTTGTCAAATGTTAATTTATCAGTGCCTAGGTGTTATTAAATTCCAAGCCAGATTCTGGAAACCCAAGCAAAGATTCCAAGAAGCATAAGGCAAAGACCGTGGGCTCTGGAATCAGACGGTTGATGTCAGAGTTTTCACAGTGAGGCTTCAGACAAGTATCTCAGCCTCTTGGGGAGCTTGTCTCCTCCAGCAGAAAGCCGCAGTCTAGTAGTACTCAGCTCATCACCGAGACCCCACCACAGTGCTGGCACTGAAGTTTAGTAAACACCAGCCACCTCTCTCCAGAGAACTTGCGGCGCTCCCCACATATTGCCTGGCACTTGGGTGAGCAGTAAGAAATGTCAGAGCCTCCCTTTCCCCTGGGAACAGATCACAGCAGTGCAAAGTGATAAGGGAGAAAGAAGCCTCAGAGGAAAGTGTTGGGTGAGTGAGAAAGGGAATTAGGAAATGTATCCTGCAGAAGTGCTGGCTGCAGCTGAGGGGAAAGAGTCACTTTTCCCTGGTAACCTGGGGTATTCTGGGCAGAGAAAACATGGACAAAGAACCTGGAGAAGCAGAAGAGAGCCAAACCCCAGTTTCTTAAACCCAAAGACCTGGGCCTGAAACAGTCTGGGAAGTAAATACATGTACTGGGAAACCCAACCAGACAGACAGACACATATAGACAGATATCTGTATGTATATGCATGCATGAGATGGGGGGAGGGGGGAAGGCAGAGAATGTTCTTTGTTCATTTCTGAGTAAATAAGCCTTGCAGGTAAAAGAGAAGGCAAGAGATTAAAGTCCTTAATCTCTCCCTTTGTTAATTAACTGAACCAGAGCAATGGCTTTGTTGCTAGTTCTGGGGCAAAACAGGAGCTATTGCATTATTGATGTGTATGGAAGTCGGGAACTTTGGCCTGAAGCTGTCTGCTCAGTTCTGCTTCTCGGTGTTCCCGCTCCCCAGGGGCCTTAGGACACTTTGGATTCCTTCCCTGGGCCCTTGAGCCCCACTTTAAAGAGTGTTAATAAATGTGTCCTATGCCCGGAGGGAGTCTGGGTTCTGATTGGTCTGCTACTCTGAGATTTGGTTCAAGAGAGAGCCCCATGTGCCTGCTGCCTTTCTGTCCCCCTGAGTCACCAAAAAAGGGAGGTCCTCTGTGAGCCAAATGACCTGCTGGTACTGGCCTGGACCTACGTCTCCTAATGATGATACATTGTAGACCTGGTACATGTTTATTGGGTTTGTTAGTTTCTTTCTTTCTTTTAATGAAAAAGGGTGAAAGTATTTTAATGAGATTATCTTTATTGTTTTTGCTAATTATAAAAGTAACAGTACTTATTAATATTTAGATGGCCCAGAAGGTGAAAATGTGGAGTTTTAATGTGATCCTTATCCCAGAGATAGTCACTTTTAACAGTTTGGTGTGTATTCTTACAAGTTCTCCTTATTCACTATTTGGATAAGTAAACAAATGGCCCAAGGAGTGAGCAATTCAAACTGGCACATGCCTGTAATTTCAGGAGTCTGAGTTCTGAGGCTCTGGGTTCAAAATCAGCCTGGGCAGGAAATTCTGAGACTCTTATCTCCAATTAACCACCAAAAAAAAAAAAGGCAGGAAGTCAAACTATATGTCAAACTATGTGTGGCTCAAGTGGTAGAGAGCACAAAAAGCTCAGGGACCACTTGCAGGCCCTGAGTTCAAGCCCCAGGACTGTCAAAAAATAATAATAAATGAAACAAAGCAATGTAGCTGAGACTGAAGGGACTTTAACAGCATTGTGCAGATGCCCTGGGGCAGCCTTGAGGAAGGTCCCTGACTTTTCAGATCAACTGTTGCTCTAGCTGTGAAGCAGGAACTACCTGCCAAGTTTATTCTGGAGTTTAAAACTGACACCGCTGGGGACTGAGGATGTAGTTCAATGTTAGAGTGCTTGCTTTAGTATGTGTGAGGCCAGGAGTTCACCCCCAGCCCTGGAAACAAGCAGAAATAACAAAGCCAGTAAACTTCCTTTGCTGCACACCCCACCTCTTCCACTAATCTAAACTTTAGGGACCACTCTAAACAGATCAATCACTTGAGGGCTGGCTTCCCGGAGACTCAATTCAGAGCATAGTTTCAATGACAAAGGATGTCCCTAATAGGACCCTCTTAGGATTTCTCCTAAGGTGTTAAAGTGTTGGGAAATTGAGCTTCTAGATTCTCCTTTCTCAGGGCCCAGCCTCCCTGCTCCTCTAGAGGCCGCAGCTGTGTCAACTCTAACTGGGCGCTCCTGGTACCTTGCATCTGCCAGGCCTATGATCTGTCCCTGGAAAATCCCCCCCCCCCTAAAGTGTAAAGAGAGCATGTGGGGCATGGCGGCTCATTATCCCTTGGGGGTAGGCATGGAAACGGGATAAGGGCTTCTCTGTGTCATCCCAATCCTAATCCTCTCCGGGGAGAATGGACTCAGAAGTCACTGGTGTACTTAAAAGAAAGAACTCACCCAAATATCAACTGGTCACAGTTGAGAGGCGGAGGAAGTGGCTAGGATTAAGTACCTGTTTACACTTACCCCATGGAAACTTTTCAGGGTAAATATTAAATGCTTTGTGAATTGATCTAATCTGCATTCTGAGGTGATGAGGCTTTGAACACTGCTGGGAGAGGCAAGGAAGTTATGTTTAAGAGGATCAAGGATGTTGAGTATCTCAAAGCAGAGGGATAGCTGGGTAGGTCGAGTACCTTCTATGTACTCCATGCATTGTCATAGTGGGGCTTCACTTTATCTCCATGTCACCTTTTTTTTTTTTTAAAACTAGTACTGGGGCTTTAACTCAGGACCTGGGTGCTGTCCGTTCGTTAGCTTTTTCATTCAAGACTAGCATTCTGCCACTTGAGCCACACTTGCACTTCTGGGTCCTGGTTGGTGAATTGGATAGAAGACTCTCATGGACTTTCCTGCCTAGGCTAGCTTCCAGCCCTGTTCTTCAGATCTCTGCCTCCTGAGTAACTGGGATGGCAGTTCTTTCTTCCCTTCTTTTCTTCTTTCGTTTTCACAACCAAATTCTATCACTTTTTTACTCTACCTTAGCAGGAGGAGGCTAGAGAAGACAAAAGGAATTCCACCAAGAAAAGCTACTTTGAAAAAAATTCCAGGACAAGAGAGGCATGTTATGTCATGGACTTTTTGGCCCTTCTTACCTACCCTGTGTCATAGCCTTTTTAATTCTATTGAAATAGTAGAGGCCCACAGAAGTTAGTAATGTCTTCTAAAACATAGCTTCTATGTAATAAAGCTAGATTTGAACTCTAATCTAGAGTTCTGTGCTATAGCATGGAATCTTTCCAGTGTGCTTTTTGTAGGAACTGTAGGGTTTTCAGAGAATCAGAACATGTAATTTAGGGATTACATTTCATTGCTGCTTTCTGAAAACCAAATCCTGGGTACTGGGCCATCTTTAACCCCTACCCTGATCCATCCTTAGTAGTGAATCCTTCTTGCCTGGCCTTAGACAATTTCTCACTGGCCAACATCACTGGTGTTTGGCAGTTTAATTGACTTTCTCAGGTTTTAAGTGGCAGGGATTATTTTGTTTTGACTTCCAATCCAATGGAGAAGTGTTTATTTTTCTTTCTAAATGGGAAACACTGCTATGCATGCAAGCTCCTTTAAAAAAATGTTGTTTTTTTTAAATTCAACTTAATTTAGGACCTATCCACAGTCCCCAGGGGAAGTCTGCTGGGGTTCTTTCAAGTCAGGTTGTGAATTCAGGAGGCCAGGGATACCCATTTTTTCTTGTTAAAGGAGAGGTCAAGGAAGCTGTTTGTTGTCTTCTATCAGAAAGTCCGTGGGACCTGTATTTATTGTCCCATACCAACTGCAGTTACTTAGGTCTGCTTGTTTAGCAAGCTCTCAGGGTAAAGAATATGAGATGTATAAAGTTCTCAGGCAATTTTGTTCTCCATTTCTCCTAACTCCCTTGCATGAAAAAAAAATCCTTTGTTGGTAAATAAATTCTTATTGTACCAACTTTCTAAGAAAGTCAAGTTCTTAACCCTCCGAGTAGAAAGACACATTGGCTTCTTCCTTTATCCATTCATTGCTGATGTCATTTTAAATGTTGGTGGATATTTTGTAGAGAGATGAGGGGTGGAGGGTATTCTAAGCAAGGAGACACTGAAAATATGTTAACATAGTCAAACTTCCTTAAATGAAACCCTTGGACTCAGATGCTTTGAAAATTTGTTATTTTCAAATTATGCCAAGACAACAGAGTACATCTTCTATATTCTCCTGAAGTTTCCATAGTAATCACTGATTCTGTAGTCAGACATATAAATAGTTATACTAGTAGAATTAAAAAGAGAGAGAGAGAGAAAAAAAGACTTCAGGCCTCTTGTTAGTTCTAATCAGGTTTTGATTTGGTATTTAGTTTTGTTTTGTTTTGTTTTTTGCCTGCACTGGATTTAAACTTGCTCTCTACTGGGATTCTACTCTTTGAGTCATGCCTCTAGCCCTGCTTTCTGTTCATCATTTTGAAAATGGAGTCTCATAGACTTTCCTGCCCGGATTGGCTTTGAACCCGGCTTGGGGATGCAGGATGCAAGAACTCAGCAAATCTGAGTTCTTCCGGACTTGTTCCTCGTGGCTTCTGTGGCTGGTATCCCTTGTGCAATGTCACTTTCTTCTATATAGACTTCTTTGTCCAGCAGCCTGAGCTCTGGCCAGTCCATGTCTGGCTTCCTCAGCCAACTCCACGTTCCCTGACATCAGGGACGTAGACAGTGCTCAGCCTCTAACTACAAAATCAAAAGCCAGAATCAAACTGAAAAATAAGTCAATGTTCCTGCTTTCTCCTTTCCATAAGCACCCTGTTTCCAAAATGTACAGCCTCCGTGGAGGACTGGCCCTCTGAGCCATGTGTGGTAAAGCTTTGTATATTTGCCAGGGAGCAGGGTTAGCGTTCGCACCATGACACAGGCTTTGGGGGCCCCCTGCATTCTACCGTGGGCTCCCTCTATAAGGATAGCCCTTACCTGAGCCTCCCATCGGGATGGATGATTACACCTTCTAATTGAGGGCAGTGGGGACACCCTCTCAAGGGTCACTTCTGCTTTATGTAGTTTACAAAGGCCTTTTTCATGCAGTACCTCAGGCAAACTCCAGTGACTCTAATTTAATTGCCGCATTGGCTTTCTAGGAGGTAAGGCTTCTTCCTGACCTTGCAAAATAAACAGGTCACACTTTGAATTAATGCAACTGAACATCCTGAGAGAACAGGGGCCCTCTAATTAGTCACTCGTGTGACTAGATTGTAGAGTATCTGCAGTTCCTTTCTACTCATTTTCCCAAATACCACTGTATTCAAAGATACAAAAATAACATATCTGGTGTCGGGCTGCTTGATTGGAGCTAGGAATTCCTAGACCATCCTTTGATGAAGGCATATGGCCACATGTCCCGACATTTTCCATCTGCAAACTGAACCAGATTTCTGTCCCCCATTGAAATGGGAATGACCAACTCCATGGAGCCTTTGTGGAAAGCAGATCACATCTCAAAGCATCTCTGGACACTGCAAGGCCCAGATTGTTGAAAAGGTGCCTGGAAGGAGCTCAATGAGAATTTGGGAAATGTGTGTATGTATGTGTATGTGTGTATGTGTGCTCACACACACAAATACATGGACAGGCACATGTTAGTGTAGGTGTGCCAGTACTGGGGTTTGAATTTAGGGCCTGGACACTGTCCCTTAGCTTTTTTGCCCAAAGCTAGCACTCTATTACACGGTTCCACTTCTGGTGTGTGTGTGTGTGTGTGTGTGTGTGTGTGTGTTTAACTGGAGATAAGAGACTCAGGAACATTCCTGCCCAGACTAGTTTTGAACTACAATCTTCAGGTCTCAGCCTCCTGAATAGCTGTGATTGCCAGCATGAGCTGCCAGTTCCCAGCCATAGTATAACTAACATGTGTGGGGTTCTCCCCTTCCCAAAGCTCGCTGACATCCGTCAGCTCAGTGGATCCTCAGAGCAGTAGAGGTGGCTCCGTGAGGAGAACAGTAGCTCTGTGTACTTAGGAAGCATGCACAGAGGGGATCATCACCCTGGAGAGCTGCCCCATGGCTCTACAGCTTTGGACTACTTTGGGATTTGCACAGGAAAACTCAAGTCAAACCTGTAAAGTCCACTGCGTCTTAGAAGCTCTGCGGTCCAGTTACAAACCTCAGCTGGAGAGGCTGAGCTCGGATGGAGTTGTGCATATGCCTGGGAGTGGAACAGGACACCAGGCTTCTGACCCTGGCTTTGTCTCTCACCTGCTGTTGCCTTGCAGCTTTGTCCCTGGGCTCTTCAGCTTTGTGATCTGTGCAGTGAGAGAACTAGACAAGGTAACCACATCCCAAACTTTATGATGTAGACTATAGTAATGTGCCCACTTACACTGTCACCTTATATTCCTTTAAGGTTAGGTTGTTATTGTTGTTGTTATTGTTGTTGTTGATTTTCCCTGTACTGGGGCTTAAACTCAGAGCCTAGGGTCTCTCTTAGGTTTTTCACTCAAATCTGGCACACTATGACTTGAACCATAGCTCCATTCCTGGCTTTTTGGTGGTTAATTATAGGTAAGAGTCTCATGGACTGACTTTCCTGCCTGATGTAACTTCAAACCATGATCCTCAAATCTCAGCCTCCTGAGTACTTAAAGGTTGTTGTTGTTGTTAATGTAAGCCAATTTACTTAGTTTTTAAAAGGGAAATAGTATTTTACCACTATAGTTCACTTGCCATGTGGCAACGTCTGTGATGTCCCATAAACAAAAGGTACTGTAAAAATAAACACAAGGAAAGTAAGTTATTGCTTGCTGCCCAAAGAATGTAGACCCAAGGACATGGAGCCCGACTTGCCTCTGTCACACAGCTACGTTCGCCAATGTTAGATGTTCAAACAACAACAACGAAATAGTATCAAGCTGAGACTTTTCCTTCCTTCATGCAAAGGACTGAAAGAAAGTAGAAGCTCTCTTCCTGGTGACCGTGACTGGGAATGACCAGAAGGGATTAGGCCCCATGGCTTTTTCTAGTATACAGGCTTTTAATGCCATGTACTACCTAGAATTATAAACATCTCTTGCTGCTCCCTGAACCCAGCCTTCTTCCCTTTCTTAAATGGGGGTCTTTGGGAGCCATCTGTTCCCACCTCCCCTCAGGCTTTCCCCTCTGGCCCTGTCATCAGGTCTGAGGTGGGTGCTTTGAGCTCAGCTGGATCCCCCATTACTGGTTAATGGCCCCCTGGGTGCACCAGGAAACCATGTGGCTTTCTCTTCTCCCTCTTCTCCCTCTTCTCCCTCTTTTCCCTCCCTCCTCCCTCTGCCCTCTCCCTCTGAACTGTCATTATTTATATAGGTGTTTGAGATTAAAAACTGGAGGGGGAAAAAATCCTCTATTTTATAAGGCCTAGAAGAAACACGGAAAGGGTTAGGGGTATAGCTCATGTTAGGTTGAGCACTTGCTGAGAGCTGAAGGCCTTGAGCTCAAGTCTGGGTGTCATCCTCTGCCTCTCCAAAAGGAGAGAGGAAACAACAAAAAAAAGTAGGAAAGGAAAACAGCAATAGCACAATATGGAGATGTGATAGGAAAAGATAAGTTATAGGAGTCAATAAATTCTCACTGGGCTGTGTAGCCATGGGCAATTTGCTTAGCCTCTCTGGTCCTTAGTTTTTTCCTTTGTAAAAATGGTTTTAATAGGACTTCACAAAATGGTTGCATCCCTGAGAAAATAAGGACAAGGTTTCTGGCACAGTGTTTGCAACATAATAGGTACCCAGTGATTGTTAGATTCCTTATTCCCCTTGTGAAAGCCAAATGTTTTTAGCCACGTATTCTGGAATAAAGGCAGATTGTTGCACTCTTCCAGCCTTCCAAGAGCCACAGCAATTAATAGCTCTGCCTGGGAGCCCTGAGCTCTCACCCCTCCTCCTCCTGAGTGATTTCCAGAGATTTTGGGTGGGAGAGTGAGCCCAAGGCAGCAGCTAAGCAAACATTGTATGGGGTCTTAGAAACAGAGTCTGGGACCGGGGCCTCTGCTTGGCTTCCATTCCCCAGGGTTCCCCACCTTTCCAGCAAGTGAGTGTTGAAGCTCTTGATGGGTTTTTCTCCTGGGCAGCTGGCCATCCCCTTGGAGTTGAAAGAAGGGAAAATGACTGGTAATTCATTTATGCTCCACTCTCTCCCTCTCCTGATGGGTCATTTTTCTATAAATAACACACTCGCTAGTGATAATCATACATTTGCACTTCCAGAAACTTCTCTTTAGATGTCCCAGTGGAAACTCTGGAGGAAAATACACACCTGATAAGAACCAGCTTCCCCCTAGTACCTGTGTGAATGCATAGCACATTCCTGACTCACCCACGTACCCATATGTTAAAGGAAGCTAAGAATGGCAGTTGAGGGGTACTTCAGAAGTAGGATGGGGGGTACTACCTAAGACCCCAGGATTCCAGCATGCTCTGTGTTCATTGGTCTCCCCCTACTCTCTGATTTTATTCCTCAATAACAACATTTTTAGGGGGCCAGGAAGTTAACTTATCCAAAATGAAGTTGCGGTTGTTCTAAGAAGGAATAAAAATGGAAGTTGAGAGTGTATTGGCTAATTTTGAAAAATGATGCATCTCATTAACAAAAGTTCTTTGACTAAGACATCTCCCTGCCCCTAGACCACTGCAGAGCATCCTCCCTGGCTCCTGACCCCGGTCCCTCTCGTCACCCCTCTCTTGACCCATCCCCTTACACCGGCCAGGGTGATTCTGCCGGAGCCTAGATTCTGATAGTTCAGATCTTTCTACCCAAAAGGCCTTGCTTGGTGTGGCTGTTGCTCTAGGTGCAGACCTGATACCGTTCTTTCGTGTGTGTGTGTGTGTGTGTGTGTGTGTGTGTGTGTGTTGGTCATGGGGCTTGAACTCAAGGCCTGGACATTGTCTCTGAGCTTCTTTTTGTTCAAGATTAGTGGAGAAACAGCTCTTCTTCTGGCTTTTTTGGTAGTTTATTGGAGATAAAGTTTTCACAGACTTTGGTATCTAGGCTGTCTTCAAACAGTGATTCTATGATCTCAGCCTCCCGAGTAGCTAGGATTACAGATGTGAACCACTGGCACCCGGAACTGACATCATTCTTGAAGGACATTCCTGGTGCCCTGTACAAGACTTGCAATGAGTGTTTAGCAAGACTAGAAGCAAAAGACTTTTCTAGCCATAACAGACTCTCATTAATTTCTAATGAAAGCAAGGGAGGATCTTCCTGACTTGAACTGATGGATGAAAAAACAAGTCTTGTTCATCCTTCAGAACCAATTCGATTCAGCAAATTATGATTAAAGACCTACCAGGTGCCAGGGCTCATGGCTTGCTCCTGGGCTGACGAAGAAGCAGACACGCATCCGGGCAGCTCTGCCCAGAAGCACACATCAGTGAAGGAAACAAGATCCAAGAGGAGGCGGGGACTGGAGACACTGAAGAGGTTTGGTTTAAACTAGAAGGCAGAGAGACTTTCCTGGAGGAAAAGGATAACTCCCGAGGAGACAGATACTTTACTTGGCCTGATGTTCATGCATTGTATAACAGTTATTTGTGTGCAACCAAATGCTCCCAACCTAATTCTCAGATCTGGAAATGTTTATTTCCCTGTGTATCTGTCCATCTATCCCTCCATGCACCTATCCATCCATCCATCCATCCATCTATCCATCCATCTATCTATCATCCATCTAGCCACCTATTCATTTAATAGACTCATCTTTAGATTCCATCTCCCCTTATGTTCTTCCTTTTCTCAGGGAATAGAACTATAAGCAGATTTCATTTTCCTAGGGCAGGTACAGGGATGGGACCATCACCTGGTCTGAGGACAGGTCTGTTACTCCCACTTTGGAGCACCTTCTGGATACAAACATTGTGTCATCTGCTTTGCCCTCCCCTGCCCCTTAAACTTGCTAGGGGATTGGAAGACTGAAACAGAAGACTTAGAGTTTGGGTTTGAATTTTGCCTCTGGCATTATCAGTTATGATCTTTAGGAAATGATCAGCCTCTTGAGTTTCAATGTCTTCCTCATGTATGAAATGAGAATAATAATATATACTTCATAGTGTGGTTAGAAGTCAATGTGAAATAATGGATATAAAGTATTTAGCAAAGTGTGTAGCTAGTGCCAAATCTTTAATAGAAGTTATTGCTATTATTATTATTACAATTATCATGATCATTGTTCTGGTTACTGCTATATGGACTGAGTTTCAGAGAGGTACACCATTTACCCAAAGTCATACAGATAACAGGTAGTATTTTGCATTCCAGATAGGCCTGGCTCTTTAATCCAACATCTTTTCACCCTTGCCAGGCTCTGTCCTCATCTAATAGCTGGATATTCCCCAGGAAGCCGCGGCATCCAAAGGAAGCTCCAAAGCCGATCAGAGATTTTTTTTCCCACCCTTCTGCATTGGGGACCATGCCACATGCACATTTTGGCAGCAGTCCCCAACCCGTGGCCAGAAGCCCCCTGAATGAAAGTCGCTGAGTTGCACTCCAGTGCTCTTAGCTCTTTGAAGGCATCCCTGCTGGGCCCCTGTGTGGGTAACAAGATGATGCATGAGGTCTGGCTAAGCAGCTTATTTGTCTAAGCTGGTGATGGCCTTTGTCCTGAGGTGGGTTAGTGGTAAGGGGCAGTGGCCCCTTAAGGCCTGGACAATGGGCAGGCTTCTCAGGTCATGGAGTCACTCAGCAGAGTGGTCCTGAACCCCTCAGAGCACAGAAAGCCTCTGGCCCCTGTACTTCCCTCCCAGCAGGAGAAAGATGGGGGTAGAGCTAAGATAGCATCAAAGAGCTTTGCAATGACAGAGGCTGAGAGAGGAAACTGAAATAGTGAGGATAATACTATTCTCTCCTGAATCCTGTACCTCCTTCTCCATGGGGCTTTACTGGCTCACATCTAGCCTCAATAGACTCCCCACCTGCACTGGAAACCCAGAGCTGCAGACTGCACTTTAGGCTCTAACTGCAGTCATGGCCCCTTTCCCCTTCCTGAAACTCTTTGATTCTCCCTTAAACTCCTACTCAGGTGAGCAACACTATTGTGTCCTAACTGCCTGTTGGTCTTCTATATTTCCTTCTGAATATGATCCTATTTAATCTGATTTAAGTCAACTCTTTGGATGGAAAGTGGAAGCTGGAATTCAAAGGTAGGTCAACATATTCCCAGCCTTGACTTTTCCTAATGTGTGTATCCATCCATGAATCCATCTGTCTGTCCATCTATCCAGCAAAGGTGTCTGTAGCACTTACAGTATGCCGATTATTGACTTAGTCCATCCTCACAGGAATGGTGTGACTAAGACAAAATTCTGGTCCTTGAAGAAGGGCTTAAACATCAACATCCAATACTGCCAGGGGTCAAGAAGACATACATGTGACCCCACAATTAGCTACAATTTTTATATTTTTATGTTCAGCTAAGAAGACATTTAAAAAATAAAGAAGGCACATGTAAAAATACCCATTGATTTTGGCATCTAATTGGCATGAGGAGCCCATGGTAAGGGCATTTCAAGATGTAGAGACTGAAGACCAGGAAAGAATGGATGGTAAGCTAGGGAATAGGAGGAAGATCATATAACTGATTCAAAGAGGCTTGTATCAGAGATTCCTTATTAATGAGAAAGAGAGAAAGCAAGTGATGGACTTGGTGTTCCAGTGTCATGCTGTCCTGACAGAACATACTAAGAGTGCATTTAGGGCTGTGTTGTAGTTCAGTAGTAGATCAAATGCCTAGCATATGCAAGGCTTTGTGTGTAATTCCCAGCACTGAAAACAAACAAACAAACAAAAGGAAATAAAGGGAAAGGAAAGATAAAATGTACTTTTTTTTTCTAAGACCAGGACTCAAACTTGGTATCTGAGGCTCTACAACCTGAGCCATGCCTCCAATCCCAAGATACACATCTTACCACATGTGAGATGTTTTTACCAAAAATATTTAACCCAAATCTAACCATGAAAACACAATAAGACCCATTCAGAATGTAGACCAGTCTGTGGGAAAAGTAGCCTGGACTTTTCAGAAATGTCAATGCCATTAAAAAAAATGAAAGTGTTTGGGTTGGGTGCAAGGCTCCCACAGAGTGCCTAACAAGAGACTAACAAAATTCAACAGCCAAATGTCACACTTGGATCTTGATTAGATCCTGATTTTTTTTAAGGCAGCAAAACAGACATTTGGGAAGAATTGAGGATGTTTTTGGATGTGGTGTGTGTTTGGTAATGTTGTGTGATAATTGCTCATTCACTCAGTTGTGTGGTGGTCCTTTTGCTAGGCTGTGTACTGATAGGAAAAGCATGCCTGTCTGCAACTTCCATTCAAATGGTTCAGAAGACCACTACCTATAAATAGAGAGGCAGCAACTGTGGTGACAAATTAGCAGTTGACAGATGTAGGTGAGGAGTGAATGCTGGGGTGTATTTGCACTAGCCCAGCTTTTCTATAGGCTTGAAACCTTTCAAACTAAAAAGCAAGAGGTTGAGCTTGGGTTGGAAAGAGACAAGTTGGGGAAGAAGTTTCTCAGGACGGGTAGATGAGCACCCCCTTTCCCCACTTCCCAATCTCCAGGGATACAAGAGCTCTGAAGCTTTGCAAAGAATTCACACTCAGCAGTGGTGCTCCAGCAGCCCCTTGCTGGGTGTGGAGGGGTAATGGGAACCACATTGGCAAGAGTGTGGTGAACCCCACCCCAGGAATAGCCCTTCTGTGCAAGGCAGGACAACTGGAACGAATTACAGGCTTTCATACTTGTTAAACTGCCTTGGCACCAGAAGTGATCCTCGTAACCTGAGCTTTACAGTGGACCCGGCATAGTTAAAGTTGGGTCAGCCTAGTCCCTGCAGCCTCTCTGTCGGAGGTTTATAGCTGCAGCATAAAACAATTCAACATGAGCTGAAACATGAAAAACCCCTCCGGATTGTAAAGGCAAACTTTTCTTTTTAAGGTTTTTTTCTAAGGAGGTAGTAGCTATTGGGACCAAAAGGACTCTCACCTCCTTTTCTGTCCCCTTCTGCTTTCTAGTCCTTGGCAAGGGTCTTAAACACCCTGCACAGCCCCCACCCCACTCCCCTGCCTCAAACCCAGACTACAATCCAACCAGACACAGAAGCTGCTGAATTTGAGAGTTGGGGGTTCTGTTGTGCTCTAAACGTACTTTGTTTCTCATTTGTGTGGTTGGGTAGGTTGGTACCCTTCTCTTGGTTATTTATAAACAATACTTATTACAAATTTGCTCAGCCCTTACAAATGGGTGGTTATTTTTTTTATGTTCTAGTACTAGGACTTGAACTTAGGGGCCTGGGTGCTGTTCTTTAGCTTTTTTCATTCAAGGCTAGCATTCTACCACTTGAGCTACATACAGCTCCACTTCCCACATTTTGCTGCTTCATTGGAGATAAGAATCCCTTAGATTCTCCTACCCTGGCTACCTTTAAACTACAATCCGTAGATCCCAACCTCCTGAGTAGCTAGGATTATAAGCATCAGCCATGGGAGCCTGGCTCATGTGTTTGCTTATTGAGTGAGCAGAGCTGTACACACAGTGGGCACTCTGTCAGTGATTATCCTATTCATTACAGTGCAGTGTGTCAAACACAGAGAATAGTTGTCTTATTTTGATCATGAAGAAGTTTATCCCAAATGAGTCTTTTATTTTTAAATCTGAGAGGTAGCCAAAGTCCAGCTTGTTTTGTTTCCTTGCTTGTTTGAGGTGCTGAGGATTGATCACAAACATCTTTGGATTTTTCAGGCAAGTGCTCTGCCACTTGAACCATGCCTCCCACCCCATACTGCAGTTCTTAATGGAAGAAAAGTCCCACGGAAAAAATACGCAGGAAAAGAATTTGGTTATCAAGAGTGTTTGGTGAAAGGGACGGGGTAGGCTTTGCAGTCTGAAAAGCCTAGGTTCCAATCTCAGCTCTGCCACTTACTGGCAGAGTGACCAGGGGCAGATTAATAACCCTTTCTAAGCCTTGTTTGCCTTGTGTGTGTAATAAAGCCACATAATACTAACCCAGCAGGGGGTTAAGAAGCTGGGGCATGCTTCATGAAAAGCTTAGCTCTGGTCTTGGCACATAGAAAGCATTTGATGAGCAGAGCCACAATTAGCCTTGAATCTGAGAACAGGAAGCCTCCGGCTCTCCAGACTTGTCTCTCAAGAGTTGTTCTTGGGCACTAGGAATGACAGACAAAGGGAACCAGCTAACATCAAAAGCCCTGCCCTACAGACCTCTTAGTGACTGACGAAACTGTACCATGTTTTCTGCCCTTTTGAAGCTGCCACTTAGCCAAGCCCTTCAAGCTCTGAGGGGTTTGTAGAGTGAGAGGCCCCTGAAGACAAGAAGGAACTTCCATTTGTTATTTCAGAGCTAGGCAGCTGCCTTTCCTAGGGCAAGCTGGTTAGGTACTGAGCCTGGGTTCCCAGAGTGTGACTAGGTGAGGGAGGTGACCCCAACTGCCTTTTCTTTTGGCAAACGCACAAGGGCTGAGCCTGGAAGTGTGAATGAAATCATGTGCCTTGTTTCTTTATGCCTGAGTCACAACTGAGACTTCAGGCAGTTTCTGTATATTTTAATCCAAGACATCACAGGATCACCCAGGTCCACCCCGGCAGGGTGTCACCTCCTGTCCCAGCTCTGTTCCTCGTTGGCTGGGTGACAACACTGGAAAGTCACTTTGCCTCCTGGGACCCTCCTTTGCCTTTTCTGTAAAGGGAAAAAGAAGATCACTGGCTCTGCCGGCCTCTCCAGCTTGTCCTGTGGCTTCCAGGGGACAAAGCATAGGACAGTAGTGCTCAGGAGGACAGGTGTGGGCAGGTGGTGCGCTCTGGCAGGACCTGCAGTAAGGCAGGCATGTGCCTACCTTTGTGCAGCAGGTGTTGTCCACAGAAGCTGGGTGTAAACAGAGTATGTTGTTACCAAAATAATGGGTGAAGAGGGGGTATCCTACATCAAAACTCTTGAAGTCTAGCACGGAAGATAGAACTAATATTTACTTATCCTCTGTTACCCTTAATTTATTCCAGTTTTGTTACTCTTCACTACAGTTTTGCACACTCACATAGCTCACCTAGATGGTCAAGACTTTTGAAGAGGTCATCTATAAGGAGAGGGAAAGTAGGAGAGAAATGAGGAAAGGAGAAACAAGTTTGCCAAGAAATGTACTTATTATCCTACTTATGTAACTGTAACCCCTCTGTACATCACCTTGATAATAAAAAAGAGGTCATCTATAAACTATCACTAAAGACCTAGGTATTGTTCCATATGGGGAAAAATAGTGATAAAAATGCCTTAAAAATCACTATTTCTCTAAATATATGGGAATTTTTGATCAGTAATCAAATGCTGTATATTTGTTGTGTGCAAATTTCTCCTGATGAGGAAGTAATAAGAGGGTAGGAAGGGACTGGCCTTATTTCCTGTCCGTTTGCAATCTCTGTATTCCTAGTTCTAGGAATATGCTGCTCATGCCTACCATTAGCCCATACCCTCCTCCACCAAATAGGACGCCTTTTTTTTCTCTGTCTTACAGCTTTCAGGAGTCAAGATCCTTCTTGGGACATTCCTTAAGCTTCAGAGCATACTTGTTCTGGCACTAGAAAATCACCTAAAAGTGGAGGTATGAAATATCTGCCTTCCTTAAAGGCCTCCTGTGCCCAGCTTGAGTGCTGCTGCCATCCCCTGGGCCCCACAGGCTGAGAACAGCACAGTGCTTGTTTTTTGGAGGGTGGAGGGGTAGGGGTGGAGAAAGCACCTTCATAATGATCCCTTGCTAAAAAAAAAAAAATCTTCTTGGGGCTAGCAAGAGATGTAACTTTCTGAGCCAGGAAGAATCTGACCTAAAGACCACACAGGACCTGGCACCAGCTTTTCAAGGGCGAATTTTGTAGGTTGTAGAGGTCTGATGGGACCCCACAGCAGTCGGAGCCTCTCAGGGGGTTCCCTTGGAAAGGCAGGCTGTGCTGGGAAGGGCATAGACTTCAGAGCCAGCTAGGAAAGACTTGGCCACCCTATGTCTAGTGTGTAGCGCTTAGCACTGGACCATTGGTCTCCCTCCCCAAGTCTTATTTTTGTCTTTTGCAAAATAAGACTAGAGATTCTTCCCTGGGGAGAAGAGAGTAGGTTGTATCTGTGAAACGATGAATGGGGGCCTGGCATAATCATGGTACAAGAACAAGTCAATCCTTGGGCCCACTGGTTTCTTTAGGACAGAATGTTGGTTATTACCCACAGGAATTGCACCTAGGAACCACGAAGGCATGGAGAAGTGGGAGGCAGATCTGCCCTGCCATTTGAGGAGTGCCAGCCAAGACACTGGTCCAACAGTGCTTCAGGCTTTTCCTGGTGTGGCCAGTTATTCGTATTTAACAGACTTGATCCTTTAAGAGTCAGTAACTGCTGCTTGGGGATGGGAATAACTAGTCTGTGGGTGTGTCCTGGGGAGCCAATGAAATCTGCTATGCCAAAGTATCAAGCCAAGGGCCCAACACACACTAGGTAAGCAGAAAATGACTCTTCCAGAAAGGCAAGCTGGTCAACTAAGACAGGCCAGGAATGTCGCCTGTGTTCTGTCGGAGGCAGCTCCTGCCTGCTTGGGGACAGCTTTGTGAGGTGAGAATGAGTCAGGGCAGCCTGGAGAGAGCCTGCTCTTAGGTTCTACAACACATTGGGGTGGGTGTGGAGAGCCAAGCAGTCCATGTTCCTAAATCTGCTTCCCCAGCACCTGCTTCCAGTGAACTCACAGCCGGCACACAGCCAGTGCTTCCTTCCCCTGCTGCCTCCCTAGCACTGGACCAGGTCGTATCCAAGTCCTATCTGAATGGATGTCACCAGGACTTGCACAGAGTAGCCCTTCCTGGGTTGGATTCTCCTTACTGATCCTCCCTCAGTCTGGCCAAGATGGCCCCACCAGACCCTCACGCTATTTCTCCCAGGAGCACCTTCACAAACGGCACTGAGTGCATCCATGTCCCTGAACGCATTTCTGCTTTATAGCAAGGCAGGGGCAGCAGGCTGGCTCTGCTATTACAGGCAAGGCCACTGAAGCTCAGAGACCATGCAGTTTGCCCAGCGCAGCTAGCAAGTGACAGACCCACAGGATCTGATGGCTGAGCTCCTAGCCTCTGCAGCCAGACATGGTCTGATAGGCCCAGTGCAAGATGTTTGTTCATTCTCTTGCTTGACAAAGTGAAGCAATTTGTCAGGCTCTTTCGATAAGTCTTTTAAGCAAAGGGGCCCAGGTGAAGACAACTCTTGGCTTTCACCGAGAAGGGCCTGAGGATGCTATTTCTGGTAGGCTGAGGTCCAAAGACGGAAGAAAGAGCAGCTGTAGAGATTGGGGTACATGTTTGACTTGTCAGAAAGATAATCTCCCCACACCTGTGCTCTGGAAACACAATCCAGGGCTGTGAGATGCACTTGCGTCTGTCACCAGTGTGTCCCTCGGGTGAGTGTAGCTGAGCTGCTAGGGCTCAGGTTACAGGACTGGTTCTCAGGACCCTTGACTCACAACAGTGCTAGCTTATCCTTTGGAACTGCCATCTCCCAGGAGGAATGTTAATGGGACGGAACACTGAGGGGGATGGGAGCAGCTGAGACTCACTGTGGTCTGAGTCCACGTCCTAGTGGCTTCCTACGTGGGTTAACATAGGAAGGTTTGCTAGCCCTTCCAAGACTCAGTCCAGCCACCCTCCAAGAGGAGCTTATTTTCTGAGCATCCATCCTAAGTGACAGGAGAGCCATGCTTAGTCTGAGAGCCACCTTCCTACATGTTGACAAAACTTACAATTCGACTCCATGGTTTCAAAAATAACACCACTAGCCAGAGGCCAAGGGCTCACACCTCTAAACCCAGCTACTCTGAGGATACCATTGTAAGCCTGTCCAGGCAGAAACATCTGTGAAACTCTTATCTCTAATCAACTACCAAAAACTAAAACAAAACAAAACTGGAAGCGGATCTATGGCCAAGTAAGTGGTAAGGCACCAACCTTGAGGAAAAAAACTAAGGGACACTGCCCAGGCCCTGAGTTCAGGCTCCCAGTAGCAATACATGTACACATGCACGTATGCACACACACAGAGCAACAGTGAAAACAAATTGTATGTTGAGTAATAGGCAGTAGGTAAAAAATTTACCTATATGATGATGTCTTAAGTCACTAATGAAATGATGTTTTAAAAGTTAAAGATTCAAAGAAATTCTTACACTGTTATGCAAAAATTAGATTGAAACCATATACAATACACAATCTAAACTTAATTTGATAAGTATATGCTTACATATGTATAAGAAAAGACTAGAAAGACACAACTATGAGTGTTAACAGCAGTGATTACACAGTGTTTTGACTATGTCAGGGTTTTATTTCCTTTGTACTTTTCTCTTTTTTACATACTGTAGTGAAAACATGCTATTTTATAGTCAAAAGAAAATTAATTTCCTAGAAAGTAATTTGTTTCTCTCCCACTGTAACTGACAACCTGATCACTGTCTTCTGGCCTGGCAGGGCATAAAATGTATAAGCAGATTAAAAAAAAAGTAGTTTTGTCACAATAGCAGTTATACTGACATGGCTGTAAAGGGCTGTAAATCCTTGTGAATGCTGTATGTGTGTTTACACTTAAACCTGACAGCTCCAGGAGGTAGGTAGTTATTAACCCATTTTTTTACTAATAGTTGGCACTGACTGCTGGGGAACTAGAGAGTAGAGATAAATGTGAAGAACTGAACTTGTGAGCTGGGCTGTGGTGGCTCACCAGGTTCAAAGCCAGTCCAGACAGAAAAATCCATGAGATGCAAAGAAGCTGGAAGTAGAGCTGTGGCTCAAGTGGTAGAGCACGAGCCTTCAGTGAAAAAATCAAATGAGAGTGGGAGGCCTTGAGTTTGAGCCTCAGTACCAGTGTGCATGCACACGAGTGCCTGCACACACACACACACACACACACACACACAGAGTGAACTGGCACTTACTCTGAATCTGATTGATTAATGTAAGTTCTTCAAGTAGACAGAGCAAGTGAAAGTATTTCAGGTTTAGGGAACACCATGAACAAAGTGATACCAAGGGATGGAAAAGCAGGCATTATTACCATAGTGTTGTAAGGTCCTCCTTCCTCCCCAGTAAGACTCAGGAACAGCTGTCAGAGCTGTGTTATGAAAGGCCCAGGAGATCCTACTGCAGTCTGTGTGTGATTCTGTAACCATGAGCCATGGAGGGCTTCTGCCATGCCAGAGCCATGGTAGCTCTATATTGGACAAAGAGCATCCCAGGTTTAAGACCACTGAACAGCTCAGCCATTTATGCAGAGAGAAGTATTCCTGTAGAGATGGAGCAATGCTGAGAAATTCATCTCTGTTCCAGCTGAAGTAGTGCCGAAGGAGGAAGGAAATGGTGGGAGATCACAGAGATGTATCATTTCTGTTACCCTTATGTGCTTGTAGAAAGTTGCTGTGGCCACATGGAATGAGACCCAGGATGGGAGATGTATATACACAGAAATGTGTTCACCACCTAGACCATGCATGACAAGATATTACTGCCAGTAAAGCAACCTGGGAATTCCAAGTGGAGTTTTAGTTTTGAATGCACATTCTACACTTAATTAGCCTGAATTGCCCTGTTTTTGTCAAAAGGACCAGGGAAAGCTTTGTATTATGATGCAGTTATGACTCATATTCCAAGCTTGGTTGAATTCACATTTATTATACAAGTCCCCACACCATAGCCTGACAGTGCTATAAAGCCAGGGTAGTCCTCTGTGGTTCTATTCACCATGTCTTTAACCTATCAGATGATAGCTACTGTGCTTGGCATACGTTTCTGCCTACAGTTGAAACCATCAGAACAATGTAGGCAGCGGCATCAGGGTTCTTACTCCTATGACGGAGAAATCAGGGAACCACTCACCTGCGCCTGATTGATCTGTACTCTGCCAGGTCCAGGAAAGAAGCAAAGATGAGTCTGACTTGGTCATGGCTGGTCAAGACAGATGTGGAGTTTAGAGTTAAGGGGAGGCGAAGTCTCATTTGGAAAAGGCTGAATATTGTCATTGAAAGACATTGGGTGAAAAGTACACAGGGATTTTTTAAATTCTTTTTTTCTTTCAATTTTTAGAGAAGTCTAAAATTATTTCAAAATAAAAACAAAAAAACCCTACTGATACCAGGGGAAAAATGAGAGAGAATGAGGGAAGGGGTGACACTGTTCAAAAGGAAATGTACTTATTATCTGATTTATGTAACTAACTCCTCTGTATATCACCTTTACAATAAATTTTTTAGAAACCCAACTACTGATAACCTACAGTGAATGATCTAAAAGTCAGAGGGGAAAAAATATTGGAAAAAAAGAGCTTGGGAATTGTTATTTAAAGCTATACCACAAAGAACCCTGACTACCAGGCTGATGAGCTCATACTTTATATTCTAGAGAGTGAGCAGCCATTGACAGTGTTTGATTACATGTAAAAACATAGATATCCTACTAGAAAAAAATCAATAATCAGAATGAAGCAGAGGAATAGTTAGGCAGTGAGGCAAAGGGTGGCTAAAATAGGCTAGGTAGCAGAGGATGCTTTTCAGAAGTATCCTTAGTTTGGATTTGGTGACACTTGCCTGTAATCTCAGCTGTTTGAAAAGCATAGGATGATGATCTGAAGCTGGCCCCATCAAAAGCTCAAAGTCCTACCTGAAAAACTAAAAGTCTAAGGTGGGTGACTTAAAAAAAAAATCTCTGGGCTGGGAAAGTGGCTCAGTGATAGAGTACTTGCCTTGCATGCATGAGGCCCCGGGTTTAATTCCTCAGCACCACATAAGCAAAAAGAAAAAAAAAAGCCAGAAGTGGCGCTGTGGCTCAAGTGGTAGAGTGCTAGCCTTGAGCTGAAGAGCTGAGGGATAGCGCCCAGGCCCAGAGTTCAGGCCTCACAACCAGATCCCCCCAAAAAAAATCCCTGAGAAAACTAGCACTTAGTTTAGAGGTTTACTTGGCTTAAGGATTCCATGGACAAATAAATTTGAGGCAAGTTAAGGTTGAAGACAAGCCAGGTGCCAGTAGCTCACACCTGTAATCCTAACTACTCAGGAGGCTGAGATCTGAGGATAGAGGTTCAAAGCCAACCCAGGCACGAAAGTCCGTGAGTCTCTTTATCTCCAATTAACCACCAGAAAACTGGACGTTAAGTGGTAGAACACTCTCCTTGAGCTGAAGAGCTGAGGGACAGCACCCAGGCCCAGAGTTTAAGCCCATGACCGACCAAAACAAAACAAGTTGAAGACAGTCCTTGCTGCAGGAGTTCTCAGAGACATTAGCTTGTCAGATAGAGGACATGAGCGAAGAAGATATGCAGTCTTCCCAAACCTTATGACATGGAACCCTCGAATGAACTTAAATGATTTGCATTCAGACAGGCACACTCGGGAGCTCCAGGGAGCTGTGGACCCTGCATTGAGGGGACCAGGTATTTGTAGCATAGTCCTTCCTTACGTGTTTTGAGAACTGGAAAATGTGGCCTAAACATTCTTGGATCCCTTTTTCATCTTGTGTTTGTTGCGGGGAAGGAGAATAAGAGGCACAGGGGCGCAGTACCCACTAGACCTTCACCTTCTTGCCTCTGTTATCTGAGCCCCTAAATTCATTTCCCAGCACTGATCTTCCCTATTCACCAAATATTTTTCCTCTGTGAGTTTGCAGACCACAAAGGCACAATGGCATTGGTGACACCTGGGCTACATTTCCCACCCTGATTCAAAAGAAAAATCACATCAATGAGAAATAATTTGATGTTTTCCTAAGAAGGGAAGCACTTTTGAAGGTTTTTTTTAAAAAAATGTCATTTTCCAATTGAGTAACTTCCTTAATGAACTTCTTTTTTTTTAATATTTGAATGAAAATATATAGTAGATTCCAATCCCTTTCCTCTTTTAAATGAACTCCACCTTGACTTTGACCTGTGGTGATGTAATTAAAATGTCCTTTCCTTCTCTACTCACATGCTTCCTCTACCTTGTAGCTGGCCATTTCTGTTCAAGTTATTTCACATTTTCATTTTACTCCATTAAACCCTCTGGTCTTGTCACATCTACTTGCTTCAACCAGTTGTTTGACCCTAGCAAATGAGTTAACCTTGTTGAGCTTTGCTTTTCTTATCTTCAGTGTGGGAAGAACAGTGTTTTCCTCCCATCCTGCTTACAGAATCATGCTAGGCACATAGTATATTTAGATACATGATAAATACTCTTTTCTGATAGTTTCTTTCTAGCGATTAGCATTGTACTCTGTACTTACCAATTTCTCCAAACTGCTTGTGAAGTGAACACAGGTACATACATACACACAGCTGCTGTTAGCCTAATAGCGATATTAATTAAGTAGCTAATTGCACCCTTTAAGATCCTTATTTATTCTCTCTTTTGCCTCCCTTTCAATAAAAAACATTTAACTTGGCAATAATAATACATTGTAAACAACGCTGTGAGGTAGCTATTATTGCTTGGGTTTTATAAATGAGTAAAATGGGACTCAGAGTTGGAACTGTATGAAAATTGAGGTCTTCTGATTCCCGAGTCCAGGTTCTTTGATATTGCACCAGGAAGGATCAGATCCATTTCTTCTTTCACTCTTCCATCCATTCAACAATCACTGGCAGGTGCTGGGAGCCAGATGGACAGAACGAAGAAGCCTTTCAGCCCTCCAGGAACTCACCTTCTAGTGGAAGAAAATGAACCATGTTCAGGAAACACTTCATTTATCCTTCATTGGGGAATAAGCTGTTAGGTTAGGTGAATTTTACAGATGGAATCACAAGACTTTGACTCAGACGCAGCCCACTGTACAGCCTCAGCATTTTAAGGAAGAAATGTGTCCCCAAGGACATGGGGGACCTGCTCAGCATGTGGTTGCTTTGTGGAGCTATTGTCAAACTGAGGCTAGAATCTAGCTCCTGGATTCCTGTCTAGCATTCAAAAACACATTCATTATTGCACAGATTTCTTTGCAACTTTTGTCAATGGATGCTTCCCATTGAAAATTTTCCTGCATGTCATTGTTAGGTTCAGCATTACAACACAATGCTATGATCCCTTTGAGTTTTCTCAAGTGTGCATAGGTCACTTTGTACCTAGTTCTGTGCCCCATAGGGCTTCCTTTTACCCAAGCTTCTTAGGTCCTTGGTAGTCCTAAGGAATTATTTATCTAGCTTCTTTTTCATATGTGTATATACACACAGTTGTACAAAGCTCAAAAATAGCTTTTGGTGTGGCTCATTCACTTCAGTCCAATTATTTTATTTCTCTGAGCCCATTTCCACTTCTGTAAAATGGGTGAAGGGCTGTAACACATCTTATAGGACTGACTAACTGTGGTACTTGGGGTAAAAAGGTTCCTGGAACTTAATAGGTGCTTAGTTCTCTTCTTCTTTCTAAGTATTGGAGAAACCCTAAAAGTCACACACTTCCTTGCTCATAAAGTGCACACAAATAATGAAGCAGAACCAAATGAGTGTCAGTCTTGAAATGCAATTCCCTCCTGCATAGTAAGTCAACGTTTCTCTACTTCAAAAAAAAATCTACATATAGTATGTCTACTCCCTTCCTCTCTAGAGGATGAAGAAGGCTTTAATACAAAGCATAATTCATATCATCTCCAGATCTTGGGCCATTGCACCTCATGAAAACTATTAACACTTCCCCCATCACCTCTTTTATGACCTCATATAAAAGCAGAACAGGTGAGCTCACTGTAGGTAATGGCTAAATCCCTGAGTATGTGAAATGTGACCTTATGTGAGGCAGTTGTTTGAACTTTACTCTGGAAGTAGAAGCCATAAGCACTTTATACAGTACTGTAGATTTCCTAGGTGAGATTCACTACTTGAATATTGGAAGGAAATGTCCGGATCGTCTAGTGTGAGGAAGGAGCTGTCAGTGCTTCTCCCCTGGATAAGTGAGATTTGGTCTCCTCATAAGAAGGGGATCATGCATCCCTCTCAGAATATAGGAGAGAAAGAAAAGAGAAATCATTTAGAGTTTCACCCAGTCCCTGACACCCAGCTGGGGCTCATTAAACTGCAGTGATGATTAGGATTATTATAATACAGGTGAAGGAGGTGGGAGACATTAACAAGGCTGCATAAGCTCAACTTACTCCTCTTCCTGAATCTACTTTGTTGGTTTCTCAATTAAAGGCCTAATTAAAGATTCATTACAGGCTTGCTTGCCTTGGTTGCTTCACTAGAGGGAACCCCTAAAAGAGAGAGAAACTGAGGTCCAGAGATCTCTTATGTCCCCCATACACCCCAAACCTGTGACAGGTCCCAAGTAATGGATAACTTTCCTAGAACTCTTAGACTTAGCACATGGAGGAACAGTGAGGGACAAGAATGGGGACTGTCTGTGGGTTGTATTGTAATCTTTATTTTTGATTGCCCCTTTTTAAAATGAGTGGTGCCTTTCTGATTCTATGGGTTTGAGAGGAGATGAGTAAATGAATATGCTGGTGAACAGAGCCTAGGTCAAGGCTACAGAGAGACTAGAGCCCGTATTTGTCTTTTTTTTTTTTCCTTTGGCAGGGGGAGGGTTGGTTGTAGGACTTGAACTCAGGCACTGTCCCTGAGCTCTTTTTGCTCAAGGCTAGTAGTGCTCTACCACTTTGAGCCACAGCTCCACTTCCAGTTTTTGACTAATTAAGTGGAGGTAAGAATCTCATGGGAACTTCCCTGCCTGGGCTGGCTTCAAACTGCCCTTCTCAGCTCTCAGCTGCCTGGGTAGTTAGGATTATAGGCGTGAGCCACTGGCACCTGGTTCCAAACTCATCTTTCTACAGACTTGCCCTGTATAGCATCCCTTCAGCTCCCTCTTGCTTGGATTCTATTTATACCAGCTGGACTTGTCTTGAGGTGGCACCCTTAACCATGTCAGGGCTCCCTTCTGCAAAAATCCTGTCCTGTGTCCTTGAGTAAGTGACACGTATTTTTTAATTCCCCGCAGCATTTCGTAGACACAGAAGGGAGGTCTAATCCTCAAGGCATCTTTGTACTAAGGTCTCAATGAGCAAACCTTGTCCCCTTGAAGGTATATTTAAGTCATTTTTGCAGTTAATAGATTGAAATGGCCAAATGTAAAACCCTAAGCCCTTCACTAAGCGTAGCAGGGGGTAGAGGAGCTCACATTTATTGATCACCTGCCAGGAGCAACCTCTGTTGTATATTTTCTGGAAGCAGGTGCTCTCCCATCATTCTACAGAAACTGAGGTCCAGGTAAGGTGAGTGCCCAGAGCATTGTGGGAACCAGTTAGGGCTGTTTATTTTCTACCTTCCCCATCTCCATTTGCCTTTGAGACTTAAACTTCAGAAATCCACAGCAGTGTTGTTTGGATGTTGCAAAAGCTCATTGGCATTTAACAGTGTTGGGTGTTTGAGAGCATTTTCATGTCTTGCCTGGGGCCTGAATAAAAAGTTATAAGCAGCACTGAAGACCAAACCAAGAAAGAAAATGTGGGCAGCCAACCTTGTAACCTTAGTTAATCTTTAATTATGCCTTAATTGAGGGCCTATGAAGTAGATATAGGAAGAGGAATAATAATATGTTGAGTTTATGCAGAATGTTAATTTCCCACACTTTCACCTGTATTATAATAATCATCATAATCACTACCATTTACTGAACCCCAGCTGGGTGCCAGGGACTGGGGTGAGCTCTTTTTCTGTATTATTTCTCTTTTTCTCTTCTGCTTCCGTGGAGGGGAGTGTGATCCTCTTCTTACAAATGACAAGTGCTGCCAGCCCCTTTTCCCAGAGACATTCCTGAGGCCAGACAGCCTAGAGCAGGCTCTACCTGTGCTTTTTTCTGCCTGAGAACAGGAGCTAAGATTTTTGGGGGTTCCTGGCCCACCAGAATATAGCTCTCCCTTCTGCAAGATCTCAGTGGCAAAGGTTTTAAATCCCAGCCTCGATCATTCTGTAAGCTAACTCTCAGCCTCCCCATTTCTACAGATGGGGAAACTGAGCGGTAGAGTTCTTAGGCTTGGTCAAATTCCAGTTTCTCAGCACTAGCCAGCCCACTTCATCCCGGTGTAGTTAAATCAGAAAGTGAGGTCTTCTCAGAACATTTCAACATTTCCAATCCTTCCTACCTTCCTTCACCCCTGTCCATGATCACAGCCATTCTTCCTGCTGGAGGATGAGTCAGAGGAGACACGGAATTTATCTGCCTGGGACTACCATACCTGGACTGATACACACAACACTGTCACACTGAGTTGACCCAAGATCTCACAGGTCTTCATCTCCATAACACTTTGTTGTCTGCTTGCTGTCTAGCTGGTTCATTTCATTTTGCAAAGGTTGAGAACTTTAGTGAGTACAGGAAGTTAAATCGACCTTCCACACATCTGGTTGGTGTACCTGGTTAGCCAGTCTATGCTTGATGGTCGTCGTTAGTATTAAGTACTTGCTATAGATCAGGCAGCCAAGTGTACAACAAGAATTGCCCTATTAAATCTTCCCATACGCCTGGGAAGTAGAAATTACTGTTACTTTTGCCATTTTTAAAGGAAGCACAGAGGTTCTCTTAACCTGCCAGAGGTCACCTGGTCACTCAAGAGTGCAGGCTTTCAGAAGTGGTCCTCCACCATTCCATGCTGAGGTTTTATACCTTAGCAGCATCATGTCCCTGGGCCTGTCACTTCCTGGATATTCTATGACATGGACAAGAACACCTGCTTCCCTGGATGTTTTGTCAGGATTAAGTAAGACAATGGTTTGTCAAATTACAGTGTGTATTGTGAAATATCCTTTTCCTTCCTCAGGAGATCTGTAGTTAGTGAAGACCTGGGATTTCATTTTTAGGTGTTTTAATGCAAACGTCATATTTACTACCTGTTTTCTGCCACACCTCTTTTATGCTTAACAACTGAGAAACACAGTGCTGTGTGGGCTGTGTGTACTTAAGATTTTAAGACAACCCAGCCCACAGCTCCTTTCCTAGGGAAGACTTAGGGATTCCTTTCTTTGTTATATGCTTTGGGGCTGCTAATAAGGACACAAAAGTAGCCTGGTTCGCAGGGAGAGAAAGAGCAATTGAGAGGCAGGGAGAATACTTGCAAGCCACAGTGGAAGTTGCAGGCAGGGTGCTTTTCCTCAGCCTGCTTGATCATTTTTCTTGTGATTTGGTGGAGTAAATAGAGTCCGTATAAAGCCAGTACCTTTTGGGTCGCTTAGAATGTGCCCTGACCACCATAGAAAAAAAGAGTTAACAGGCTGAAGGGGAGTTGCTGGAGACCATCAAAATGATGAAGTGAAATTTCAAATTACATTAGATGTTTGCTTAAGGAACAACAGATGAGGCCCTGCGGATTCTCAAATCCTCTTGGCAACTCTGCAGAAGGAAAGCACAACCATTTGGAACCTTTCTCCCGGCCCGTATCAAGTCTGGACCACAGAGATGACCTTTTAACGACAGCTTCCTGCCTCTGCAGGGTTAGAGTGTGTTGAATTTTCTTTGCTAAAGGCCTGGTTTAAATCATAGCCTCAGTCAGAAGAAAGGCACTTTCCCTCTCCCTCTCTTTCCCTCCCCCCTTCTCTCCTACCCTTTCCCTCTCTCTCCCTCTTCCCTCCCAATACTTGGGTTTGAACTCAGGACCTGGGTGCTATTCCAGTAGCTTTTTTGCTTATGGCTGGTACTCTACAATTTGAGCCACAGCGCTACTTCTGCCTTTATGTTGTTCATTGGAGCTGAGAGAGTCTCCTGGACTTGATCTCAGCATCCTGAGTAGCTAGGATTGCAGATGTGAACTTGCATCTTTGTCTTTTTAAGGCATTTGGGATCTTCTTTGACTCAACAATCAAGACTTAAGGGATAAGCTTCCCAGAACTTTATCAGGATATCTTCAACTTGTCCTTAGCCTCAATGGAGATATTTCCTTCGCTATGTCACATAGATGGGGGGATTTCCTCTCCCTAAGAATCTTGGCACTGAAGCTTAGGTTAGGTTATCATTGTCAAGATCATACATGCCTAAAGGCCCCATATCTCTCAGCCCTGGGTAGAAGGGAGGTAAAGTGCTTCAGGACAGGGACCTGCCTATGTGAAAGACTAGCTGAAAGGCTGTTGTCCTTCCACTACAAGGAGAGGGAGTGATATTTCTGGAAGCCATAGAAGTTTCTGAATAAAGTAAGGACATGAGCAGAACTCTGCAAATGTCAACCGGCTAGATTATTCCTTTCTAGGTCATACTCATTTAAGGATCTTACTATCATATTAAAATCAGGTAATATATCTACATTATGCTGATACATGCAGAAAATGAGACCTAAAAAAGAGAAAGTATTAGAATGAGACTTAAAAAAAAAAAAGTATTCAAAGACTGGGAAGGTAGGTCAGTGGTAGAGTACTTGCCTCACATGCATGAGGCCCTGGGCTCTATTCCTCAGTACCACATACATAGAAAAAACCAGATGTAGGTACTGTGGCTTACGTGGTAGAGCACTAGCCTTGAGCTGAAGAGCTGAGGGACAGCACCCAGGCCCAGAGTTTAAGCTCCATGAGCAACCAAGAAAAAAAAAAAAGAAAGAAAGAAAAGAAAAAGTATTTGAAACTGTCCTGCATTACTAGCCTAGCCTGTAGATAGGATGCCCAATGCCTATTGATGATCCTTCTAAAACTGTTTTTCCCTGGGACCACCAGCCCAAGAGACTCTTTTATGGCCCTCAGAAGCTTGTCCCTCTCTGTAAAGTGATCCTGGTAATGCTACAATTGATCCGTGTAACATGCAGTTCCATCCTTCTGTTTCTCCCATCCCACATCCAGTAGTTTTATCCCCGTCTAGGATCTAAATTTAATTAGTCTTCAAAGAAACCTTTGCAGGTTAAAAAGAAAAAAGTCTCCCAGCAGAGAAGTCTTTGTTTCCAATGTTGGGTGGTTTTAAAAAGGCACTTTTCAGCACCAAAATGACAGAGTCTTAGGACTGGTGAACTTTTGACACTAAGAAAATAAAACCTCCAAGAGAAAATCTACAGCCACCTGAGGCTTCATCTTGGCCATATTTATGCAAATAGAATAGCCCCAGCAGGATATAGGATATTACCACCTCCCCCCAGGCCCTGAACCTTGGCTTAAGTCTTACATTTCCATAATAAAGGCCACCCTCTCCCACTGTGTCATTTACTCTGCAAGAACCCTTTAAAGACCTAAAGACCTGGGCAGCTCCATTGTGGAAGGATTTTCCTGATTCCTGGTCCTTCCCTAACTCTCAGTCTCTTGTCTCTTCTGAACTTGTAGATTTTTCCAAGGGAGAGATTAAATCAGTTGCAAGGAGCTGTTTAATTAAAACTCTCCCCCTCCCACCTCCGAAGTTGCTCTAGACTTCTTTTGACTTCTCCTTGGCAATGCCTAATCACTGTAATTTAGCAGATTCTGTAATTACCTGCCACACACGGAAGTAGTTTGATTGCTGGGTCTTTGTCTTGCCTATTTCAACCTCAACTGACAGCCAGTTCACCCTCCAGGAACATCTAAGAACATCCTAGTGGCTGGAAACAGGGTAACATGAATTCACAGATGTCTTGGAGGGGTCCAGATTTATAGGAAAATGGAACCCAAAGAGGTGGCCATGAAAATCTTAAGGGTTCTATGGACCTCTTTTCTCTGAATGGTGAACTACTAGGCTGGCTACTGGGGCAGGCAGGCACTTGCAAGAACAGGGTGGAGTGGACTTTGGGTACCCATACCCTGCCATCAGCACCAAAGTTGTTTCTTTCTGTTCAGTCATCCTGCAGATGGATGTTTCATTCTGAATGTTGTAGACATAACAGTCCAAGAAGTCTTACAGCATCCTACTAGGATCTTCATTCCATTGCAGAGATGAGGACAGTTTTCTGGGACTTCTCAAGTACTGAGGAGTGGCACTTAGATTTGAATCTGGGTCCCAAGCCCACTTAGCTCAATCAATGCTCACTTGGGGGGTGGGGAGGGAGGGCTGTCCTTATGTCTCTCATTATTTCCTTACTTAATTCTTCCAAGGATAACTTATTACATAATTATAGACCAGGTTTAATTATTTCCATTAATTAGGAGGAAAATGAAATCCATAGTTATGCAATATGTGCAAAATCACACAGCCAATAAGTGGGCAAGTTGGAATTTGAGTTTATGTGGATGTGATTCAGAAGACCACCCCTGTAGCTCTCTGCAAACTGTGCAGGGAGTTCTTGTGTTTTCCAAGATGTATTTAAAAGCCAGAGAATGAATTCTGTCTAGCTTTACCTTGAGATTAAAAAAAAAACATTTCTACATAATTTTAATTGTTTTACCCTTGTTGTATATTTAAATCTTGAGAGGATACAGCAGGGTTCTTGTAAGTCCTGTCTGTAGTTCTAGCTACTTAAGAAGCTAAAACCTTGAGGATTGCATTTTGAAGCTACCTTGTCCAGAAAAGTCTGTGAGACTCCATATCCAGTTAACCAGCAAAAAAAAAAAAAGCCAGACTGGAGGTGTGGCTTAAGTGGTAGAGTGCCAGCCTTGAGCAAGAAAGGAGAATGAGAGTTTGGGTCCTTAATATCAAGGGGGGGAGGGGATGAGGGAGAAAAAGAGAGAGAGAGAGAGAGAGAGATTTAGAAATTGAAGTTATTTTTCCCAGGCCATTATGTATATCTTTACTGTTAAGACTGAGATTGACGGGGAGAAGGGTTCCTTATTTACTTCTTAATATATAATGTCACTTTCTTGAAACATTCTAGACAGGAGATGGGACAACTTCCCTATTTCTTTCTATAACAACTACCACAGGCCACACCACTTCTGGTGTTGGGCCAAGCGCCAGCAACCCCAGGGGCTGCTGTGTTTGGAGAGTTGCAGAGAAGTGAGATAAGGAAGGTCCAGGGCCCCAAGCCTGCTGCTTAGTGGAGCAGTATGAAGATAGATAGATGGTAATGAAGACAGCTTCAAAGAAGGCATCCATCTCCTTATTAACCCCTTACCAAGGACTGTGTCTTTGGATGGCAGGGCCCATGGGTACATGTGGGGTTTTTTTGGTCCTTAGGAGATGTGCTGGAGATCTCAGAAAGACAGACTTAGGGACACACACACATACACACACACACACACACTTCTGGTACTAGGGAGGTCAACCAAAGAAGCGCTGTCACTAACAATTGCTCTCAATTAAGCAAGATGAAAAGACAGAGCAGACTGTTTCTTCTTCTGGGATGGGAGGCAGAGAGCTGAGCCTGGTTGAGTGCCAGCCCCCCAAGGCATCTGTACTTTGACATGGTTTCTGACTGGAAGGACAGTGTAAATGAAATTGACAGATACTTTCTACCCTTCCTGTAAGTTTCCAGTGTAAAGAGCAGGGCCCTTTGCTTTCATGCACCAGTGGATGAATGCCAGTCATGGTAGGAGAGTGAGGAAAGGGGTGGGTGGTATAGACCAGCCACTTCTCCTACAAATGTCATTTGTTTTTTTCCAATATAAAATTAATACATGATGGGTTCTTTTTTATTTTTATTTTTTTTAATCAACTGGAATAAATTGCTCTACAATCCATGTAGACAAAGCAAATATACAAAAAAAAAAAAAAGTGGCCCAGGGCAGTGAGCAAACCACTGCAAAGTTAAGTCAGTCCCTATGCTAGTAGCCACATGCACACAAACAACCCATCAGAAATGAACTATTGCGCACGCAGGAATTCCAAGGTCATGCTCACACATAGACGAATATTAGTACATAGCAGGCGAATATTAGTACATAGCAAGCAAAGGAAAAATGATTTAGAAGAAAAACATTTTGGCGACTATCAGTGTTTTGTGCAAGATGCAAAAATATGTACAGTATGCCAAAGATTTTCATCTTTATTTCTCAAACTTAGAAAATTATCTTGTACAAAGCCAGGTATATAAGCATTTCCGAAGGCTTTCAAAAGCCCCTGTCACGGATGGGTTCCAGATGATTGTCTTAATCACTGGTGTTCACTGCATTAGAAAGCCAGTTATCTTGATCTGTAAAATACCACCCTGTAGCTCTGTTTACTGTCTTCTTTCTCAAAGTGTCTTGTAGCATTAATGTGAAACCCGATGTTAAAGTTATGCTTCCATGGCTTTTGAAAACAACTTAGTATTTGTAATTGCTTTGCAGTGAATGGAATCTCTGCACAAAATTGAGAAGTTGTATTTTTGTAAAAGTTTTATAATAGAAAATAGAAGTCTCTTATCCAAGCCCTCCCCACTCCAAGGTCCTACCCCTCAGGAGACAATAACTGATCTCTCCTCTGATATTTACACCTACATGTTTCCAAATATACTGTGAATGTCTTCATTTGTCAATTTGGGGCATTATTTGTTGCCTTTGTGCAAGATTTCCACACCACCTGCTCTCTTACTTTTTCTCTCTCCACAATTGTAACATAATTGTTATCATCTTGTTTAGTTAAATAGCTAGTCATTAGTTATATAATTATGATTATATAATGTATAGGATTTGGGACACTGGTCTTTGCTTTTTGCTCCTAAGCCAAGTACCATGTTATCACCATCCATCCTTCCTTTGTACATGCCTTTTTTTTCCCTTGGAGTTGTTAATTGCTTCTTTTTTTCCTCTTTTTAGCCTTGTTTGAGAAATGACAAGTGGTTCAGTGTATCTAGGACAGAATTGTTCACGTAAGGGGTATGTTGACAGAAGAGCCACAAGACAAGCCAAATCTTAACAGACCTTGAATGTGACGATAAGAATCTTGGATTTGAGGGTAATAAGACACAATGGAAAAGCTTCTGGAAGGAGAATTGACCTTCTGGAACATTCCTGTCATGTCTGTGAGAAAACACCATATGGAAAGTCTTCTCAATCTGAACACATCTGCATTTATACCCTCCTTCTAACACAACTGGTGCCATCTTTAGGAAACTCCCACACTTGGTAGGTAGGTGTCTGTCAAACTGCTAACAGACTCCATCTCTCCCAGTTTTCCTTTCCCCAAAATACACATACTTTGCAAGGGGAAAGAAAGGGGTAAAAATCATCTCTCTCAGTATACCTAATTGGAAGTTTCTAAGATATATTTGAAATTATCTAATCACAAAATAGTCCAGGTACTGGACAACAGAAAACCAAGTATGGCTGTTGTTGTTGATTTCTTCATTCTCATCCTCCCTCTACACACGTTCAAAAGTAAGAATAGCTAAAGGGCTGATGGATAGAATTTGTGCCTCACTCATCACCCATGAATTAGAATATTTTTTACATCTTAAAATATAGTTATTTTGGGGGGCGGGGATGGGGAGAGGTAATTCAGTTGTGGGCCCTGATATCAGGGCCTGGGTGCTGTCCCTGAGCTTTTTTTTGCTCAAGGCTAATATTCTACCACTTTTAGCCACAGCATTACTTTGGTTTTTCTGGTGGTTTATTGGAGATAAGGTCTCACAGACTTTCCTGCACAGGCTGACTTCAAACTGTGATCTTCAGATCTCAGCCTCCTGAGTAGTAGGATCATAGGCATGAGCCACCAGCGCTCAGTTTTCAAAATATAATTCTTAAGCTGACATCATTCACATCTCATTTGGTACTTATTTTCTTTTCATTTCTTCTTTTTCTTTGGAGGAAGAAAAACTAGAAACTCAAGAGTTCTAAGATAGAATATAAAATAAGAATTTATATTTAGTAGGTTAGTCAAATAGAAACTAGGGTTTTTATTAGTGACAATAATTTTTATATACAACCCATTGGATGGTTTCTCATTAAGTAACCCAGACTGGCTAGCAACTTGTGATCCTCCTGTCTCAGCATCTCAACCTCCTGATTTCTGGGGTTACAAATGTGAACTATCACTATTATTTTTAAGTTTTCAAAATCACAGCTTTGTCATTTCACTTATGAGGGTAGACCTTGCAAATTAGCATTCATAAACAAGACAGCCCCGTTGATGGGTAGTCTTTGACATACAAAGTGAATTTGCTTGTCAGAAGTTTTCAAAAATTCTACTAATATAGTTATAATTTGTTTTTTATGCAAAGAATATATTTCTAAAAACTATAAGCTGTGCAGGTGGCTCGTGCCTATAGTACTAGCTATTCAAGAAGCTGAGATCTGAGGATCAAAGTTCAAAGCCAGGTTGGGACAAAAAGTCTGTGAATCTCTTACCTTTAATTACCCACAAAAAGTCCAAAAGTAAAACTGTGGCTCAAGTGGTAGAGTGCTAAGCAAAACAGAGTGCTTGGGTAAAAGTGCTAAGCAAGAGCATGAAGCTCAGAAAAGCTTTTCCCACAGTTTTATTGGCCCAGACATGGTTATATGCTCATTTCTGAATCATTCATTGGCTGTGGACCTGAGATCACCCTTAAGTCATGCAGGCACCTTCACAGACCATGTGTACCTACCTGGGACAGGGCAAGAGGGATACTAGATGGAAAACTTTTTGATATCTATAGGACAGGCTATGTCATTTATCTGGCTTAGTACAAAATGAAAATACAAGACCCCTTGTTGACAGAAGCCTTAAGTTAAGAATTCCAAGATGATAACAGGTATCAAATCAAGAATGAGAATTTCTGATCCTTGATTTCTGGTGACAAAAGAGCGTACACACTTATGAAGCTGGCCAGGATCATGTGCTGTTGGCTGCATGGCTGTGACTGCTCTACTCTCTCGGTTTATGAGCAGGGACCAACTGCTGTTGCTTGTCCCTGTGTCCCTCTGTGGTTCTTTCTGTGCCTGGCAAGTAATGTGTGCTCCAAAACACTGAGAGAGGAGTGCTTTAGGTGGTCTGAGGAAATGATCACAAGGATTATATTGATGCTGATAATGTCCTGGACCCTGGGTGGGGGCAGGGATTAGGGGAAGGCAGTATTACACTGTACCCTCTCCATGCCTTTCCTTGGTCTGATTCTGATATCAACCTTGAGACCTTCCTGCCTCTCATAAACATCCCTGATACAGCTGTATTTTGAACTTGAGGAACATTTTCTTATTCCTCAAGTCCAAGGCCTTTGGGGCTCTGATACCTGCTGAATTGTAATCAATCACACATAGACACATGTGACCAGGAATTCCACATGGTTACATGAGTTTACTTCCTGTCTGTGTATCACCAGGTACATAGCAAGGTATTTTTTTTTTTGATGTTGAATCCTGCCTTTTGAGAGTATAACAAGAAATGGTATTTGCTCTTTTGTCCAATCACAAGTTTTTTTCCAACATAAAGATGTGGTTCTTATGTCATTAGTAATGGTTTAGGCCATTTCTGTTGCCTACTGCGCTCTGTGTAGACCCTAGGGAGACACAGAGATGGAAAGAAGTGTTTAGACATGTTGGACTAGTTGGAAACATGGGGCAAAAACACAAGAAGAGTTAAGGAACAAGAGCTGTCATCCTAAAAACATCCCAAGAGCCAGGCTTAATTAAATTAATTACTTTCTGAGTGGTACACTCTACACTTCTTTTATTTGCTGCCTGCTTGCCTTGTTTCATGTTGTCCCTGCATATTTTCTAGACTGTTCTTCCCATCCTTGAAGGCCTCTAGAGATCCACTCTGAGACCTTAAATAGAAATGAACCACAGCATGCCTGCTGCCTGCAGGTACCAGGTCGGCAACTATTGCTCTTCCCTAGGTGTTGTCTTCCAGTCTTACTAGAAACTGTCAGTGCCATTCAGCCCCATTGTACCTGATACACACCTGGAGAGCAGCAATTCCCAACGCTGGTTCTGTACATTGTCTCCAAGCCTATCTTCCTGAGGAGGCTCAGTGTCTTATTAGATCCATTCATGCTCCTTTCTCCCTTCCTTTATGTTTATCATCTGGCCTTGTATATAGTAGGAACCAGTGAAAGTTGATTGACTTGACTCTGTATAGTTTGTGTATGTGTGTGTGCGGGTAATATAGACTTGAACTCAGGGCCTGAGCACTGTGCCTTTTTTTCACTCACAGCTTGTGCTCTACCATTTGAGCTACAGCTTCACTGTCATTGGATTTGTCTCATGGACTTTCCTGCCCAGACTAGCTTCAGACCCTGATGCTCAGATCTTATCCTGCTGAGTAAGCTAGGGTTACAAGCATGAGCCACTGTCAACCAACTATTCTGCATATTTTTTCCATTATTAGGGTTTGAACTTGAGGCCTGATGCTTGCTAGTCAGGCACTCTGTCACTTGAGCCATCCCCTAACCCTTTTTTGCTTTAGTTATTTTTCTGATAAGGTCTTAAGTTTTTGCCCAAGGCTGGTCTGAGATGGAGCCCCTTCTACTCTGCCTCCTGTAGAGGTGGGGTTACTGGTACAAACTACCATGCCTGGAATGTTAGTTGAGATGGCGCTCTCACGGTTTTACTTGGGCTGCTCTGGAATCTCAGTCCTAATCAGCACATGCCTCAAATAGGAGGACTTAACAAGTGTGTACCACCATACCTGGCCTGACTTGACTCTGTCTTGTGAGGTCAGACATGGGGTGAAGGTCTTTGAGCTTGAGGGCTCTGAGGTAGTTCTCATAGTCTTCAGAAAAGGTCCATGATCACAAGTGAAAGAGGCAAGTGGCCTCAGCCTGATGATGGGCTGGGGAAGATGTGGCTTGAGCTGTCAGCTGGACACCAGCCTCCTCAGGGTGGACACCTCCTCCTTGCCTTGGCCTTTTGCCTTCCGTTTCCAGTTTTCCTCATGGGTCTTGCTAGGGCAGCAGGGCTCCCCTGGGAGCCCAGCCTCAGACAAGGCCAACAGGGAGGCTCTGTCATCTGAGTGGATGTGGAGGGGGTGGGCAGACTATCTTCCTAAGGACTTTGACAGTTAGAAAGAGTCTTAAATGGCACATTGGTGTTCTAGAGAGGGAGATACGTATATGTGTGTCTGAATTCCTTTGGGCATAGTTCACTTGGGTTGGGATATAATAGCTGTGCCACAGCCTTCCCTGGCCAGACCCCAGGTCCTGCATACCCAGTCACAGGACACACTGGTGTTGGGGGGAGGGGAGTCCAGTGTCAAAGGGAGCCCTGAAGAGACAGAGGCTCTGAACTCAGGGTCAATTTAGTCCTGAGTTCAGATCCACACAACCTCTGGCTCACCCTTCACTTCCCTGACCCCAATTTCCTGGTGTGTGAAACAAAGATGACAGTGTTTGGAGGAGTGACACGCCTTGGAGAACAGGAATGTAAAGCCCTGAGCGTGGTGCCCAGCACTTGGTAGCCCTCTGGCTGACCTGACCCAGGGAAGGGTCATGAGAACAGACACAGCTTCAAGTCCATTTTCCCCATTTGCAAGGTTTCTGTCTGATTTCCACGGACAGTTAAGCGAATGGAGACATGAAAAGCATCTTGGTAATATCCTGTTTGATGTCTTCTTTTCTGGGATGATGCCTAACATGTATCAGATGGCTGCGTCCGCCTAATTTCAGTCATTAGATTAAGAAGGGATGGATGAGGTAGTTTGTCCTCAGGGAGAAAATAAAAAAAAGATGTGTGATTGGTAACAGTGTCATGAGTAATGCAGTGGAGGACAAAGAAGTGAACACAGGCACAGACCCACAGACCACGAAGACCAGCTGCTCTTATTCCCACACAGGTCACATTGGGTCTACCTGGAAGTGGACATTCTCTCTCTCTCTCTCTCTCTCTCTCTCTCTTTCTATCTCTAATGTCCACAGGTCATAGAAATTGTCATACTTTATAATAGCAGAGAGGATGTCTGTGAAGTTTGCTTCAATGTTGGTGATGTCTGAAAAAGTCATTTCTGTATATTTATTGACCTGGCATTTGTACTTGCTGCATAGGAAGCCTGAGGCTTGACACACGCATTTGAGGATAGATGGGATTTACCTCATACCCTCCAATGGGTGGGGGACCTAGATGTGCCTTCCCCTCAGCAATGTAAAAGACTTCCTATTCCCTTATTTGTTGTTTTCTGCATGACACTGTTCTGACTAGGGTGAGATGGATTCCCAGTGTAGTTTTGATTTTCATTCACCTGATGGCTAAAGATTTTTTTCACATATTTCTTAGCCACCTGTACCTCTTCTTTCCAGAAGGCTGTTCAGTTAATTTGCCCATTTGTTAATAGGATTATTTGTTCTTTTGATTTTTTTAAGTTCTTCATATATTCTGAATCTTAATCCCTTTTCAGATGTATAGCTGGCAAAGATTTTTCTCCCTTTTGGTGGGCTGTCTCTGTTCACTTTGGTAATGGTTTCCTTTGCTGTGCAGAAGCTTTTTAATTTAATGCGATCCCATTTGTCAATTCTTGCTCTTATTTCCTGAGTTATTGGAGTTCTGTCCAGAAAGTTATTGCCTGTGTTTATGTTAAGTGTTTTCCCCTAGTAGTTTCAAAGTTTCGGGTTCTTACATTAAGGTTTTCGATCCATTTTAAATTGATTTTTACACAGCTTGAGAGATGGGGGTCTAGCTTTAGTCTTCTACAAATAGATATCCAGTTTTCCCAACACTATTTATTGGAGAGACTGCCTTTTCTCCAACCTGTGTTTTGGAATTTTTGTGAAGATGTAGACAGCCATATCAGTGTATTGAAAGGGTGGGGAACGAGGTTGGGGGGGCCGGGAGGGCGGCTCTTCTATTCTGTTAGCTTACCTGTCTGTTTTTGTGCCCAACACCATGCTGTTTTTATTACTGTGGTTCTGGGGCATTATTTTGAAGTCATATAGCCACTGTTACTTTTTAAAATCCTTATCCTGTCTTGTATTTTGTCAATAATTTTTCAACAATCGGTATCATTTACAGTTTTATAGTTGGGTCTACACAAGTCCAAATATCTTGTAAATATTAGAACTGGAATTGAAATCCACATCTTTCTGACTCAATGTTTTCCCACCAGTCAGTGCTCTTCTGCTTAAGGTCAAGCATTATTCTTTCATGCAGTGAACACAGGGCCTATTTTATATCAGCCATAGATCAAGTGGTAGAGCTTCATTCACTGAGTCCTCCTATCTGAAATTCCAATCACCAGCTTTGTTTGATTTTAAAATGTGTGAAAACAATATAGCTGTGTCTCATGTCTATACTCCCAGCAACTCAGGTGGCTGAGATTTGAGAATTATAGAGCTAGCCCAAGCAGACAAATCTAAGGGACTCTCATCTCCAATTAACCAGCAAAAAGCCAGAAGTGGAGGCATTACTCAAATGGTATTAGCAAAAAAGCTGAGCAAGAATGTGAAACCCTGAATTCAAACCTTAATACTGCTACACACCTACAAACACACGTATACAAGATCATGTCAGGGAAAGGACCAGAACCAGGCCCACTGCTACACCCTGGGATGGGCAGGCTGTGTACAACAGAGTCAGGTCCCTCTAGGCATCCAGATGAGCCTCTCTTGCATGGCAGGTCTCTTAGAAGGGCCAGATCTCTCTGCTTCCTGTTCTCCATATTTCCCAAAGACCTAGGACTCCACACAGAAATTAACATGTCTCTCTTTGGCTGACACCCATGATATGTATTCATCTGGTGTTTGTTAAAAAATGATGGTAAAGCCCCTTAGAAGTTTCACTCAAACATCCCAGAACATGAGGTCCAAAGGAGAAAGAGATGGTTTTCTTCAAGAATCTTCTTTCTACTACATCGTGTTTGTAGGGTGCCAGGGATGGAAGCAAGACAGAAGTGGAGGCAGCAGGCCTGGGTGTTAATCCTGCTCTTTCCCATGATCTTGAGAACCTGACAGCTCCTCCCCTGAGTCTGTGTGTGTGTGTGTGTGTGTGAGAGAGAGAGAGAGAGAGAGAGAATGAAAGAGAGGGAGAGAATGAGAGAGAGGGAGAGAGAGAGAGAAAGAGATCTTCTCAGAAGCTCACTTAGCACTGGAAAGAAAGTAGTACTATGTGCTTTGCAGGGTTGCTTTTACTGATAAAGTAAATCCATGTATATAAAGATTTTGTCATAATCCCTGGCATGTAGTACACACTCAGTAAATAAGAGACATTTGGTTTATTGGCATAAGAAATAAACGTTTGCATTCAATTTGGGTAAAATAGGGTTTTGTTTTTTATTTTTTGCTAGGCATTGGGAATACCACGCTCCCTGTGCACCAGGAAAATCTGTTTTCTTGTTTGAGAACCATGATCTCCATTTTATAAATGTTCAGAGAGGTTAAGTACCTTGCCCAGGTCACATAGCTAGTGAGTGGCAGAGCCAGGATTCAAATCCATGTTATCTGGACACTGAGGTGTTCTTGTCATTTCCAGGACATTGACCACATATTAGCCTATTCTACTTTCTTTCTTCCAGAAAACAAAGGAAGCAGCCAGGTAAAAGCTTACTTTTCCCATTTCAGGGAGAGGGGGGGAGAGGAGAGAAAGGAGAAAATGACCATCAAATATGGCTCAAATTCCTGGGGGACATGCCTCCAAGTCCAGATTTGCTTCCTGTCCCTCCAGACAGCAGTGGGGCAGAGCCATGATCACTGTGGTTTATGACTATAACTGTTTGATTAAGGTTCTGTGCCGGCTGCATTATTTGTTTCACAAACCTGAGCTGGGCTGATTAGATTCCTTTCTCTTTCATTTTTAGCATAAGTAGAGTCTGAAATTGGAAAAACAAAATAGTCTACGGCTGAGAGAAAAGAATTAACTTGGGGAATGAAACCAGGTGGTGCCCATAGAATGTATACTTTTTGTATTGAAATAAAGTTAGCACTACCTGTGCCTCAGTGGCTTGCTCTGTAAGAACCCAATGGTGCCACTCCAGAAGGACAGGGCTGCTGACCACCAGCAGTCCTGAGAGGCGTTGACCAGGAGTACAGCACGTAAGAGGCCACTCTCAAATATGAATAATAGTAATAATAATAATATCTTGGAACCAACCCAAATGCCCCTTAATAGATGAATAGATCAAGAAAATGTGGTATATCTACACAATGGAATTCTGTGCCTCCATCAGAAAGAATGACATTTGTTAGGAAGTGGAAAGACTTGGAAAAAATTATATTAAGTGAAGTAAACCAGGCCCAAAGAAACATAGGTCCCATGGTTTCCCTTATTTGCGATAGCTAGTACAAGTGTAGGACAAGCAGAAAAGGCCAAAAGCTATGTACATATGACCAGATAAGATGATGTTAAGCAAAATGAACCTTAAGATAGGGACACAAGTAGCTTTTTCTTTCTTGCTATTGTTTCTAATCTATTTATAATGTACCATGTGATTTTTTTGTTTCTTTGCATGTTCCTCCCCCCAAGGTATAACCCCTGTTTTCACTGTATTTGATGTTGGTGCCCTGCATCTTGTATATGCACTTCTCTAATTTGGGGAGGGGAAGAGAAAAAAAACAAAATACTTAAATAAGGATACAGGTTGACCCATTGTAACAATGAGATGTACAAAACACTATGTTAAAAACTTCAGCGGGTGGGGGGGGGTAGTTGTGGAGGTGGGAGGGAAGGGATGGTAGGGGAAAACAAAAAAATGAAAATAAAATAGTAATATCATTACTTGTGGCACCCTTCTTGCATGCTAGGTGAAGAGAACAGCAGGTAAAGTGGAAGGTATGTTGAACTTGCTTATGGTGTTAAATACTTCTGATCCCAGCTATTCAGGAGGCTGAAATAGGAAGGTCATGGTCTGAGGCTAATTTAGAAAAAAGTACAAGGCTTATCTGAAAAACAAACAAAGAGCAAAAAGACTAACTGGGCACATGACTCAAGTGCTAAATTGCCTAGCAAGCATGAGGCCCTGAGTTCAGTCCCCACTACTGGGAGAAAGAGAGGGGAGAAGGGAGGGAGGGAGGGAGGAAGGAAGGGAGAAAGAAAGAGAGAGAGAGAGGAAGAAAGAAGAAGAAAAAAGAAAGAAAGAAAGAGAAAGAGAGAGAGAGGGAGGGAGGGGGGAGGGAGGGAGGGAGGCAGGGGAAGGAGAGGGGGGAGGGAAAGAAGGGAAGGAATCAGAGAAAATTGGAAGAGGAACATAGGGCCATGTGTTAGGAGGATAGACTGGGTTTCAACCCTGAGTGCCACTTCCTGGCTATGTATCCTTATAAATTAGTTGACTCTTCTTGGCCCCCATCTTCCTGACATGAAATACAAAGATATTAGCCAGCCTGCCTGCATTCCTTCCTTCCTGTGCCAGTACTGGGGCTGGAACTCAGGGCCTGTCCATTAGCTTTTCCACTCAAGGCTAGTATTATACTACTTGACCCACAGCTCCACTTCTACCCTTTTGATGGTTAATTGGAGATAAGAGACGCACAGACTTTTTTCCTGAGTTGGCTTCAAACCAAGATCCTCAAATCTTAGCCTCCTGAGACTCTGTGATTGGACTGTTTGGTAAATGGAATGGAAAAAGGATGTTGTAGATGCTTCTCAGCATAACTGGCAGTCATGCTTTCAATGCAGTGAGGCCATTATTGGTACTAGTATTCCATTCCTGTGGCTTGCGGATAGAGCCAGGCACTTTGCAGAGGACTGTAAGAGGACAAACCCCTCTTATCTGTTCTAGTGTGATTGGGTTTATGGACATTGATGGATGGAACACCTTCCCAAGATCTCTGAGTTTGTTTCAAAAAGAAAATTTATATGTGGCTGTGTCATCATTGATGGAAGCCACCTGTCTGGTCTGTATAATTAGCTGAAGGTTTTCTACCTTTTTCCTCTGAAGTAAGGCCTTTTAGGGTCTGAGGAAAAAGAGGATTGAGTGAGCAGAACCCCCTATATGGCCTTGGGACTTGCTGGGGCTAGGTGGAGCTCTTTGGTTGAGGTTGATGGGTTTTGTTTGCTATTTCTGTAAGGGTTGGGGAAATCCCTGGTTAGGGGGTCTGCATCCTGGGCTTGATGTCTCTGTTGATGAGCTGTGCCACTTAGGTTAGCTGCATAGCCAGTCAGAAACTCACTCTTCTTATTTGTAAAAAAAAAAAAAAGTTAGCATCTGTATCATAGAATAATGTATTAGATGTTATATAATAACATCTGTATATTAGGATTGTTGATAGATGTGTTATTTAACATTAAAATGGCTTTGCTGTCCCCTAAATCTCTCATTGTATAACTATTGATGCAGTTATTGTTCAGTCACAACAAAAAACATGAGATTTGGGATTTAATGACCTGCTTGCTGCATGTGATGCAGCTTAATGCTCTAGAATTGTTCTTTCCCTCCTCTTTCCCCTCCTTCTCCTCTGCCTCCTCTTTCTCCTTCTCCTCCTCCTCCTCCTCCTTCCCCCTCTTCCCCTTCCTTCTCTTCTTCCTCCTGGAAAGAGGAGTCATGGAGATCTGCTTTCTGGGATCTTGGCTTTTATCATTTCTACTCAATGTGTGATGGATAAGTTTCTCATTTTGTTTGTTGTTTGAATCAAAACAACATGTTTAATAGCTAAAGCCTGAGATATCCCATTTCTGAAAACAATTTACAAGTTTCATAAATAAAGACATGAGTTGAAGCCAGGTGCCCACCTGTGGCTCACATCTGTAATCTCCTAGCTACTCAGGAGACTGCCATCTGAGGATCGTAGTTCAAAACTATCCCAGGCAGGAAGTGTCTTAGACTCTTATCTTCCACTAACCACCAAAAACTCAGAAGTGAAGGCATGGCTCAAGTGGTAGAGTACTAACCTTGACCATAAAAGCTCAGGGACTGTGCCCATTCCCTGTGTTAAAGCCCTAGGATAGACAGACAGACACACACACACACAAATACACAAATAAAAGACATAAACTGGCTTCTGAGGCCCAGTGTCTACCTCTGTAAGGTAGAGAAATAAAGACCTGTTGTTCATCACATGTATCAGGAATAGCTCATCCTTTTTCTCCTTTGTAACCTTTCAGTGCTCAGACCCAAGGACCCTGCTTAATGAAGTTTAATTGGACAAACATTTATAGTCAGCTAGTTACAAGCCTTCATGGTCCGAAGACAGCTGAGAGTCTGGGTGAAATGATAGATAAGACCTCTCTCCTTGGAGACTCTGCAGCCTAATGATTCCTCCGTTTTGTAGATGAAGAAATCAAGGCTTTCAAAAGTTAGAAACAAGCCTGGTGCTCGTGGCTCACGCCTGTAATCCTAGCTATTCAGGAGGCTGAGATCTGAGGATCACAGTTCAAAGCCAGCCAGGGCAGGAAAGGCCGTGAAACTTTTACCTCTAATAAACCACCAGAAAACTGAAGGTGGTGCTGTAGCTCAAGGGATAGAGTGCTAGCCTTGAGCTGAAGAGCTGAGGGACAGCGCTCAGCCCCATGACCAACATCAACAACAACAAAAGTTAGAAACATGCTCAAAGCCACAATGCCATTGTGCAGTAGAATCTAGCTTCACACCCAGTACAATCTGACTCAGCTCTCATCCTCTGGTCCAGAAAACACTTGTGGCTACTGCATAGCAGGAGAGATGAGATTCAAACCCAAGGCAGCTTGAGCCTCAGTCTTGGTGCTTACACACCATGCAACAATGCTTGGTGGGTTCCAGTGACCTTGTAGCCAGCCTGCACTTTCACTTAGAGATGCTAGCCCTCTTCCAGGAGAAAGCAGTTTCTTTAGAATTACTGATGGCTATAAAGTGGCAAGAGGGTTGTGAACATATGGATGCAATTCAGCTCACCATGGGCTGATATTGAGTCATGGGTAGGGCCATGCCCCAGCAGGGTAGAATGGGGGGCAAGGGGGTGGGAGGGAAGGGAACATGGGAGGGTGTTGGAGAGAATTAGGAGATGACTTGACCTGGAGAGTTGACTTAACCTGCAGCCCTGAGGTCTGTTTTCACTCTAAGCTCTTCCCTACAGGAGGTAAATCAGGGGGTGGGGAGGTTTACCGCGCATTGTCTTTATTTCCTTCTCATGTCCTCCCTTCCTCCTCCCCCGCCCAACCCTACCACACTGCAGATAAAAGCAGATCTTATGCTTACCTACCTATCGGCTCTCCTCATTGTGCAGTTTGGAGAATATCAGGTCAAGTTTAAAGGGGAAGAGGGAAAGATTCTCAAAAATACCTGAGCAGCAGCAGCAGAACCTGGATGAAGGACAGGAGGTTACACTCATGTGCTTGGCCTGTGACATATTAAGACAAGACCTCTGCCCTTGAGCATAGAGGCTGGTGAAGGGGCCACAGCTATGAACAAATGCCATACCTCAGAATGAGCCATGGAGGCTGGAAGAGCCTCTAACTATAAACTGGGATGTGGGGAGATGTGGTCAGAGAAGACTTCCTGGAAGAGGCAGAGTTGTTTATGCTATACAAGAGCCTGAACTCAGGGCCTTGTGCTCTAGCTTGGCTTTCTTGCTCCTGGCTGGTGGCTCTAGCACTTCAGCTGTACATTTAGTCCAGTTTTTTGTGTGCTTTGTTTTGTTGTTGATTAACTGGAAATGGAATCTCATAAGCTGGTTTTGTTGTTGTTTTTTCGGTCCTGGGATCTTTTTACTCAAGGCTAGTGCTCTACCACTTGAGCCACAGTGCCACTTCTGGCCTTTTCTGAATAGTTTATTGGAGATAAGAGTCACACAGACTTTTTTGCATGGGCTAGCTTCAAACAATGATCCTCAGATCTCAGCCTCCTGAGTAGCTTGGATTATAGACCTACGCCACCAATGCCTGAGTAGCAGAGAGGTTGTTAAACTGAGCTGTGGTTGATGCTAGCTCCAGTCCTAGGTCCTGACTTGTTTTCTGAAAGCTTCATGCTGCACATTTGTTCCTTCCTCATCCTGAGCTGTTGGAAGGCAACAGGTAGGTTCTCCCTGTTCATTGTCTTTCCAGCAGATTCCCTGAGCAAAACAAAGAAAGCCACAAAGAATCAGCCAAAGGCTGGAAGTTTAGAAGAACCTCTGTAAAATAAAGGAATCTCATTTTTCAGATAGACAAATTGAGGCCCAGAGAGGAAAAAGTACTTCTAAAGTCAAAGTAACTTGATGACAAAACTGGGAAAAGCTTCAATGTAGATGGCTTTGCAACATCATATGATTGGGTGAATTGGGTAGGCCTAAGCCATGAGATTGGAAAGCTTGTCCTATGATTAGACTTCTAGCCACTCTCTCTCTCTTTCTTTCTTTTTTCTTTCTTTATCTCTCTATTTACTTATTATCCTTATATAGTTATATAAAGGTGTTTCAATTTGTGTGTGTGTGTGTGTGCGTGCACTGGTGTTGGGGGCTTAAACAAGGGGCCTAGGCAGTGTCCCTAAGCTTTTTTGCTCAAGCAGGCATTCAGCCACTTTAAGCCACAGCTCCACTTCTGGCTTTTTGGTGGTTAATTGAAGACAGGCATCTCTCGGACTTCCCTGCCTGGGCTGGCTAGGATTGCAGGTATGAGCCATTTGGCATACTCTTTCTTTAAGCCTTTCCAGGCTAACAGCATGAATCTTCTTCCTGCTCCCACAGGAACATGGATTCTAAGTTCTTCCCCATCCTAAGAAACCAGGGTAAGCTTTCCTAGTGCAGAAGAGGGTTCATCTTCATAGGAGATGACCCTCAATGCAGAAGTCCCTCCTCTTGGCCCATTCTAGATAATCAACCCAGCATTTCAGTCACCTCCTTCATTCTTTTTTTTGGTCCAGTCATGGGGCCTGAACTCTGGGCCTGGGCGCTGTCCCTCAGCTCAAGGCTCAAGGTTCGTGCTCTACCACTTGAGCCACATCACCACTTCCGGCTTTTTTTTTTTTAATGTGGTGCTGAGGAATCGAATCCAGGGCCTCATGCATGCAAGGCAAGCACTCTACCACTGAGTCACCTTCCCAGCCCACCTCCTTCATTCTTGGTGCTTTACCTCTGTGGATGTAGACTGCCTACATTTTCATAAGCCTCTATCAGCTTCGGCATACCTCTGACTACTGCTGAGCTGAATTTCTCCCTATCTCACCTCTCTTCTCTTCTCTTCTCTTCTCCTCTCTCTCTTTCTCTCTCTGTGTCACACACATACATACACACACACACACATACTCCTGTAACCTATGACTCCTTGATTTAGGACTTGACTTAACTGCTTATGGGTCAAACCATTTTTGAAAAGGCTAAGAAGGTGACAGTGACAAGAAGGAAAACATACTTGACAGCTACAAAGCTTTCCCAGGACAAATTCTGCCTCAGGGTAGAAACAGCTTTACGTTAGGGGAGAACATATACCCAGAAAAGATCCTGAGTGGCTACAGTTGACCTTTTCCAACAATTCCATTTCAGTTTTACATCAGGGGCTCTGTCTTACCCACCCCTGAGTCTCCTCCTCAGGTCCCAGACCTGTAGAGAGTGAAGCTTCTTGCACAAGGAATTGAAGCTGGAAGTCAGAAGCTGGAGGCAGGGAGGGAGGAAGGGAGGGAGCACACACCCACTATGTGTTTCTCTTCCAGTCCATTTTTTTGTTTTGTTTGGTTCCTACCCATACAACACAATCCAATACACAGAGTGGTATACATATATTTTTGCAAGCAGGTGTCATTTAGGAAACATCACAGGTTCATTTGCCAAGAATGAGGCAGTCTTAGATTCTAGAACAGGAGGAAAGTCCCATTAACTCCTTTCCCTACTTGTCTCTTGGAAACTGGGACTCTGATAGGTTAAGTGCTTTGCCCAAAGTCACACAGGCAAAATAGCTACAGATAGGGACCAAGTAAATCCATGTTGGGAGATGTTATACTTGTGGAGTCAAACGTGGCCCAGCCAAGCTACCCATGAATCACACTCAGAAAGGAGGCTTTGATGCGCTGGCCCATGGTGCCTTACCATGACCCTGGGAATAAGGAATGATGCTGATGGACTCTGAAATCTGTGCTCTTCCCTCAGTTGTTTCTCCAAAGCCCTCATTCACAGCTGGGTGGAAGCCTGTCATTCTGGCTCTTTCTTGGGACCACTGTTGGCTTTGAAAGACTGGAAGTTGGAATAAGTCCTCTATCCTTTTTCTATATGTGTGTGTGTGGGGGGGGGATATTAGGGCTTGAACTTCAGGGCCTGGACACTGTCTCTTAGCTTTTTCAGCTCAAGGCTAACACTCTGCATTTGAGTCACAACCCCTCTTCCAGCTTTTTGGAGGTTAATTGGAGATGAGAGTCTCAAGGACTTTCCTGCTCAGGCTGATTTCAAATGATGATCCTCAGACCTCAGCCTCCTGAGTAGCTAGAATTAAAGGTATGAGCCATCAGTGCCTGGCTGTCTTCTAAATCTTCTGCATGCCCCCTCCCTAGATCTCTGCTCTAGGTGCTTAGGAGTGCCTTCAGCAATGGCCTTTACCAGACCCCTACCCAGCTACCCTCTTGATCAATTTCAAACCCTCCTCTACCCAAGACTTACATTTTGGTTTGAATCCATTCTAGTCATAATGCTGGTCATTGTTATCTATAAGTCTTGCATGGGACATTACAGTATGGCATGTTTTTCAGAGAGATGAAGAAACTAAAACTTGGGGTAAATAAGTTGTCTAAGACTCTAAAGCTTGAAGGAGGGTGGAACTCAGATTACAAGTCAGCCCGTCAGATCCCCCTGGCTGCCGACGGGTGACAAAGAGCTCTCCAGCCTCTCTAAATTGGTCTTGTAGGCCAAGGTTCATTAGCTAAGCTCGCAGCGCTGCTACATCACCATCCAGAATCAGTGGTGGTCGATGACATTTTAATGGAAGCCAAATAATTCTTTCTGCTGGTATGCTCAGGCAGCTGGAGTTTTTGTGTTTTATGATAATTAAATACCATCATCTTTCATATCTGACAATTCATAGGGCCCGATTAATGAATGCAGTGCATACCAGGGTCATCAGAATCTCTGTAGCCAGGAGATCTTTGGGTACCTGTCTGTCAACTCATAGGGTTGAGTGTATATGGGCACCCAGCTGGACACCCAGCAGAGCACCCTTTCTTGGAGCCAGTTGCTAGCCTTAGAGCAACAGGGCTACTGATATTGTTCAGTGTTCTGCCTGAGCCGAAGCTCCAGAAGGCTTTCTCATCAGTGTGATCATGTGAAAAGAATAGTAGCATACCCCCTGAAGTCTTACCTTCCAGGCAGATACCCTGTAAGGGGTCTGGGACATGAATGTCCCACACCTTCCCCGCTTAGGGCCCCCCCAGGAATCTCTCTCAATGCTAGTATGATCAAGTGCTCCCTCTTATCCTCTCAATAAAGAACGACCACGTTCATAAGCCTGGTACCTCCTGGGGGGTCTGCCCCTACCATGTCTGTCTACTTCCCTCCCTTACCCCCTCCTCTACTGCCACTGTTCCACACAGCCATCGTACATAGAGAACATGTCCCTAGCTGCCAGGCTCTCAGGCCTCTGAGCCCAGCCCTCGATACAGGGACTCAGTGGACTGCCCAGAGCAGGGACCACAAGGGTCATCCTGGGCTGGAAAGCTCCACAGACACAGGTCATGGATCACATCTTGTGAAACCCTCCCAGACCCCAAGAGCCAGTCACACAGCCCCCTCCTCCCACCACAGTTCCCTGGGTGCAGTGGAGAGGCTTAAGTGTAAACCAACAAGGATGACAGCAGTCAGCATGTGTAAGGTGCTTGCTGTGGGATAGGCTTTGCCTGTGTGCACTCACTCCGGGACACAAAGCAGAGAGCTCTGCACTGTGGACTCAGAGCCAGACCACCCAAATTCAAATTCTGCCTCCATCACGAGGATTTTATAATCCTGGGGAAATTATTTAGCCTTTCTGTACCCCAGGGTTCTCATCTACAAAATGAGGAACAATAATAGTACCTTAGTCACAGAGGAGACATAAGAATTAATAGTGTCTGGTACATAATAAGGACTCGATGAGTGTTAATTGATGTATATGATGATGTATGCCAGCATCAGATTTCACTTACTTCCATTTTGTATAATGACTGTAGGGTGTGTGTGTGTGTGTGTGTGTACTGGGGCTTGAACTCAGGGTCAGAGCACTCTCTGTTAGCTTTTTTTGGCTCAAGATTGATCTTCCACCATTTAAGCCACAACTACTTCTGTCTTTGGGGTGATTAATTAGAGATAAGAAGCTCATAGAAGCTAGTCATGGTGGCCCACACCTGTAATCCTTGCTACTGAGGAAGCTGAGATCTCATGATCACAGTTCAAAGCCAGACTAGGCAGGAAAGTCTGTGAGACTCTTATCTCCAAGTAACAACCAGAAAATTGGAAATGGAGCTGTGGCTCAAAGTGGTAAAGCACTAGCCTTGAGCAACAAAGCTCAGGAGCAGCACCCAGATCCTGAGTTCAAGCCCTATGACCCACAAAGAAAAAGGAAAAAAAAAAAAAAGAGTAGTTTGATCTCAGTGTAAGCCGCTGGTGCCTAGCTCTGTGTCTGCTGTTAACTAGACTATGAGTATTTCAGTCAAGGACCTTTAGTTTGGTTAATTTCTCAATCTTTGTGTATTCAATTTGATATCATATTCCTTCTCTTCCTTTCATTGCCATTATGCATATGTGCGTGTGTTCTTCATTTTATATATGAGAATCTAAGCTCAGAGAAATTAAGTGACTCATTCTATGAGACAGAGGAGGTAAGGCTAAAGCTTGATCTGTGAGACTCCTGAGCTCTTCTTGATGTCCCACTTTATTGACCATCACCTCTAATCCTGGTTCTTGCCAAGCATGGAATTCATCCTTAATTGATAACCCATTGAATCCCTGCACACAGCAAAGAACTTTTATAGCACACGTCAGACCTGGAACCCAGAGGTATGGATTTGGTTTACCCACAGATATTTATCCAATGCAAGAGTCTTCTCTTTTTGTTTCTTTTTTTTTTTTTTTTGGTTGGTCGTGGGGCTTGAACTCTGGGCTTGGGCACTGTCTCTGCGCTCTTCAGCTCAAGGCAACTGCTCTACTGCTTGAGCCACAGCACCACTTCCAGTTTTCTAGTGGTTTATTGGAGATAAGAGTCTCACGGACTTTCTTGCCCGGGCTGACTTTGAACCACGATCCTCAGATCTCAGCCTCCTGAGTAGCTAGGATTACAGGCATGAGCCACCGCCACCGGCGCCTGGCTCATCTCATCTTTTTTTTTTTTTTTCAATCCACACTTCTATTAGCATCAACTCATTGTTCAAAGAGGGGTTTTATTTTGACATGTCCATATATGCATACAATGTTCCTTGATTAGACCAATCCCCCCCATCCTTCTCCCTCTCTCCCTACCTCCCAAATTTCAGCAAGCTTCATTGTTCCATTTTCAGCAAGCTTCCTTGTTTCATTTTCACATATGTGCATATGGTATTTTTATTCTATTCAACTTCCTGTACCCTCTGTGTTTGCCGTTTCCCCTCCCACTAGTACCCACTCCCTGCTTCACATTCCTGTCATTCATTTTTGTTAGGATATGTTAGTTGCTCAAAGGGATTTCACTGTGCTATTTCATATATATATATATATATATATTCAGCACTTTAATCAGATTGACCTCCTCCTAGACTCTCACTTTCCCATTCTCCCCTCCCTGTAGCACTCAGCAGCTTCCAATGAGTTTTGTTTTGTTCTCATCATTCACAGATGCAATGAATTTCAGTATTGTTCACCTCTGACATTCTCTTTTCTTCCCCCTTTCCTCTCATCCTTTCGAATAGTCCCACAATTACAATATATTTTCTATATATGATCCTGTACGCATTTGTGTGTATATTTGTTTTCTATGCGTGGCTTCCACATATGAAAGAAAATATGTGACCCTTGTCCTTTTGAATCTGGGGAAGCCTTCATCTCTGAATAGATGGAGTCTCACCTGTGTGGTTTTGCTCTGAGTGTGAAGGCCAGCCATTCTTATCATCCTCTGATCCATGAACTACAGGACCCCTCCTGAGACTGGGCTTCTGGGAGTCAGTGGGCTGCCCAGAGCTTGGGAAAGGCAAAGAAAGAAAGAAAGAAAGAAAAAGAAAGAAAGAAAGAAAGGAAGGAAGGAAGGAAAGAAAGAAAGAAAGCACACAGGCTCATATCTATAATTCTAGCTACTCGGGAAACTGAGATTGAGAAGATCAAAGTTTATTTTATTTTAGTTCCTTGTGGGCCTTGAATTTGGCCTGTCCCTGTCCCTGAGCTCTTTTTGCTCAAGGCTAGTGCTCTACCACTTTGAGCCACAGCACCACTTTAGGTTTTCTGGTGATTAATTGGAGATAAAGCCAGCCCGGGCTGACTTTGAACCATGATCCTCAGATCTTATCCTCCTGAGTAGCTAGGATTACAGGTGTGAGCCACTGGTGCCCAGCTATGATCAAGGTTTTCAACCAGCCTGGGTAAGAAGTTGGTGAGAACCATCTTGACCAATGAAAGGCTGAATGTACTGTACCCTCCTGTCATCCCAGCTACATAGAGAGCATAAACAGGAGGATCATGGTTCAGGCTAGCCTAGACAAAAAGTGAGACCCTATTTAAAACATAACTAAAGGGGGAAAAAAGGCTGGATATATGGTTCAGTAGTAGAGCAATACATGGCCCTGAGTTCAAACTCTAGCACCACCACCAAATATATAGATACAGTTGTCTTCTTAGATAACTTCTTTTCTCTTGCAATGGTATTTTTTAAATTTTATTTTATTTGCTTTGGGACCTGCTGTAAATGCTGAGGAATGATGAATATGGTCATGTTAAGTGCTTTATTATTTATTCATTCAACTTAATTTGATCACAATTGTGGATGAATGATAGCCACACTGCTTAGCATGTGTGAGACTCTAGATTCCATCCTCAGCACTGGAAGGAAAAAACTCTAGTTACCATTATCTTAAAATCCTGTTCAGAGTACCTACCATACATTATCTTACTAAATTCTCACAAATCTGTAAGGTGGCCAATATCTTCTTTTACTGATAAAACTGAAACTTTAGAGATGTCAGGTGAGCTGATTAAGGTCATATGGCTTGTAAATAAGAGAGGCAAAACTTGAACTCAGGATTGTCTGACACCAAAGCCCAGTCTCTTTGTGGGCTTTAGTGCCCTGCCCATGGTTGTAAAGAAGCCTCCCTGTAATCTTTGGGGACATGCAGCCTGAAGTCTTTCAGTGTTCAGGATTTTTGCCAAGATAAAATGATAGAATATCTGAGGTGTATGAGGCACCAGAAACTACCAGTATATCCAAGAACTTGTAGGCAGCAAGAACCTTTCTGGAAAGCCAGGCTTGCAAAACTCAGATAAGCACGTGGCCTTTACCAACAGTGACATACACAAGTGACAGTAAAATGACTCCCATTTGGGCTCACTAGAGAGAAACGTATGGTAGCTATATCTGTGAGAATAAGCATGTCTCGGAACTTAGAGCAGAGTGTTGCAACTGTACCAGTGCTTACTTGAAGGAAGCAAGAGATGAGTAGCCATTCATATAGGCCAGAAATTTAACTACCTGTTTGCAGTTTTTTCCTCACAGCTTGTAAACATTTATTGAGAGTCTGCCAGACTCCAGCCCAGCTCAGTACTGTAACTATGGATATGGAAATGAGTGGAACAAAGGCTCGGTATGAGTCCACTGTATATTTGGCACTTGAGCAAGAAGGCCTTGCTCTTCATCCTCCAGGGAGATAAAGTAGGAACATCTTCCCTTGCACAGATGCACTGACTGAGGAGAAGTAAAGTCAGTTGTTAGAACAGTAATTAGAAACACAAAGGGAGGTTGCTCTTAAGTCTTATCTCTCTTGTTTACTGTTTCATTCCCAGTTTTTAAGACCTGGCACAAAACAGGCCCTCAGTAGGTGCTGATGGAGTGAGTTGGCTCCGAGATCCCCTTTAAAGAGGGGTGCATGTAACAGGATGGAGGTCAAGAAGGTCCCTTCATAGCATCCTGCCTTCCCTCCTGGCCAGTCACAGGAAGGAATGTCCACCCTGACTGGAGGAAACACTGGAGGCACCATTGCTGGACTCACAAAGGCAGACTTTCCCTTGGGAAGCTGAGAAACATCAAGGTCCCCTTTCTTAGGGATCTCAAGTGAAAGGGAGAAGAAGGAAGGGAAAGGAAGGGCCTGGCCAAAAAGCATCTGCAGCTCTGGCTCCAGACAGGTAAATAGGGAATGTAAGGGCCCCTGGGCTCTGGGGCCTAGATAGGCTGCCATCATGTTTTGCATGCAAATAGACCCCCACAAGAGCCTTACCCTCCTCATCAGCCTGTCCAGCCCACACAGCTGCACTGGTCTCTGCAAATCTATATCAAGCATCTGCTCACTTCTGGGACCTGTAAGCACCCGGAAGATATAGGGACATTCAGACCTGCTGGAGGAGATGGCATGGGGGTAGGGGAGGCGGCAGAGGTGAAAGGTGTGCGTTGTCTGCCATTCAGCATCTGGTAAGAGAGAGAAGGTAAATCAAGGAAGCCTTTCTCAAGGGGTGACAATTGAACTATGCATCCAAAAATAGAGGATTTAAATCAGAACATTCCTTATCCCTACAGTGGCATTTTCTTTTGGAAGTTCGTGTTTAGATCTGTAGTAAATGATCTTATACTTCGAATGTCATCTTCTCAGGACTCTTGGCAGCACCCCTAAATAATAAGTAAGGTGAAGCCTGGTGTCCCTCCCTGCTCCTCAGTCAATGGCTTCTTGGCAGGCTTGTCCTGGCCCGAACCTCAGACATTACTGTTATTCTGAGGGTGCTGCCTTTGGCTATGGGCTAAAAAGGTCTAAGATTAATGCAAAGATATCATGTCCAGAAGATGGTTTTAGACTTTGGATCTATAAGGACTCTTTCTACTATTGTAAACACAGCTTCCTCACCCATCTGTTACGTGGGAATGACATTGGTACTGCCCCCTAATGGGTGTTGTGAGCATTAGAAGTTAAAGGATGTGAACACACACTGGGCACTGGTGGCTCACACCTGTAATCCTAGCTACTCAGGAGGCTGAGATCTGAGGATCACAGTTCAAAGCCAGCACAGGAAGGAAACTCTGTGAGACTCTTATCTCCAATTAACCCCCAGAAAACCAGAAGTGGCGCTGTGGCTCAAGTGGTAAAGTGCTTGCCTTGAGCTGAAGAGCTCAGGGACAACACCCAGGCCCGGAGTGTAAGCCCCATGACCAACACAAAAGAAAAGAATGTGAACACACACACAGGCAGAGGTGCCGCCAACAGTTGCCATCAATTAAGTAAAATGCCATGAGAAAGCTGACTACTAGGGCAGGGGCAAGAACTAGAACCAGGTCACCTTGCTCTGCTGGCCTCCTGATAATAGTTGCATAGCTGTGAATTAGTCACTGCTTCTCACTGCGGTGATGCCCTGGACTCTAACCAGCTGCCTGCAGGGACAAGCAAGGCGATGAACACTCAGAAGGCTGCTTCTACACTGGCCCCTGACCTCTGACCTGAAAACAGCTGATAAATCAAATGTCCTTGCCCAGCCAGGCCTGTTCCCTGGTTCATGGATGCCTGTACCCTGGCTAGGACATTGCCGAGGCAGGCTGCCAGCCTCTCTCTTTTCCCTGACAGGGGTATCCCTGTTTGCTCCCTTCTGGCCTGGGACTTCAGCGTCTTTTCAGGTTTTCATGAAGACATGTAGCTTGCCTAGGAACTCTTCTCAGTCCTGAGGTTCAACCACTTGACCTGGTAGTGGCCCCACTGGTCTCTAAAGAAGAGGTGGGGCTGTGGTGGAAGGCATGGGAGGGAACAGATGAAAGGTAAGGCAGGAAGACAAACGTACATCAGATTTCAAAGGGTCCACAGGCCCAGTGTGGGCTTCACAGAGAAGGTGACAGCCTAGAATAAGGAAATAATCTCCAGAGAGGCTTCTGTTTCTTTTTCCCTCCTACTCCTGACTCCTCTTGCCCTCTTCCCTCTCCCAACTCCCACCAGATTTGCTTTATAACTCTTTGGCATAAATGATCAGATTCCCTAAAAAATCGGAGTAATGCATCCTCCACTAAAAATACCCATCACACCGATAGTGCCTCTCACTTGGGTGTGCTTGATAGTTTCCAGAACACCGACTCCTTGTGTGCCATGGTTTGAATCCTGTTCTCTCAGACTGCTATGTAAAGTATAGGCCTCTCATGGGGAATATGAGACTACTTTGTGAACTTCAGGAATATTTATTGCCCACTGCTTCATTGGATAGCATGGTAGTCCTTTCATCCCTGTAACTATTTTCCCTGTTTGCAGATGAGAACGTTGAGACTCAAAGAGGTGAAGTGACTTAGCCAGGGTTATGTGGTTTATGAGTAGTAAGATGGTAGGCTCTAGACTCAATTCTCATTACCTGACTTCTTCACCACCACCCCCCCACCCCATAATACTCAGCTTCAAGAGCCAAAGCTTTCTCTGAGCATAACTAGTGTGGATGGTAGCTATATGCCATCTTTATTATATGCCTAGGAACTTTATTTGTTTTCTTTCTTTGTAAATAATATCTATTTGGCAATATATCCTTGACCACTGTACTTAACCTGCTCCAAGTCTTAAATTTTACCATCCATCAGTTGGTGATAAATGCTATCATTTACTCTGGATAGTTGAAAGGAATAAATAAAATATTGATCGCCATCTTCTCATCTGTAAAATGGGGAGAAAAGCAAAGCAGTGCTTGCTCTATAGTGGGATGTATTACCTGAATTGTCACCTGCAAAGGGCTTGAAATGGTGCCCAGCACATAGTAGATACACAATAAATGTATTGTGGTTTTTCAGGACCAAGACACTAGCATGGCTCGTGTTACTCAAAAGTCATCTTTTCCCTGAATCCACTTATATTTCACAGGTACCTTTATACACAGACCACAGCACCCTGGCTCTGTGCATTCTTAGTTATCAGCCTCTCAGTTAACTATGTATGTATTTTATTTATTCGCCTTGTTGGCTTTATCCTATATGATTGGTGGGTCTCAAATTACAGTATCAGTCACTAAAAGGTTTTGTGAAAGTCAGATTCCTGGGCCTCACTTCAGAACCCCAGAACTTCCATCTCAAACACATTCCCAGGTGCTACTGAAACTGCCTGTGTGGGACTCTAACCACTGACGTCCTAAATACCCTATAGAAGAAAGATGAAGTGGCCAACTTCTCATTCATTATTTCTGCTACTGGGGAATTTAAGATTGGTGGGAAAATTCCCAGTGGCAGGAATTTCATTTTACCCATTTACCCCTCCAAATTGAGAATAAATACTAAAGGATCAAAAAAATATCAGTTGACTGCTCATTGACTGAATGCATTACTCTGTGTACTTTACCAGAGCTCGATGAATGTCTTTTTCCTTTTGTAGTCTTGGTCAGTTTTCTGTGGCTGTTCCCCTCAGCTGAGGGTCAAAGCCCAGCTTGCTGCCCAGCTGACCACGTGTATTTGTGCTTTAGATCACCCTGGCGGCCTGCAGAACCACCCTCGACTCCGGACACCACCTCCACCGCTCTCCCATGCCCATACCCCCAACCAGCACCACGCGGCCTCCATCAACTCCCTGAACAGGGGCAACTTCACTCCAAGAAGCAACCCCAGCCCAGCACCCACGGACCACTCGCTGTCAGGAGAACCCCCAGCCGGCAGCGCCCAGGAGCCCGCCCATGCCCAGGACAACTGGTTGCTCAATAGCAACATACCGCTGGAGACCAGGTTCGCCCAGGGTGGGTGGGTCAGCAGATGCCAGGAGGGTGTAGATGGCTCTGGGGGCAGAGCGCTGAGGTCTTTAGGTGGCTTTGAGATGGTCTGTGTCCCTGCTACCTACCTGGACTGAGAAGCTGGGATCAGATGCCCAGCCTGGATAACTGGAGAAAAAGGGTGGTGGGGTTCAGGACAGAAAGTACATGCAATCTAACAGACTGGAGGCCCAGTGCTAACCTGCTGCTTACCAAAGGTATGACCTTGGCCAAGTTGCTAGATCCTACTGTGCCTTACCTCCCTTGTCTACACAACAATGATGGTTCCGGCTAAGCGTGGTTGGTCTAAAAGCAGGCAAGAGCTCATGTGTAAGGGAGACTGGCATATGTGTATTACAGAGCAGGCTGTTGCCCCGCCCCAGCATCAAGCATGCCGAAACTAGGATGAGAGCTCCTGGTCCTTCCTGCTGTCCTTAGCCATCTATACCCCTGTGCCCAACTGTCCCTAAAGTTTACCCATCAGCCTTGGTAGCCAGTGTGATGTTATGTAATCCTCACACCCTTATGAGATGGGTTTTGTTAAGATAACCCCATTCAGGAGTTTTGAAAGCTGAGTATCCCAATGGGTCCTTCCTTCCTTAGGGAGTCACATGGGAGGTCGACATCTAGTTAGGACTTGAACTCAGATCACCTAACTTCCTGCCCAGTGCTACCTACTGCACCACGCTCACCTTCTCTAGGCCTTCCCCCAAATCTGAGACCTCAGTCCATATGCATTCTAGAGCCTCTTCCTTCCTTATGCTTGGCCACTTTTTCTACAATATAAAATAATATGATTATAAACACCATCCAGGAGAAATGCAGAAAGATATAGAAAAGAATTAGTTTAACTCACAAACCTACTATTCTGAACTGAGGAGGGTCTATCTTTTCCTTGCTTTCTCTAAGCTGAAATCCAAGCATCTTGAGCTGACACTATGGGACCTCTTTTTCTCCTGCTTTATCTCTTAGAGTACTGGGAATCCTAGATTTCATTTTCCCCAACTCCTGTTCTTTATCTGTGAAGAGCACCACAGTCATACTACGTTAGAGAAGTAAAATCTGCACATGGAAGGTATACCCATTTAACTCTACCTGACACATGGTTACGATATCTGTATATTGAGCTTGAAAAATCAGGATCCTTTTGAATCATTGTCCTCCTATGAAATTATTTCTCCAAAAGCAGATTTTCAGAGATGCAGCCCAGAAGCCCCTCACACCCCACTCCATGAATTAATATGGCTTCTGTTAATGCCTTTTAAAATCATGTGTGACTTTTCCCACCCGCCTCCTTTGCCCTCATCTGTTACAAAGTAGTATAATTGTCTGTCATCCCACCCAGGGTGGCTAATCAGATTGCCATTATTTCCAGTGTGCTTATTGAGTAGCACATGGCTGAGAAAGGCCAGCAATTGATCAATGAGTCTGACTCTCTGCATAGACCCCAGTGGCCACTCTTTCTGCCTGGATGTTTGCTTTTCTCTTTTAGGAGCCAAAGTAGGGCTTCCTACTTGAAGTCTTTAGATTTTTAATGGAAAGGGAGGTAGAGGAAAGCAGTTAGGGAGCTTTTCCTAATGGTAGCTCCATCCTGCCTCTTCAGCCAGTGCTTACCTGCCTTGCCCATCTTCTGCCCTTCCACATTCATTGCTTAAATGCATGAGTTGATCTGGAACAGGCACAGTATTACTTTGACCATATTTTTTCTGCCAACATCATCATGGGCCAGCCAGCTTCAAGGAGACACTTCTAAATGGTAGAAGTGTCAAAGGATGTACAGCTAGCTTGAATCCACCATGCTGCTGTCGAAGTCACACTTGGTCTCAAGGTGCCTTTAAGCACTTTACTAGCCCTCACGTAGTCCTCGTTGCCTACTTAATAACTGGCAGGGAAGGCATGTGAGAGAAGAGACTTGTGGCAGGCTACATGCCCTGATAGACATAAGCACAGAGACTAGGTCAGGTTTGAACTGAGAACTGTGAAGACAAAAGTTAAATGAGAGACTAATGGAACAAATACATACGTAAGTGTGTGCCACTGAGACTTGAGTGGGGCAAAAGACTTCCCAGGGAACCTAGCGTCACATGACTGAGGAGTCCTCCAACTGCAGGGAGCGAAGGAAAATGAGAGGCATCAGCAGAGTCCTTAAAGCCCAACTCAGCGAGCTCTATTTGAGATGGGCATCCCTAGCAGCCCTTGCCACTCCCTAGCAGAAGGGGAACCTCCTGGTGCCATAAAAACAAATGATAGGCCCCTTCCCTAATTGTCAAGCTGAATCCATGTTGGGAGTCAATAGCAAATAGCTAAGCAAACAGCTGGTAGAATGACTGGGAGGGATTACATTTCATGCTGATCCAAAAAGACCAGCTGGCAGAAGGAGGAAGGAGAGAGGGCTTCAGTAGGCCTGCTGTATTCTCTGCTACTGCCATACCTCTGGCTATCCCCAGAGTTTACTAAGACCCCAGGGAGGATCCTGGTCCTATTCATGCTCCTTAGAGCTAGGGTAAGATGCTGCTTTAAGCTCCACAAGTACATCTATAATGCAACCTGCTGGGAGCCATGTGTTCAGGGTCCCCCAACCCCTGATCCACTTCTGTTCTGTGCAATATCCGACACTTAATTGATTTCACAGGGACTGCCTGATTAATAACCCTTCAGGCTCCTGTTGGATGAAGGGGAGGCCAGAGTGGATGGCAACCAGACCTCTGCTCCAGCTTCATCTCAGGCCTGCTTAAGGAGCCTGCAGCTGAGTGGCAGACTGAATTTGAGGAACAACTTACCCACTGTCAGGGTTGGGAGCTACCTGGTGGGTCTCTAGTCTAAGCCAGTATTGATGTGGTTCCCAGATGAAACATGATTTCTTCTGGCAGGCTAGGCCAAACATTAAGCATTGAAGAGTTGGGACCAGCAGTCTTCCTGTCACCACCGAGTGATCCACAGACATGCCTCAGACACAGCCCACTGCTAAATAAGAAGCTCGTGGTCTATGGAGAGAGGTAGACTTGTAAAATGAAGACATGCACTGTGGATGGTATGCAAATGGAGACAACAGAATGGCAGGAGTGGTTCCCTCTTCTTGGGAGCATCAAGTAATAGTCATAACAAACACCCATAGATCCCTCGCTGGGCATCCAGGTGCTCCTCTGAGCACTTCATACATGGCTTTTAATCTTTAGCTCTCCCATAAGTAGTATGCTTGGGGCCCAAAAGACCATGCCCAGAGTTTGTTGTTGCTTTCTTTCTCCCCTTCTCTCTCTCTCTCTCTGTCTGTGTCTCTCTCTTGTTATTGTTGTGTGTGTTTGTGTGTATGTATGTGAGTGTGTGTACGTACATGTGTACATGTGTATGTGTACTAGGGTCTGGGCACTGTCCTAGCTTTTTCCATTCAACCCTGGCACTCTGCCACTTGAGCCTCAGCTCCACTTCTGGCTTTTTTGCTGATTAATTGGAGATAAGAATCTCACAGATTTTCCTGCCTAGGCTGGCTCTGAACTGTGATCCTCAGATCTCAGCCTCTTGAGTAGCGAGGGTTACAGGCATCAACCACTAGTGCCTGACTCATGCCCAGGTTTGATGATTTACTAGTAGAACTCACACATACTTATAGCTCTGATTTATTATGGTGACAAGATACAAAGCACAATCAAAAGGCTCATGGGATAAAGTCTGGGGCTCCCAGCCATGTGCAAGGTCCCAGAGTCCTCTCTCAGAAGTATCACACAGGACAGATACATGTCATGCCCCAGTAGCAGATAGTGGAATGCACAAAAGGTTGCCATTCCTGGAATTCATTAGGATGCCAGTACCACGAGGTTTTACTAGGGGCTAGTTACATGGGCACCTCTTGCCTGGAACTTACCCAAATTCCAGACTCCCCAGAGGAAAATAGGTGCTAAGTATTAACCATATTGTGAGCACAGTGAATCAGCCACCTGTATGTAGTCAGAGTGTGCATCCTTCTGAAACCCAACTTCCCTGATCCTAGCTAATGGCCAGTTTCATCAGAGCCTTTCACAGTAGCTAGGATGGTACCCTCACTCTTTTCTGCATAGATAGGTCATCTCACTAGCATCCCTACTTTAAAGATGAAGGATCTGAATCACAGGAAAGTTAAATAACTTGCCTAAGTCTCACAGGTAGCAAACAGCAAGCCTGCCCACAACACCCAGGTCAGCTGGCTCCAGGGCCTTTGCAGTGTTTACTGCTCCCATTCTGTTGATTGACCAGGCATCTACTGGTAGGCATTTGTAGGGGAGAGTGAAATTCTGAGCTGAGGGATAGTTGCATGGAGGCACAAAGCCAGGAGAGAGAGAGCATGGCAATTTGGAGAAAGGGCAAATAGTTGGTGTAGCGCGCCCACAGGCGGCCTTGTGAGACTGACAGGAAGGGAGGCAAGCAGCAGAGGGACTGGAACTGCAGGAAAAGGAGGCTGTACTTTCCCTCCATAGGCACTGGGTGCGGATGACAGAAGTGGATTAGGAACTGTGAACAGCATTATGGTGTTAGCCTTCCAGTGAATCTCTGTGGCCTGGAAGATATAGTTCATTTTTGGTTTTGTTTTTTTTCCTCATTAATTTGTTCAAATGCTCACTGTATAACTATTCATATGGTCTGGGCTGAGTCATTAAAACTTCCCTTCCACCCCCACCCTGAGATACACACCTTGAGGTCTCAGTAACTGAATGTGGGATCTGTCCTACCCCCACTGTATGGTTGTAAAAATCAGATGCAATGGTGGCTATCCCAGGGCTTTGTGGGCAGAAAAGGGTCCAGAACACTTTGTCCATGTGGTGTCACATGCCTGTCCTCCAGTTACTATACATAAGTAGAAAAGCATGCGAGCTTATCTAGAAAACAAACTAAAAGGAAAAGGAGGCATGGCTTTAGTGGTGGAGCACTTGTCTAGCAAGCACAAAGCCTAGGAGGGCCGCTTACTGTGAGGAGGAGGCAGGCTATTTAGCAGGGCAGTCTAAAGCCCTGCTGGGGACTCCCCTCCTCCCCCAAGATTATTTGTTCTACCCTTGGGAGGTGAGCTCAGCCTAGCCTGGGTCACACAGGTGGGCCTCTAAGCCCCTGCTTCAGGCTGCTCTAGGGTTTACCCAAGTCCAAAGGGGATCCAGTTACTTCCCTGTCAAAGAGTGCCAGAATCAGCAAGGCTGCCGGCCAGTTTCCCCTCCCAGAACTCAGTGACTTCTTTGCTAGAGGCTGCTGGAGCTTTTAAGTCAGAGATGTGTGACTTGAGTCCCACCCATGCTTTCTTTGCTGTCTGGCCCTTGGCAGGCTTTGACTCTGTCTGGCCTCAGTTTCCATATCTGTAAAATGAAGTAATAGCACCCGCTAATAGGAAGGAAAACTGAATCAGGTCTCCATACTTGAGCTACCAGCTGGTAAACAGAGGCCAGACATGACCCCATGTGCTTAAAGCAGCTCAAGACCCATGGAGAAATCCTTAGAGCTTTCATTCCTTCAGACCTAGATACCCGGAGTCTTAGGAAATGGAAGGTTTAGTGGTGACCCTTGAGTCAGGACACTGACTCCTCCTTTAGCTCTCCTCTCTAGGACTATGAGAGCCAGGCTTCAGTTTCCTTGTCAATCAGATGAAGCCAAATACTTTGACCCCAAACAAACTAAAATTTAAAATGACAGAATAAGGCTGTTTGAAGGCACCAGGAGATCTGGGTAGTAATGGTGAGTGCTTGTGTCCCTTCAAATTCCAGAATGATCTCAATGATTAAGCTCCCAGTTAGCATGTGAGTGGAAACCCTTTCAAGAGCTCTGGTGCCTTCTTGTTCTAGAAATGCTTTAATTGGTCGCATTGTCTTCCCCCTCCCCCAGCTTTATCCTAACACAGCTGTACTTTAGGAGATCATTATCATCAGCTCTCTCCCTTTTCAAAAATAATCCTTCCTTTGAAAATTATAATAGTTAAAATTTAAAAAAAAAACCCTTAATGAAGGCCCTTGAAGATCTCCATCATTATTAAGTTTGGTCTTCATGCTTTATGTCTTTATTCTCTGAATGTGCTTGTTTATTTCCAACATGTTTAACATAGAGGCTTGTCTCTCTGGGAACACAGTCCAAGCTGCTGATGCCAGCTAGACTCCCAGGTCTTCTAAATTCATGAAGCCAATATTGACCCTAGGAAGGCAGGGAACTTCTCCTGACCTTCTGGGCAGACACAAGTAGAGCTTGCTCATGCTGAGTGCATGTGGGCTGTGGAGAGACTCAATATCCTTCTCAAAATGCAGGGAGTGGAGGAAATTGTAATAACCATCACCTGCAATTGAGCACTGACTGTATGCTGGCGATCTGCCAGGCAGGCTTCCTTTTATATACCTCAAACTCAGCAGTATTCAGCACAGATCTATTTGTGCCTACTTCTTTGAACCAGGTACATAGCAGTGTCCAAGACAAATAAGGCTTCAGCTTCATGGAACTTGATTCTTTAGAAAGAAACACAGTAAGCAGATGTATTTCCTTCATCACTCCTGACTCCGTGCACTTTACATTGGGGTGTGTGTGTGTGTGTGTGTGTGAGTGTGTGTGTGAACGGAAGCGGTGCAGGGCCAGTGAGGGGTTAAGACCCATGTAGATATTTTCAGGATGATGATATAGGTTGATGAAAGCAGAGGCTTAGCTTATTTGAGAAAGCCAGGAGGCCAGTATATCTGTGTCCCAGAAAAATAGGATTAGGGAACTGGTGGGGAGCCAGATCTTACTTGCAGGGCCCCAGAGAAGGCAGAATAATCATGTGATCCAAATTATATTCCAGTTCTGTGAGGAGAACACTTACCCCTTCTATGGATGCTTAGAGTGAGTGACTCACAGCCAGGGCCAAGTGGCTGATGGATCTGATACCTGAACCCAGATCTATCTGCTCCCAGACTCTGCACCTCCCACTAGGCTACCAAGCCTTCACCAGCAAGGCTGCCTCCTGGAGGAGGTAGAAATAAAGCCCCTCTGAGGGATATCACACCCTGCAGCTCTGTCTAGGCACTGTAGAAGCCTCAAGCCCTGAATTCCATCAGAACAGCGTGTGGCCAAGGCTAGCAGCCTCAGGTGTGGGGATGGGGTCACCACCACAGCAGTACTCAGTGGCAAAGCAGGGTTACCTTGTGCTCTCACTGCCCCTGGGATGTTAATGTTCATCAGCTATGAGGTAGTACTCACAGCCACCCTTGGTTTGATCTTTGAGGCATGATACTGCAGAAGACACAGGGACAGAAGACACAGATTCAGAAAACCCCAGGTTCTAGAGCTAGCTCTGCTGCCTGTTTCCTGTATGATACAACCTTGGGCAAGTTCCTGTTCTGAGCCATGCTTTGTCAGCCTACAAAGTTGAGATGAAAGTGTAGATTCTGTAGGGTTGTTTTGGGGAATAGGACTTAAATTCTGGCAGAGCTTCTTGAACAGTGAATAATTTATGGTAAATATAAGAGAGAGAGCAGCTACCATTTAGCATTAGCACTTCTATAATATTTGTATAACCCTCAAAAAAATGATCCAATATCATCCCTTACAGTAACCTGAAAACTTAGTAATCCCCATTTTATAGGAAGGAAGGGAAGGATGAGGGAGAGAAGGGAGGAGGAAAAGAAGGGAGGGAAGGGGAGAGAAAGGGAAGGAAGGAAGGAAGAAGGAAGGGAGGGAGGAAGGAAGGAAGGAAGGAAGGAAAGGAGGGAGGGAGAGAGTTAAAGAGTTTTACCCAAAATCACACAACAAGCTAACATAAGAAGGACATGAGTTTGAATATACTGTTCTCAAAACCTTAGAGACAGAAGTAAGGTCTCAGCAGGGCTGGACCCGGAGTTGGCTATCTGTAGTTATTCTTTCCCTCAAGTGTGTGCTTGTCAAATATGGATCATTACAGGGTCTTTTTAACCTAGCAGAAGACAGGGTCCACAACACTCCAGTGGGAGTAGTGTCACATAACAGGCACAGCTGAAACCTCATTCACCATGGGTTAGTCAGCTGAAGCCACGCCTTCAGGGAGGAGACAGAGAACAACCCTCTATGTCTTCCCTGGGCTGCTCTTCTTGCTGATTCATGGTCACCTGGGTTTCCCCACAGCTAGAAGACCCTGAAACTCTAACCAGAGTCAGTATCAACCTGGGGATTTGAGAAAAAAATACCAATTTTCAAGTTCCTGACTCACTGACTCAGGGTGTCATTGCTTTAGAAGACAGTAACCACAAAGGCCTGGCACCTTTGTGTCTGTAGACAAGCCAAATAAATGCAGGTCTCCAGCTTCTGCTTATACAGATGTGAAGAGACAAGCAGAAAAACCTGAGCTCAAATTGCCTCTTTGACCTTGCTCACTGGTGACCTTGGAAGTCTCCACATCCAAGTTCCCTCATTTGTAGAATGAGGGTAACATTGCTTTCCTTGCATAGCTGCTTAGATTTGAAAGAATGGCTGTTAACATGTCTAGCTCACTGCTAGGCATGTGGTCAGTCCTCAGTGAGTGCTGTGGCTTGATGCCCACAGCTGCCAGACATCTGGATTGGTAGAGAGCGTGTTCCTTCTGGATGCTCTGTGCCAGCAGCACCCCTTTGCACACGGCTTGCACACTGACCCAGTGCCTGGAAATCCTGACCTGCTGGTCTTATAGACAGCTGCACCAAACAGCCACTTTGTGTGTTTCTCTACTCTCCCCTTCATCGATGCATGACTCATTGCTTCATTCATGTCTCCATGTGTGTGTAGAAACCTAGGCAAGCAGCCATTCCTAGGGACATTGCAGGACAACCTCATTGAGATGGACATTCTCAGCGCCTCCCGCCATGATGGGGCTTACAGTGACGGGTAGGTGACATCCCCATGCTCCTTCTATGTATGTGTGTATCTGTGGGTGAATTCTCTCTGTGGTTCCTGCATTTGCATGTAGGCCCTGAGGCCATTCCCTGGGGTCTCCTGGGGGAAGTGATGCATGATTGCATGCCCATTTACAAATCCACACTCAACTTGTAGTAGTTTGTCCTTGGAATACCCTGTCTCCCAGCATATTGACAGCAATCTTGTTAATATGCAGCCCCCAGCATCTCTCATTGGCTGCCTTCACCATTCTGAAACCATTTCATGTAGCAATTAAAAAAAAAATGGAGTCAGAGGACTATGTTTATTCTATGGCCTGAGACATCTTCTACTCCAACAAGGGTGAGTTTGCCCTAAGACATCAAGGAGAGTGCATCCCATTTCCCGGCTGTGTGCAAGTCCTACCATGGCCATGGTTAAAGCCAAGCTGTGCAGGATTTTCTGATGCCTGGTTTGGCCACAACCATGTGCTTTGATCATGCTCCGTGTCCCTCAAGACTGTGGCCAGGCTGTTGGATGCAGTTGCCCCTCTGTCTTCCCACACAGATTTCACCTGGGCCTCCAAAGGCAGTAGTCTGGCTTCTGATCAGGTTTCGAAGGATTTTTGTAGTAGCCACTAGGAGCTCAACAATAGGCAGAACTTAGTGGTGACACAATTTCCTTTTTAAAAGAAAGTAGTCCAAATTTTAACCAAGGTTCACTGGTAATGCAGGTATTGGAAGAGAGAAAGACAAAGAGAGAAAGAGAAAGAGAGAGGGGGGAAAAAAAGGTCTCAGTTGCCCCCAGGAGACAATCAGACTTCAGATTCTTTCCAGGGTGCTGTAATCATCTCAAGGACCAAGACATGGTCCTCCTAGCCCTATCTGTCCCAGGAAAAGGGCCTCCAGGCCAGCCTCGGTTGCGTGGGGAACACCTTCTGAATTGGGCGGATCTTCCCATGGGCAAGGCAGTCCCGTTGTGCTCCGTGGAAACATGTCTTTGTGCACCCTGTTTTGTGATCTGGCTCATGCCTTTCCTCTTCCTGTCCCCTCCATCTTCTCTGTGGTGACTCTCCTTCTCTCTCCTTCTCTCCAGGCTCCTCTGCATGCTTCTCTTCCTACTGCCTTTGTCCTTCAGGTTGGTCCTGGAACCTGGTCAGCCAGCAAGCCCTGACCCCTTCCCACCTCTCTTCATCCGCAGGCACTTCCTCTTCAAGCCTGGAGGCACCTCCCCACTCTTCTGCACCACATCCCCAGGGTATCCACTGACATCCAGCACCGTGTATTCCCCGCCACCCAGGCCCTTGCCCCGCAGCACCTTCTCCAGGCCAGCCTTGAACCTCAAGAAGCCCTCCAAATACTGCAACTGGAAGTGTGCAGCCCTGAGCGCCATCGTCATCTCTGCCACACTGGTCATCCTGCTCGCATACTTTGTAGGTAAGCACATCCTCTCCCCAGATCCCTTGGGTTCTCCTTTTGGCCCAGAATGCAGCAACTAAGGCCCATGCTGATGCTGAAGGCACCTCATCAGTGCAGCAGTCTTGTCACACAAGCCCTGGGTGCTGGTCCAGTGTGCACCCCACACTGGCAGGGCTAGACTTCAGTGCCTCCTTCGCTCCATTCTGTTTTAGACTAGGAAAGAAGCTGAGCATTTGTCCTTCAGTTATTGGATGCTTGGCTTTGGGACAGAAGCACATGGTAAGACTAGATCTGAGCTTGTGGTTCATGGTGTCAGTCTCACTGAAGAAGAAATGGCAATGAATCTGGACAGCAGGTGAAGTCTATGGTTGGTACCCAGGCTATAATGAGGAGCAAGGGATTGGGATGCTCTGGGCTTGGAGGTAACTTCAAGGAAAGCATGTCTGATGGTGACAGTCTGGCAAGGCTGTCTGAGAGCATGGTGAGAACTTAAATCCAGTTAAACGATCATTAGAATTCAGGGCAACCCTGATTGTGAAGAAGTGAGTGTCAATGAGCTGGCCAAAGAAAACACAGACATTAATTTGTACTGATGGGTGCCTCTTACCTGATCCAAAGGTGTGCCCTTGATGCAAGAAACTCCTTGTGACCTGCTACCATGCTCCAGCACGGCAGCTCCCACTCGGTAGTCTTGGCCTGTATTTGTAACACACTCTTAGTTTCCTACTTCTGACTTCTCTTTTTGGTCTTCTCCCAGGAAAGAGATTAACCTGAAGAAATGTGTAGAGCCTTGTATAGAGCCTGCAACTTCTATGTCAATCAACATGGTTGGAATGGCATCTGAAGGGAGCTTGGTTTTTAGCCTTTCCATCCTCCCCGTTCTGTAGCTCTAAGATGGAAAGCTAGTCAGGCCAGCTTGAGAAGGCCTTGAACCCATGCTAAAGAATTCTGTAAGCAAACGGGAGTTTGTCAGTCTATAGAACTACAGTAAATAGAAATAGAGCTAACTGGCAGAGGCTACCGGAAGACAGAATGCCTCCCACTATGAAATTGAACCCTGTACAAGCCAAATGAAAAAGGGGCCTTATCAAAAGGGGAAGAATGTGCTGTCACTAGGGTTATTAATACATCGTGGGCCACCATTTGTTCAACATGGAAAAGGAATAGCGTGGTCAGGGATGGGGGTTTGAGCACTGATGTTGGGTCATTTCCTGCTCAAGGTTCTTGAACTTTACAAAATCAAGAAGGTGACAGTCCTTTGAGGAGGGAAATCTTATATCTCTGGTACATCAGGTCTCTTTTCTCCTTGTGAATGTAGGATTTGAGAGTTGCATGGCTCCAAAGCAGGACGCCATACATGTTTTATCTCTTCTCGCAACATGATTAATTGTTGCTGCCTAGAAAGCTGTGTTGAGAAGGATCCTGAAGCTACTCAGAAACATTGGGAAAAAGCTCTCTGTAATTGATTAGTGATGTCTGTCATGTCCATAAGATTGGAAAATAAGGGCTAGGAAGTTGGCTCAGTGGTAGAGCACTTGCCTTGCATGCCTGAGGCCCTGGCTTCGATTCCTCAGCACCACATAAGCAAAAAGAAAAAAGCCGGAAGTGGTGCTGTAGCTCAAGTGGTAGAGCACTAGCCTTGAGCTGAAGAGCTAAGGGACAGCGCTCAGGCCCAGAGTTCAGGCCCCACGACTTGGACCCCCCCTCCAAAAAAAAAGATTGGAAAATAAAGTTGACTTACAAGGCCTAGCCATTCTCAGTGTGGGTCACTGGCTAGAAGGAATAGTCAAAGTTAGAGAAGTCAGGGCCCACCCAAGCTTTGTGAATGGTGCATCATGGATATAGATTGGTTGTAGGTCAGGGTTGTAGAACTAAGGAACCATCACCTGGCATAATACTGTATCCCCCAACATAGCCCTTGCTTTTCCTGACAGTGTTATATTTCCTAAATGAGTAGATTTCTGGACATATGCTGCCACTATTCAAGAGTCTAGTAGTGTGCTACATGTAGACAATAATCTGTTTTTGCTTTGAAGCTCTGAGATGCAAAGCATGTAGCCAGTTTAAGAAGTAAGAGCAAATCTTTATACAGTTAAGTAAACTCTCTCCTATTTACTATCCCATGGGCTTTATTAAACTCTTCCATTTAATAAGAAAACATGGTCCCAAAAAAATGGGCAAAAAAAAAAAAAAGAAAACATGGTCCATCTTCAGCTCTCTGAAGATTGGGGCTACTTGTGGGAAGTTCTGAGCTCTCTGTCCTAAGAAAGGCACAGATACATTCATCGACTGCTTAGAAAGAATTCAGGCACTGACCAAGGGATTTTTTTTTTCCTGGATAGTCTTTAATTTTTCTTCTAACATGGATGGTCTTTGAATCTTCAATGATTTTGTGAATTCTGTTTTGCATTCAATAATCCATAGGAGTATCTGCTTTGAGACATTGTGCTAAATGCTAGGATAAAAGATAAATTCCTAAGGCCAGGTACAGCTTTTTATTATAGGCATATCTCAGCTAATCAGGAAGCAGAGACTGGGTGTTTCAAAGTTCAAGACCAGCCTGGGCAAAAAAAGTTAGTGGGACCAATCTCGACCAACAGGTCAGCATGATGGAGTACACTTGTAATCCTACCACAATGGAAGGTATTAGGAGGAGAATTCCTGTCTGAGGATTGCTAGCCCAGAGTTAAAAAAAATTCAAGACCCTATTTGGCTCAAGTAGTAGAATGAGTGCCCCCCTAGTAAGCATGGGGCCTTGAGTTCAAACCACAATGCAGCCACAAAACAGTAACAAAAAGAAAACAGTTTTTGCCTTTAAGATATTCATAACTGAGAAGGATAGACAGTTATGCTAGCAGGTTAATGTAAACCAGCGACTAGCACACATGAAGCTTCGGGGCTGGAATACCCAGTAGCAGTCAAGAGGACTGGGAAAAGCTTTTCACGGAAATTTCTACATGGATTTTTCTAGTAGGAATTAGCCAAATAGAAGCATGCAAGAAGGGGTTTTCAACCAAAGACAACTTGCAGAGACTTCAAAAAGGATGATGAAGCAAAGAAATGTCTACGTGGAGCATGTGAGGGGTTAGGGTACACTGTGAGGCAAAGCACAAACAAGTGTTTTGACAGATTAGGAAGGTCACCTTGGAGACCACGCTGAGCATATTATTGGATGGGTGGTTGTGGGCTGTAAACAGTGGTAGAAAATAGATTTTCATTTCAGAAAGACAAGGGTAGAGGTTGGAAGAGCTATTAGGAAGGCCTTGAAATAAACTAGTCCAGAAAAGCCAATGATCTCACCTAAGACAGTGGAATACAGTGTGTATATGGGGTAAGGTATATAAGTATATATAAGGTATATAAGTGTGTATAGAGGTAAGGTCAGTTTAGGAAAATGTGTGTCTCAAGTTAGGAGTTCTTGGATCATGTGTCCTTGCTAAGAATAAATTTATCCTGTGATAAAACTCTCTCAATGTAGAAATCTCGTGTGTGTTCATGTACACACACACACTTGAACTCAGGGCTTTGGGCTTGAACTCAGGGCCTGGGCACTGTCCCTTAGCTTATGTGCTCAAGGTTGGTGCTCTACCACTTGAGCCAAAGCTCCACTTTGGCTTTTTGATTATTAATTGGAGATAAGAGTTTCTTGGATTTTTCTGCCCATGTTGGCTTCACCCTCCTGAGAAGCTAGGATTATAAAGCATGAGTCACTTGTACCAGGTTCTCAATCTTTAGACTAGACTCTAGCAATCACAACAAAGTATCGTGAGTGACATTGCTTTTGTCACCTGGAGGTCCAGCAAAGGGTTGAGGAAGCACTTTGCCCCAATGTCTGACAGCACTGGGCTAGGGTCCTATCACTTGGCATATGGCTACTGTTCACACTTGGGCAGCTCACTTCTCTGCCTGTATTCTGATTTCCTAAGTACTAGGAAGTAGCTCCGTGCTCTGAAGGCTGTCGGCAATGTGGGAGGAAAGCACAGGTGAATGCACTGAAGGTATGGGGACCAAGCACCCCTTCTTAAAGGACTGGGGTGGTAATCATGCTGCTGGGCTCCTCCAGCTGCCAAGGAATGACTGTGCAAGCAAGCAAGCCAACGTCTTATTTCTTGGCCATAATTATAGTCTGTGATGACTAACTTGTAAGGAACTATCAATTATTAAAAATCAAATTAATTGTCTCAGCCAAGCACAAATAGCCTTAACAAAGACTCTGTTTCCAGCAGACCAACTGATCTAATCAACAGGCAAAAGCAAAGATATCTAATTAGATTTTTGATGAAAAATTGTGTTTAATTTCAAGTATAATCAATTATTAATTACTGTAATGAGTGAGTCTGACTGGGTTTACTAATTAACTCATTTAAAAATTATGAATAACCTTTTCATTTGTAATTATTTTCTACATCCTATCAAGTTCCAGATAAGAACTGCACCACCTCACCAGCAGAGGGGGAGGCCAAAACAGAGGGTGGAGAAGAATTTGTCTTTTGCTGGTATCAACCAGGGACCCTGTATTTTGAGGCTAGTCCTGACAGATCCATATAATGTGCAATGTCTTTTTTGTGTGAGGCAGTACTAGGGCTTGGACTCAGAGCCCAGGCACTATCCTTTGGTGTTTTCACCCAAGGCTGGTGCTCTACCACTTGATCCACAACATTTTGGTAGTTAACGGGAGGGAAAAGTCTCATGGACTTTCCTGCTCAGAATGACTTAAACTCATGAGCCTCGGATCACAGCCTTCTGAGTAGCTAGGATACTGGGGTGTGGTTTGATGTACAGTTTCTTGTTTGGAACTCTGTGTAAAAATGAGCAATCAGTGACCTTTCAATTGCAGATATTTATTCAGATTTTCATGAGAAAATGGAGAGAATAGAGTCAGCACTTACTACCCAGAGGACTACAGAGCGCAAGGCCTGCCTTCCTACCATCTTTTCCCTCAAGCAGGTCATATTACTTGGCTGCCCTGGACTGGGATAGGAACCCAGGGAGACTTTCTGACAGCTACAAGATCTCTTCAGAGAGAAGGAAATGTTTCCAAAGGATGTCCACTCAGAGAGAGAGAGAGAGAGAGAGCGCACTGTGGAAGATGTGTTCCCACTGCTTTCTTTATTGCTTTCCCTTTTGGGGTTTTCAGTCCCCTCTCAATCTCTATTTGAATAAGCCCTCTCTTTCCTTTTCTGGGGAAATCTAATTGCAAAATGTGGGAGAGAATAATAAGAGGGGAAAGATTAGTTGTAGGTCAGCCGGAACATTTCTAAAGCACAGTAATGCTTTAGTTTAAGCATTATTCAGGTTTAAAAAAAAAAAAACAAAACAAAACAGCCAGGTACCAGTGGCTCCCGTAATCTTAGCTACTCAAGAAGCCGATTTCAATGCCATCCTAGGTTGAAAAGTCCGTGAGAGTCCATCAGCAAAATAACCAGCAAAAAGCTGGGCTGTAGGCATGGTTCAAGTGGTAGAACACCATCAGAAAGAAGCAAACGTGGGACAATGAGTTCAAATCCTAGTACCTGCCCTGCCCCCCAAAGCAAAACAAATCAAAACAAAAAAATACTTTCAGCCTAAAAGGTCACCATTTTTTCACTGAGAAAAGTAGTTGGCTGTCCCAAGTACTTCTCTTGTGTTTTTCCATTGAGATCTCCTAATGATCCCAATACAATGTTGTGAATTTTAGAAAGGAGTATCCTAAGGTCCAGTGAGCTAGCAAAACTTACCCACTATTCCAGGACAAATTTGGGGATGCCACCCATTCACCCCACCATAAGCAATCTTTAGCACTTTATTTTATTATTGCCCTGGGGCTTGAACTCAAGGCTTGGGCACTGTCCCGGAGCCTCTTTGCAGTCAAGGCTAGCCCTCTACCACTTGAGCAGAGCACCACTTCTGGCTTTTTCTGAGTAGTTTATTGGAGAGAAGAGTCTCATGGACTTTCCTGCCCTGGCTGGCTTCCAACCTTGATCCTGAGATCTCAGCCTCCTGAGTAGTTAGGATTATAGGTATGAGCCACCAGCACTTAACTTCTTTAACATTTTTGAAAGTTTGAGTGTTTTATTAACTTTCTAACCCTAATACTTGTTTTTGGTTTTCGTTTTGTTCTGCATTTTCACTTTTTGCATAGCACTGGGCCAAGCTCAAGATGTCGATCATCTTTCTGGACCCTGATGTATTTCTGCAAAACCAGTATTTTTTTTTTGTATTTTTTTGTATGTGCCAGTCCTGGGGCTTGAACTCAGGGCCTGGGCACTGTCTCTAAGCTTCTTTTGCTCTAGGCTAGCGCTCAACCACTTGAGCCACAGCGCCACTTCTGGCTTTTTCTGTGTTTGTGGTTCTGAAGAATCAAACCCAGGGCTTTATGCATACTAGGCAAGCTCTCTACCACTAAGCCACCTTCTCAGCCCTTTTTTGTATTTTTCTTTTTTTTGGGGGGGGGGTCCAGTCATGGGGCCTGAACTCTGAGCCTGGGCGCTGTCCCTCAGCTCTTCAGCTCAAGGCTAGCGCTCTACCACTTGAGCCACAGCACCACTTCTGGCTTTTTTTCCCTTTTGCTTATGTGGTGCTGAGGAATCGAAGCCAGGGCCTCATGCATGCAAGGCAAGTGCTCTACCACTGAGCCACCTTCCCAGCCCCCCTTTTTTGTATTTTTCTAGATGAGGAAATGAAAGCTCAGAAAGGTAATAAGTTTCAGCCAGAGTCACATAGTATAGAGAGGGCAACACTGAGCACCAGCAGAGCGAGCAAGCCGAGCAAGGCCATTCTTTTCATTCAGCTGAGTGTCCTGAGCTTGAACAAATTATGTAGAAACAAAATTCTCCACTGTATAACTTGGAAAATTTCCTTCTCTGGACCTCAGCTTCCCCTCTTCTTACAGTTCTTACATTGAGTGTGGTAAAATGACTACTCCTCTTAGAGAGGAAGTGGCATCCCAGTAGAGAGCCTAGATTCAGACCACAGCTCCACTGCTAGCAAGCATCACTGCCTTCATTTCCCTAGCTATCAAGTGAGCTCAATAGTGCTTAATTCACGGGGTCGCTGTGAAATTTCTGTAAGACAGTTTATATAAAGTATCTACCCTACTACTTGATGCAGAGTTAATACTCAGAGTTAGATCTTGTTAGGCACCAGTGTCTGAGACCTGTAATCCCAGCTACTTAGGACGATGAGGTCTGAGGATTATGGTTTGAAGCCAGCCTTAGACTGAAAACTCCATGAGTCTCTTACCTCAATTAATCAGAAAAAAAAAAAAAGCCAAGAGTGGAGGTGTGTCTAAAGTGGTAAAGCATCAGCCTTGAGTGAAAATGCCCTGGCCCTCACTTAAAGCCCTAGCATACATACAAGCAGTTAAGTCCTATCATTCATTAGTAGTGTTATTAGAATTACTGTGTAGAGTGTCAGAGTATCTGTCACTTTTGAGTGAGGACCTGGACCAGGCCTTTCTCACATAGCTTTGTTAGCTACAAGGGCAGCCAAGAGAGTGACCATAGGGCCTGTCAGAAGCCATTTGTAGGGATGGCTGGCTGTTCCGTAGGAGCAGCTGCAAGAAGAACCGTTCTTTAAAAAGCACCTTGCATCTTTTCTTTAACTAGGACAGAAAGTGATGTTGCCTGAGTGGCAGTTGCTTCTCTCCAGATGCAACTGACAGCTTCCTTTGGATCTTGATGTCTGTGTGAAAGGCAGGCACTGAAGCACTCCAGAAGAGCTGTGGATTAATATCTTAAGGACTCATCAAGTACCCATCTGGCTACATCGGCCTTTGGAATGAGAACTAGAAAAGGCTTGTTAATAATATAACAGCGAAGGATAACTTTCCATTTAAAGGGAGGCCCCAGATTATTGGGGGATGCTGGTGTTTCCAACCTTGTGTCCAGGCTCATCCTGCAAGGTAGAGTCACAACATCTGCTGTGACTTCTCTACCTGATGCCGTCTTTGGGGGGAAAAAAAAAGGTGGAATGTGTTGGGAATCCCAGCTCTGTCATTTTCCAGTGTGTAACCTTGTGTGTTTTGCTTCCTTGGTTTCCTCAGACACACCAAGTAGGGAGAATAATGGCATTGCACTCAAAAAGCAGGTTACATGACATGGTGGTGTGAAGCACAAGGCCAGCCATAAAGAGGATGACCTCTGCTGGTGACCTTGGAAGCAAATTGTCATTAGCATTCCCTGGACCTCAGCTATCTCAATCCAGGGTGTGCTGAGAGCAATAGAGGATCCTATCTGTCCCTTGCAGTCTGTAGCAGGATATAGTCTATATCCTGCCACAGGATGTAGAGGGTGGAGTCGCAATCCTGGGCTCTAACAGCCTCTGGGACAGTGCGGTGGGACATTCCTCCATGCTCAGTAGCAAAAAGCCCTCCCTTTTAATTAGATCACAGTTTTTCACCTCAACGAGAAGCTGATTGTGGACTATAAAAACATGCTTGAAGTGGTGATAGCTTAGCTTATAAGTGAGAATATTGCTCTGTTTAATTGCCAGTCTTCCAAAGGCAACTATCAGAGAGCTTTGCCTGGTAGAGCATTATTGCAATTCTTTGTCTGGAAGAAGCTGGGTCACCCAGCTAGGCTGTCTAGCCAATGCTGGTAGAAGTGAACTTGGGCAAGAAGTGTGATTTGTAGAGAACTGTGATAGTCTTTGTCTGCCAAGAGTGCTGTTGTTAAATCCTCTCCCACCTCCTATTTCCTCTCTGCTGCATACCCAGGCCTTTGCACAAAACCTGGCACATGGTTCATTGCAGCCAGGTGCTGGTGGCTCATGCCTGTAATCCTAGCTACTTAAGGAGGCTGAGATCCAGAAGACCAAGTTTCAAAGCCAGCCCAGCATGCCCCCCACCCCAAATAACCATCAAAAAATCTGGACTAGAGACATGTTTCAAGAGGTAGAGCCAAGCCAGTACCTACATAAATAATAAACAGACAAACAGGAGTTTATTTGCATGCAGGACTTTGTAGGAAGATTGAGTCTGCCAACGATTGTCTAGGCACGAGAACAGTTGGAAGAAAACATGGTGACAGAAATGTGTTTCTGTCCTGCTATGACATACGTGAAATGGACATGAGATGAGAAAGGAAAGAATTGGAAACTGAAGCCAGTGTGACTTCCTCCTGACTTATCCCCACCTAGTTCAGCTCATGCAGCGTCAGGTCTCAGATGTCATTTACTTCATAAGCACAGGCTCTCTGCACTTGGGGCCTGGGTGTTATTAGTGATCAGTAGGGCTCATTTTCTCTCCTTTCTCTCTGACTTCACATCAGGCCTTTTGGACAGAAGCCATAGATTTCGTTTTATAGCCCAAAGAATGGGAGCCGCAGATGATTGAACTTGGTCTTTTAGAAGAAGGAAAAAGTGATAAAGATACAGGATCCTGCATTACCGCCTTTCTCTTCAAGATCGATTCCCTCTTGCTGCTCTGTAGGAATTGCTAATAGCAAGATATATATAGGTTATGTTCTTTATAACAAACCCTGGACAAATATCTTCCAGCAACCCTAAAGGAAGGCTTTGAGGCCAGCATGGCTCTGCAGTTGTCTGACACATACCGGAGTGGACAGGCTTAGTCCCAGGGTGCAGACCCACTCCTACTGTTCAGAGCACAGAGCCCAAGGTGTAAAAGTAGGGGACCCCAGGTAGCTGTGGGGGGAGCAAGCTGTTTCAGAGAGTCCCTTTGTAAAGTGAGAGGGTGAAGTACCTGACCTGCAGACTCAATCTTATCTGTGTCCTCCTTCCTGCCCCTACTAGCTAGTCTTGCCACCTGGGCAAGGCCTTGGGCCCCCACCCCAGGCTCTCTAGCTTCTTCATCTGTGAGACAGGAGTGAAAAAATGAACAAAGAAAATGCCAGATGAAATTCTGAGTCATGCAACATGTTTCAGCTCAGCATGAAGGAAAACTTTCCAGTTTGCAGAGCCTGCTCCGTGATAGAATAGTCACTAGTGATCTTCTGGCGACGGAATTATTAAACAGTAAAACTGGCTTGTTTATTCTTGCATTTGATTGTTCATTTGTGTTTTATTTTAATTCAAGAAGAGTGTAATAAAGAAGCTAATTTCAAAGGCGAGAGCTATATGCCAATGATCAGTACAACCCAGAGCTAACCACACAAGGCATGAAGGGGGACAGGAAGACAAGTTTATCACAATATGGAGAAGGCAACTATCAGAGAAAGCACTTCTCAGGAGCAGTGGGCTTTGTGAGAGATTGGTGGTGATGGACTCAAAAAACAGAGATCTCAACCTTATCCTCCTCCCATTCTCCAATCTTCTACTGATGGCAGAATTTAACCAGTAGCCAGAGCCCAGGGAACTCTGTGTGTGTGTATGCGTGTCTGTGTGTCCGTTTGTGTGTTTCTGTGTGTCCATGTGTCGTGGAGCTTGAACTCTGGGACTAGACACTGTCCCTTAGTTTTTTCTCTCAAGGCTGACATTCTACCACTTGAGTCACAGCTTCACTTCTAGGGGTTTTTTGTTTGTTTGTTTTTTGGTAGTTAATTGGAGATAAGAGTCTCACGGACTTTCCTGCCTGGGCTGGCTTTAAACCGTAGTCCTCAGATCTCAGCCTCCTGAGTAGCTAGGATTCTAGGCCTGAGCCACTAGCAGCTGGCTTACAAGTCTTATTCTTATAACAGCTGTATTACATTTGTGCTGTGGCTATACAGTTCTATTCCTGAGAAGTCTAGTTGCTCATTAGTCTAAACAACACTTCTGTGAACATCTGTGTGCCTCTCTGTTGCCTCGTGTTGGTATTTTGAGGAAGATGTATTCTCTGTAGTGAGCTTCCTGGGGAGACGTGATGCAAGTGGTTCAAAACCTTGCTTACTCAGTGCTAGACCATCTTTGGAAGAACATGACTCAATTCCAGGCTCCTAGCCAAGTGTCCAGTCTCCCTACTGTCCGGTAGCATTTGTACTCTGTGTCTGTCTTAAGTCAGTCACTTTATTAGTGGGAAGTAGAGGGTCACAAGTAGCTTTGAGTTCAAGAGACTAAAACATCTTCCGTCTGGAGGAAGACACCCATTCTCCCAGCCAGTTCTTATCAAGAGATTCTCTCTAGTGCCATTTATTTGGGGAAGCTCTTTCATTCCCTCACACTAAGCCAGAACGTCATTTCTCTGCTTCTTATTGCCAGTGGTGTTCACCACCATTGCAATGGAAGGGCTGTTGACATTGTATGTTTATTATCTGTCTCCACCATTGGATCACAAGGTCCTTGAGAACAGGAAAAATCTCCACCGTACTGTGTCATGGCCCAGCTTCTTGTGCCCATCTGGCATGAAGTCACCTGGGCTCAGGAAAAGTTTCTAGAGGTAGAGGAAGGAGGGGGGAGGGCATGGGAACCAGACCCAATAGATGTAAGGCAGGGAGTTAGAGGGATAGAATAGAGATTCCCAAGTTCTTGTGGGCATCACAGGAGAGTAAGAAATGGCTCTGGGAAACCAGGAGGTGGGGGGACTAGAAGAGGGGGCTGCTGGGATGCAGTCTGCATGGAGCCAAAGCCTGGCTTATGGCCACACCTGTTCCTGGTCCCTGGGTGACTCCAAGCAAGAACCTTGAACCTTGTTCTTGCTGGGCTGGTAGGATGGGGATGAGAGGGCCTTCAGACACCTGGCTCTTACTACCAGGAGCCACTAGCAAATGTAGCCTGTGTCCCCTGCCCCTGGCAGTCATGATGCGTTGAATTTGAGGGACAAGCACCTCCTGAGTTGGGAAACATTGTCTAAAGAAAGAGAAGCCAGAATTTTTACTAGTACCTTCAGTTTTGTTTTGTTTTTTTTTTCTGCCAGTCCTGGTGTTTGAACTTAGGACACGGGCACTGTTCCTGAGCTTTTTAGCTAACTACTAGCACTCTACCATTTAAAGCCACAGCTCTGCTTCCACTTTTCTGTGGTTAATTGAAGAGTCTCACAGACTTTTCTGCCTGGCTTTGAACTGTGATCCTCACATCTCAGCTTCCTCTATCAAGAGCAGGGCCCAGCCCCTACAGGACCAGCACCCACTCCTAGGGCTTGCAGGCCCCTGCCAGGGGTCAATTTTAAGTCCCAGAGATGGCTGTTGGCTAGGAAATCGCCTCACACTATAAGTCAGGGTACTGCTTTTATAATTTTACTCAAGAAGTATGGAAAAAGGACTTGATTTTTTTTTTACAGAATTTAGCATTCTTGGAATCATGCCCCCTCCCCAGTCTTATTTTTATCCGGACTAATTACTGTGCAATAACATGATTTAATTGCATTTACGTGCGGAGAGCAAGAGAGTAAGAGAAAGACACAGTCTCCCTGATGGCTGTTCGTTGGCTTTGTGAATACCTAGTGTTTGTGGAGGGAATTTGCTGCAGCAGTCAGGGCAATACTTGGGGTGCCAAGATCTAGGCAGAGATGGGTGAACATAGCTCAGGGGCTCTTCATGTTGGGGAACAGAGAGGGGCAGAATGGAGAAGGAGATGGTGCCAGCAAAGATGCTTGTCAAACACAGTATTTCTTTTCCTCCCTTGGGTGCTTCCACCTCTCAGTCAAACACCAAAACCATAACAAAACAGCTTCATCCTTCTCAGGGCAGCAACACAGTGGTCCAGGGAAAGCACAGACTTTGAACCCAGTCAGACCTGCATCTGAACCCAGAGTCATGGCTTCCTTGCTGGTAAAATGTGCATTACTATCTCAGCAGCCTTGTGAGCTGCAAGAAAACACCTGGAAGGGTCAGTCTTAGGGGGTGAGCCTCCTGCCCTTGGGGACAGCTGGAAACTCAAGTTCAGCAGCCCAGGACCTCCCTAGGGGTGGGGCTTTCAGGAAATTCAGGATTAGCCCTGTGAGAACGTCTTCTGAGTGGATCTTTGAGGAACAACACTGGATCAATGGCTTGACTGCCTTTGAATTGTCCAGAAGTTCATGGAGACCCAGGTGCACCGAGCACTCGGCGTGATGTGAGGCAGGTGATCTAAAAAAAGGAACAGGACCAGACTTTAAACCTTAAATCACTGTGGGATCTTGGAAGGGAGAGAGTGATTCATTGTAAGCAAGAAGATCAGATAAAACATCCGGGAGGCCCAGAGCTTATAAATAGAGGAGGATATTGAAAGAGAAGATAAGAATGGCTTTCTGGAAGTCAGAGCTGCCTACACAAAGGCAAACGATGGCTCTTGGAAACCTTGACCACTTGTGGTACCTGTGTCAGAAGAGGGAGCAGAGCAGTGGCCATTCCTGCAGTCTGCCTATCTCTGAGCCTCAGTTTCTACTTCACAAAGGACTTGGATGTAGGGCTGCAGAAATCCCAGTCCCTGCCTGCCCTCTTTCCCCTTGGAAGAGAGGCTCCACCAGGCAAAGGCTGCTACAATCCCTCCCTTCTGTATGAGGCTTTTCAGTCCCTCTGTCTTTAATAGTCAGTGCACTAAGTAGAACCAAGAGGGAAACTGAGGCCTACTGCTATCAAGCAACTCGTTGAGATTAAAGAGCCAGTAAGTGGTAAACCAAGTGTTATGACTGTATAGACCATCCTGTGTGTAAGAAACATCTTCTGGATCACTGTTTCCCATTTCTGAGGCTCAGAATGGGGTTTTGGCATCCTTTCTAGGGCTTTTTTCGACCACTGACCCTAACCCCCCTCACCCAGCAGCAAATCTGATCATATATAGCAACCAACAGCAGCTCATATGAATTGTGGGCTTGTCATGTATGGCAGGGTCCCTGCTTGTGAGCATGACATGTGTTTCTTATTTGAGCTCCCTAGCAATGTCATCCAACAAACACTTGTCAAATGCCGACCATGTGCTAGGCACTGTCTTTTTTTTCTTTTTTCTTTTTTTTGTGCCAGTCCTGGGGCTTGAACTCAGAACCTTGAGCTTTTTTTGTTCAAAGCCAAAGCTCCACTTCTAGCTCTCTGGTGATTAATTGGAGATAGAGTCTCCCAGACTTGCTTCCAACCTGACCCTCAGATCTCAGCCTCCTGAGTAGCTAGGATTACAGGCGTGAGCCACCAGTGCCCAGCTGGGTTTTTTTGTTTGTTTTGTTTTTGTATTTTGTCAGTCGTGGGGCTTGAACTCTGGGCCTGGGTGCTGTCCCTCAGCTCTTTAGCTCAAGGCTAACACTCTACCACTTGAGCCACAGCACCACTTCAGGTTTTCTGGTGGTTTTATTGGAGATAAGAGTTCCACAGACTTTCCTGCCCCTGCTGGCTTTGAACTGTGATCGTCAGGTCTTAGCCTCCTGAGTAGCTAGGATTACAGGTGTGAGTCACTAGCACCAGCAAGCTGGGTTATTTTTATGTACATGTTTACATAGGAGAAGCTGAGGCCTATGAAGGATAAGTCATTTACTCAAAGCCACAAGGATTTTTTTTTAAATTGAGAATCTATTCTAAGTAGAGGGCATAGTAAGATCCCAAAGCATCATGTTCAGTAAGTATTGGAGAGGCTTTTTAAAACTTGGATCTTAAGCAATAGTACTTCAAGGCTTTATCCTCAGGGAAATACTGCCAACAAAATTTGAGCAGTAAATCAGGTCCATATAATGAGGAAACTGTCAATACTTGTCCCCATCTTTGTCCTTTCTATAGTTCTGTACTTAATCTAAAAGCAACAGAGTGTAGTGGTTAGCAACAGAATCAGAGCAGTCTAGATTTGACTCGTGCTTATCTTTAATCTTCACCTCATATTAAGTAGAAACATTGGGAAAGTTATTGAATCTCTTTGAGACTTATTTTCCTCATTTTTTCCAATGAGGGCAATAAAAAACCTCCCTCACAGATTGGACAGGTTTGGGGTATTTTTGTTTTGTTTTTTTAAGTTTTTGTGCCAGTACTGGTTCTTGAACTCCAGGCCTTGTGTTCTCACTTAGATAGTACCACTTGAGACATGCCTCCCATCTGGCATTTTGCTGGCTAATTAGAGATAGAGTCTCACCGATTTTTCTTTCCAAACTAACTTCAAACTGTGATTCTCCAGGTGTCAGCCTCCTAAGTATCCAGGATCATAGACATGCACCATTAGTGCCCATGGTGTCTAAGCATTTGTCACAGTGCTGGGTATGGTAATGCTGTTAGTGATGATGGCAATTACCCACACTGTGATCTTCTTCTTCATCATCATCATCATCATCATCATCATCATGATCACCATCTGTATCATCAGAGTAGTGCCTGCACTTTAGTACTGCCTTGAACTTGCTACTCAAAGGGCCAAACCACATCAGGTGTGTGTGCTTAGCAAAAAATAGTAGGTACCTCACCTCTACCAGATGGCTGGAAATTGCCTGAGCAGCCAGAGCCTAGGAAGCTGTGAAGAGGAAAGGAGAGACTTTAAAAATGCTCCAAGATGTTTATAATGTTCCTTCAAAGCGCTGCTCATTGTGGAGAAATATTATCCCAAGTCCCTAAGCTGAGTGTCAGGTTCCGTGTTCATCTGTCTGCTCTTGTTTCCTATAACCAGTGGGAAAAGGCCTACCTTAATAATATATATACACCAGGTGCCAGTGTCTCATACCTGTAATCCTAGCTTCCTAGAAGGCTGAGACCTGGAGGACTGAGGCTTGAAGGCAGCCTACACAAAACAATCTACAATTTCATCTCTAAAATAACAAGCAAAAGCTAGGTTGGAGACATGATTCAAGTGCTAAAATGCCAGCCATGAGCCAGAAAGCTGAGAGAGAGCCAAGAGGTCATGGGTTCAAGATCCACTATTACCAAAGCTATAATAGTAATAATAATATATTCACAGATGAAAGCCTTATTTGGGAGTACAATGGAGGCCACTTCCGGCTTGACTTTTGATCATGGAAAAATTCAGTTATATGGTTAATGTGCAAAGGAAAACAGGAAATAGAAGCATTGCCCTATCCTGCCCATGTAATTGTAACCCCTCTGTACAGTATGTTCACAAATAAAAAAAAAAAAAAAAGAAGCATTGCCCTGTAGGACCAAACACAATTTGAATTCTAGTAGCTATGGAAATGTAACGTAGCAACAGGCATCTTCTGCTCTTACCATCTCCCAGGAATAACCAACCCCATGTTTTTCTTTGGCCTTACTCAATCCTTAGTGCAGGTCAAGGAGGGGGGGATTTGGGAGGGGGTGGTCATGGTGAGAAGCTAAGTTGGGTCACCTTCATACTGACATGCCTTAGGCAGCCCTGTGATTTGTGCTGATGTTTGGACACAGGTGACACAAAGGAAAGAATCTAACCCTGGCAGAGCTTTACGCCAGCATGTTCCCCCTTGGGAACTGATAACTATTCTCCCAGACCTGGTGCTGTTGTGTTGGCTGCCCCAGAAGGCCAGTGCTGCCTGTTCCTCCCCGCAGAGCAGCATGCACAGGCAGGCCAGCCCTTGGGTCTCTTTGAGGCCCGGATTATTACTAAAGCCTTGAATAATAAAGAGCAAGAGGCCTTCACTAGGTTAAAGCACGTCCTCTCTGTAGGATTACTTGGTGGATGTCTGCTCCCTTGGTGGCTGTCTTATCAGAATCCATTTCTGTTCTGATCAGGACTGAATGGAAGCTTGTCCTGTGTATCTGTGGCAGTTTTGTGAGCAGAACTTAGGACTTGGAGTTGACACTGAGAGCCTGGGGTATTGGAGGTTTCTATGAATAGAGCCATTGTAGACAGTGCTAGAGTCCTGGTTTTCTTTTCCTTTTTCTTTTGTTTTTGGGTCCGGTCGTGGGACTTGAACTCTGGGCCTGGGCGCTGTCCCTCAGCTCTTCAGCTCAAGGCTAGCGCTCTACCACTTGAGCCACAGCGCCACTTCCGGCTTTTTTCTTTTTTGCTTATGTGGTGCTGAGGAATGGAACCCAGGGCCTCATGCATATAAGGCAAGAGCTCTACCACTGAGCCACCTTCCCAGCCCGAGTCCTGGTTTTCTAAAGAGAGAGCCATTACATCTACTCTGTAGCTTGTTTTTGAGATACCTGATGTATAAAATGGGTTATTAATAGTATCTGCCTGAAAGAGTTTGCCAAATGACATAATGAGTACAACATCTCCAGTATTGTTATGTGATACATGGGGCCAAATTTTAAGAAGTGAGAGCCATAATTGTTTTAATAACAACCTTCATAATGTCTGGCACCTCCCTTTCCTCCTGTCTTTCCTCCTCTGAACCGGGTGCCATGGGTAGGAAGAATGATCCTCTCTGGGGCTGGGAAGGTGGCTCAGTGGTAGAGCGCTTGCCTTGCATGCCTGAGGCCCTGGGTTTGATTCCTCAGCACCACATAAGCAAAAAGGAAAAAAGCCGGAAGTGGCGCTGTGGCTCAAGTGGTAGAGTGCTAGCCTTGAGCTGAAGAGCTGAGGGACAGCGCCCAGGCCCAGAGTTCAGGCCCACGACGGGACCCAAAAAAAAAACAAAAAAAAAGAATGATCCTCTCCCCCAAAGAGAGGGCCTCATGAGGCCTATCTTGGCAGGTCCTGTGGGTTCAGCCCCTCTACGTGGCCTGGCTTATCAGGCCATGTCTCCTTTCATCCAGGAAACAGTAAGTAGAATAACAAGACATGAGTATGAACAGCTTTCCTGCTCTTAGAAGACTTTCTGCTCTGACTTAAGTACAGGGTCATTGAATGGGAGAAGCTCACAACTAGGAATCTTGAAGACTTTGTGTCAGCTCAGGCCTAGATCCCACCACAAATACACTTAATCAAGCCCGAATCTCCTCAGCTGGACCCTAAAGGGAGCTAGTGTATCACTGAGACCAAAAAGTCAGTGTAACAGTACCTACTCAAGGCAAAAACTCGGGCTCCTCAGTGCCCCCACTCCTGATAGGTCTTTACCTCACTTCCTCTGTGTAAACCTTGAACCATCATAAAAATGACTCAGAGTAGATGCTGCCCACAAGAAAGGCCACCATCTGGTAATAGCATATGCAGTAAAAACCAAGCACTGAAATACTCATGGAGAACATTTCACTACTTTTCATCTCTTTGAAGTTGGGTACTTTAACCACCAACTTGTTGATGAGGAAACTGAGGCTCCACAGGATGAAAACAGTCACACAACTGCAGCCTCCGCCCCAGGATCTGGCTGATAACCCTTTCCTGCCATGTTCTCCAATCTGGAATCAGGAGAGTGTTGAGAATCCAGCAGGCAGAGAGCCTGATGACCGTGCTGAGATTAGTCCAAAGTTTGGGGGAGGTGGTTAATCTTTAAGGGTATATAGATGAGGTGCTAGGGAGAGCCTGCTGGATAAATGGTGCCCAGCAAATGACAGCTTTACTAAAATAATAAGTGGTTGAGGCTGTTCTGTACAAATTAGATTCTGTTCCCATTCTCCTACAATTTGCTTTGTCACCAGTCTTCAATATTCTGCAGTTAAATTGATATTTCTCTCCTGTATTGACCATGGGTGCGTCTGTTTCCTACTTTATGAAAGGCCTCCTTCCCCACAGCACTAGGTGGTACAGAAAAATGATAAATGGTGCCACGGTCTATTCTCCAGAAAACACTGACTTTGGAAGTGAGAGACGGTAGCCCTGATCGTTGCAGTCAAGTTTATCCAGACACAGGAGGGAAAGCAATATATTTACTTGATTTAAAATTAGCCCCACGTAGTCACCCGTGGGATCCTGTCAGGCTGCTTTAGAGTGAATGTGCTTTGAAAAGCTGTTTTATCCACTGGACAAATCTTTCTCGTTCCTGGGCCCAACCTGTCACACTCATGGGAACTCAAGAATGGCCTCAGAACAGAAACTCTGTCATCTCATAGGAACAGGAGAATGTCCTCAGCATCAGGAAATCTGCAAGTGGTGTGACAGAGGAACAGTGAAGAATACAGAGAAAGAAGAAAAAGTTATGTCAGAGAACTAGCTTACACAGATTCCAGCGCATACAAGAATTACGGGAATCCGCATAGCAAAGAACAGTAATGATAGCAGCTCCCATTTGTTCCCGCTATGTGCCCTAAGCAGAGTTCATACATGATCTCATTTAGTCTTAAAGGTAGATATTATTATCTTCCTTTTACGGAGAATGAAGCCTGGCCTCAGAGGTGCTAAGCATTTTGCCCAAAGTCAGAACACTAGTAAATGGCCAACCTCTACACACTTTGGTAGTCTCCCTCCTGCATGCTGATTCTGCTATAGACAAATTGATGACTTACATTTTGTTTTTGTGGTTGTTGTTATTGTTGTTCTGTATCAGTACTGGTGCTCCAACTCAGGGCCTGTTCCTTCGCTTTTTCACTCAAGGCTGCTGCTTTACCATTTGAGCCACAGCTCTGCCTCTGGACTTTTGCTGGTTAATTGGAGATCAGAGTCTCGTGAAATTTCCTGCTTGGACTGGCTTCAATCCTCGACTTTAGCCTCCTAGGTAGTTAGGATAGCAGGTGTAAGCCTCACTGCCCAGTTTGTATGTGATTTTGACTGTGGCCTTCCAGGTATGAAAAGATTGGGGCCCCTGCTATTTCCCCTGAAAAGGAAGTCCCCAGGAGCAAATTGAGCTATGCTGGTAATGAAAGGCTTTGCCTTAAATCTTAATTGTAATTTAATTGTAGCTACTGTAATTCATCAGCAGTATGAGGTCATGGAGCCGTACCTGGACTTTGTGACTATTCTGATCAGAGATAAAATTTGGATTTATCACTTCCTATCTGTCTTGGAGTTTATGGAAAGTTCAAATGACATACATATATAGCTCCCCCCCCCCCCCGTCTAGTGTAAACTTAAAATTAAAACCTCTTCCCTTTTACTGTTATCATTTCTGCCAGTAACAGCATGAGACTAGTTGTAGAATTTCCTTTTCAGTATAAAACAGCACTAAACTGCTTTTGGAAACTAGAAAACAAAATGTATCCACAAGCTTAACACTACAGTTCAAAGTTTAGTGTCATTTTTATGTATTTGGTTACAGATTTTTTTAATTGTATATACCTGATTTTAGAAAGATGCTTCCTCTCCCTGTCATCTATCTATCTATCTATCTATCTATCTATCTATCTATCTATCTATCTATCTATCTATCTATCTGTCTATCTATCTATCGATCTATCGACTGCTTTACATTCTACCTAGTACCTGTGACATAAGTTAAAAGCTATTCTCCTATTTTTAGACACCCAGGTTGCTTCTAGATCTTTTTCTGTTAAATTGTGTCTGTAGCTTCTTGGTCTGAAACTTTTGAATGTTGTTGCTTTGTAGCAAAACAGTAATACTACCTTGCGAATTGTTTTTTCTTATTGTTTTGCCTTTTGTTTTATTGTTGTTTTCCGCATTCAAGGGACCATAAGCCAGAACACTTTGGTAACTTCAAGTTTATCAAAATCACTTCATTTCAAACAAACAACAGAAAGAAAAAAAACAAAACAAAACAAAACACCCCAAATCTGAGCACTAATGTAAAACAGAAAAGTGGGTACCCAGCCATGGGGTTGGGTTGGTTCCCACTTTTAAAACCAAAAGTTATCACTTGACTCAACAGTTTCTTGAGGGTTGTGACAATTTAACAAATTCTATTCACTCCCTGGAGCTGCTCAGATCCAAATGCAAGTAGTTTCTGTCCTGGGTTTTAGAAGGGAAACTAGCGATGGTACAATCTGACAGTAGAAACTCTCCTGTCTCACATTGGGGCATAATGACTTTGTTAATTGCCTCCTGCCGGCTTGGTGCTAAGGGAACCTTCGTGTCTGAACATCTATAGAGCCTTTCTTCAAAATGTCAGAGCGGAACTTGCACTTTCAGAACCATCTCTCATGTCTCACTGGGCAGAAAAAGGCGACAGGAAAATGTCAGCCCTGGGATCAGATTGACCAGAGCCCAGGAATCCTAACTTCCCACACCTTGGCTTTTGGCTTTTAGAAATCATTAACATTTCAATGTGCCTGATCCAGTGAACTGCATACCTTTCTCCTGCCTTTTTCTGAACTCTTTAACATCTTTTCACCTTTTCATTGAATTACAAACCTGGCTAAAGGGAAAACCTGTATCAGATTTCTTCTTTAGGTTGCTTTCTGAGTACTTGAACAGGAGTTTGCCACATAGTTAGAAATATGCACTGGCAGGATGTAATTTAGATAATCTTGTGATGTGCTTTGGTGGAGGGTGGTTACCATTAATTCCTCAGAGAATGAGGAATGCAATAATTATATATTGTTTCAGTGATCTGGTCCATTTTTAGAACCATTTATATTTCTTAGATTTTTGTTGTTGTTTAAATCCTTGGCTGTTACTTCCACATCATATGGCTAACATGAATTTGTTTTTTACACAGCTTTAGATGAGGGCTGATGTGGGGAGTATGATTGCTATTAATCCCCACCTAATATTCATTTGAGCGTTTATTAGCTGTATATTTACATTGCACATATTTTATCTTTTAAGTAAAATATAAGGAAGAGGTAGTATGGTTTAGGAATACAGATCCCTAAGTTTGAAAGTCACCACTCTGAAGCCGGAGAATATCACTGTAACTCATCCATTCTATAGGCCACTATTTTTTTTTCTTTTGCAGGGTGGAGTGGGGGTGCAGAAAGGAGTGTTGTCCTTAGCTTTTTTTCTCAAGACTGACACTCTACACTTGAATCACAGCTCCACTTCCCTCATACATTCTATATGTTCTCCTTTAATGTTTTGAACCTGCCTTAATATGAGGACCCAATTGAAACCTATAAGTAAAGCATTTGTTGTATTATACATTCAAATGGTGATGCCAACTTCTATGCTGCTCTCATTAGTTAGATGGCTTTAAGTGCCTGCTTGAGCTTTGATTCTGAGGGCAGTCTCTAGTTGTACAACCTTTGAAGAGAGGAGAGTAGGAATATATACATTATATATAATACATAGTATGTGTGTGTGTGTGTGTGTGTGTGTGAGAGAGAGAGAGAGAGAGAGAGAGAGATGCAACCCATATGCATGAAGCTTTAAGTAGGAGTTTGTTGCACAAAGGTCAGGTTGAGGACACCAGAGGTTCCACTGCACAGGTGTCCGTGACCTGTGAAAGAGACACTCAGAAAGCCACTCAGAAAAGCAAAGCACTGCATCCAACTCTACCAGTGATTCCCAGGAGATGGAACCATCCAGAAGTAATACCTCTAGTCTGGCATTTTTCTGGTTATTGAAGATGGAGGAGTCTCAGAATTTTTAGACTGGCTTTAAACAGCAATCCTCAAATCTCAGCCTCCTGAGTATCTAGAATTATATGTATGAACCACCAGTGCCTAGCCTAGGTGTGTGTGTGTGTGTGTGTGTATGTATGTATGTATGTAAGTAAAGACTTACTTTTCACATTGTCTTAAAATGGTAGAACACCAGCTGAGCAAACAAGCCATGCCAAGAAACCATAAGGCTTTGAGCTCAAAACCTCCTACCAGCAAAAATAGGGGGTGGGGGAAGAAAGGAATAGGAAGCAAAAGGGAGAGAGAGGAGCAAAGTGGGGTGAAGAGGGGAGAGAGGGAAGGTAATTTTTAAAAAATTTTGTTTTGTCAGCCATGGGGCTTGAACTCAGGGCATAGGCGCTGTCCCTCAGCTTTTTTGTGCAAGGCTAGTGCTCTACCATTTGAGACACAGCATCACTTCTGGTTTTTGAGCAGTTAATTGGAGAAAAGAGTCTCATGGGAACTTTTATTTTTTCTGCCTGAGCTGGCTTGGAACCACAATCCTCAGGTCTCAGCCTCCTAAGTAGCTAGGATTACAAGCATGAGCCACTGGTGTCTGGCTGTAACTTCTTTTTTTTTTAATTTATTTATTTTGGTTGGTTGTGGGGCCTGAACTCTGGGCCTGGGCGCTGTCCCTCAGCTCTTCAGCTCAAGGCTAGTGCTCTACCACTTGAGCCACAGTGCCACTTTCAGCCTTTTCTGCTTATGTGGTGCTGAGGAATCGAACCCAGGGCCTCATGCATGCAAGGCAAGCACTCTACCACTGAGCCACCTTCCCAGCCCCTGGCTGTAACCTCTTATGTAAGGAGCTGGTGTTTCATATCTGTAATCAGGAAGGTGAGACCTGTGTTTGAAATCAGGCCAGGAAGAAAAATCCAAAAGACTTCATCTCGAGCACAAAGCTGGACTGGAGTCATGGAATTCTGTCTCAAGTGGTAGATGTCATAAGTGATAAAGTAGAATGAATACAAGACTCTGAAAAGCCTCAGTAGCAGCCACCCTACCCCCAAAAATATATCTCTGTGCTAATGAAAATATTTCTCTTCACAAGCTGTCAGAGTGATATTCATTGTTGTAAGACTGATTTCATGACTTTTGAACCAGACAGCACCATTGCACACTTGAATAAGGTAATTGTTTCTAATGGGCAAGGAAATGTAGCCCCCTTAGCTGCATCTATCTGAGCTGTGTGTAGTTCAAACAAGTGTTCCATTATCCTTGCAATTGCCAATATATAGATTAAGACAGAAGATGGAAAGCAAAACCATGAGCTAATTAGACCTTCATTTTCCTTCCTTCTGGGCATATTAAATGTTCCTTTTTATTATTATCACATGCTCTTTTGAGGAAAACAGGGCAAAGCACCTCACCTGGTACTGGTATCTACCAAGGTGCTCAGTAAGTGTCAGCAACTATTGTCGGTATAATTGCAACAGTCCAAATATAAAGGTTGGGAAACATAGCACCTAGGTACAGTTGGCAAAGCACTTTGTCACCTGGTACCCCACTGATGGAAAAATGTACAGTATTTATATCCGCATTTCTCAGAGGAGAATACTGCAATTAGGAAGCAAGGTTTTTTTCCCCTATTTATTTATGGGGGTGTGTATGTACACAAGTGTATCCTGTATGTGTGTGCCCATACTGAGACTTGAGCTCAGGGACTGGACACTGTCACTTAGCTTCTTTGCTCAAGGCTAATGCTCTACCACACCACGGGAGCCATAGCTCCACTTCTAGAGGTGGAGATGAGTCTCATGGATTTTCCTGCCTACACTGTCTCCAAACCACAAACCTTAGAACTCAAGTCTTCTAAATTGCTAGGATTACAAAGATTAGCCACCAGCACCTGGCTAGAAGCAGGATTTTTTTTCAATGTTTTGTTGTTGTTGTTTGGTTTTGCCTCTGTTCCCTCCCCACAGTAACCAAAGAGAAAGTATATGATTGGTCATTCCCATGGTAGTTAGCAGAGTAGATGGAACTTCCTGGCTAAATCAAATGTGTGTCTCTCACATGGCTTTGTGCACATGTACTCAGAAGAGGATGCTGTGCTCCATGGTAACTTTGCTGTGTTTTGTGGCTTCAAGGCTGTTACCCCCCCCCCAACAAACACACACACACACAAAGCCATTATTCATGTTGTCATCCAGAAGGGGGTCAAGGTAGCACAACTGCCTTTATCTCCCAGATGCTGGGTTGCTACCTACAGAGTTGGAAAGGTCTGGGAGGCTGTTTGATGCAAAGGCCTGGAAGTCTTTATGATACCCACCTTGCTACATTCAGCTAGTGAACAGGAGCAAGGCAAAGTAAGTAGAGCCTGGACCTCTATGATAGAAAGACTGATAGTGTATGTTTTCAGGTTTGGTCAGTTCCAGATTCTAAGCTAGACTCTGCCACTTCTCAGTCATTCTTAGTCAATTGTATATCTAGCTGTTGGTCTTGTGCCTTCATTTCTTCACCTGCTAAATGGGGTTATTAACACTCACCTTTAAGGATGGTTATGAAAGTTAAAGAAATGCTGTTTCTAGTGCTTATAACAATGAATGTCTAGCACATGGTTACCACTCATAAATGATAGCGTTATCATTTTAACTAACCTTACGTATCTTTAATTTTTTTAACTGAGATCTAGTATTTGTACCTAGTTGTAGGGTACAGTGTGATCATTAGATTCATACATACAGTGCATAATGAGCAAATCCAGGCGAAGGCACATCATCTCTTCAGGAATTCATTATCTTTTCAGTGTTGGGAATTTTAACTTTGTGAATTTTAATATCACCTCTGAAAATGGAGCATGGTGGGGTTGCCATGAGGACTGGACATTACATATGCAAGTTGCAGGGTAGACTGGTGGTCACACAGTTTGTCCTCAGTAAACATAATCATGATGGGCCTCCATATTCCTATAGAATGTTCCCATATTCCTGTGGCCTTTCTGGGTCAGTCATCCTGTCCTCTGGGCATAGGTCTTGTGTTTTTGAGGGTTTGTAGTAGTTGTTTCTCTGCACTAGTGCTTGAACTCAGGGCCTGAGCTCTTTCCCTTACCTTTTTTACTCAAGCCTGACACTTTACCACTTGAGCCACACTTTCACTTCCAGCTTTCTGGTGGTTAACTGACAATAAGAGTCTTATAGACTTTCCTACCCAGGTTGACTTCAAACCTGTGCCTTAGATCTCAGCCTCCTGAATCACTAGGATGACACCACCAGCCAGCTTGAGGGCCTTGGTCTTCTGAACGGACTTTGTTAATTGTTTGACTTCCCTTGACTGACTGAATGCTGGCTTCCAGAGTTTGCCAGAAAGTGGCTTTTAGAAAATGTTCATCAATGGAACACAGGGGTGAGTGCTACCCACAGCATCCTGTGGAGTCCAGGGACCTGAATGCCTGTTCTATATGGAGAAATCGGGGTAGAATTCTTGGAAGAACTAAGTCTGTACTACTGATAAGGTCCAAGTGTTGACTGCCAAAGCAGGTGTCCTGTCCTGGATCCTAACTCTCTGTGCAAACAGACTCCTAGCCTTCTCCAGCATTGTGTTTGTTCTTCACTATCTTATGGCCTCTTCTACATGGTTCTGTCAGAGCTTTTAGCAGTTACAATCCTGGAAAAAACATTTTAAAAATAGAAACATGTACATCTACAGTACAAAATGAAACTATATAGAAGAAATTTAGTGAAATGTCTCCCTCTTACACTTAACCCAAAGCATCTCTTTCCTGTATAGGGCGATCCCTCCAGAAATATTAAAGCGGATGTGCAGTTTTGTTAAATGCAAAGTTAGTATGTCAAAACTCTTCTGCATGTTAGTGTTGCTCCAGAAAAAAGAAAACAATACATAAAAAGCTTCCTCCCTCTTTTTTATGCTTCTCTACAACTTTATTGTGTGGATGTAACTTATCTAGTTCCCTATCAATGGGCTGGTTTATGACATTTTATGACTACAAATTATGCTGTGGAGAATAATCTTGTATGTACATTGCTTAGTTCATGTGTGAATATAACTGGAGGAGAAATTTCTAGAATTGTAATCTTTAAGTTCTGAGGGTAAAAGGGTGTATATATTTAAATTTTTATAGCTTTTCTCAAATACCAATTTATGCTCATACCAGCCAAGTATGAGAGTACTTGCTTCCCATTCTTGGCCAATATACTATATTTTCAGCCCTTTTTATCTTTGCCAAACCATATGTGAAAAATAATATTTCAGAGTTTAACTTACATTTCTTTCACTCTGAGTGATGTCAAGTCTTTGCATGTGATTAAGAACCATTGGTATTTCTTATGCTAAGCACGGTCTCTTCATATTCTCTGCCTATTTTCTTTCTGACTTGTTGGACTTTGCGTATTTGCACTAGGTATTTTTGTATTAAAAAATTAACTCTTGGTAAGTTGGGCACTGGTGGCTCATGCCTGTAATCCTAGTTACTTAGAAGACTGAAATCTGAGTATTCAGATTCGAAGCCAGCCCAGGCAAGAAACTCTATGAGATTCTTTTTTTTTTTTTTTTTTGTAGTGTTGGTGGTCCTGGGGCTTGAATTCAGGTCCTGGGCACTGTCCCTGAGCTGTTTTTGCTCAAGGCTAGGGCTCTACCATTTTGAGCCATTGTTTCACTTCCAGCTTTTTTGGTAGTTAATTGAAAATAGAAGTCTTGAGGGCTTTCTTGCCTGTGCTGGCTTTGAATCCTGATCCTCGGATCTCAGCCTCCTGAGTAGCTAGGATTACAGGCATGAGCCACCACTGCTGGGATGTTCTGGAGATTCTTTATCTCCAATTAACTACCAAACAAAAACAAAAACAAACAACAACAACAACAAAACAGAAGCAGAACTGTGGCTTAAGTGGTAGAATATCAACCTTGAGAGAAAACAAAATAAATAAATAAATAAATTTAAGGAAAAGTGCCAGGCCCTGAATTCAAGCCCAAGAGCTGACATAAAAGTTTAACCCTTTGGGATACAAATTACATGTTTCCTCATGAATACTGTTATTTTATCTTTTGCAAGAAATGGCAAAGACCACCTGTGTCTCTTCCCTTCCTGACCTATGTCTAGCACCACCAGACTGTGAGCCCTGGAGGGCAGGGATGGAACGTCGGTCAATTCTGTCCCCAGTCTCCCAAGCAGGGCCTGACCCTGTACGAGCTCTCCGCAGGACCTGTTGTTGAACAAAAACGAACATGTCCATGTGTGTTCCCCATCCCACCCACCCTTCCCTTATGGCTTAGGAGTTCCATTTCCCCCTTTGGCAGAAAAAGATGACTTTTCTCATTGCTCACCACAGCCATGCACCTGTTTGGCCTAAACTGGCACCTGCAGCCGATGGAGGGGCAGATGTATGAGATCACGGAGGACACAGCCAGCAGTTGGCCTGTGCCAACGGACGTCTCCCTGTATCCTTCAGGGGGCACTGGCTTAGAGACCCCTGACAGGAAAGGCAAAGGAGCCGCAGAAGGTAGGGTTGCTGCGTTGTCCGTGTTGTGAGTCCCCTGTGTCTGCCTTTGAACCAAGGAGACCTCCATCATGCACGTCACGTGCCTGGCTCACAGCTCCATGCTCTGGCGCTTCCTCCATCCTCCGCACTCCATGCCGGCTGCAGTTCCACCTGTCTCTTCATCAGAGCTCCTTGTCACTGTGAGCTCGGGGTGGGGCTCTGGCAGGGTCATGATGCTCAGTGTTATTCCATCCCATGCCTCCAAGGAAGCTTTTTGGATGTTCACACTTCCTAGGGGATGGGGAGGGAGGGGGGGGAATTAGGGGGGGTGGAATTAGGGTTTTCCTGGGAAACCCCATTGCATGAGTGTGTATCTACAGAAGATGATGTGAGGAAAAGGGAGATAATGTCTTCTGAAGAAAGGGTTTGGGGACCTTGTAGTTTGATAGAAACACTGCTTCTGGTGACTTAGCATTTAACACCCTTGTGACTTGGAGTAAGTCACTTAAATCCCTTGAGGTTTAATTTTCTCGTCTGCAGTTGTAATAATAATCACTACTGTTTGTCTGGCGTGTGGGTTGCCAAGCTTCTTACCACGAACATTTCATCCCAGATTTAATCCTCACCAAAAAAAAAAAAACCCTGTGAGGTAGGGATAATTATTTATGTCACTTCTAGATGGAAGAAGCAAAGAAACTTAAGAACAAAGTAACTTGGCCAGCAGATGGTGGAGTCTAGTCTATGAAAATCTGTCTGTGACTCCAGAGCTCTTGCTCTTCCCATGAACTGATCCAGCCCACCATTATAAGACCTAGAAGGAGGTGTGAATGGGAAATCCTCCTGTCAATGAGGTGGATATTCCAATGTGTGATGGAAGTGTAGAGGTGGTGTTAGGGGTGTGGGATTTTTGAGTGGAACTCCATAGACTCATGTTCCGAGATCTTTCTAACATGCCATGGACAGAAATTCATCCAAGAGTGACACGGATTCTCTAAAATTGGCACCAGGAAAGATGTCTGAGCTCATAGGCCAGTTTGACTGTCTTGCTGGGAAATGTGGCCATCATCCTGCATCTGCTGTGACCTGCATTATCGCTCTGGTACCCTCTCCATCAGCAAGATGGCTGAAGCTCCCTCCAGCCTACACTGCTTGTATCTTCTTTCTCCTTATCTCAGTTAACTTTTGGAGTGGGTCTGGTATGTGTGTGTGGGGGGGGGGGATATCTTTTGAGTCTCTGTTCTTTCAAAGATCTGTCTGCTAGCTGTCAGTTTGCCTAGCAAGGCAGCATCTGCTTGCTCATGGGGTCTTCTTATGACCACTGAAATGATGATCCTGAAGTCCAAAGTCAACTCCTGATCTGTGGCCATCTTTAAGGGAAATAAGAAAGGGGGAGGGGGGAAATCAAACCGAAATCCTACCTGCTGTTTTGAGAAACAAAGCCAATCCTCTCCTTTGGAGAGATTTTAAGATTTAAAAACATCAAGTAACTTATACTTTCTTTGCCCCTGAATAGGATATGGAGGGAGATATCATGAACAGAGCCCTTGGAGGAGGAGCTCAGGTTAAGAGTCAGTATCTCTGAGTTCAAGTCTAGCTGTTGCCACTGACTCATGGTTACAACCTTAAGCAAATTCCCCTGAATGAAGAATAGGCTTCATTTCCCTTCTCTTCACAAGGATATTGAAGGGAAGAAGGGTGAACAAATGCAATCATGCTATTCAGTATTTTTTTAAAAAGGACATTGAGCTAGATTCTCTATAGAGTGCCTTCTACTTTGCAAGTTCTACACGCAAAATTAGTCATAGAATCACCACAATAAACTGATGATTCTTTAGCACCCCCCCCACAACGATTGCTTCTGTCCATGGTCCTGCCTGTCAGTTTATAATGCTCCCATTACTTTATAGCATAGAGTGTGGTTGAAGAATAGCATAAAGGGAAGACAGTCTTAAGATCAGCATGTTAAAACACAGATTTTGAAATATGCTTAACTCTCAAGGAATTGGCAAAGAATCCCCCTTAACATTATGTGTTTTCTTCCCTCTATGATCTCTAACAGACATTCTTTAAGCAGGAATAGGATCTATCTGAAATCTCAAACTAATGAAATTAGTTTCTAGGTTATTTAGATTTTGTTTAGTTTTTCCCAAGGAACAGGAGGTCCAGATAAGAGACAACCTAAAATTGCTTATTGGTTCATTTTAATTGGAGTATTTTTGCTTAGAGGGATTATCTGTCATTATTGATGCAGATGGAAATCCTGTTTACAAAACCCTTAAATGCAGTGTAGTGCTAAAAAGTGGTCAGTGTCAGAAGTAATTACTGTGAGGAAAAATGGACCTGCCTGGAGACCAGAGGACATAGTTCAAGGGAAACCACATGATTCTTTTTCTTTTTTCTTGCCCTGGCCCACCAATTGCTACTCAGTTCATGTTTATTAATTGTAATGCTAAAACTCTCATTTCTAAGACATACATGAAAAGGGAGGGATTTTTTTTTTACCCTGATGAGAGTCTGTATTTCTTGTCCTTTCTAACAGTATCAGTAAAGTTGATTTGAGAATTAAGACATGAGTTCCTGCTCCACAATGATGAGAAAGCAGTGTAGTGGGATAGAAAGAGGGCAAATGTGCTTTGGAAGCACAATCCAGGATTTGATTCTTGATTTTTTTCTCAGTCAGTTCTGAGGTTTGAACTCTGGACCTTCCTTGTTCTTGCTAGGTGGCTAGGCAAGTGCTCTACTACTGGAACTATGCCCTCCATCATTTTTTTATTTTACAGGCTTTTTCTAATAGGGTCTCACATTTATCCCTGGGCTATGGTGCTCCTACTTATCTACATAGCTTTCAGGCATACACCACCACATTCAGCTTATTGCCCATAGGCATGAACTACCATGCCCAGTACTGACTCTACTTTTTTTTGTTATATTAACTTATTCCAGTTACTCTAGCACATTTAGCCTTACTTGGATACTTCTTCCACAGAATGTTCATTTCCTTCTTCTTGTCCACTCAAATCCAAAGCCATTCCATCTTAGTTACTAAAATCCCAGAAATTCAGACTAATTAGTCATCTCTGCAGGTCATCCTAAGATTTGGGATTTTTTTAAAAAGTATTTTAAAGGTTTTATATCTTTAATTATACAAATCCATATGTGACAATCCTAGTATTGTGTCTGTCATGTTTTTGAAAATAACACTGAACTGTAATTCATTCTATATTTTCAAAGTAGTTGTAACTATTCCTGGGTCGTCATGGGACAGAAACCAAATACAGCGACTTCCTGAAGCAAAGCCACAAGGACTTGTGTTATGCATTAATGGGGAAAGGAGGGGGGGATTGAATAAACAAGCATTTCTGATGGTTGAATTGGTGGGCTAGGGATAGCATTTTCTTCTTTCTGCAATGAAATCAAAATTGCCCATCAGTTTGAACCATGCAAATTGCTCTACGCAGGCTCAGCTGGGCTCTCCAAAATGGAACAGCTTATTTTGATAACCAAATAAATTTCAAACAGTTGCTAAGGAAACTAAAAGAGTCTTTGTGCAAGTTATTGCATCGAAAAGAACCAAAAAGGTGGGAGGAGGGGGAGATGGTTAGTTGATTAGGAATTTAGAATCTATAGAGAAGTTTTCAGTTCAGAGAAGTAGACACTGAATGTAAAGAACAGAGAATTTCCGTTTTCCCCATCTTACTTATTTGATAAGCTATCCAATCATTTAAGTAGTTCCTTGAGAGGTTTCTTTTATAGACACAATTGCATATTTGCTCAGTATTGCTCTAGAAAGCCTGAATCCACCTAGCTTTACAAAGAAAAAGACCATTTCCACTGAACTCTGTCCTGTGAAACCTAATCATGCTTTTGGAGCATGGGTCATTCTAGCTAGGCTCTCTGTCCTGGCAAGACTCTGGGACATCCAATGGTGGTATAATATGCTTCTCGTGAATGGCTTGAGATCTTGGTTGCTCTGGATCTTCAGTGAGTTCCTACATCATAACCATGATCAACTTGTGAAACCCTAAAATACAAGAAAGTTCCTACCTGGGCTTTGGACCTACCTGGTCATGTCTTGATATTTTACCTGCTAGTGTTGTGAACTCCACCATTCTTGTTCTTAAAAAGAGAAAACACATCCCTGAGGATATCTCTTTGGGGTTTTCATATGTCATTCATCAGTTTAATCCTCTTAAAAGCCTTATTCTAATACATATAGCATCTTTCCAGTGACTTCATCTCTAAGTGGTTTCCTTAGCATTTGAAACATTAGTGTGCTGATTTTAAGAGTGCTACAAGAATTTACTGAACGGGTGTAAATGAATATAGCTACCAATGTAGTTGGAACTCATTAAATGGTAGCAAATACAACTACCTCTTCCTTTATTGCTATTTCTTTTATAATATTGGTTATTATTACCTTCCCAAATAAAAAATAGAGATAAGAATTTTTATACATAGAGCTTTTCTTTCCATCTGCCTCTAGCCTCTACCCTCCTTCATTACCCTACCATTTGAAGATTTTGCCCTGTGATGAGACATCTTGTGTTCTACTATACTCCCAGCTTCGTGCTTGGAATGAAGGGCAAAGAACCTTCTAGGAGGATGACTGGAAGGGGTTGCAAAAGGCAGGAAAGGAGGAAGCATTTCCCTCTGCCAACTTCTAGGCCAGCAAATGTCAGACATCTTTTCTGTCAGACAAAAATGACAGTTGGCTTTTTCCCCTCAACAGACCCCATCTTATGTCTGTGATTGGTCCAGAGTGGAGACCATTGAGAACTCAACCCCTACAGATTCAATCCCCCTTGTGAGATATACTCTACTGTTTTCTTCCCATCTGGTATTTCCCTTCTTGAAATACTAGAAAGTATGATCAGTGCCCTTAGCTGGGCACTGTTAGCTCAAGCCTATAATCCTAGTACCCAGGATCTGGGGATCATGGTTCAAAGCCAGCCTGGGCAGAAAAGTCCATGACACTCTTCCTTCCAACTAACCATCAGAAAGTCAGAAGGGGTAGTGTGCTAGCCTTGAGTGAATAAAAAAGCCAAATGAGCATGAGGCCCTGAGTTCAAGCACCAGTACTGGCACAAAGAAAAGGAAGAAAAGAAAAGAAAGAAGAAAGGGAAGAAAGACAACAAAGCCCCCTTCTCTGGGATAATAACACCATTTTTGAGCCTCTGGAGGCTGCAGAAGTCTGGAGGAGTCTCTGGCTTGGCCTCCTACCTGTATGGCTGTACACCTTAGCTGATACATTGGCTATCTCCTGAAATAACACTTATTGGAGGAGAAAAGGAACTTTATGGACTTTTCCAGCAGCAAGCTAAAAGGAGAGAGCAGCTTTCCATTATTTATTTTCAGACACAGGAACTATATGAGTGCAGACAGTTCTCGAATCCCATCAGCTCCAACTCCCACCTACTCACAAAGGAAAATGAACCCTCAGAATTAGCAGTCTTGTGCAGTCCCTACGAGTGAAAGGTTCAGAAAGCATGCTGCTTTTGTTTCATCCACCCCCTTAGTTCTGCCCCCTGGCAGAATTTAAAGCTAGGGTGTACCATTTTCTACCTGCCATTTAAAAAGGTTGCAGTACTGAGAACACACAGATCAGATGAAGAGGAATGTGAATAATTCTCTCCCATTTGAAAGCTTTGTGAATTTGGCTTCTGTCTTTGAAGTGTGTGATTCACAGTGTGGTGGTTTGTGTGTCTATTTCCAAGGTAAAAGTCTGGGGCACATTCCTTCCAGAAGAAATTCAGTGCCAACTCTTTCCCATGGTAATGGTAGAACACTCGGAGTACTTTTATTGATAGCATACATTTTAACTTTTTTTTTTTAGTTGTTGGCACATTTTTAATTAAAATAACATTTAACGGTTTGAAGCTAAAAACCTGATGTTTCTGCCTAGGAAGTTTATAAGGGAATGATAACATATGGAGAAGTTTAACATTTAAATTGAATTTTATTATTTAAAACAGTAAAATATTTTATGACTACAACAATGCCCTGCCAAGCTCCATTTCAGCATCAAATGTGCTTTGTAAGGAGTCTTACAAAGCTGGGGGAGCGGGGGGAAGAAGGCATTTTAATTTCTTATTCTCCAAATGCTTTTTATAAAAAGTTCCACAAACGTGTTTTCTTTACAAATGACTTCTTGTTCTCTTAGAACATCTTCAAACATCTCCAACCGCACAAAAAAACCCTGGAGCCAGGATGCCCAGGGGTCCTTGCTAATGACAGATAAAGTACAGTCCACTGACTTAATTTTGGCTTCTCAGAATCCCAAGGGTGGTCTTCTACCATCCCTGCAGTATTTCCTGCGCCCTCCTTCTCTTCAGAAGGCTGAGGTCTAGCAGGAAGTTAGGGTTTATCTCTTTCACATGTGAGTGTGTTTCATTACTCTAAAGAGGAAGTTTGATAAGCAGCTTTCCTTCCTGGCCCCAGTATTGCCCCCAGAAAACAGTCATTCTCCTGATCTGTGAGCACAAGACCTCACCAACCTTTGCCCCAGAGTTGTGCTAGACATAGGGCTAAGGCCAGATTGAACTTCCAAGTGTGGTATAGACTTCCTGCATGAACTTGAAAAATACCCTCAATTTTACCTCCTTTAACACAGAAATCACCATGAAAAGATAAGCATTTTTCAGACATTGTTTCTTCTCTTTAGAAAGGGACTTCTTCACCAAACCATAGCCATGTTCTAAACACAAAGCACCATCCACATATCCAGCCTCAGAACTGGCTTCCAATTTATACTCATTAGTGAACTTTAAAATACCTTTACTCCACTCAAGTCATGTTTCCCACTGCTGGGAGAAGCATTCCAAATTGGAATTTCAGTCACAACCCTCATTCCCTCTGCCATTTGTATTTTACCATACACAAACACACACACACACACACACACACACACACACACACACACACATATGAAATCCCAGTCACTCATGGGACTACAATTATTTTTAAGGTCATAATATATCTTAACAAACTGTAGAATTACACCGTAAACTGATGGTCCCTGGAGAGGACCCATGCTGCATAGAAAGCATATTTTTATTTTATTTTATTATTAAATAGTTGTTCAAAGAGTTTACAATTCCACAAGTCAGGTTATGAATCCAGTGCATCTTGATTTATTTTTATCAGAACAATTTGAGCATCCCTGGGTGGGGTGGTAGTTTTGGACCTTGTTGGTGTGGGAGAGGGCAGAAGCATTAACTACAGAATATCATGGAGGAATGAGAGGGAGAGCAGAGTCCTAGCTATGCAGATACTAATTCCTTGATGTATGTGGCTAACCAAGATGTTTTTGTCTTCCTTCCCCTGTGTCTTGGTAGGAAAACCCAGTAGTTTCTTTCCAGAGGACAGTTTTATAGACTCTGGAGAAATTGACGTGGGGAGAAGAGCTTCCCAGAAGATCCCTCCTGGTACTTTCTGGAGATCTCAGGTGTTCATAGACCACCCTGTGCATCTGAAGTTCAATGTGTCCCTGGGAAAAGCAGCTCTGGTTGGCATTTATGGCAGAAAAGGCCTTCCTCCTTCACATACTCAGGTAACCAGAACCCCACATACCTACTGGTCCTGCAGCTCAAATCTTAACCCAAGGCAAAAAGACCAACCCATACCCTCGAGCCTGGAGGCAATGTCCTTTATTTTCTACCATTTGCCCTTTCTCCAGTTCTGCTGGTCAGATGAGCAAGGTTAAATTCCAGGGATTTTGAAGAGAAAGGAATCCTAGGAAATCTCTTTGCTAATCTTTTCTGTGGTTTCTCACTTTCCTTCCTGAGTTAAATCATCCATAAATGTAACCTAGAAGATGAAACTGTACTCAAGTGAATCTTTCTGTTCTCAGTGATGTCACCTTGGGTCACCCTCTCAAAGCAAACTTCCAAATCTGTACAATGGGAATATCCACTAGCCACTTTGCAGGGCTGTTGTGAAGAAGAAAAAGGATAATCTGTGAGGCATATGATCGGGCTCAAAATAAATCCCAGTCTCCTTCATTCCTTTTCTCATTCACGATTACACATTCACTCAGTCACATGTTTATCAGAAACACTTAGAGAACTTGTCCAAGTGACTGGAGGTATAACTCAGCGATACAGCATGTGATAGGCCCTAGATTTCATCCCTGATGCCACAAAAAAAAAAAGAGAGAAAAGGAAAACAGCTTGTCCAAGAGGATGGAATGAATGAGAGAGAAAAGAAATTTGTGCACTCTCTTCCAGCTCAGGAATCAGAGCAATGTAAATCATGCTCCAGGCATTCCCCAGACCACAGTCAGTTAAGAGTTTTAGTAGAAATGTACACAGATCTACTTGCCAAGATGGAGTCACAGCATAACAGAGCAGCTTACTCCCCTAATGAATACAGATGTGTCATACTGTCCTGGGTTTCATTCCTCCAGTTCAACATGAGATAGAATACATCTCTGTCTTTTATTTGGTTGTAAAAATCCAGCTAGCTAGGTAGTAACTCAGTGTCCTGGCTAATGGACCAGTAGGTCTTACGCACCCACCTGTTATTTGCATTGTGTGACAGAACTCTCTGGAATTGTAGTCCAGCAGGCTCCGATCAACTGTCATTAGTATTTGACACAGTGTGTAATTATTGATAGAGTTTGGGGCTAATCCACTTTAGTCTTCCTAAAACTGCTCCCTGAAACTGGAGTGTTTACAAAGGATTATTGATTCAAGACAGATAGATTCTAATCAAATCTTCATCTGCTCATGACGGACATTCCAATGTTCCAATCCCAGTCCTAGACCCCTGATAGATCCCTGGAATCCCTCCATCACTTGCACAGAGGTCACCCAGTCTCAGAGTGTCTTGAGTTTCTGATAATGGACCTACCACTGAAAAAGCATGGCTGTCCTGCTCTAAGCACACACTCACCATACATGCACCAGAAGCGAAAACAACACTAGACTAAAATAACATGTACTGCTCCTGCTGCACTCACAAGAGAGTCCAGAGAATATTGCCATCTGAGAGCATGATTCAAAGCCAGTTCAGACAGAAAACTTAGTGAGATTCTTATCTCCAACTAAGCACCCCAAAAGCCAGAAGTAGGGTTGTGGCTCAAATGGTAGGGAACTAGCCTTGAGCAAATGAAAGGTCAAGCACAGCACCCAGGACCTGAATTCAAACCCTATTATTGGTAAAGCAGTCCCTCCCTCCTACCCCCCCGCAAACAAATAAATGAAGTCTGGGGAGAAGATTGAATAGGATGATCTGTTGTCCTGTGTCTGCCTCCTTTCTTCTGTCTCCATTTGTGTTTCCTGCTAATTTTTCTCTCTTTGTGCTTTAGTTTGACTTTGTGGAGCTACTGGATGGAAGGAGGCTCCTGACCCAGGAGGCACGGAGCCTGGAAGGACCCCAGCGCCAATCTCGGGGTGTAGTGCCTCCATCCAGCCACGAGACCGGCTTCATCCAGTATCTAGATTCTGGAATCTGGCACCTGGCCTTTTACAATGATGGGAAGGAGTCTGAAGTGGTTTCCTTTCTCACCACTGCTGTTGGTAAGAAGCGCCACTCTCTGCAGTCTTCTTGGATGGGAGGATGAATGGGGACACTGAGGTTGACAATGAAACAAATATGTCATGCTCAGAGCTGCGACTGTCAGGCAGAATGTGGTCTAAGGTCATCCTGAGTGGGCTTGCTAGGCAAGGACTTGGACATGAGATTCAGGGCGGGGAATGACAAGAGAAGAAGGCCAACCGAGGCTGGCCTCTGTGCCCACTGCCTCTCTCATGTTGCCTATGTGGCAGTGTGTGTGAACCAGCATCTGCCTCTCAGGACCCAAGAGTTAGGGCTGATAGGGAGGCTGGAGTCCCGATGGCATGCATATGGAGGCAACATCTCTCCTCTTGGCACTGGTCTCCCATCTATTTATCTTTAGTCTCACTCTGTTCAACTCACTGATTTGTCATTTGGGTTTGAGTTGGGTTTGTGTTTTGCTTTTGGAGCCAACAAACCCTGGCAGCTAAGTAAAAAAGACAAAAGCTCAAAGAGAGATGCAAACAGCTTTGCAAAGCACTGGAGGAAAAGCATTATCACTCATTCTGGGGCATCCTTGAGAATAGAGAAGTGTGTCCTTCCCACTGACCAAGAGTAAGTCCTGGTATCCTAAATGACACTGAGCACTGTCGCTGTGCTTTCTGACAGAAGAGAGCCTGTATCCCCCTCAGAAGCCCCTGGTGGTGGCCTGGGTCCTGTTGACATATTTGTTCTTCTTTACCCACACTTCTATAAACTTTGTCTCCTGCCCAGGTGGCTGTGGTGTGCTGAAAGGCATGGGTGTTCTAGTGGTCTAGGTCAGAAAGGATTTTTTTCCCCTGTGTTTCTGTTGGAAGTACTGTGACACAGTCTAGAAATAAAGGTCCCCTACAAGAAAAGAAGCTTGCAGGAAATCACAGCTCCATGAACCAGAAGACTTGGGAAAGGAACCTTTTCCTGCCAAGTTCAATGTGATTCAGAGTTGAAAACTCTGCCTCCATCCTTGGCTAGGAATCTCTCTAACGTGGAAAAACGGAATTTATGGAACTCTTTTCATTTGGCACTATGTTTCCAAACCTTTTGCAAGACTCTGGTTTGTCTCTAACTAGTTATTTTCAGGTCATATTTTTTATTTGCCATTTGGCCTTTAGTATTAATAAGCATGGTTAATACGTTTCTGGTGTAAGTACATCTTTGTGCAAAGCGAGGAATGTGAGGCCACTGGGCATCTGGCTCTGATAAAGGCACTGTCTCTTTGTGCTCTCCTTGTTTTAGAGTCAGTGGTCCCAGCTGCTGGACCCTCAGTACCTGAAAGGGAAGGATTTTGACTAGCTCTCTGTTTCTTAACACTCACGTAGGTCTGATGTGACGTGTCCCATGGTTGGCAAGGGAATGAGTGCACGCATGATCTTTCCTTCCCTGGGCTCCCATTGGCAGGCCCCTTGGCCATCCCGATGTTGGCAGGTGCTATGCTGTTGGCTTCTTGTACAGTATAGTGGAAAGTATGCCCAGCTCTGGATTTCTACCACAAAGTTAGCTTTTAACCTCGCACAGGCCACTTAAGTTTTCCACCCTTTATTTCACTGTGGCTCAGTGAGTGCTGGTAACGTGTGGACTAACATCGCAGCCTTACTCTCAGTCATTGAAGGCCCACCTCTGCCTCTCACTTTTTAAGTCTGTCATGGGGCTTGGACTCAGGGCCTGGGTATTGTCCCTGAGCTATTTTGCTCAAGGCTAGTACTCTACCACTTTGGGCTACAGCACTACTTCTGGTTTTCTGGTGGTTAATTCTCATAGACTTTCCTGGTTGGCTTCTTACTGTGATCCTCAGATCTCATCCTCCTGAGTAGCTAGGGTTACAGGCCTGAGCCAGCAGTTCCCAGCTTCTGGCTCTCACTTTTACTTAAGCTATCCTTTTGTATCTTTTTTCCTTTGGATACAGTGGCTTCTGTTTAGGGACACAACTGTGGAGTCCTAGTGGTGCCTGAGTTTCAGCGTCCTGGTCTCTCTAGCCTGACTCCTCCTAGGCATAGTGCACAAGGAAGGATAGAATATTGGCTTGAGAACTGAGAACTTGCCCAGTCAGATTTGTGTTTTAATAACTGAGCATAAATATGAAAGGCTATTAATTTAACCCCCCAAAGGAAACTATTTTTAATTAGGAGATGCATCTTTGAGAAATAAGATGGTGGTACCAGGAGGTAACTTTGTCAACACTTGGCTTGTCAGAGCTTGCTAACCTGTTCTGTCATAATTAGGGTGATGGTTTTTGCTTTTCCCCCCTGGTTCTCTGTTCTTCCTTAAATGATGAAACTAGTCTCCCCTACCCCCTCTTAACTGTCACATCTGTTAGAGCAGATAGGCTTTACCATGCCCCTCAACTTTAATATACTTATGAACAGCCTAGAGATCTTGTTAAAATGCAGAATCTAGGCAAGTTCTGATAGCTTAAGCCTATAATCCTAGCTATTCAAGAAGTATAGATTGTGAGGATTGCAGTTTGAGGCCAGCTGGGGCAAACATTAGCAAAACCCTTACCTTAACCAATAGCGGGCACAGTGGTATGCACTGTCATCTAAGCTATGGAGGAGGCTTTGGTCAAGACTAGGAGAACTGTATTAGCCAGCCAGTCTAGAACAAAATAATTATTTGTAAGACCCTATCTCAAAAGAAAATTCTAGGCTTGGTGGGACAGATCTCTCATTTCACTATGGTAGGATGGTATAAAGAAGAAGATCACATGGGCTGGGAAGGTGGCTCAGTGGTCGAGCGCTTGCCTTGCATGCCTGAGGCCCTGGGTTCGATTCCTCAGCACCACATAAGCAAAAAGAAAACAGCCGGAAGTGGCACTGTGGCTCAAGTGGTAGAGCGCTAGCCTTGAGCTGAAGAGCTGAGGGACAGCACTCAGGCCCAGAGTTCAGGCCCCACGACCAGACCCCCCCCCCAAAAAAAAGATCATAGTCCAGAGTGGCCTGGCAAAAAAGTAACTGTCTTTTTTTAAAAAAGGAAAAAGGCTAGAGGCACAGCTCAAGCAGTAGAGAACTTGCCTAGCAAGTACAAAGCCCTGAGTTGGAACCCCAATTCTGCTAGAAAAGAAAAGCAAAATCTTCTCCAGCAGGTAGGGGGACCTTAGGTTCTGCATGTCTGACCAGTACTTGGTGATACTGATGCTGTTGTTGACCATGTTTTGATTAGCAAAGGATTAGATCACCAGAGAGTCTTCAAATGCCATTCAAGAAAGGATTCACCAGGAGGTTAGGTCTTTTTCAGGCTACAGTACAGGGCTTGGGTGATCATGATTCTGGTGATCAGTGAACAACATTTTGAAAATAAATTTCTTCTGAGAACAGCTTTCCATTTCTTTTCCCATTCACTGTCCCCTGTCATATTTATGACCATAGATAGTCATGTCACCTCTCTGAACCTGATTGTTTTTGTCAGGAAAAGGCAAAAAAAATGGTACTTTGTAATCATATTGTGAAGCATGGAGAGAGAAATGTGAAGTGCCTAGCCCAGCTTTGTGAAGACACACTCTCGATAAATAGAGGCTGTTAATATTCTCTGTCATCCTCTTCCTCCTTCCACTTCAGTTGATACCTTCTGACCTGTCTACCTCCCTTCAAGCTACAGTGATTGTTTAATGAACATCGGGTTTTTTTTTCTTTAATACAAAGACAGACTGATTCTGATGTAGCTATTAATTCCTCTTTTCCCAGGAGTCCCTGGCATTGAGTCTCAGCTGTCTGTGGTCGTTACCTGTGAGCTGTGAGCTGTAATTTGTCTTGGCAGGTTAATTAAAAGTTTAGGTCTTGTTTTAGCGAAGTCATTATAGTCCCAATATACAATTGTAACTCTTGGGTTTGCTTAACACACAAATCGGGATATGACCCTATCTTTGTTACAAGTCAAAATGTAGATCAAGAATTTTAAGAAGATCTGAGATGTCAGAGTCCAGAGTATTTATATCTGTTTGTAATTAAGGAACAGGAGAAATAATTGAGTTTAATTTAACAAATAACTGCATGGTGTATGCTTTTGCTTTTCCTTTCATTTAATGAAATCCAGATGATGATTTTAAATGAAATGAGTTTATCTTTTGCCTTGAAAAAAAACCCAAAGGCTCTTGCTGAACTGGTTCATACACACACACACACACACACACACACACACACACACACACACACACTCTCTCTCTCTCTCTCTCTCTCTCTCTCTCTCTGACGGAAGCTCTTTTCAGAATCAACAGTCATCTGCTCTCACATCTCTCATGGAGATCTAAGACCCCAGAGGACTCTTTCTACTCCTCTGGGACTGGTAGCCTTGTGAGCCCCAGATGTGAAATGAAATAGGAAGATGTATGTACTAGCTAGAGTGTAATTCACCATTATACTCTGCAAAGAGTCTTCCTGTGCATTCTTTAAGTCTTGTGGCAATTCCATTAGGTGATTATTCTTACTTTTATGATTTTATTATTCCCTCTACTGCAGGTAAGGAAATTGAGGGTTAGAGATGTTATATGGAAAGGTAGGACTTGAATTTGCATCTGTCTGACTACAGGGAATCTGATTTTTCTTCTTTAGCAATTTGTCTTGCCCCAAGGTCAGGCCCATTGTTTGGATATTTGTAAGTTCTGTCTCCATCTATTCATGTGTTCATTCATACAACAACCATTTCCAGAGCACCTATGTGTTTTTCAGAACCATATTTACAATTCAATCCTTGTTGGAATCTCTTAGATTAGAATTTTGTGTGTGAGTGTGGGTGTGAGAGAGAGGTACACTGGAGCTTGAACCTAGGGCCCAGGCACTGTCCCTTAGCTTTTTTTTTTAATTGTGAAAATACTGTACAGAGGGGTTACAGTTGCATGAGCAAGGTAATGAGTACATTTTTTATCCATCATTGTTGCCTCCTCCTTTGTTTTTCCTCTACCATAGTCCCTCCCATCTCCTCAACTACACTCCCCCCAACCCTGCCTAAATTGTAAAGTTCGTTTTTTTGACATAGCGTCTTGTACATCTCATTGTTGCAATGGGTCAGTCTGTATCCCTAGTTAAACATTTTGTTTTTTCCATTTTCCCTCCACAAATTATACCAACATCAAATACAGTGAAAACAGGGGTTATACTGTGTGTGGGGGCATACAAAGGAACAAAAAAAACCACATAGTACATTATAAATACGTAAGAAACAACAGCAAGGAAGGAAAAAACCACTTGTGTCCCTATCTCGGGGTTCATTTCACTTAACATCATCTGAGCTTTTCTGCTTGTCTCAGACATATACTAGTTATTGAAAATAAGGGAGACCATGGGACCTATGTTTCTTTGGGCCTGGCTTACTTCACTTAATATAATTTTCTCCAAGTCTTTCCATTTCCTAACAAATGGGGCTATGTCATTCTTTCTGATGGAGGCATAGAATTCCATTGTGTATATATACCACATTTTCTTGATCCATTAATCTACTGAGGGGCATCTGGGTTGGTTCCATATCTTAGCTATGGTAAATAATGCTGCAATAAACATAGTTGTGCTGGTTGCTTTAGTATGGTCTTGTTTGTGCTCATTTGAGTAGATGCCCAAAAGTGGGATTGCTGGATCATAGGGAAGCTCTATGTGGAGTCTTTTGAGGAACCCCTATACTACTTTCCAAAGTGGTTGAATAAGTTTACATTCCCACCAACAATGTAGTAGGGTTCCCTTCTAGCCACATCCCCTCCAGCATCTGTTGTTATTATCCCTTAGCTTTTTTGCTCAAGACTAGCCCTCTACCACTTGAATCATAGCTCCACTTGTGGCTTTTTTTTTTATAGTTAATTGGAGACTAGAGTCTCACAGACTTTCCTAACTGGACTGGCTTTGAATGATGATCCTCAGATCTTAGCCTCCTGAGTATCTAGGATTACAAACATGAGGTACCGGTGCCCAACATACCTTGAAATATTTTGGTCTGTAATTTATAGATAAAGAAGTCTAGGGTCAGAGTTTAGTTGACTTGTTCATAGTCAAGAAAGCCCAAAGCTAGGTCAGAAATTCTACCTCTTGTGAGGTTTCCACTGTACCACAGTGACTCACTGTCATAGCTACTATTAAATATTTTAATTCTATTAATTGCTATGGGACAGAATTTCTTCTTTGTTAACTTGCCTCCAATTTTAAATAATCATCATACATCAACCCAGGAAGTTTTCTTGAGAAGTTATTAAAAAAGACCATAAAGAAAATCTTACAGCATCCAAAACTTTTGAAATAAAGATAACTTTGTACAACTTTCTTGCAATCCCAACACCTAACAAATTAGTATTACAGTGTTCTAGATAGCATCTTATCTTTTCATTTAGTATAAAAGGACAGATCAGCCTGACATTGCAGCCACACAAGCCACGCTGGAAAATAACAAAGTTGCCCTATATGGATTTAGAAACCCAGAGAAGAAATATGAGAATCATTGTTAGAAAACATAGGGACTGGGAGTTTTTATGAGAAACGTGCTCTGGTCTCACTGGTGCTAATTGAAAACAAAAGAATCTGCTTGTTTACTGTCTAAGCAGCCATAGGAAATCAATATGTCCTATGTCCAGGGACTAGGAGCATATTTAGCTGCTTTTTCCCCCCTTCTATCCATCTTTCCTTTCTCCAGCCACATTGCACCCTTGCCCTTTTCCATGCTGAGGACACAGGGAAGGTATGCCATTGCTCCCAGTACATGTAGCAGATGGTCTCCATTAAGGGAAATGGAAGTTTTATATAGTAATTGCCTCTAAGCCAAAGAAAATTTGGAACAAAGAAGGCCTGTCCTGGTCAGAGTACCAACAGGGCAAGAGGGAAGGGAGGGATTATCCATTTGGATGGGGTGAAGAGAGCTGTTTGGATGGAATGATGTTTGCTCTAGACCTTAAAGAGAGGGCCAGATTTCCACAATGAAAGAAGGAAAATGGGAGGGCTAGTAGAAAGAAAGCATTTTAGATATTGGGAATGCCATGAACAAAAAAGGTAGATGGGCATAAAATTAAGAACTAGCTACAAGGACTCCATAATTCTCTGTGACCAGAGTACAGGATGCCCTGACATGGAGAAGTGAGCTATGTAGGAGAGACTTGAACACCTTGCTGAGCAAAAACAACTTTCTGTTGGCAGTGGTTGTCATGGCAGGGTTTTGAGTAAAATAACCAGTGCCAGACTGTTGCTTTTTTTTCCCCCTGAGGCCCAGAACTTAGGTGTTCAGAGGAGATCCGTGGGAGTTAACTTTGTAGGGTCATCAGGAAAACAACAAGGATGGAGTGAGAGAAGTAAGGGTAGTGATGCCAGTGATCTTTTCATTTGCTTTCTCTGCGACCCATTCCTCTTTATTCTTAGGTATCTCTAAACACTTGCACCTAAGCATCATCTTTCTGTGGGTCAACCCAATTGTGTCCATGATTTTTCAAAGCCTAATGGGAAGGGCTGTTGCTTTATTTCCCTCCATTAGGCATTGGCCTCTGTGTGCATTTATAAGGCTCTAGAGAGAAAAGTCCTGGCCATTGTAATCTGTAATTTGTCTAAAAGCCAAAGCAGCAACTGAGGTTGAGAAGTAGTTTTCAGTTTTTAATAAGCCCCTACACCCACCACTTCCCTTATCCTCTTGTTCTGAATTATTCTGTAAGGTAGAGATACAGCCATGCAGAAGCAGGTTCTCTTGGTGATAAACTAACCTTCTTGTAAATGACGTCGGCATCACTTTGTGAATTTTCTAAGGGAAACACTGCTTTGGAAAAGTGCCCTGTGAATCCATCTCTCCCTGATACGGTGATTTATTCAGAGCAATCTGGTATAAGTAGGATGAAATTGTAGGCCAAGGGAGAGCTCAAGTCAGCACATTGGAGACAGACAGTGGCCAAAAAGCTGTTCAAAAGAAGGGGCTAGGAATATCTGAGTGCTACCTCTGCAGACTCAAAACCAGCTCTGTTGGCCACAGAAGCTGTTTATGCTCAATGAAGGGCAAAGGTCACCACTAGCCCCTCTTCCCCCCCCCGCCTCCCCCGGCTTTCCCTCACCCCTGCTTCCTGGGCATCTTATCTTGGACTACTCAGTCTTCTGAATTCCCTACTGGGAACCTAAAAGCAGGAAAGAAGGAAAAACAGTGTGTGCCAAGCAGTAAAAGCTTGTCTCCCTGTAGGAGATTTGTGTGTGGAGAGCAACATTTCAGTAAGGTTTTGTTGTCCTCCTGCTCCCTCTCAGCCCAGGGAGTGTCCTTCCAGGCCCAGGACAGTACTCTAAGAGTTATATCAGAAACCAGCTTCTTTCCCTCCCCTCCCCCCCCCAGCTGCATTCTGCCATCCCTGCTCTGGGATGTTTTACTCATACTTTCTACCTCTACAAGTTAACTGCTGTGCCTCCAGAATTTCATCTTTATGTCAAGTAAGAAAAGGGAACGATGTAGGAAAACCAAGTTTCTTCCCAAACCATTAGCTTACATTTCTTTGGCAGAATTGTACCATTTGGACACTCAGAAGTCTAAGGAAACCCGAACATGAATATTTTTAGCTTGCTACGTTAGCATTCCAGCAGAATTCTGATTCCTATATGGTGTAGGAAGCCAGCAGAGGCTACACAGACTTTGTTAAGACTGTGTGGTTCAACAAAGACCCTTTTCCTGTGTGTGAGATTCTGGGCTGGGCAGTAGGAAATGACCAGAAGGCAGACACAATTCTTTCCACAATACTTCTCATGGGTTGGAGTGAAGCTGAGAGATATAGAGAGAGAAAAATCACCCACCTCACTGGTGAGGAGGGAAATGGCTTAGTTCAATCTCTTTCCATCACCCAAGGAACCAAGGACTTTCATCTGTAAGCCTTGGAGCACCTAGCTGATGCTTTAAGATGAGCAGATTGAAGGGGCAAAATCAGAGCAGGAGACAGTGGGTTACAGAGAGACCTAGACACAATTTGTGTATCTACTTATTCAACCAGTGGTTTCTAACTGCATTTTTACATATCATGTCCTGAGCAGATATCCAGCATCAGTGGCATCTAAAGTAGCCAAGCTTCCTAACCAGGGGATATGTATGGACATGTTTGACAGCTTGAGATCAATTCTTAACTTCAAATACAATCATGACATCCACGTAGAACAGTCCATGATCATAAGTAGTCAACATGTTATATAAATAAAGAGGGTGCTCTAGAGAACTACCAAGAGGCCTAATGTAGGAGTTTCAGGGTGGCCTGGAGTGGTAACAAAAATCTAATCTATGCTGGGCCAAACGTGGCACATGAAGGATTCTGATTGGTTTTTCAGTTAATCCCAAGAACAGTGCAGGAAACTTGAGGTCACTTACTCTGATGTACATATTTCAATCTTTATGCCCATAATGAAAGCAGAGAGTGGTGTTGGGAGACTCTTCCAGCAGTGTAAACAGGGCTAATGCTGGTCTGAACCAAGGTGGAGGCCTCAGAGTAGAGTTGAGTGAATAGATTTGAGCCATAAACCTTGAAGACCATTGGCCAGCCCCAAGGGGTTAAGACAATTTCTAAGGGAAGACACTCAAACAGGAACAGAGGGAGGGAGGGGTCATTTTGGCGAGTGAGTGGAGTCATGTAGCTGGTAAGGGAGCTAGTGAGGTTGGACTTAGGAGAGAGGAACTAAAAGAATGTGTGGGTGGTAAGAAGCCAGATGTTCCAAGACACCCAATCCCAACCTTTCAGCCTCCACTTCCACCCACAGCCACCATGAGCTTCCACTCACATTTGGCTACTATTTTTGCCACATATACACACTTGCTGGTGCTGGGCCTTGAACTTAGGGTGTTATCCCTTAGCTTTTTTCTTCAAGACTGGTACTCTACCGCTTGGGCCACAGGTCTACTTCTGGCTTTTGGTTAGGTAATTGGAGATGAGTCTCACAGACTTCCCTGCCTGGGCTGGCTTTGAACCATCAGATCTAAGCCTCCTGAGTAGCTAGGATTATAGGCACATGCCACCAATGCCTGACCATTTTTACCACTTTGGGCTCTGTAATGCCAGAAGCCTTTACAAACCTTATATTTACTCTTTTTTTTTTTAATATGAGGAAACCTAATTTATAGGATGTATCCAGAGTCACACAGCTAGCAAGTGGCCGAGCCAGGATCGTAAGTATGCCAGTCTGTTGATGGAACACTGGTTCTTCTCCAGACCCTGTATCCAGTACATTATCACCTGCCATGCAACCCAGAGTTAGGGTATGCCTGTTTCCACCTTAGAAATAAAGAAACGGAGGCTGATAGATCAAGTGTCACCAGCTAGGTCCTCATGGATAGGTTAGCAATCTGGTGCGCATGCTCTCTGTCCTGTGTCTGTGGCCAGGTCTGCGTCAATGTTTCTAATGTGGTGATGTCCATGTCTGTCCTATCCATTCCCATATTCAGAGCATCATGAAGATAGGAGATAGGTTGTTAGGGATAAGCCATTGTGCCCTCTACGCTCATCGTGTGCCTGCCTTCTGCCATGCATGGGGTTCCTTGTCTTGTTGAACCGATCCTGTCGTTTTGTTTTACTTCAGCTGAAGGAAGCCTTTCCCACACCCTGTTCTGATGGAGTTTTCAGTGGAAGACACTTCATCAGTAAGGGTTTTATTTTTTTTTTTTTACGATTGTTGATTGAATTTTCTGATAGCTCTTTTCTCTATCACTTGCTAGCTATCACTTCTCTTCCCCACCCAGCTGATTCTGCTACCAGCACCGTGAGAGCCATCAGTACCTTTCTTCTATCCCTTTCATACATGTCACCAACATGTAGGACAGCCTTAAAGGGGTGCCCTGTCTGTCCTGTATACCTCTTAGGCATAACCTGGCCCCAGCCAGAGAAGGCACAGGTGGCCGACAGCTGAAGTTGTCAAGAGGCAGAAAGACAGTTAGGGGCAGAGTTTCACCAGAGATGGTGTGGTACAGAGGAAGATTTGGAGTCAGCCACATCTGGGCTTGAATTCTTGGCTGCATTGATGAGTCAGTGGTGGTGTTTTGAATAAGCTGTAACCTCCCCCAAAGTCCCCTATCATCAGGAATCAAATCAACTTCAGAGAATCTCACAGTGATTTTAAAGCACATAGCTCATGGTGGGAACTCAGCCTGTTTTAAAATGTCTCTTAATTATTCATCATTTGATAAACATCTACGTGGTTAAGTGCTGGAAATTGTGCAGTAAGTAACATAGAAGCCTTGTCCTCAAAGAGCCTACCATCAAGGGGGAGAAATGACCCTTTCAGAGACAATGCCATATGCTGTGGTTGGTGTGTGATCCCACAGGAGCAGGATTGGGGCTGAGGGTGGGGGGACTATAGTAAAAAAAAAGGGGGGTGCTGAGTGTGAGCAGATGCTGAGGGAGCTGAAAAGCAGCAAACATGTATCCTGAGCAACTCGGCCACAGCAGAGATGGGAATCCAGAAAGAATGGGTAACTGTGTCTCTTTGACTATGGAGGTATTTTCCAATACCCCAGTGGATAGCTGAAGCCACAGATGTGTGCTACACATGTATACCTATGATAGAGCTTAATTTTAAAATTAGACATTAATGGTTAAAATGGTGAATAAAATCAGCAGTTATAACTAATATGAATTAGGTCATTCTCTCTTCCTTCTCCTCCCCCATCCCTCCTTTTTCCCTCTCTCCTTCTCCTTCTATCCCTAGAAGATTTTTAATGTTCTTACCACAACAAAGGAATAGATATTTGAAGTGACATGTAAATCACCCTGATCTTTCATTAACCCGTGTATACATATATCAAAGTGCTATATTATACCCTAAAAAATCATGTAGTTATAGGCCACTTCAAAATTGTGCACACATCTTTTATTAACCACAGTTGGCTGCAGACAACTGAAGCCATAGAAAATAAAGTTATGAATAAGGAAAGACTGCTTAGAAGGACAGAGTGACCCTCCAAGGAAAAACAAAGAGAAGGGATGCCATAATGAAATGCAATGGTCCGGTAGCTTTGGATGGGAATGTATTTCTTAGTTCTGGGGACAAGACATCCATGATCATGCTGTTGGCAGAATTGTTTTCTGTGTTGCTTTCCTTCCTAGATTGAAGGTGTCTGCCTTCTTGCTTTGCCTGCTCATGACTTTTCTCTATACACTTAGTAGGGAGAGCATTCTCAGAAAGAAACCAGTTCTGACAGATTAAGACCTACTTTACATTTTATACTTCCTTCCAGGCCCTACCTCCAAATACATTCATGCTGGGGATCTGGGCGTTGGCATAAGAATTGTGTAGTGGGACACAATTCAATCCATAACAAGGATACATGTTGATTCTAGAACATTCCAAGGCATTTTTATTTGTTCTAATAAATTTGACTTTCCTCAGATTCCATAGGGAATGTCTTACATATCCCCATTCTAGTTTCAGAACTTTTCTGTTTCTACAAAGTCCCCTCAGCCTCTCTGGAACTACTTGACAAAGTTGGTACTATTAACTAGGTGCTATTGATTCAGTGTATTCTATCTAGTATATTATGTCTAAGCATCATCCTAGTTGTTTTCCATAAACCATTTAACTCCTTAAAAACAGGCATGCCCAGCAAATATTCTTTTCAAGGACAAGGATGATCACAAAGAAGCTGCTGGAGTTGGCCATTAGGACATTCTGGACACCCTCAGGCAGAACTGTTTCCACCCCTGGTGAGGCAGAAGCAGGGTTACCAAGAGTTCAGCAGAGAATGGAGGTAAAGAGAAGAAATGGTTCCTTCTCGATGGAGCAGGCAAAGAGACAGATGGGCGTAACCTGAGGAGGAGGCAGGTTCAAGGAAAGGTTTATGGAAGGTGGGGGAGTCTTGAACATGTTGTCAGCGGTGGGAATGAAGCCAGGGGAGATGACTAATGAGAGGAGGGAGAGGCCTGGGGGGGGGGAGGGCAGAGGCAAGAGGATAAGCTCTGGGAGAGGAAGAGAGGGAGGCAAAAGACAGTGGCTAAGAGGACAGATCTGATAGTGCAGGAGGGAGATGGAGACAGGTAGGTTCTAGCTGCTGGCTTTTTAGAAGAAGACCGTCATATAGGAATGCCACACTCAGTCCTGAAACAGAAATTGTACAGTGATGCAGTAAAAAGGACAACATCACTTAGTAGCCAAAGAAAGTGGATGTGAGGGCTGGGAAGGTGGCTCAGTGGTAGAGAGCTTCTTTGCATGCATGAGACCCTGGTTTCGATTCCCCACCACCACATAAGCAAAAAGAAAAAAAGCCAGAAGTGGCACTGTGGCTCAAGTGGTAGAGCATTAGTCTTGAGCTGAAGAGCCCAGAGTTCAGGCCCCACGACTGGACCCCCCAAAAAAGAAAGAAAATGGATGTGACACCATTTATTAGCAAAGAGGGCTTGGACCTATCAGTGCTGCAGTTTCCTTATCTGAAAAATGACGAGAATATTAGTGCCCATGCCAATGGAATCATTCTGGGATAAAGTGTAATATTTGTAAAACTACCAAGTGCAGTGTCTGTGGCCTGGGAGGTGCAAGTGTTCTTTTGCTGTCATTGGCAGCAGTGGTCACTAATATTGTGAATGCTCACTAGGTCCTGGGAGGTGCCACATTATTTTCTTTGTTTAGAGGGAGAAATACAGTTGAGAGAAATGAACAAACTTACCCAAAAGCCACTCATTGAGTTAGAGCTGAGCCAGGACTTGAATCTAAGCCAGTCTAATTGAACATACCCCACTTCATCTATACTGGGCTTTCATTCCTGGGCTCTCCCTAGTCAACACCTGCTTCCTGGGTCCCCCAAAGTTCCCTTTCCTATCACCCCAAAGATGTTCAGCCCATGCTGTGAAGATGCCATGATGGAGGATATTTATCATCATCCCCTAGCGCTTCTCTGAGGTGAAGAGAAAGGACAGGATCTCTGCTTGGGAAAGGGCTCCTTCAACACCAAGCCGGGGGTTAGTGATAGCACATTTGACAGAAGTTGGAGTTTGTATCTGCTGTCTTAAACAGAGCAGAAGGCCTTCTGTGGAAATGACAGGACAATGAGTGTGATGTGAAGGGTTATAAGAATGTGTGAGCCAGAACTCTTGTGAGCATCTGGTTTCAGTTTGAGTAGCTGCTTGTCCCTGGCTTTATCTGAACACACTCAAGATTGGGCTAATGGAAGCACCGTTTGTGTCGGTCCTGGTTCATATTCCATGTCGGCCTGACTCTTTTTGTTTAGTTTGTGTCATTGGCCAAAAGAGTCTAGTTCAGGTTGCAAGGTCAGGTTAGTGTCTTTCACAAATAGAATTTGAATTTTCTCAAGCCTAGGAATGCAAGATGTGCTTGGGGGCAGTGTTTGCACAGTGTTATCTCTGTGAAGTGGGAGAGGAAGAAAGGAACATGTGTGAGCTTTTTCTAGGTGCCAAGAACAGGAACAGTGTGCACATATTTTGATTCTCATAACCAACTTTTGCAGCCAGGATTATTGCCTACCTTGTCCTCATGAGGCAGAGAGTTGGGTAGCAGTTCACATCCTGAATACAATCCCAGGTTTATCTGTATCACTCTTACTTTGCAAGCTTCCTATGCTTTTTGAATGTACTGTGTTCTATACTGAGATCTATGTTTTATGCCTAAGCAAGATACAAACACATCTGATGATGATGCTGAGTCATATAAAAAAAAACTAAAGGAAAAAAAGCAGAGAAACAGCTTAGAGAACATTGATTTCTAGTCAAAGGACAACATTAGAGTATAAAACAGCACCATTTAGTGGTGGGATCCAGAAGCACTAGAGAAGGTGAAAAGAGGAGTTTGGATATGATCAAAGCATTTCATACACATGTATGTAATGCAATAATAAAATCCATTAAATTGTTTTTAAAAGGGAAAGAGGAGAGAGAATGAAAAGTAATGGAGGAGGTAGATTTGATCAAAGTACATTATATGCATGTATGAAAATGTCATAGTAAAACCCCTTTGTACAATTAATAAGCACTCATACAAAGAGGGAACAGACCAGCATACTTCCTGGATAAATGTTAGAAGGATTTGTCTAAAATCACTGATAAAATGTGATATATTTACTAGCTGGCATTGTTTTAGAAGCTTCAGCCAATGAAAGGCCAAGCAGCAAAGAAAGACTGAGATATGTTTGTATTCCTAGCAAGCATAAGGACACCAAGTAAAAATCTATATTATTTACTATATTTTTGTATTATTTATTAGCAGATATTGCTGGACACTGGTGGCTCACACCTATAATCCTAGCTACTCAGTAGGCTGAGATCTGAGGATCACAGTTCACAGCCAGCCCGGACAGACAAGTCTATGAGACTCTTATCTCCAGTTAACCAGCAAAAAGCCAGAAGTAGAGGTGTGGCTTACATGGCAGAGTTCCAGTCTCGAACTCACCACCAAAAACAGAAAAGTCAGTAGATTTTCCATATACCTAAAAAAATTCTCTTATGAAAGAAATATACTAGAAATGTTCTAGTGAAAGAAAATTTATAAAAATTAATACATCATCTTAGTGACCCAGGTTTTTTATTGCGAAGTGCAGAATGGGATATACATAATTAGGAAACAGAACATGTTCCTAGATTGGAAAGGAAAAATACACTAAATATGCCAATTTAGGGCCTTAATAGGATGCCAGAGAGAATCCTAAGGGGAATTGGAAAGCTTTGACTGAATGGTTTAAGACTTTGTGTGGAATAATAAACAGATGGAGCATGGAAGAAGTCCCAACAGAAAGAATAATGAAAGGGTACTCGACATTAAAGACCTTAACATATCATAAATCTGAATTAATTAAAAAAGAATAGGAGTCAAGCAGATTGATGACATAAAACTGCCTATAAATATTCCCAGTGATATGTAAAAATTTAATATTTGAGAAAGGAAGAATCACAAATGGAGAAGAGGTGGCTTACTCAATAATTTATTGTTGGAATCGCTTGGGAAAACCCCAGCTCAAACCAGAGGCTGCAGAGTGGCGTTTGATGGGACAGATACAGCAAAGAGACACAGGAAAGCCTTTCAACCTGCAGTCTTGGCCTTCTGTGTGCAAAGTGGATGATTCTCATAAAACTATAGGGTTCTGGCTCCTGTCTTTGAAAAGGTAGACTAAAATTCTTACTGGTCTGGACCCTAGAGGAATTTGAGTTTTCAGCTTCTGATTCAGACTGCACCTCCTACCATGTGCCAAAATAAATTCCAGATGGAGGAAAGAGGTAAACATTTAAAAGTCAAACTAAAAGAGGTTAAAACCCAATATTTGTGTATCTCTGGCTTGGAGAAGGACTTCTGTGCTTAAAAGTTGTTAAATAAATCACAGAGAAAAAAGACTGTCAAATGTTGACATGAATATTTGACATTTCCATATGTCTTATAAAACTTATCAAAACAGGAAGGAAAACAATAGATTGGGAAGCTATCAACATTAAATATGGAGATCAATATATATCAAGATATAGATATAAATATGTGTCAGTGTCTACATAGCTGGATGGATAGGTAAATAAGACAGACAGACAGATACAAAATTAAAGTCTATATATATGCTTTGGGGAAAAAGAATTATGCTTGTCTGGACCGTGGCTACAGCACATATGTAGGCATGTTTCAAACATGTATAGTATGATAGAAACATACATGAAATATGCTCATCAATAATGATGGTGATTCTTAAATCACCATCAACTTCTTTTAACCTAATAAGTTAGAATTCCCCAACTGATACTCAGTTCATAGAGGCTTCAGGGGAACTGTACCCAAGCATATTATTCATTGCATTGTAAATCGGTGCAGCCCTGAACCGTAAAACATTCAACTTGTGAGAGCCTCCTGTAAAGAAATTAATCATATCAATAAAGAAAAAGTTGCAGGCTTATCATGGCATTATTTGTGAAAATTTGGAAACAATCTAAATGCTAATACTACAAGTCTTCAGGCAAATTATGGAATATTACTATGAAAAAATTTCAGAAATGCTTGCAATTTTCAGTCCCATGAGCAGGATATAGAAGTGACATTTCTAATACAAACACACCAAAATAATCATTTAATTTGCCTCATTTACTTAGAGGTAGAGTTTGAACTTGAATTCCAGTCTATCAAACGGAGTCCACTGCTTTCCCCACCTGCCACATAACTTCCTGTTCTGGAGTCCAAGTGCTCTGGAAATGGACTGTGGTGAAGAGCATGTTCATCAAACAGCCAAGAAAAGCTGGTCTCTTCCAATGCTAGTCTCTTCCTACTAGAGTATATGACAGGGAATGAGACTTTGGTCTACCTTATGCTCCCAAAACTGGGATTTTCTAAACATTTCCTCCTCTTCCCATTGGACACAGATGATAAAATGAATAAACAGAGAAAGATCTGTGGCCCAGGTGATCTGGACCACACCTGTTCCTTGAAGCTCTCTGTTGCATACCTGTATGTTTATAAATGCTTTTGACATTTTCCTTGGTTTTGTTTTTGTAATGAATTACATTAAGTTAAAGCCATGATCCCCTAAGCACACTCTGCTTCAGAAACCAGCTTTGGTTGAGGTGAAAGAAAAGACCCCAGGTGGTCTCGAGAGTTCTATTGCTTAGTATTAAAGAACACAGAAAAGGCTTAGTGGGATTTCACTTTAAGAAAGGAAATGTATTGTAAAGAATCCTGAGATTCGAAAACCTGAGCCTGCCGTTCCATTTTCTGAATCTCTCATGCTTAGTTTTCAGTGTAGCAGAGTTTACTGTGACAATGATAATCCCTTACATTGTATAGGGCTTTTAGTTTACTGAGCACTTTTGTTCTTTTTTTCTTTCTTTTTTTTTTTTTTTTGCAGGGCTAGGTATTGAACCCAAGGTATTGAACTCACGCTAGGTAAGCGCTCTGTAACTGAGCTGCACACCTAGCCCTGTTGTTTCTTTTTATTTTTTATTTTAATCAGCACAACCTAGTGGTATAGAAAGGACTGGGATTACTGACACCATATCATAGACACAGCACTGAGTTTCAGAAAAGTTAAGGCTTTTACCAAAGGCTTTTTGATGGGACAAAGGCCACAGCAAGTACATGGACAAGTCTGGTACTTCCTTATTTCACTCCAGCACTCTTTCTTAGATTCCTGGGATCATATATTCCTGTGATCATGTATTCCTGTATGTGTATCTTTTGCATTTCTAATGTATACTCTGTTCAGGCTGAGATCTCTGTTGTATACTAGCAAAAGGGACTCTACCCAGGGAGAGAGCATTGATCAGGAATGTAATGTGATGAGCTACAGGAAAAACTGTGAGGTCTAGGAGAGCATGAACAAGAGGAGCTAACCTAACTTCAGTGGAGACCAGGGTCAGATGTCATATATTTTGAGTATTCGACATCTAAACTAAAACCTCAAAAGGAGAAACAGAAAAGGAGAGTGAATGACCAAAAGGGCAGATATATCAGAAAGTATGACTTGTTTGTTTGTTTTGTTTTGTTTCGTTTTTGTCCCTTGGTGGGGCTTGAACTCTGGGCCTGGGTGCTGTCCCTTAGTTCTTCAGCTCAAGGCTAGCACTCTACCACTTGAGCCACAGCACCACTTCTGGCTTTTTCTGTTTACATGGTACTGAGGAATCGAATCCAGGGCTTCATGTATGCAAGGCAAGCACTCTACCACCAAGCCACATTCCAGCCAGAAAGTATGATATTTTTAAAGCTGAGGATTAAAAAAGAGAGAGAGAGAGGAGAGAGAGAGAGCACTTCAGGATGGAAGGAACAGAAAATCACATCAAATGCTGTTGAAGAGAAGCTTGTGATGGTCTACAACCTCTATCTCTCCTCCATTACCCCAGAGTCCCTCTGTAATAAGGGTAACAATCGAAAACAAATAAGAAGAAGAAACTCACAAAGACAAGAAAGTTAAGAGACAATAGCCATCAAGAGATGCTAATAGACACATGAATGGACAGAGCTGTAGGAGAAAACTCCTGTTGGTTGATTCTGCTTCCAAAGCAGAGCCATGGATAACCCCAGGAGCAGGAGGTATGAGGTCATTGAAGGCCAGGGGGAGGCCAGTGTACAGAATATGGATGAATATAAATAGTCTGTGTGATATGGAATCAGTCATAGCAGACCTTGCGATTTTTCATCACACACAAATAAGCTCCCTGCCCCTTCACCTCAGCAGAGATCAGAGTCTTGCTCCTTCAAGAGAGATCAATGTAAGTGCCCTAGATTCTAGCTGCAAGGCCGAGGAGAAGCAGAGCAGAATCACTACACTGAAAACAGAGATATTATAAACTTAATTTTTTTTAAAAAGCCATTTCTAAACCACAGCCTTATATCTTCTCTGTAAGGATGGAGATTAGAAAGATAAATTCTTTGGAAGAACCAAGAGCCCCATCATAGTCATTGCCTTTGGTGGAAAATCCACAAAACACATGGGTCACTGTCCTGCGGAGACAGTCAGAAGCTGCAGTCTTACTTCCAAATATGAATGGACCACAGAGGATCATCAGACATACAAGCAAAACTTCCAACAAGTAAGAAAGAGATCAAAAAGGAAAAGGGAAATAAAAAACATGAAGGAAACAATAACAATGTCATGAACAGGGGCAGCTTCAAAAGAAAAGAGATGATAATACATCAAGATATTGGAGAAAGATATCACTATCTTTATAGAACATGTACAGATGGAGAATAAATCAGCGAATAAGAAAAAGCTATTAGCTGAGCACTGGTGGCTTCTACCTGGAATCCTAGCTACTCAGGAGGTGAGATCTGAGGATTGTGATTCAATGCCAGACTAGCAGAAAAGTCCATGAGACTCTTCAGTTAAGAACCCCGAAAGTTATAGCTGTGGCTCATGTAGTAAAGTCCTACGCTGGACAAAAATATTCAGAAACAGTGGCCAGGCCCTGAATTCAAGCCCCACAAAAGGCATATAAAAAGAAAGGAGAGAGAGAGAGAGAGAGGAGAGAGAGAGGGGGGAAGGGAGGGAAGGGAAGGAACAGAAGGGAAGGGAGGGAAAAAGGAAGGAAGGGAGGGAGGATGGGAAGGAGGGAGGGGGAGGAAGGAAGGAAAGGAAAGAAGGAAGGAAGGAAGGAAGGAAGGAAGCTATTCAACATGTTAAAGAGTTGAAATATAATCTTCATAAATAGAAAGGAGATGCATTAAAGATATATATGAGAAAGCAATAAGAAAATTGAAGAATTATCTCAACAGGCTGCAAATCTAACTGATAGGGTATAGAATTGTACAGCATATTTCCCATTGCTGGGGGCCATGGGTTTCTGGATTGCAAGTGACCAGCTTGCTAACTTTTGCAAAGCCAACCATTTTCCTGAAAAGTTCAGAAGGGGAGATGTTACATATACAGTGACCACAGATTTATCAATAACAGTGGGAGCTCTGAAGATGAGTGACCTTAGGAAATCTGAGGGAAATTTTCTGATTTTTAAAATTCCATACCCAAATTATCAGTCATGTCTAAGAGCAAAATAAAGTATTTTCATCCTTATAATCCTAAAGTTATGCCTCTCATTCACATTTTCTCAAGAAGCTACTAGCAACCATCAAGATAGTAAAGTAATTCAAGGAGGGTCCAGGAAATATGGGTTATATCAAGAGAGAGATAGGGAGAAGGTATAGGTAATGGGTATACCGCAGGTCCAGTAAACAATTTGAGCAGATTATGGTGGGACAGACAGAGCTCCAGCAAGGAGAGCCCTAGGCACGGAACAGATAGACTGACTGTTGTATTTGAACATGTAGAAAATTTTATGTTTCAAAGGAAACTATAGTTCTTGTGAATAGAACCAAAACCCAGCAAAAATGATGCTTTTATGTTAAATTATACTAGATAGAACTAGTAGATAATAAAATGGATAGAAATAATAACATCAAATACCAGTGAAGAAAATCTCTATATGGTGAAATCAACTTAGAAATAGAGACAGTCCCCAGTTTGAGTGATTTAAATGATTTTTTGACTTTACAATGGTATGACAAGCATTGCACATTCAGTGGAAACTATATTTCGCATTTTTAATTTTTATCTTTTCCTAGATTGACAATTCACAATACTGGATTCTCTACAATGCTAGGGTGCCATTAAGTCATGCATTCATCAGGACACATAATCAATACTCTACTGGGTGCTGTGTTGCTAAGCTGTGATGCACAGTAGAGTAAGCAAATTAAGTGCATTTTCATTTATGATCAAGACATAACTTGATCAGTCCATACCCCCATCCTTACTACTGGAAGGTCTATCCTGAAGTAATTTCTAGAATAAATAGAATAGAAATCAAGAACAGTGGCACTCAAGTATGTAACACACTGATTGGGTGATGAGTACTCTACCATCACTCTTAATATATAGACAAGGAAACTGAGGCACAGAGAAGTAAAGTGACTTGCTCAAGGATATATAGTAAGAGACAGCATAGGATTAGAATGCCGAGTGGTAGAATGCCAGTCTTGTATGAAATACCTAAAGGAGAGTGCCCTGGCACTGAGTTCAATGCCCAGGGTCTCATTCTAAAGCCTGTGCCTTTTCCATTACAACACAGCTTCTGACTTGGTTTGCTTTATTGTGGTCCTTTTTTATTTTTTCTACACTTACTGTAAGACCCACTAAGTGCTTTACATGCCTTATTCTACTTGACTTCTATTCTAGAAGAGAGGTGAGTAAGAAAACTAGAAGCCAGAGATGCTAAATGCTTTGCCCCAAAGTTTCACAGCTAACGGAAGTCAGAGCTAGAATGCTAGTCCAGGCCTCCCTGATGGAACCACCCATGTTAAGCCATGGACTGGGGAGTTCTAGTTACATCCAGTCAAATCATGCCAGAGTCAGGCTCCAGATCAGGGAAAGGCAGAGACCCAACGGAGAGAAGCAGGACTCCAGCACCTACACATCATCCCTGGGAGTAAATGAAGAGAACCAAAATCTTGGGGGGAAGGCTGGCCAGTCTTGAGGGCTATGGGTAGCATGAAAGGCCCTTAGGTCCTCTTCATCTGGCCATGCAGCAAGCTGAGTGCAGGAGTTAGCAGCCACTTTCAAACCTGTCCCCAGGTAGAAGGCAAATTACCCTGAAATACAGACAGGCAGCCTTTCTTTGATCAGGAAACTGGGTGGCCTTTCCTAATAGGCAGGCCTAGCATGTTCACTATAAGCCAGTACAGTGATGGCTGGAAGCCCTTATGTTCCAGGGAGTCAGAAGAGACCAGAAGGTTCTATAAGCTTTTCATGGCAGCAGCTATTTCTCAATTCCTTACAAGATATGTAGCCATCATCTTTGCCACTGGGCAGTTTCTACCTAGAGGTGGAGAGAGCGATCAGGCTAGATGGCTAGAGCAGCTGTAAAATATTTAATGTGAACATGTAATCACATTCTCATAATCTCTAATAGGATTTGGTGTCAAGCAGAAGTCCAACTTGGCCTCTGGCCCATAGAGATAGACCCAAGTTATTATGTTGAGTGTTACCTAGTAGATAAGTAAGAAAGAAATATTGTTCAAATAATTGTGGGACTGACCAACACACATTATAATTATTGTAAAGAAAAAAGTCCACCAGAGAAAAGAGAATTTATCCAGCTTACTAGTCCATTTATTGTGTTGTATCCTGGAAGAAGTAATTCAAGTACATAATTCACACAAGTCATCCCCCATCTTGGCAGTTCTTGCTTAAGAAGAGAATTGGAACCCTGCAAAATTTTATTTCCACATATTCCCTCAACACGTGGTCAGTGCTGTTCGGGGAGAAGAGAGTGTAACACTGTGTTTAGCTAAACATAACAGAACAAGAGAGAATGAGGGATTGAGGAAAAGAGAAAAAGAGTTTGAGACAGGGAAAATAAGGAAGTCATAGGTCTGGAAAAATTTTATTAAAATAAAATTTGATTTAAAGAGATCAACTCAGCTACTGCTAGCTCATGCCTAGCTACTCAGGAAGCTCAGATGTGAGGATCAAGGTTCAAAGCCAGCCCAGACAAACAAATCCAAGAGATTCTCAACAAACCAAAAGTGGAGCTATGGTTCAAGTGGTAGAATGCCAGCCTTGAATGAAAGAGCTTAGGGAGAGTTCCCTGGTCCTGAGTTCAAGCCCCAGTAATAGGACAAAAATGAAGAAAGGAAGGAAGGGAGGGAGGGAGGGAAGGAGGGAAGGAAGAAAGGAAAGAAGGAAAGAATCAACTAGGTAGGTAGTAATCTAACTCTTCCCAGATGGAGTCCAGCCTTAGGATTTGAGATGCACTAAAGGACATGAAATCAATCACATGTTGTCCTGTGTCACTTGCTACTTAACAAGTATTTACTAAGTATTGCCAGTCACTGGGGTGGCAGAGATATGATCCCTTCTTCTACAGGAATGTACTACCTACAAAGGGAAACAGCAAACTAAAAGCAGTAGGTAATGAGTGAGAGAGAAGTCATTTGCCCTTAGGAGTCAGATGAGAACTCTTATCTAGGGAGGCTTGTTGAAATTGGGCCAGAAGGAAGGGGAGGACTTACAAAGGTGAGACAGGGGAAGGAGGATCACAAGAGGAAGCTGCTGGCATCGACCACATCAGGGAGAAGGGTATTGGGGTGATGGGGTGGGTAGGTGGGGGGTTACTAGTTAGCATGAAGAAGACCTTTGTGGCAAAGAAGTTTGTGTTTTGGTTTGGTTTGAGTTTGGGTGCTGAAGATGGAACTCAGGGCCTTGTGAACATTGAGTGTACATTCTACCACTAAGCTATACCCCTAGTAAAATTGGACCCCTAAACTCCTTGGCTCAGAAATGTGGGCTCTCTCTGACCTATTATTGTTCTCTCTCTTTTTATTTTAAATTGTCGGGCGTGGGGCCTGAACTCTGGGCCTGGGTGCTGTCCATCAGCTCTTCAGCTCAAGGCTAGCACTCTACCACTTGAGCTACAGTGCCACTTCTGGCTTTTTTCTGCTTGTGTGGTGCTGAGGAATCGAACCCAGGGCCTCATGCATGCAAGGCATGCTCTACTATTGAGCCACCTTCCCAGCCCTGACCTATTATTTTTGAAAATATTGTTAGATTATATAAAGATATACTCTGTTTAAAAAATTATGTATTTATTCTAGCTAACTGGCAAAGCTATAATTAGGTATCTCAAATCATTGTTTCATAGTGATATTGAGTTTTCTGTTTTAAATAAATTTGCTTAGGAAAATAAAGGATTCAAAGAACTTGTAAGTGAATAATGGGACAGATGGTATGTGAATATAAGGACAGCACAAAGGCACAAAGGCTGAACACCCAAACAAGAGACACTGGGAGATGCCGCTCCAGGCCTGGGTGGCAGATTCAGATTCCTCACCTCCAGGAGTTGACACTCAAGTAGATAGCTGCAGCTGGCCTGTGGCCAAACACAAGGCCTAGGCTACTGCTAATGATAGCAGATGGTGACCATGCTTAATCTAATTTTTTTTTCTTTTTTCTTGGTTTTTTTAAAGAAAGGCCAACAGTAACTTCTGGCTTTTTAAAAAAAATAGTACTGAGTTTTGAACTCAGGGCTTTGCACTTGCTAGGTAGACACTCTACCACTTGAGCCATGCCTCCAACCCCCACCCTTTGCTCTGTTATTTTTACAAAGAGGGACTTGAGTTTTTGTCTAGGTTGGCCTGAATCGAAATCCTCCTATTTATACTTCCCATGATGTTGGGGTAAAGACAACATGCAGAACTTTATAGGTTGAGATGAGATTTTGCATTTTTCCAAGCTAACCTTGAACTATGATCCTTCTGATCATCATTTTACACACACACACACACACACACACACACACACACACACACACGAGTTAGTTAGTTCCAGAGCTTGAACTCAGGGCCTGGGGGCTATCTCTGAGCTCTTTTGCTCAAGGCTAGTGCTCTACCACTTTGAGCCACATTGCCACTTCCTGTTTTCTGGTGGTTAATTGGAAATGAGAGTCTCAGGACTCTCCTGCCAGGGCAGGGTTTTTTGTTTTGTTTTGTTTCTGGTTAGAGTTTATTCATATCATAACAGAAGAAAAAAATATATGTAAACTCTTATAATCTGGAGCAAAATTTCCATTGCCTACCACATTTGAAGACAGAAGTGTGTTATGTTTTTCCAGGTTTCCATACATTTAGTGTGTAAGTTGCTTAAAGGATCCCCAAGAACTATCAAACCTAGCTCTCCACAAAGATGATGGTGGATGCTCTTATCTCTGTGTCTCCAGATATATCCTCTTCTCTCCATCACATGAGTTGGCTAATTATAGTCACAGATGGTTTCTAAGGGAGATTTCTACTTTTTATTGATTGATTATTGTGACAATACTGTACAGAGGGGTTACAATTACATGAGCAAGGTAATGAGTACATTTCTTTTTTTTAAATTTTATTTTATATTATTTGTGAACATACTGTACAGAGGGGTTACAATTACATGGGCAGGATAATGTGTACATCAAGCATTGTTGCCTCCTCCTTCGTTTCCCCTTCCCATCCCTTCCCATCTCCCCCCCCCCCCACCCTCCCCGACCCCCGGCCAAAGTTGTAAAGTTTGTTTTTGGACATAACGACTTGTACATCTCATTGTTGCAATGGGTCTACCTGCATCCCTATTTAAATTATTTGTTTTTTCCCTTCCCCTCCACAAATTATACCAGCATCAAATACAATGAAAGCAGGGGTTATACCGTTGGGGAGGGACATACAAAGCAACAAAGAAATCACCTTATAAATATTTTAGAAACAATTGCAAGAAAGAAAAAAACATTTCAAGCCCCACGGCCAACAAAACAAACAAACAGAAAAAAACATTTGAGTCCTTATCTTGGGGTTCATTTCTCCTAACATCAACTTATCTGACCTTTTCTGTTTGTCTCAGACATATACTAGTTATTGCAAATAAGGGAAACCATGGGACCTATGTTTCTTTGGGCCTGGCTTACTTTACTTAATATAATTTTTTCCAAGTCTTTCCATTTCCTAACAAATGGGACAATGTCATTCTTTCTGCTCAACCTCTCTAGGCATAAAGGAAATGCAAATCAAAACAATACTGAGATACCACCTCACCCCAGTTAGAATGGCTACAATCAAGAACTCTAATAACAACAGATGCTGGAGGGGATGTGGACAGAAGGGAACCTTACTGCATTGTTGGTGGGAGTGTAAACTTGTTCAACCACTTTGGAAAGCAGTATGGAGGTTCCTCAGAAGACTCCACATAGAGCTCCCCTATGACCCAGCAATCCCACTTTTGGGCATCTACTCAAATGAGCACAAACAAGACCATACTAAAGCTACCAGCACAACTATGTTTATTGCAGCATTATTTACCATAGCTAAGATATGGAACCAACCCAGATGCGCCTCAGTAGATGAATGGATCAAGAAAATGTGATATATATATATATATATATATATATATACAATGGAATTCTATGCCTCCATCAGGGCAGGCTTTAAACAATGATCCTTAGCTCGAGTCTCCTGAGTAGCTAGAAATACAGACATGAGCCACCAGCGCCTGGCTCTTCTGAGTACCTGGAATTATAGGAGTAAGCCACCATACTCAGCCAACATTAAGACTTTTCTCTGATATCTCCTTGTTTACAAATTCTAGCATCTAATTTAATTTTTTTAAAAAAAACACCATACCAACAAAAATATGCCCTTTTACACAAAAGGAATCCTCTTTGTGATATTCATTCCAGGTGGCAAGAGACAGTGGCCTTATCAAAGGCCTAAAGAGACTCAACACCAGGGTGACAGCTCTGTATAAATTCACAGAACCAGATTGAAAGGAACAGTCTCTTTGAGAGAGCACCAGTTCAGGGCTACAAGCCAGAGGTGACATGGCCTGGACATATCTATTTCCAGAGCCTGGTTCAGGCCAACATGGAGATTTTATTGAACCTGCAGCTACCTAGGTCATCTGTATGCAGTTTGTGAATTTGCAGGCCTAATTGTGCTGAAAGCAGGGAATGGGGGAACTTGATTCTCTGTGTGAGATGCTGTAGTAGTGAACAGTCTGGTGACTAGTCTGGATAAATGATCAGAGAGTAATTAGCAGCCTTCCCTACCCCCACGTGCTCAGAGCCTGTTTCTGTTCCTGCATTTGTCTGTCATTGTGGAATAATTCCACACAAAGTGATGCTCATTAGATGGAACTCTCTAGCCAGCAGCTGAGTTGAGCATTTAAAAACCTGATTTCTTAAGTAATTTATCCCAAAGACAGGCTTGACACGAAGTTGGCACTGTGATTAGCAGGTCACAGCATGGGAGCCACAAAATGATTCTTCTGGGTCTAGCTTTTGCTCCACCCCCATCCTGCCCAGGCTGCTTTGCATTTCAAAAGGCCACCTATTCTTTAAGAACTATTCACACAGTACCTCCTGGAGGACCAAGCCCTCCTCTTTGGAACTGGTCCACCAGGCCTTTTGCATTCATGGACAGTTTAAATCTTGCTGCCCCTTCTGGCTGGTTTTGCACACACTTGTGTATAAAGTCTCAATCTTTCGTCTAGACCTCAAAGTTCTTAGTGGTACCCAGACCTACATCATCAGCCTCACCTGGGACCCAAACCTGACTATGGGATAGATAGAGGGGAGAGCCCAACAATCTGTTTAAACAAGCTTTCAGGTGGCCAAAACAGGCCAAAGTTTGGAACTGACTAAGACTATACAGGAACAAACTAAACTTTCCTAAGAACTTTTGGACAGCCTGTGGATACACTAGATAAGTGCTTTCTCATTTTGCTGAGGAATCAATTGTCACTCAGATACAATGGCTTTTTGTTGTTGTTTGCCGGTCCTGGGGCTTTAACTCTGGGCTTGGGCGCTGTCCCTGAGCTTCTTTTGCTCAAGGCTAGCATTCTACCACTTAAGCCACAGCACCACTTCAGCTTTTCTGTGATTAATTGGAAGAGTCTCACAGACTTCCCTGCCCAGGCTAGCATTGACCCATAATCCTCAGATCTTAGTCTTCTGAGTAGCTAGGATTACAGGTGTGAGCCACTGGCACCCGGCAATGTAGTGGCTCAAACTCCAGGAGTGCCATATGTCAAGTCCAGTCACTCTTTATGCCAAATAAAGAGGCATGATGAGGGGCACAGAAAGGAGGTACTTAAGTACATCATCACCCATCTTAGAGATACAGACATTGGCCTCAGATTACATAGGGAGAACTAGAGTTTGAAATAGGTATGCATAGTTCAATCTCAAGTCACAAGTATGGCCTGGCTGAGCATTATCTCAGCAATTGTCTCTGAAGGAGTTCTGAAATGTTGTTAGCATCTTATCACTTGAGGGGCGCAGCAACAAGTCGGTCACTGTTATCTGGCAGGTGATCTGTCCTGAGCTTTTGACTCTTCTACACAGGCTGGAGTCTGAGTAAAATAAAAGAGAAAAGAGAAAGCCAAGAGTCAGCCTCTCTCTGTTCTACTTTTCCCTCTTTCCATCTCTTCATTTCTGCATTTTTTTTTCCCTCCCTCTCTTTATCTGGCCTTCCTCATTGCCATGAGTAACCTGCTCTGCTCTACCACCCCGTGATGGACTGAAACCATGGGCCAAAAGAAATTCCTCCCATTAAATTGTTTATGTCAGGCTCTTGGTCGCAGAGATTCAAACAACAAACAAAAACCAAATCTGTACTCCTTGAGAATCAGGACCATGCTTTGGGTGTTCCTGACAGTATTAGCAGTGAGGGGTCAATAGAGACTTTGTTGGAGTGGATGAATGATCAGCAAATAAATGAATCAATATTGTTGTCTAAGTAGAATACAGCTGTGAGTGGCCCAAGCTCCATTTTGATTTTTGAATGTTGGTCAGCCTGTTCTCAAAACGAAAATAGGTTCTAACTGGGAGATTAGCAGTGACAGCATCCTCTATGGAGCTCTGATTCTGTCCCTAACTAGAGACTAGAAGCAAAAAGGGCAGGGCCCACGTGGTTTTATTTTTTAATTGGATTGGCAGTGGTAGTATAGTGAACCAATCCCTGGATTCGGTAGGTGAAAGACTAGCCCTACTACCCTCTAGTTACGTGAATCTGAGCAAGTTCTCTGAGCCTTCATATTCTAATCTACAAAATGGAGAGTAGTGAAAACCACTCCCTACTCCCCAAAATACAGAGAGAGAGAGAACAGAGAGAGAGAGAACCACTGTCCCTTCTTGCATACAAGGAATGGATCCTTGTGTCCTACATAAAGGAATATGGCCTTTTATTTGTAAGGGCCAAATACAACTATTTGCAGAGGTGTTTTAAACACGTTAAGTTTTGCACTTGTCAGTTATGAAGCCTGCAAATGGATCCAGAGGAAGTGTCAAGGTACATGGACATTCTGGGATTATTCCATTGCCAGGAGCACAGGCACACTTAGGTGACCTCAGGGGAAAAGGTACGATAGTTATTGCAGAAGAACTGCTCTGGTTTGGGACTCACATAAGCAGTGAAAAACCTCAGTAATTTTTTGAACTAACAAGGGCCCTTTTCCTTCTCTTCATTCATGAGCCTTGCTGCTTCTTGCTCCTGATGTCCCTGTCCTGAGCTTCAGGTGTCTACACCATTCTGAGCTGCAGGCAGTGAGCATGATCCTCATTTAAGATAACTTCCTCCTGACTCTGGCTCTTCTTTGGCCATAATGAACTCCCTACCCCTCTCTTTCTACCCTATCTTTTGGCTTTGAGTCCACAACTAAGTAACACATTCTTTTAAAGTATATTTTTAATTGACCTGAATTATTATGCTAGGAGTACACTGGGATATATCAGTGCATGTGTAGAATATGTATCGATTAGATCAGGATAATTAGTATATCCATCACTCCAAACATTTAGTATTTCTCTGTGCTGGGAATATTCAAAATCCTCTCTTCTAGCTTTTTTTTTTTTGTCATAAGGCCTGAACTCTGGGCCTGGGCACTGTCCCTCAGTTCTTCAGCTCAAGGCTAGCGCTCGACTACTTGAGCCACAGCACCACTTCCGGCTTTTTCTGCTTATGTGGTGCTGAGGAATTGAACCCAGGGCCTCATGCATGCAAGGCAAGCACACTACCACTGAGCCACCTTCCCAGTCCTCTTCTAGCTATTTTGAAATGTATGATTTTTTTTAAAACAGTACTAGAGGTGTACTTGCTAGGTAAGCACTCGATCACTTGAGCCTCACTCCTAGCCCTTTTTGATTTAGTTTATTTTGCATATAGGATCTCTGCTTGTGCCTGTTTCTGGTGATCCTCCTACCTCTGCCACCCATGCAGTGAAGATTACTAGCAACCATACCACCATTCTCAGCCCAACATATATAATTAATTGTTGCCAACCATCTTATCTTGGTTTTCTATAAAGTGCTCCTAATTGTTATTCTGAAACCCATGGGTACTTTTTTTGTTCAAATACTGTAGAGCAGAACTCTGATTTGGCAGAACTTCTGTACGACAGTTTAAATCCCAGAGCACTCTTCCGTGTATGAATAGATTTTCTTTGAGTCAGATGCTCAGCCTGGTCCAATCAACTGTTGGCTGTGAAAAAAGTTGCATCTGGTTCACCTGGGCAAGCTGCGTATGTAGAAGCAGCTGTGAAGGATTTGGGAAGGGAAAGGTGTCTCCAAACACCAGATATCTTTCCTTTGAAGGCCTCTGTGCTCTTAAACAGTGAAGGACTTGTCAGACTCATTGGCCCTTGGTGTGTGTCTTAGTGGCCCCTCTAGCATATGTTCACAAGGCAAGCCTGGAAACTGCTTGTGAAGCATATTCTTGGAAAAGCAACTGAATCAGAGCCTACAGTCACCCTTTACCATCTGAGCAAAGGGCAGCAACATTCCTAGAAAGACTGTTGTCCTTATTTATTGGATTTAGGCAACCCATCAAGACCAAAAACAAAGTCTAAAACTCCTTGTACCTAATTGCCCTTGGGATTTAAAACAAAACAACAGAGGTACACTCCCTTAGTGAGTGAAATCCCCACTTCCTTCAAGAGTTCCTTATTTGAAATGAGGCTTTAAGTTTAGTTATCTTTTTAGTTGTTCTTCAGTGAACAGGCTCTAGCTTATCAGTCTCCTAAATGTGGCTGCCAGATGTGAACTTCTGAACTCCAAATATAATCAAGAGTTCTTGCAAAGCTGAGCTTCCTATCACTGTCTTCATTCTAATCCCTTTAACTTTTTTTTATCCCAAAAATATAAGACAAGGAAATAATAGGTGTTTCTTTTTCTTTTGGCTACCTAAGTACGTGTTTCCTTCCCCCCTGTCTCCTTTGTATTCCTTCTTAGTTAACAATTTAACAAGTGTCACTGGGCACTTGGTTTGTGTTTAGCTCTCACCAGACACTGTAGAGAGCTAGTCATGGTGCCTGTCTTCAAGGAGGTCACAATTTCTTGGTGAAATTTGGTTTTCTTCCAAATTAATGAAGAGCCAAGACTGCATACAATCAAGAAAGCCATCTTTTCTCTAACCCTCTCCCAAGAGCTGCTCATAGCAGTGCTTCATAGGGTTCTAGTATGATTGGAAACAGATCTTCCAGTTCAAATGCCACTGCAGAACTGGCTTTAAGCCCAGGCTGTCAGAAGCCTTGTCAGATTTTTGTCATTGCATTGACCTAGATGGTTGCAGAATGAAGGCCTTTGAATTCCCTCATCTGCAGAGAAAGCTGGGGTGCCTATGGGGACTGACACCTCACAGGCCATGTAACAGCTTTCCAGCAACTGGCACCTGCCCAGTGTCAATCTCAAGTGCACAGGGAGGAAAGTTCTTTCAGATGCTGGCATGATTCTGCCAGTTTGGGTGATTTGGGCAGACATTAGGTGTAATTTGCTTTGACAGTGCTTTTCCCTGGAGAAAATTTACCCAAACACCCTTGTCCCTGCATTTCTGGAATATTGCTTATTTGCTTTCCTGTTTTTACCATGTAGAGTTTCTAGGAAAGAGAAAGAGTGTAAACTCCCCAATAAACCCCATATTTCCTTTTTGGATTCATTAGGTCTAGTTAGTGTATTGTTTTAGTTCACAAATGGAAGACATGTATAATCCTTTCTCAAAAGGCAAACTCATTACATGAATAGAGTTACCCTAGATGCTCTTCAAAATAACTCTCTGAGGTAGGGGTTGTTACTAATTTCATTTCTCAGATGAGGAAAGTAGATTGTAGATGGAGCCCTTGTCCAAAGAGGTGGCCTGGCTCTAAGATCCATACTGGGATTGGGCCATGTAGCACAACCTTTGACTGCAGATAGAATGTAGTTCATGTACCAGAGTTGCCCTAACCAATGTGTAATCCTGGAAAGATGACTGTAGCTGTCATTCTTCATCTGAGTCTATGAAATGGTGGCAAAGGAGGGTATTTGGAGTAAGCTATTTGGCAAAGGTCTCTGTTGAACTCGTCCCTTGAGTTGTTGGAGAATTACATCCTAGTTATGCTATCTAGTCTGTCTCCATCTTTCCTTTGGAAAAGTCCCTGTATGGTTGGTATAATTTGGGGAGGGGAAGGGAAAAAAATTGTTTAAATAGGGATACAGGTTGACACATTGCAACAATGAGAGGAACAAGACACTGTGTCGAAAAATGAACTTTACAATTTAGGCTGGGGGGCAGGGGGAGAGGGGGAGAGGGAGGAATATAGTTGAGGTGGGAGGGAAGGGATGGTAGGGGAAAAACAAAGGAAGAGGCAACAATGCTGGATAAGAAATTACTCATTACCTTGCTCATGTAATTATAACCCCTCTGTACAGTATTTTCACAATAAAAAAACTCATTTACAAAAAAAAAGAAAGAAAAGTCCCTGTATGCCAGGAACAAAAAGACTGCAGCAGATTTAACCTAAAGTCTATATTTTACTAGTACTAATCAAGTTGATATGTTCAGTCATCTCCTTGGCTGTCTTGTGAACCAAGTTTGGTAGCATTAACCCTCATCATGCTATAGAGGAATCCCAACCAGGCACTTTCAAAATTTCTAGCATATACTTAAGAAGAAACTACAGTAACACATAAATAAGGTACAGGTACTGGGGTTGGGAATGTGGCTCAGTGGTAGAGTGTCTTCCTAACATGCATGAAGCCTTGGGTCAATTCCTCAGTAACACATAAATAAAAAAATTCAGAAGTGGTGCTATGGCTCAAGTGATAAAGCAATAGCCTTGAGTACAGAGAGGCTCAGGGACAGAGCCAGGCCCCGAGTTCAAGCCCCAGGACTGGCAAAGAAAAAAAAAAAGACAAAAAGGCACAGATAGCAGACACAGGCATTTATTAACTCAGACATACCAGGAAACAGATTTGGAGAAGGTACTAGGTGAGCAGAAAGGAGAGACTGAGGATGGAGGAATAGAGTATATTCACGCAGCTGCTTCCTTCTGCCTATGGTGCTGGAGCCCAACATCAAGGTTTATGACCTCAGAGAAAAGTCTGCTTAGACCAAGGCAGGTGTGTCCATTCATAGTGAGCAATCAGAGGAGGAAATCCCTTTTCCTTTCCAGTATTATTGCTCTGAAAGCAGGTGGACACTGGGCCTCCTGATAGGAGTTTCCCTGGTGGCATCCTACATAAAGAGGATGTATATTTCACAACAGAAGTCAGGAGTGGATACAGTCAGGATTTCTTGGGTCCCTGCTTGAGAATCAAGAGGACTTCTAAGGATTTGGTTCTGATAAGAGTCAAGTAAGCAACCTGGGGTGTATAATCCTAGCTACTCAGGAAGCTGAGAACTGAGGATCTCAGCTTGAAGCCAGCCCAGGAAGAAAAGTCTTTGAAATTCTTATCTCCAATTAATCATCAAAATGCTTGAAATGGAGCTTTGGATCAAGTAGTAGAACACTAGACTTAAGCAGAGAAGCCAAGGAAGAAGAGTAGAAGGCCATGAGTTCAAGCCCTAGTACACACACACACACACACACACACACACACACACACACACACACACACACACACACACACACACACACACACACACACACACACAGTGAGCAGAAAGAAGAGGCCTACAATGGATACTCCAAGGCCTCTGACTCTATGAGCAAAGTGGATTGTAAAGATCCTTGTCAGAGCAAGAGGTAGACTGGCTCTAGGACCCATACTGACTCAGGCCATGTAGCACAAGCTTCAACTGAAGATAGAACATAGTTCATGTGCCAGAGTTGCCCTAACCAGCTGTGTAACTTGCAAAGATGTCTCTAGCTGCCATTCTTCATCTGACTTTATAAAACGGATGGATCGCCCTTATCTCTCCTTCCTTCTCAGATCTTTCTAGCATTTGGAGCATTATTCACACAATATGTCTACTCACAACACATGTCCAGAGACAGTGCTAAAGGAAAATTTTTACATTCTATATTCTAAATTTGATGGAGGGAAAACCAAGTTTCTGAAAACCAAATTTGGCACCAAGACCTCTTGCTTAGATAGTAAAATAAAAGCTGGAGGGGTACAGGCCCCCTCTTCCCACAACCATCCACCCAATTATGAAAACAAAATTATTCACGAGCAACTGGGGTTTTTATGCAGATCCAAGCAGATCTAAAGGAACACCTTCTGGTAAATGTAGTCAGCTGCAGCAAGAACAGAAGCAGAGCAAGAGGAGTATGTGGAGGAAAGACTCACCCAACACTAATTAGGAACATAACATGTTTATACAGTAAAGTTCACACTTCTCACAAGTCAGCAAATGGCACTTCTTCCCTAGAGTTTAGCCTAGAGATGTTCAATCAGGAGGAACTCATTATTTATGGGGTCCCAAGTGGCCCCAACGTTGCTGATATCTCTCCAAGTGGAAGGCAAAACATACATTTCACCAATAGAAAACACTCTCCGAATATCTTCTTTCCATTTCGTGTTGCCATCTTAATATTAATTGATGTCTTCTATAACTTCTGCTTCCTCGGACACGCATACAAGTTTCTAATCTGTCAGACTTAGCAACCCTCTCTCCACCAAGTCATGCTTTCCTGACTGTTACCATGAGAGCTTTCTGGCAGGTGATAAGCAGGTCAGTATCTTGCAGACATCACAAGTCAGAACCTAGAAAGCACATAACATCTATCTGCATTTGTTCTGTTAAAAATGCAACTATCCCTGGGTGCCTGTGGCTCACACTTATAATCCTAGCTACTTAGTGGGCTGAGATCTAAGGATCATGGTTCAAAGCCAGCAAGTCCTTGAGACTTATCTCCAAGTAGCTACCAAAAAAAAAAATGCTGGAAGTGGAACTATGATCAAGTGGTAAAGCACTATCTGTGAGCACAGAAGCTCAGGACAATGCCCAGGCCCTGAGTTCAAGCCCCAGGACTGGTGGTTGTGGTGGTGGTGGTGGTGTGTGTGAGTGTGTGTATTAGAGGGATTCTTTTTTTTTTTGGTATATCTTTTTTTTTATTGTAAAGATACTATACAGAGGGTTACAGTTACATGAGTGAGGTAATGAGTACACTTCCTCTTGAACATTGTTACCCCCTCCATTGTTTTGGCCCTACCATCCCCTCCCTCCCTCCCTTCCCCGAGGTTCTTTTTTTTTTTTTTGATTGTGATTAAGTGATTACATAATTTCCGGAAATTCACAGTATTGTGGAATAATGATGCTCATTTAAAGTCACAAGTTCATTCTACCTTTCCTGGAGCAAATTGTCTATCACAGTCTGTAATATATAACGGTGCTCACATGTTATATACCATATATGTGATCAGCAGCATGGGGATATTTAGTAGTGGTTCAACCAGATGAGTGGGAGTTCTTTGTTTCTTAAGTCCTGTTAGTTTTGTCATATCACCTAACATTTTGGATTTAGCATCCACTTATCAGGGAGACCATGTACCATTTGTCTCTTCGTTCTTGGCTTACCTCGCTCAACATGATTCCTTCTAGCTCCATCCATTTCCCTGCAAATGCCATAATTTTGTCATTTCTAATGGCTGCATAATATTCCATTGTGTATAGATACCACAATTTTTGGATCCATTCATCTGTGGTGGGGCATCTAGGTTGTTTCCATATCCTAGCTATTGCGAACAGTGCTGCAATAAACATGGAGATGCACGTGTCCTTGTATATTGGTTCCTGTTGTTCAGGGTAGATGCCTAGAAGTGGTATGACTGGGTCTTAGGGGGGTTCATTTTTTGGTTTTTTAGGGCCCTTCCGGCTTGTTTCCAAAGTGGTTGTATAAGTGTACATTCCCACCAGCAGTGTAATAGGGTTCCTCTTTCTCCACATCCCCTCCAGCATTTGTCGTTGGCTGATTTGTGGATGTGGGACATTCTGACTGGGGTAAGGTGGTATCTCAGGGTTGTCTTTATTTGCATTTCCTTCACCACCAGGGATGATGAACATTTCCTCATGTGTTTCTTCACCATTTTTATTTCTTCATGGAGGGATTCTTTTTAGGAGACGTCTTTTATACTATTGGGTTTAAGAAGGACTGAATAGTTGGAGCCTGTGAAGCCATCTAATTTACTTCTTTTCCCCCTGCATTTTTCACATCAATTAGCTGTGCCCTGGGTTTCATTTTGACATGCCCATATATTCATACAACGTGCTTTGATTAGATTCACCCCTCTGTCATTCTCCCTTCTCTCTCCACTCCATTTTCCAAATCCATGTCAACAAGTTTCATTGTTTCATTTTTCACAACTATTTTGATATTTCCCCTCTTTTATTTTATTTCCCCTTTTTCATTCTTAGTTGGTTTCCAGTAGTGATCACAGTTAATAATGACTGCAACCCCTCTATGTACTGGATACCAGGATAAGTGCATAACTGGATCATATTAGTTTCTGTCCTCAAGGGGTTCATGGTCAACCAAGTCAACTGTATGGTACTTCCATAGGGACAAGAGGAATGAACTCCAGGAGTAAGAGCCTGCTTCCATTGCCAGAAGGTGATAGCTTTTGAACTGGATGAAAAGAAGGAACGGAGGTTACCAGTTAGGGACTGAAGGAGGTGATGATGAACCACATGCTGAGAAATCCAGTGACATAATTCAGGCCACAGTCACTCAGGAACAGAAAGACACCTGGCAGAGAAGGCTTTTGTCTGCCTCTCTGTCCTGTGCTCCCTGCAGCCTGGCAGGTGAGACAGCTCTGTCACTGCAAGGTTAACCAGTAGCCTAAGGAAAAAAAGAATCTGCCTTAAACCTTACTTGGGAGGAAGGCACAGAATCAGTGGAAAGCAGGTGACAAAATAAAGCAGAGGGGCCCATCAGCTGCACTGGACATTGATGAAAATGAGTAAGCAACTCAAGGGCAGTGATGGGAGGGAGGGAATGAGAGAGAAAGAGGGAACAGCTGATACTAAGCAAAAGGAAAGAAAAGTACCTATCACCCAATTTGGAAGAAAGAGTCTCATTGTTAAAGCTCATAGCGTTCATAAACTTTGTAGATTAAGATGATGATGATTATCACTGTGAAGGTTAAAATGTGTTTGTGACCTTAGCTAAATATAACTATGCCACAGTATTGTGAAACATATGTAGTCACTTAATAAAGAAATACTTGGAAAAAAATTCTCCTTTTGAGAAAGAATACTTAAAACTTCTAGAATATTTTTTTTCTTTTTTACAATAAAGATGGCACTTAGGAAGCCACTGCGTGATTTATACACTATAGAACATGAATTCCAAAGCCATTGGAGAGTAAAAAATACTCTGGCCTGTGATCCATGTTCTGCCAGGACCCAGACCATTTACCCAGAAATGAGGCCAAGAGTTGGACAAGACGTTCTTGTCCTCAACTCTGTATTAGTGTTTCACACTTGTTGTGTTAGTGGAGTCACAGCATTATGGAAGTGGAATTACCCACTCGAAAAGGAGGCACATTTTAACAAAAAAGAAACAATTAGGGAGTTGAAACACTTCTTGTCTGGAATATTGGCATTCACGGAAGAGGGGGCAGACACATGAGGATGGGGAAAGAAGATGAATATAGACAAAATACTTTATATTCTTGCATGGAAATAGAACAAAGCAACTTGAAGAGACTGGTTTGGGAAGGGAAAAGAGGAAGAGAGGAAGAGGGGTACTTATGACCAAGGAGCATTGGATGTATAAATGGACTTGTTAAAACGAAGCCCTCCCCCCCACCATCGTATTATGTTTCTGAACTTTTCAAATCATTTCCAAGATGGTACCAGAATACTTTGGTGGGAAACCCTTTCTTCAATGCCACCCTGCTCTTCATCACCCCCTCCATTCTGCCCCTTTCCAGCTGCCATCGAACGGATTCCCTTCAGTGTTTGAGTCTCAAGGTCAGGCCCCCTCAGTTGACCTCATAGTTAATTATAGACCCATAGTAAATTGCAGAACAGGAACTTGGCCCAGGGAATCATCTCTGTCATCATCTCCATTTTACAGATGATGAAGCTAAATTCCAGAGAAAAGAAAGCATGTAGCATGATACTACAAGAATGGAACCTGATGGGCTGGGAAGGTGGCTCAGTGGTAGAGCGCTTGCCTTGCATGCCTGAGGCCCTGGGTTCGATTCCCCAGCACCACATAAGCAAAAAGAAAAAAAGCCGGAAGTGGCACTGTGGCTCAAGTGGTAGAGTGCTAGTCTTGAGCTGAAGAGCTGAGGCCCAGGCCCAGAGTTCAGGCCCCATGACCGGACCCAAAAAAAAAAAAAAAAAAGAATGGAACCTGAGTTCAGGTTCCCTTACCTCTAGATAGAGTATTTTTCTTTGTTCCAAACTGCAGCACAGGTGACAGGGCATCTTCATCTTGGTATCTTGTTCTCTTAGTGAGGCTGCACATTTCTTCTAGGTGAGGCTTGCTTCTTCAATGGTAACATCTCCTTCAACATGGCCTCAGTCTTGGCTTCATGATTGACAGCTGTTAAGTAAAACAACAGATTGACTCCTGAACTCTCCCTGCCTGATTGACCTTTCCTTCTGCCTGAAGTCTAGCTCTACTGACTACTCTTGTGAATGGGGGAAGTCACTGCCTGGACTCTGGGTCTTAATTTTCCTTCTCTGTTGAACGAGAACATTGGGCCCTTGGAGCTTGCAAGCTCTGAAAGTTCTAGAATGCTCTGTCCCTCCACTGGCTCCTTTGCTGGGTTTAGAGTTAGACTCCTTATCCCTTACCTTGCTCATTCTCCTGGCCTCTGCTGTGGGATGAGTCCCTGCAAGCCTAGATAGATAGCATAGTGTCATAGAAAGAGATTGGCTTGCAGTCCAAGGACCTAGGTTCAAATCCTGCCTTGGTATCTTCAGCCTTTAGCCAACTCACTTTATCTTTCCATGCTGCCTCTTTTTTTTTTTTAAAAAAAAATAAGGAATGATAATAGATGTTTATTTGTTGGATTTGGTGACCATGAAATGAGATAGGTAAGTGGAAATCCAGGCCACAAAAGGCATTCTGCGTAAACTTGCTTCCTGGTTTCATTCTTTTTTGTTGAGAAATGAAATAGTCTAAATAAGTCAACTTTATGAGCTTACTAACTGGAGCAACAAAACATGTCCAACATTTTTATCAAATTCTTTCTGACAGGGATTCTGTTTCTTTGACCTATCTCACAGTGCATATACCAAGGTCTTAGGGAGTAGTTAGAGAAGGTAGTATTTCCACAAAAGGTGGGCATAGCAGAAGATTCTGGGAACACAAGGAGGACAGAGAAGAAAATATTGATACTTTTTTAAAGTGGTAGGTTTTTTTTGAGGGAGTGTTGTGTTTTGTTTTATTTTTGTTTTTTTTTTGTGTATGGTTTTGTTTTTGTTTTTTGGTGCTGGTTGTGGGGCTCTAACTCGGGGCCCGGGCACTGTCCCTGAACTTTAATGCTCAAAGCTAGCATTCTACCTCTTGAGCCACAGCTGCATTTCCTGCTTTTTGATGGTTAATTGGAGATAAGAGTCTGATGGACTTTGCTGTCCCAGCCAGCTTCAAACCACGATCCTCAGATCTCAGCCTCCTGAATAGCTAAGATTTCAGGTGTGAACCACAGTGCCCAGCTCCATGGAAGGTTTTTAAACAGGAAAGATACAATCAAGTTCCTGTCTCAGAGATTAATTAGGTGGTAAGTCAGGGTGGGAATCAAGGCAGAATACTGAAGAGCCACTCACTGGCTATCCCAGCAGCCCCAGTGAGGGACCATGAGGACCTGAATGGATATATGGAAAATCAGAGCTGGGGAAGGATCCTTTACAGAAAAGGGCCTATCAATCAGCTTTACAAACAATGTAAGAAGTCTATAAGCATCACCCAGGATCACATCATCCCAAGATAACCTCTATTCCAAGCCAAACTCTTTTTCCCAATTTTTTTTTTTTTTTTTTTTTTTGGCAGTAGACCTAACAGATGCCTGGAGATACATTTGATTTAGAAAGATTTGGATCAGGTAGGCATTTGTGACTTGAGTTGTACTTCAATAAGAGTAAAAATTAATACAATTTATAAGTTACTGGCCCTTTTAGGTGACTAGACCCAAAGAGTTCTACTCTGTGGTCTTGCTTAATCCAAGGCTTGATTCTGGGCTCTCAGTTGGGTAAAGCAGTTTCAAGTTGTCTGTTCTTCCCATCCTTTCTCCCCAGAATCGGTGGATAACTGCCCCAGCAATTGCTATGGCAATGGAGACTGCATCTCGGGGACCTGTCACTGCTTCCTGGGCTTTCTGGGCCCAGACTGCGGCCGAGGTAAGTACTCACATGAGACTTAGAATCTCTACTTCCAAGACCCCCTAGGCAGCTTGGGGTTCACTGCTCCCAGCAAGTGCAGAAATGTGGGCCCACCTTCCTGATGTGCCCAAGAAAGGTTTCTGAGGGCCCTATTTCAGAAGCCTGTTAAAGGACACTCACAGGTAGAGCTGGAGCCTGTCAGCCATTGTTATTCACTTATGGACAACCTGAAGGGTTGTCACAGGGGAATCTGGTGTCCCTTGCTGGGACATACGAAGTGGCAGTTGATTTCCCAGTGGCCAGCCGTGGCCAAGAATCTTTTGAAGAGTCTCTTCACATCAGTGTGACTTCTCTTGGGCCTGTGAATGAGAAGCCTGAGGAGCAGGCAGAGTTTCTCCAGAAAGATGCCAGGACAGGGACCTGAGAATTTGACCTTTCCCTTGGGAACCAGAAGGACCTCTTCTTTCAGTTTCTCCATCCATTCACTCACTCACTCAGTAGCCATTTGCTTCAGGCCCATGTGGGACTCCCTCCTCAGTTGGGGGCTGGGGTTATACCACAGAGCAAGAACCAGTCATGGGAGCTTTCCATCTATTCTGGGAGAAGGAGACAACTGTAAAGCAGTACCGTGATAACTGACAAGGTCAAACATGGAAGCCTTGGTATGGAAGGGCCAAGAACCCACTCAGGAAGGCTTTCCAGATGTGGCGGCATTGGTCTGGAGTCCTGAGGTTGTTTGTAAGCGGAAGGCAGACATGGTTCCAAGGCTGAGGGAACAGCTGCCTGTAAATCCAATGCTATGAGACTGCTCTGGGGATTCTGCTTATTTTAGCTAATGTGAAATAGACTCCATTTGAGGAAGTGAAGCTGGCAGCCCTGGGAGGCACTGTGATTATCTGCTGAGTGCTTTAAAAAGGAAAGAAGCCAGGTGGGGGCCAGGGAAGGTGGTATAGAGAGAGATGAGTCATTCCTTCTAACAAGAATTACTGTCTCATCCCATATGCACTTAAAGTTAAGAGTCATGTATAAAACAGCCTTATTGTATCTAAGTAAGACAGGCAAGTACTTCCAGCACGATGCAGTAGAATTTATTTTTATATAGTGTCCTTCATGGGGATGATCACAAAACCCTCTACACTAAGAGGCAGAATGGCAAGATAATGAAGAGCCAAGTTAGGGAGGCTCAGCTCTTCTCCTGAGAGAAGATGGTATATGGGGCTAGAGTGGAGGCCTAGAAGACAAAGGAGACTTGCAGGGTTAAAGACAACAGTCAGCAGAGCCTTAGAGGAGGTGTGGGGAAGAGAGCTGGAGTGCCATCAGGAGGAGAGTACTGGAGGAAGGAGGCAAGCCAGTCAATGGGCCCAGCCGCTCTTTTCCAGGGAGAACAAGAAACAGTCAGCAGCTTCCTCTTTTGAGACTCTGGTTCTCATCAGAGATAGGAATGAGGGTGGGAATGCAGGAAGCAGCATGCACAGGACCCCAACTAGTGCCATGGCGAGGCTGGGCCCTGCACTGCGTATTTTCATCTCTAGTTCCAGATGTGTTTAAACTCACACAAGAGAAAGCAAGACAAGCAGGTGATGGGTGTTTGTGGCAAAGCTGTTGAGGCTGTGGGTCAAGCCAGACAAGCTAGGGAAGAAGGGGACAAAAGTAGCTGAGGGATGCTAGGCGATGACTCATGCCCGGCTTCTGGTGCTCTGTCCCCAGCCTCCTGCCCTGTGCTGTGCAGCGGGAATGGCCAGTACATGAAGGGCAGGTGCCTGTGCCACAGCGGCTGGAAGGGTGCCGAGTGTGATGTGCCTACCAGCCAGTGCATCGATGTGGCCTGCAGCAGCCATGGCACCTGCATCATGGGCACCTGCATCTGTAACCCCGGCTACAAGGGCGAGAGCTGTGAGGAAGGTAAGGCTTGCAGATGGCAGTCTCTAGGATGGAGGCTAGTGCCCAGTGTCCTGTGGGCACCCAGAGAGCAGGGAAAGACTCCTGCCCACCTGGGACCCCAACTCTGTGCCAAGAAGGCATGAAACAGTAACTGACCTAACATATCATAGTTCTGGCCCACCAACGACACCAAAGTTGTTACTCATGAGCAGTTACCATATGTAAGGATTATTTAATGTCATATACCCTTAGGGATGAGTGGTCATCTATACTTTATGGGAGGAGAAACTGAGACTCACAGAGTTGGATGACTTGTCCAAATTCACTTGAGTCCTTCATGGCAGAGCTGGGGTTGAGCCTAGCCATTCTGGCTTCCTAGATGAAGTTCTCTCTTTCCAATACCCTTTGCTTTCCAGCTCATCTGCTCATTTTCCATCTCTACTTCTGAAGTCTGACTCTATTGTAGACTTTTTTGTTGTTGTCCATCATGGGGCTTGAACTTTAGGGCCTGGGCCTTGGCCATGAGCTTTTTCACTCAAGGCTAGCAATCTGCCACTTTGAGCCCCAGCTCCACTTCCGGTTTTCTGATGGTTATTTGGAGATGAGTCTCACAGACTTTCCTGCCTCTGCTAGCTTTGAACCATGATCCTCAGATCTCAGCCTCCTGAGTAGCTAGGATTACAGGCGTGAGCCACCAGCAGCTGGCCTTCTACTGTAGGCTTCTGCACTCTGTCTACCTTTACTACATTTGTGAGGGATAAGTGTGTGTGTTCAGTCCTTATACACGTGCCTCTCGCCTTGATAGTATAAATACATGTCTGTATAGGTGAAGGATAGAATATAACCCAACTTAACAGTGACATTAGTTCTTTTTTTTTTTTTTAACATGACCAGGCCAGGTGCTGGTGGCACACACCTGTAATCTTAGCTACTCTAGAGGCTGAGATCTGAAGATCATAGTTCAAAGCTAGTCCAGACAGAAAAGTCTATGAGACTTTTATCTCCAATTAGCCATCAGAAAACTGGAAGTTGAGCTGTGGCTTATGTGGTAGAGCACTAGCCTTGAGCAAGAAAGCTCAGGGATAGTGCCCATACCCTGAGCTTAAGTTCAAGCCCCAGGTATGGCATGCATGCACACATGTATTCACGTGCAAATGCATACACACACACACACACACACACGCACTATGTGACCAGGTGTGACAGATGAGTGCTTCTGTTTCACAAATGAAGAAACCGAAGCCCATGAAGGACAATAACATGCCCAGGCATGAAGAACAAAAACAGGGCTGGAACAAGGCCTGGATCTTCTCCCTGGCAGGCCAATACACTTTTTTCTAGACTGCAGGAACCCAGGAAGATGAGAACAGAACCTCATTCACAAACAAGATAGCACAGTGTTTAAGGGGGAACATATTGGAGTTATACATATGCTTCAGTCCTGACTCTCACTGTATGGCCTCAGTTCCCTCCACTAGACAATGGGAATGCTTTCCTCAGAGAATCATCTTAAAGATCAATTAAATGGCCCAGGCACAGCACACTTAGCTCAGTGTCTGACACCTAGTAAATGCTTCTTCATAGGTGGTGCTCTCATGGTATTAATATTATTCTGGGGATGACAGAAGCACATCTCATCCAGGAACATTTGAAGTGTATGGACTTGCCTTTTATGGACAATGGCATGAAGTTCCTTTTACCTCATGTTCACCTTCCAGGACTGGACTCTTCCCCTATAAGAGACTCCAAGGATGGCTTCCATATATTTGGTATTTAGTAGCATGGTGAAGAGGAATCAGTGTCTGGGCTGCATGTATTCCTGAACAGGGCTGGGAGTCCTGACTGCAACCCTGGCAGCTGGGGTCTGGTAGAGAGAAGAAAAGCAGCAGCCTGGGAACAAAGGAGCCCGACCCTCTTCTCCAGAGACTGGGAACCATTCATTTTGGTCCCTAGGAGTGGAGACTCTGACAAGAGTATGGAAGCAAAGAGCAGACTACTTACATGGTGGCTGTCCTACCCTAGATCCACCTAATTTGTGCAGGCCAGGGAAAGAGAAGTATCTGTCTCAAGGCAGGCCAGCACCGGATAGCACTCTAGAGCTTCAGGGTTATTTACAGAAAGGAAAAAAAAAAACACTGTTTTTGAGAACTTTGATTTATATTGTCTATTTGAAAAGAAATGTTTTTACCCTAGCTCTCTCTTCTGAGGAAGGCCATCTGGAACTGCTTCCCTTGTATTCTTTTTGTTCCCCACTATCTGTGCATAGTCCTGTGAGTATATTAGGGCTTTCTTGGGGTGCGCCTCCTCCTCCCCTACTTCTCCTGTGTCCCTCCTCCTCTTCTTCCCTCCTCTTTCTCCTTCCTGTTCCTCTTCTCTTTCTCCTGTTCCTCTTCCTCCTCCTCTTCTCCTTCTTCTTCCTCCTTTATCCTTATCTGATTCTTCCTCCTCCTTCAGCTAACAAGTTTTCTGTGTTTAAAAACCATCAGCTAACAGGCTTACTTTTTTTTCTCTCTTCCTTCTGAAGTTTATTATCCCATATATTTTTTTTGAAAGCTTGAACTCAGCCAGCAGGATGTTTTTAGGGATGAGAGGAGGGGCAGAAGAGAACATTCTTGGTTCTGGAGAATGTTCTTGGTCCTGAGAGTGTGGAATAGCTCATGTGGTCACTGAAGCATGGACCATTGGTGGAGGAAAAGGTGGTGCTTCTGTCTGGGTCATGCAGATCTTGTTTCATGAACAGATTAAGCTTCTGGTGGGAATTTTGGCTTGACTGGCAAGTTCTACAAGAGAGAAAAATGTCACTTTGGCAAGCCTCTAAAAACAGACGAGGTTAGAGTCTCTTCAAAACCACCATCAGATTCCTGACACCCTTTTTCTCCACCCTATACTCCCCACGTGGGTTTTTCCTGTTCTTACCCAATGCTCCCTGGGAAATAATCTCTGTGAGGATGTCCTAGTGTGAGGGAAGATTGCCTGGGTCTCATCTTAGGGATCCCAGAGGCTCAGGAAAGAACAGATTCAGTGTGCCCATGACTTCTTTAACAGGGCATCATTGTAGTATAGATAACGGCCTTGGGTCTAGGATCAGGGTTCAGGACAAATGTGACCCCATGGGAAACTTAACAAGTCTAGAAAGTGTTCTGTTCTTCCTACTATTTGTCAGGCCCTCTTTAAAACTTCCTTCCTGCTGCACACTCGCTGTGCCTATTGGCTTGCAGAAGCAAAAAACATTGCCTAGAGGTGGTCTGTCATCAACCATGCACTGATCTCTGGTTCCTACTTGGAACATCTGCCTTTTGAAGTTCCTATCAGACGTATTAGGTCTGGGGAAGAGCAGGGCTGTGACACCCAGACCTCTTGCTAAATAAACTCGGAACTCTCCTGGTCTGCTTGCCAATAGTGCAATAGTGTGAGGGCACCCTAGTTTATCCAGACCAGCTCCCCCAAAACGGTGGGCCAGGCATTCACAAGACACGAAATATCCTTGCTAGGCCTTGAAGTAGCAATTGCTGAGTTGTTTCCTGTCAGATTAGAAAGCTGTCTGGATCTAGGGAATTATCATCGTCGTCTAATGGACCAGAATAATCCTTCTGAGATTCTGAGATTAGAGACAGATCATAAGAATTTATCACTGTTGTTACTTTTAGTGTTTTTTTAATATCTAGGCCCGCCAACAGGTCATGTCTTAACCATGACTAAATGGTATCTAGGGACTGCAAGACGAGAGCTTTTGCTTTCCTTTGGGTTTATTAATTCTGCATATTTCCGTTTCTTTCTGTGTTTTGTTTTGATTTCTATATTTCTATATTTAAAGCAAGTCACTTTGTGTGTATGTGTGTGCCATTATTGGGCCTTAAACTCAAGGCCTCTCACTCTTGTTTAGATTTTTCACTCAAAGCTGTCACTTTAACCCTTGAATCACACCTCTGCTTAAGAGAAAATAGCAGAAAGACTCTGCCAGAAAACAAGAGTCAAATGTAAAATTCCTTCATGTGTTACTGTGTGACTTTGGGCAAGCTATTGAACCTCTCTGTTCTTCAAAATCTGGTAATTATACCAGCTATTTCATACATACACTGCTAGGATTAAAGGTGATAGTAGATTAAATGCTTAACAGCAAATTGCACCAGAGATGAGTAAGTACATTAGTTAACTGTTGTGATCAATGCTATGCTTTTAGCAATTGCTACACAGTAGCTCTGTAACCTGACCATGAAGACAGAGCCAGGGCATTTTCTCTTTACCCTTGACTCTATAACCCAGAGGATGAAGGCTGTGTTCTTTGCAACCCAGCATTACCTCCTGAGTTCCCACAAGGAATCTGACTCACTGAGTGCCACCTGTTTTTTCTCCAGCAGCTCCATGTTGGGACCCTCCAGGATTTTCTGTCCTCTCCTAGCAACAAAAGGAACAGTATACCTTCCTAGCATGACAGAGGCTCATTACAATTTTTTTTTCTAGTCCTGAGGCTTGAACGCTGGTCCTGGACGCTGTCCCTGAACTGCTTTTGCTCAAGTCAAGTGTTCTACCACGTGAGCCACAGCACCACTTCTGGCTCTTTTCAGTAATTTATTGGAGATAAGAGTCTCACAGACTTTCCTGCCCCAGCTAGCTTCAAACTGCAATCCTCACATCTCAGACTCCTGAGTAGCTAGGATTATAGGCATGAACCACAGGCACCCGGCTCATAACCAACTTCCTTCTCCAATTTTGTCTTCTGTGCTACCTTCTAAACTTACCACTTTTTCTATCCAGTGCTTTGAGGAATATTAGAGATCTCTGGCAATTTGTTGTCATCTCATAGCTAAAGCTTTGATTTGGAAAGTGCTATTGACTTTGGAAGCAAGTATACCTGTTTTCAGATCGAAACCCTCATATGCTCTTAGTAGAAATGTAAAATAGTAGAACTACTATGGGAAATAGTGTAATTGTTCCTCAAAAAAAAAAAAGTAAAACTAGACCAAGTGTGTAGCATATTCCTGTAATCCCAATTACTTGGGAGTAAGAGATAGGAGGACCAGAGTTTGAAGTCAATGGAGGCAAAAAGCTAACAAGACCTCATCTCAAGCAACAAGTTCAGGATGGTAGGTTATGTTTGTATGTAATATCAGTGCAGAAGTCATAAGTTAAAAAAATCATAATCCACTCTGCCAACAGCATTGGCAAAAAGCATGAGACATAATCTGAAAAATAATATCAAGTAAAAAGCTAGAGGTGTATCTCAGATGGTACAGCACTTGCCTAATCATTACAAGGCACTCAACCCCAGAACTGCAAAAAAGAAAAAAAGTACATTATAACATGATTAATAGATCCTAATTTGGGCATGAACTTAATAACAAAGTCTTTAAAATATATTCATATATCCATGCTTATGGCAGCATTACTCTCAATAGCCACCAAGTAGAAGCAACAAATGTAGTCATTTTGTTTCATAATCTAGCACATGAATGAATGCTTAAATAAAATGTGATCTATACAGGATGTGGAATATTACTCAGCCTTACAAAGGAAATAAATGTAGGCATATGCCACAAAACTGTGGTGAACTTCAAGAATATTAAGCTAAGTAAAATAAACAAGTCTCTCTCTCGTTCTCTCTCTCTCTCTCTCTCTCTCTCTCTCTCTCTCTCTCTCACACACACACACACACACACACACACACATAAAATAAGAAGACTGCATGACTCCACTTACACGAGGTACCTGGAGTGGTCAGATTCAGTGACTGTAGTATGGTAGTTGCTAGGGCTTGAGGGAGAGAGAACTCAGGAGTTCTCTGGTATAGCATTTCATCTTTGCAAGGTAAGCAGAGTTCTGGAGATGTTGGTGACCGTTGTATTCCCATCATCCCCCGAGTATGAATGTCCTTGGTAGCACTGAACTGTATTAGCAATGGACAGAAGGGTACATCTATGTTATATGTATTTTGCTACCCTAAGAATGTTGAAGGGGAGAGGAATTCCTCTCTGGCAAAGTTTGCCTCTGTAACTGACACAAATTTATTTACTCCCTGAGTCTCAATTTCCTTATTGCAGCCTTCTGGAGTCATTAAGAGAACGGATCCATGAGTGTCTAAAAGACATGTCATTCAGGCCCAGCTGAGGCAGCCCGCAGTGCTACCCACGCTTTCCTCTTTCTAGATTGCTCCGAGAACTCATTGCATCAGTCCCAGGATCCCTTACCACAGCTGGTAGGAGACCAGCAGCATGCTGGTCCATGAACCCTTGCCTACTGCTCAGATGCTCACCTATACTCTCTTCATTTCCTATCACAGTGGACTGCATGGACCCCACTTGTTCGGGCCGGGGTGTCTGTGTAAGAGGCGAGTGCCACTGCTCTGTGGGATGGGGAGGCACCAACTGTGAGACACCCAGAGCCACATGCCTGGACCAGTGCTCAGGTCATGGGACCTTCCTTCCAGACACCGGGCTCTGCAACTGTGACCCTAGCTGGACTGGACATGATTGTTCTATTGGTAAGTGTGGGGAGAAGATCACAGTGTGGGGTTGAGGGTGGAAGGTTATTGTACACCCCATGTCATGTTACCTATCCTGTCCTGAACAGTGGTGTGACCCTGCTGTCAGTCAATGGATGGATTCCCATTCCTCCTATTGCTCTTCTTCCTCTCCAGACCTCTAGCTTTGATGATACTCCTCTTAGGTGGGAAGAGGATTCAAAAATTGCATCCTCACATTGTATAGCCTTGAGATTCAAAACAGGACTGTGTTAGTTAAGTCTGCCCAGTTGTAAGTATAATACTTGAGAGAACAACTGAAAGAAATGGTTTGTTTTGGCTCACCATTTAGAGGTTCTGCCCACAGATGCTTAGCCCCATGAACTCAGGCAGAATGTCATGGCAGAGGGAGTATATGGTAAGGAGCTTCTTTATCTTATGGTGGACAGGAAGAAGAGACAGACAGACAGAGAGCAGTCTCAGCAACCTACTTCCTCCAGCAACCAGGTCCTACTTCCTAAAGTTTCCAGAACCTCCCCACACAGCACCATGATCTGGGGACCACCAACCCCCTGACAGGAATCTTTAAATATTTCATATTTAAACTGTGACAAAGTATCCCTATGAATATTGACAGTAGTACCTATCATCACAGATGGGTTTCACTGAGATTTCTCTGTCTGTCTGTCTGTCTCTCTCTCTCTCTCTCCCTCCCTCCACCCCTTCTCTCTCTCTCTCACACAAACACACACACACACACACACACACACACACACACACACACACCTCTGATGGCAGGGGTTTGGGGTAAGGGTATCACAACAGTGATATCATTCCTCAGAATGAAGTGTAAATTCAATGGGATTTTGGGGGTTCTTTGGATCTGACTCCACATCTGATGCCTTTCTAGTCAGGTAGAGGGAGTTCTATTAGATGGTAGCCTCCATGGGATGGGGGTGGGGGCAGGAAGTAAGCATATCTACTCTTGACTATAGCTCCAAGACTTTACCTACATAGCCCTGACCCATCACATCTAGCTCAGTAAATATTGTTGGATGAATGAGTGAATGAATGGGCACATGATTGACTGTGCTCTTGATTGTCTATCTGATTCCCACAAATTTAAACACATAAATAATATTGTTGGCATTGTTCTGTTTGTAAATATCCTATGATTACATAACTAGCCTGCCACAGTACTGGTAGCCAGGAGTTTGTGTTCACATCTAATGTCTCATGTAGTCCATTCAAAGTCCCTGTGGGAAGAGTCGCCATTGCCATTTCACCAGTGTAGATAACACATTGACCAGTGAGTGCTGATTGGCCACCTACATTTATATGCTGTATATGTTTAAACAGAGAGGATAAAGAGACAAGAAAGGCCCTGCCTTAGTAGGAAAAAGGCATTAGAGAGGTCAGAACCAAACACAAACAGAGAAATAAACTGATAATGAAGCCCAAGCTCTGAGAACCTTTAAGTAGTTCTCCCCCGGGACATAGTTAAAAAGGGATAGTGTCTCCAACTATTGCATTTTCACCCTAAATCATTGCCTTTACCGCTCCACACTGTTTAAAACAAAGGCAAGCTCAAATTAGCTCATTATGTTGTGGATTAGCAGTCTGGTTTTGATGAGGAAAGATGGTTGAGACCTTTGGCAAAAATGAATTCCCCACAGCATTTATGCCTCTGGGATAGTTTGAATTACCTTTCCCCGTTAAAAGGAGAACTGGCAGTTTGCATTGGACTTTTATCCTTGTTTGCAAAGCTCCTGGAAAGACTTGATTTTGAGCACAGATGTGCAGAGTCTTGGGAATCATTCTTTTTATATAGCTCTGTTTATAGCAATATAATAAATGGTCCTCTTAAAGCTACGCAGGCTTGTATTGTTCATTATGTGGCTGCAAAGCTAATTTATGGTAGGTCTATAACCGTGCCTTGCACTGTTAATCCCTGATGAAATTCCTCAGCCTTAGAGAAAGCAGGTATAACTTTGGATGAGACTTCTGAGTATTCTTTAGTTGGTTCTGAAAAAGGAGACAACAGAACCACTGGGAAGGACTTTGGATAGATTTGTTAGATCTCATCTTCCAGTCATCGGTATTCACTCCCAATAACTGATATTAGTTTTGCTTGTAGATTCCTTGTGAGGACAAAGGACAGCCCATGTAAGAAAGAGGCCTTGATTGAGTTAGACAGACCTTACTCTTAATAATACTTGAGCAAGTCCTTTCATTCCTTTTAGTTAAAAAAAATGGAATTAATGATATAACCTACCTCCTAGAGGGAGTTTTCTAACAATTATTTACGTTAATGTGAAAGAGAGTTTAGCATGCTATTTGGCCTATGGTAGAAGCTCAATAAATGTTATTTATGATGATTTTCATTAAAATATCCTTGGGCAAGTAAGTGTTTTATCTTAGCAAAGATATTTGATGGTAAAAAGTAAAAATGAGATGAACCCTTTGAGAAAATATGGATTGTAGGCTTTAAATCTTTGGCCTGTGGCTAAGTGATTGTCCTAATTATCACAAGGTCAGGAAATTAAGTTATTATCTAAGTTATTAAGCCCTGCAAGGTGTTTCACAAAGAACCACACCCCACAGCCAGGAGAGGTAGAGATGGCAGCTCTGATATCACTGGTTTTCTAGGGACAAGACCCAAGGGTACCAGTGACTTTGCCTGAGGCTCACTGGTGCATGAGGAAGCTGGAGTCAGGCCCTGGCCCAGAGCTGCAGGTCTTGCCTGCTTCCTGTCCTGTGTGGAGAGGCATCTCCACAGTCCGCCATCACTTCCCAGCTGTCATTTCCTCTCTGGAAGCCAGAGGAACAAGAATGAAAGTGTTTCCAGTGTTTATTCTCCTCTCATGCTGACTGTAGTAGGCCTTAAATACTCAGGTTCAAGCTTAGTTCTGCTGCATGCTAACTGTGTGGTATTGACAGGAAACCTAACTTTTCTTCCATTATCTCATCTGAAATCTGGAGGTAATAGTACCTATCTCAGGTAGCCTAACTACTAAATTACAGCACATAGCTCTATGTACCTAGCACAGTGCCTGTCCCAGTCAGTCTAAGTGCTTGCTATCTTTCTGTCTCCCCACTTCCAAGGGCACTTTCCATTAGCGGAAGCTGATTGTGAACAATTGAGATAAAGCAGGGAAGCCAAGCTAGAGGCATTTCACTGCCTGGGTCCAGTGTAACAAGAGACTATCTTCACATTCCCTGGTGTTGGCTTCAGGACCATGGAATGAACTCTGATCTTTGCTTCAGAAGTTTGTTACCCACAACTTCAATGGCTTCAACAAGGGGCTTAGCCTTTCCAACTGTCAGTTTCCTCCTTCTAAAGCCAACTTATGTCACTGTTGTAAGAAGTAGGTGAGAAATTATAGATCAAGTGGTTACCCCAGGGTCTGGCACAACTCAGAGACTAACAAATAGGAGCTCTATCTGCATTATTTATGCTCTTTGCTGCCTGACATGCCAGATGGGCAGACTTTGCTCAGAGCCTTCATCAGGAACCACAGGCCATCAGACACATCCTAAATGACCTTTGAACCACCATCTCCTTAGAAGGAAGGAGGACTCTCTCTTCCCTGAGATGAGTTTCCTTCTGTTCATCACCAAGATCAGGATTTAATGAAGGCAGCTTAAGTCAATATGATTTCTATTGAAATATGAGCTGGCCAGTTAATGAAATACTTCCATGAGGTTCACTGAAACTGAAGTCAGATTTATACAAGTGTTTACTAAGGTCCCTGATTCCCAGCAACTTATCTTCTAGTCATATCTCAGACAGTTCTTCCTAAATCCAGCCTCATTGGTGTGGCCTTCCATCCCAGGAAACCACCCAAATTAATGGTATTAAAACATTCCCATGTCCCATTATGTCCAACCCCCTACACACGACACACCTTGGTCCTCAGCTCAGAACCCAGCTGACATCACTACCTGAATCATTTGGGATGATGATGGAGGCAGGGATGGGAGGTGAGTGATTATTTCAGAGAGGAAGGAGGTGAAAGTCAGAACAACTCGCTCAGAGTCATTCAACTTACCAGCAGCAGAGCTTGAGTTGAAGCCAGGCTCTCTGTTTCTAAGTCCTCACTCTCCCCTTAATCCTCTTTCTATTTAAGGATGTCTCCTTGTCTTTCTTTGGACAAGCCATTGGATGCAGTGTTACAGAGCCATCCATGTCTTTGTACTTCCTGCCCACCAGCTAAGTGCCTTACAACCACTATCTCCATCAAAGTTCATAAGAACCCTAAAAAGTGGTATTACTGGTATTAACATTTTCCAGATGAGAAAATTTGATGCTCAGAAAGATAGTTCTATGCCAACACCTATCCCACCTTGTTAATAAATAGCAGATTAAGCTCTTTCTTAAGTGTGTTAGTCAGCTTTCTGTTACTGTGACAAAATTCCTGAGATAACCAACATCAAAACTGGTTTATTTTGACTCATCGTTTTAGAAATTTCCATCTGTGTTTGGTGGGCCCATTGCTTCTGGACCAGTGGCAAGGCAATATATCAAGCTGTGTTAGAGGAAGCTGCTACCTTGAGGTCACGGGGAGAAAAATAGAAGAGGAAGGTTCTTTCTACTTGGCTCCAACAAAATTCTAGGATGAAGACTAAATCTTAAACACCTGGCCTTGGGGCAATATTTTGCATCCAAACTATCGCATTAAGCACTTTGATAATTTGAGCAAAGTGTTTTGCAGATGAATTTCTCTTAAAACAAGCTATGGGCTACTTTGGGGTCAAGGTCTGTGCATTGTTAGCACAGAGCTAGACATATGTTAGATTCCCAGGGATTATTGCAAGAATGACCTAACTAGTCAACATAAAGACAAGGGGAGCTAGCTTACAGAGAGAAGGAGGAAGGGAGGGAGTAAGGGAAGGAAGGTTACAGAAAGGTCTGCCCAGGAAGATCCCAGCACACTATCAGACAGACATTTGCTCCCCTCCTCTCAGCCTCACCTCCTCCTTCCCTCCAGCCTGTGTCCTCTGTTGAGAGAAAAACAAGCAATCCCTGGGTTCCATCTTAGCTCAGAATTGCCTTAGAAAAGGAAAGGAATTGTAAGCTCTTTGTGATGATCCTTGAAATTAGCAAAGCCTGCCTTTCCTTTAGAACCCAGTGCCTTCCACAGAAGATTTCAGGCTCTGAGGGGTCTTCAAGGCTACCGTTTCAAAAGCAAGCCCTTAGATGTGCCATTTGCCCTTCACTGGGGCTTTTGAAGGAGACATCTTTCTTCCACCACTCCCCTCCACCACAGCCTCTGGAACTCAACCTCATAAATTCCTCATTTCCACTCCTCTGAGGTCTCTTCAGTCTTGTCTTCCATAAATGACTTTTATTCAAGAGGAGCCTCTCACTACATTTTATTCCTTTGGGTTGTGAGCTCACAGAAGCAGTACATGGCAGAGATCCTGCCTGTAAAATGCTCATGCTGGTAGTTTATGATTCTTATAATTTCATTGCACTTGAGTTTCATGGAATAACAGGTGGAGATGGTTTAGAGATTCAGTGGCCTGGGTGTGAAGGTAATATGTGCAGTCAGGAAGAATTCATGGGATTTGGAGGAGGACCAGGGTAGATTGTCAAGGCTCAGCTTACCACTTGAATGGAATTAATGATACCTGCCTTGTAGGGCAGTTTTCCAGATTAACTTTAATATGTATGCGTAAAATGCCTAGCATGGTGGCTGGCATTCAGTAAGCACTTACTACATGAAGGATGAGTGTATATTTTTAGAATGCATAATTAGATCTAAAATTAACCAAACAGACCTCAGACTCTAACTAATTGAAGTTTAAGGAGAGTTTATATAGTAAAAATTTTGAGCCAAGAGGCTTGGATCAGAGTCAATGTTAGATAGTTCGTTTTCTCTCCAAGGAAGGCTTAGTATCCTTATAGTTCCTGAGTCTCTCTCCCATCCCCTTCCTTCAACCCCCAAGAATGGTCCTTGACTCCAGACAAAGAGTCATTGATGTGCTGAGACATTTATCCAAACAAGGAGGTCAGTGGCCCACAGCATAACAGCACAGCATAATGCATTAGTACTGCATTATTATCAGCCTCCTCTCAGAACGGTGAGCTTCCTGAGGTCCATTCTAGGCAGGAGCTCAACAATTCCCCACACCCCAAGAGGAAACAGCCCAGAGCCACTGCAGGCCTGCATCCATTCTGACAGCCATATGCATTCACTGATCCATTCATTCACTGAGCCTTTCCCACCTGACTTGCTTGTTGGTCACTGTAGTAAGCATAGAGGATCAGAGAAACTTGGAAGATAGACCCACAATCTAACTCATTGCAACACACAAGCATGCAGCTTGATGTGAATTCTTATTGATGGGTGTATGGTAGGGTTGGGAACACAGGGCAGCAGAAGAAGACCTGTCCAGGACACACTTGGGAGAAGAGCCTGGGCTGATCCTCATCCTCACCAACAAAACCTGTGTGGCATTCTGGAAGAGGTGACTATAGACTCCCTGGTGGTCAAGTAGTGCTGGGTGTAGAAAGAGACTATGCAGAAGCAAAGAGCTATGTGACTGCCTTACCTGTTAGGGAGCTGACCTTCAGTCTGCCCAAAGAAGAGGAACTCCAGGATGGGTCCAGGAATGAAGTCAGAATACAGGCAGGATCCTAATTCAGTAGCTCGCTGAATATCTTATCAAAATCATTGGATAAAAATTATCTTCAATGGTCAGGAGTAGTGTTACCCTCCTAATCCCAGGCTTAGGAAGTAAAGAAGGAGGACTGGGAATTCAGGGCCAACCTAGGCAAATTAGAAGACCCCATCACAGAAAGGAAATACAGTGTGCTGTGGGTCTAGCTCCAGGGCTATTACCCTTGTCTGGGATACACTAGGCACTGAGTTCAATCCCCAGAACCACAAACAAATAAAAGCAGTCCTTTAAAAATATTTCAATGGGAGCTGGAAAGGTGGCTCAGTGGTAGAGTGCTTGCCTTGCATGCCTGAGGCCCTGGGTTCGATTCCTCAGCACCACATAAGCAAAAAGAAAAAAGCCAGAAGTG